>NC_071291.1:12667500-13281250 GCF_943737925.1 Anopheles nili
GTAATGGTAGGAATTAATGATGCTTTGCGACCGGCGTCAGGCAATATTCGCTTATCGGCCAGTATCGGTTACATCGCATCAAGATTACGTTTCGTAGACTGTTACATAATTCATGTCATCAAAATCAATGTGTTTCTCGTTTTGTTACTTTGGTGGCGATATGCTGAAGTATGGTAAAGCATGGTTCAATGTGATTATAAATTGCATTAAATTTTTCAACGCGTTGATCATTCTATTCAGAATTTGTACAACCCACGGGAAGTATTCTATTGCGGAACTTCTCGCTTTGTAAATAGATCTACCAGTAGCAAATGAACTTCAACAACCACCAATATATGTAGTCGCCTGCATGCGATAAATTATTTCCTCGTACTTCTATGCTTTCATGTTTGCATGTTTTCACTGGTTAAGGATGTGTAGATGGAGATGTAGTCTAAGGATGTATTTCATTGCTAGTGTGATACGCCTAAGTTAGGCATGAAATGACCGTGAGTTAGCACAATATATTCTCTGGCAGAACCATCACCGTCCTGCTTCAAGACATCATGTGAAAGCTCACCACTGATACGTGATGACCCGTGGTGGAAAACTCGACATTTCATTATTGCTCTTCTTATTGCAGATTTTCTTACACGCAGTAGTAGACAGTATTTTGTTCCCGTTGAAATTTAGTCACGTCAGAACCAGCGCTACCAGCAAGATAAATATTAATGATCCACAACACTTTGCACCGTTGGCGCATGCAAGAAAAAAAACTATGCTGCCTATAGTTAGAATATAATAGCATACAGCTTTATTAGCCTGTTTATTTAGTTGATTTTCATCGTTTTTGTTAAAAATTTGTGAATACATTCCTTATCTTGATTTACGTATACTTTTATTAAAGGCAGATTTCCAAACTGCAATTTGTACATGGCTATTAAATTGCTTGAATTATCTGTATCTTTTTCAAATTTAATGTTTGATAAATTTAAACTTAGCACCTTTTTTGCACTACATACACGCGTAATTTTTAAACCGCACTGTAATTCACAGAATGGTACTCCATTCATGCAGACTGATGGGTTGGCCATGGAACGCAGTCGGTGAACGAACGATGGCTCAACCCTAGCTGAAGGGTGTCATTATTTTATTATCGAATTCCATCGACGATTATTAGAGAAATTCCTTGCAGAAAGGGAAAAGTTCGTGAGAAAATTAAATAACTTAACTTTATCAACACCAGTACGCAAGTCCGACGCCAAGTTCTTTAGCGTTGGTTCGGCTGAGAAAGACGTGGAAACCCAAATAGATCTCGTTCAGTCGCACATCAGCAAAGATTCAGGAATAGGCGGATTGAGCCCCAACAGCATGAAAGGAGGGGTACAATGTAGGTTGCATAGAGATGAGATCCTCCTTGTTGGCTTTTCCGAACGCTGTCAACTCCTTTCGGCTTTACTGGGAGGTGACGATCGTATTGCAAACAGAATTTTCTCCCACACACCGTCTGGAGGCTTCTAAATGCGGCCACAGTTAATGGACGGTATTTGCTTATCCTGGGACAAGTTTTTGCATTTGAAGAAGAGGAGAGCCGGAAGATGATTATACCCTCGCAAAGGAGATGTTTGGTATTTCGAACGAGAATCACTCGATTGCTATCGTGGGATCGAAATCATCGTATAAAAATAGCTATCCATATGATGTAAGGTGGTTAATAGCATGCGCAGCCATGGCTTTTCTCACAGCTCTCGAAGCTGGTAAAACAATTATTAAGAAAGGACACAGCAATACAGGATTTTTGAAAGTGATGCGCTTCTTACTTTGGGTAAAAAGCAAGATTATTTATATTTTTCTTCGAAAAAATATCCGCTAAATGTCGATCTAGAAGGAAAACGTCTACTGCACATTTTGAAACAAGTTACATCTATTTCATATAGATCCACATATGCCAACAGTAGTCAGTGTCATAATACAATATAAATCAGTTCATTTTTTAATAGAACATAAGGCTATCGACCACATAATAGGACATCGATGGATATTAATTGTTTTTTAATGAATATTCAAATTTTCTCCTTCGATGTTAATGTACAAATAATGATAGTTTGTGCAACATGAGCCTAATATAAACATAAAATGTAATACACTTAAACAAACCAAGATAATAAATGTAACTGGTAGTACCTAATTTACAGGCAAGTGAACACAATCAACTGCATCAGCAACAACAAAAAATTCAACATAATGATGGTGAGCTAGAATCAGTTCGTGTTTTTGTAGTGTTGGCGTAATAAATGATATCCCTGGCAGTACGCATTGCATTGTACAACTGCACAATAACCTAGAATTATTTATTTTAGGTCTAATGAGAAACAATCACTCCACGCTGTCTACCACTATCTCATCAGGCCAGTAATGCTTTACTCTCTTGGGAAGGACATTCTCACACATGTCAATCAAACGGAATCAGTTCGATTGACGCTACTGGTTCAGCGCAAGCTTTGGCGGTTCCGTTGTTAGATTGCTTCCGTTCAATTGTCTCGATCCTCCGCCGAACGGAGAATGTGTGCTAAAGGCTTCGCCATCGTGGCAGCGCTTGTTCAAATGTGCCTTGGCACTTTAGGGAATTTCGAGTGGGCTGCCAAAGAAGAACTCGCCGTTCCGGTCAGATTCGAGCAAGGCATGCGTTTGTTACTGATGCGTTATTTCCGGAGTGCCCGTGTACTGCTGGTTGGACATTATGGGATGCTCAGGGAACCAACGCACGAATGTAAGTCCGGAAACTGGCAACTCCGTGGGGTTCTGTGTTCGATATTCTGCTATTCTGCTCGGTAATCCCTAGGGTTAGCAGCGTTCCAGTTGCCGTTGTTGACGTTTTCACACGAGCTGCAGGACTTGCCACCAAACGGATGGAGCTTACCGATGGATTTCGACAGAACGGGATACGAGGAATATGTAGCTGGTCGCGATGTGATTGCTTTAAACAGTAATGCACTTGTTCTGCCAGACCATAGTGAAATCGCGGTTGTACTAACGTTCGCAACCGTGCGCCATTTTCTACGTTACTGCGACGACATCAATCCGTTGCATGCTCGCGAACGGTATGTACATGGGAACTACCTGGTTATCATAGAGAAAGAGTCTGTACACGTGGAGGAGTTACGGTTCTCGATCTCGTGACTGTGGCGTGAAAACTCCGTTCTTAATCTGATGTTAGCCGTTGGTTCACTGTCGACCTTTGATGGTTTAGTAAGTACTTCTCGATAATGGCGCAGAGTAGTGCGTAGCTAATTCGTTTTTTTCCACGCTTCGGAAGCTGTATTTATTCAATCCCTTCCACACGAGTCAACATGACCAGCTGCAGCCGTTTTCCGTCCAACAAGGTTTCGAACCAATCTCGGCGACTGGTGGTCCGAAGCTGCAAGGTGTTTTTAACGGCTTACCGATACGGTGCACGGTGTTCACACGTAACCCGACGCTGTTACCGTGGGGTAACCTTCCCGAATCTTTCCGGAATGTACGCTACGTCCAGCAGGCTATTCTCGCATCAAATGGATCTGGAGGGTTGGATGGAATGCTGCTTGGAAATCTGGCATCAGCCATGAACTTTACTGCGGAAACGATGGACGCATCGGACGGGCTCGAGTACGGGTTTCGGACACGAAACAACACCTTCGTAGGATCGCTAGGTGATCTGCTCCATCATCGCACGGATGTGTCCTTCAACATCCGCTTCATGAAGTACTACGGCACTCAGGACATCGAGTTTCTGCATCAGATCTACACGGATCAGCTGTGTGTGCTCTCGCCCAAATCGCTCGAGATTCCACAATGGCTGGCTATCTTTCTCTGCTTTCATCCGTACGTTTGGGCGACGTTCGTAGCGGTCGGTTTTGCTGGAGGTTACTGCTGGTACGCGTTACGTCGCTGGTCGGTGATCCGATACAGACGACACCCGTTCAAGTACGATCGTAATCGCTGTTCAGTGCTATCGATCGAAATGTGGCTTGTGTTTCTGGGAGCGAGTTCGACCAAGCTACCGGTGCGTGCGATTGAACGGTTGCTCCTGGCAGCATTTCTCATCGCCAACTTGATCATATCCGGAACGTTTCAGGTGTGATAAGCGTAACGTTTCACCTAGGCAATTTTGATGAACATTTTCCAACCCACACAGGGCACCCTTACGACCGCATTCAGCACAAAGTCCTACTTGAGCGACATTAACACGCTGGCAGCGCTGGATCAGTCCGGACTACCGATAGGAACATCCTCCCGATCGCTGCTGGACATCTTTGGTAATGACACGCTTAGTCCGTTGTTCCGATCGCTGAAGGGAAAGCTGCTGGTGGTAAATGAATCCGCTCGACACCGTGCAGCCTTTAGTCGGGATATGTGCAGCATCGAGCGTCGCTCGGATGTGCATCTCATCATCAACACGGAATATGTACGCTCGAACGGTCAGCCAATGCTGCACGTCATCGAAGAATGCCCGCGGGTGTACTCGCTGGCGTACATCGTCCGAAAGGGATGGTCTTTTGCACCGCTTTTCAACGCAGCCATCGATCGATTTGTCGAGTCAGGACTGTGTATAAAGTGGTACACCGACACGGAGGATGCGCTAACGTTGCAAACACGCATCCGGCAGACGATCGAACGGCGGGACGAGTCGTCATTGCGGAAACTCACGCTGGTCGACATACAAACGTCGTTCTACATCATGACATTGGGAATTGTCGCGAGTTTGGTGGTGTTCGTCATAGAAACCACGACCGGAAAGCGAACTCCCAACTCCAAATTCTAGTTTGTGATCTGATGGAGCTGTAGGAGCCTGCAACTTGCAACAAAGCAGAATAAAACCATGAACTACGAGCTTTTGGAGCTTTTAAGTGTATCCGATATTAGTGGCTTTCCATATTAATTCTGTTAAATTTTTATCCTCAATCATATCCTTACATCCGCTTCAGTTCAGCTAGATCGTGAAATTGTGGAAATCTTTAGTTTTTGAACAATGAGAAGAATTGAGAATGGAGAGAATTTGTGAATCAATTTCCATCTCTTCCATGATGTGCTCAAGTGTCTGATGCTGCGAATAACATTTCACTCTTGCTGATGACATGTGAATAGGAAACTAATTTGCCCGAGAATATGGCGTGTGGAGTGATATTTTTTACCACGTTACCGGGAGAATTTTATCACTGCGTCATTGCGCCGTGTTTAATTCACATCCGGGCTAGCTTGCTCGGGTTCAAAATGTGCCTATCGATTGGCAGCAGGGACTGATTCTTGGGAGTAGAAAAAAAACGTCCTAGAGGCTCTAGAAACCGATTGCAAGTGAAAAATGGTCGTATAAAGCGAATGCTAAGCAGGAAGCGATCAATAAAATGAAAGGATCGGGTAGATTGAATTATTTTCTCACTGTCATTGACGAGCTCGAAGGATGGCGTAACCGATAACAAGCGAGTCAGTGTTTGCCAAACCGTCTCACAAGCATAGTTGAATGCTGACATACGCAAGTTTGGTTAAACTGTCTAAAAATTCTTTTTTTTTTCTGTAGACGAACAAGCTCGCAATCAATTTGTTTTCTTTGTTAGGCATATCCTTGTTATTTTTTGAAATCAACCGTCAACTATATTCGAAACTGAGTTGCGCCTGCTGGCCGTAGGACTGCAGAGCGGATAGTGGAAAAAGTATCTATTCTAAGATTGCCGATTTTGGCTAAACACCACTGGCGAAATGATGCCCTTTGATTACCCTGATTGATGGTACATCACGTGGTGTAAACGTGCGAAACTTGCTGCTCGCTACGGGATTGACGTGACGTGGCTCTGAAAACGCGATAAGTACGAGACGGACGAGAAGTTGTTCACCTTTTCCTTTTTCCACGACTTTCGTTTTTTAGCATGTTTTATGCGCAGGTAGGAAAGGTGCTATTTTTGCACAATCTCTTTGCAGTCTCTTCGGGAAGAATCTTTACAGAATGGTTGGGAACGAGTAGCAACGGTAGCAAAACGAAACCTTAAGAAAATTCCTCATTTTTTGCACGCTACAACATTTTTTTTCAAAGCAGTTTTTCCAAAAAGAACTGTTTTCGTTTTTTGCTCTGTTAAACATGAGAGAGTTTGCAAAAGCAAGCATATTTTTTACCAATAGCTTGCATCTTCTAAGCAGTTTGTTAGCTTGGTTGTGTTGCACAGGAAAATGTGTTGTGTTTTACATCTTTATAACCGTTTCCAGTTTGATTGAATGTTTGGAAATTTTATCACCTGTGAACACCTGTGGAAAACGGTGCATAATTAACACAATGGCTTCCCGAACGATGAGGCACGAATTGACTCTACTTAATTGCACTTCGTGCAGGAACAAGACTGGAAATCCTCCCTAAACCATTTTCATTGCAGAAGCGTCTTAGCTAATGGATAAATCCACTAGCCTGCTAATCAATCTAGTAGACCACAACCGATCATCGTGGCAATCCTGGCAAGGGTGAGCTCTACAGCCACTAAACAGGGAGCTGGCATACGTATCGCGGGCTGTGGCAGATCGATCGTTGGGTACCAGCCCAGGAACTAGCGGGAGGATAATAATGCCCAGCCGGAACACAGCCATTTCGGCCTCGGCACCGCATCGGACGCGCCTGAGAGCCAATTAAAACGGGTATTGATTGAATTTGCAATCCAAACCCAGGCCTGGCGTCACAAGCGCGCCATAGACCTTGTGACGTAGTTGTGCTGCGGAATCGGAACCATTCACACGGTCGCTAAGAATGCTTCTGACAGGTCCGAGTGGGTACTTGTGAGTGGCGCCAGGATCTAAATTCAAACATGCCGTTCATGGACCGGCGCTTTTGCATCGAAGTGGAGAATGTGGAGGCTGCTCGAGCTATCGGATCGATCCGCACGGGTGAGTGAAACGTTTCCTGCTAGAAATGGCACGGTTGGGAATGGAATGTGGAATGTCAAAGGTTTTTTTTCCCCCGTTTGATGCTTTTCTCCCACTCGCTAGAGCTCAATCGTTTCCTTTTATGTTGTGAGATCACAGCTAGCGTTGAAATGTTCCCGGAACCGACACCGAGAACGAGATCCGATGTCCATACGCATTCGAACGTTCCGCTAAATGGTGATGTCATCTGCTGCTAAGCTAGCAGAAAGGAGTGATGTAGTCTGCTGATGGAGGCGCCCGTTAATTTGTACGACCAGAAGCTGAGAGTTCTTCTCCACAATCGCCATGATCTGTCAGTGTATCGTCGCCATGCGTCAGTGATAAGAAGTTGGCTTGCAAGGGTATTGGCACATGGTGAGAATTAAGCGTTGCTTTGCAGCAAGACTCGGGAAAATCATCATTTAAAAACAAGTAGCGCTCCACAGAGGAGCCACCCGGTCACCAGTTGATTAACTTAACCGCTGTGCTCCACCAGGAAGCTAAAGCGAGACCTTGCGGAAGCGAACGCACAGGACGATAAATCTGTTATGCAAATTGCGGCAAGTGAGTAACTGATATCATATTATTGTAATTTGAATTTCATGGGGCACTAGCCGGCCCGTATAACAGCGCCACGTGACGGGAGGGTGACGATTCGATCGGTTAGAAAAAGGACGAACTACCGCCGGAATTCGTCTCTGCTTCTACCACTGAGTGGCGATGGTATGGTGTGGCCATGTCCACCGACTCGTGATGCGTGTTGGCACTAGTGTGTGCCGAGTCGCGGATAGATTCAGGGGCCGGGAAATGTACGCACATAAATTTTCATCCCATTTCTTCAATTTAGGATAAACGGTTCGCAAGGCGACGGTGACGAAGCGCGAGCATTAGAAGGGTATCGGATCGAACCGATGGAATCGCCTCGAATGGATCCGGATTCTGGTACCGCCTGGCCACCGTTGATGTCCTTGCTGGCTTAACTGGACGCAGCGCGGGCAAGAAAAGGGCCAGCACCGCGAAGTGGAAGCGAAACGAAGAAACGGCACACTGCTGCCACTTGTTGAAATTGTTCTGCAATGATTTCCTTTTCTTCTTTCCACGCCTCTGTTTCTCTCTCTCTCTCACTCTCGCACGCTGCTTGGTCCGTCCAACCCCCCAAACTCCATTCACTTTCCGACGTCGACTTTGTCCGAATGAATTCACCCTGTTGCGCACAAAACGGGTGCGAATCATTTCCTTTTCTGGGGCCACCCACACTCACACACACGTTTCCGGTGTTGAGCGCGGCAGGAGCGTGGTAGCAGCCAGGAGGGAACGGGATAAGCCCAAGAAAGCAGTAAAACGGACGACGTCGGAAGGCAGCATTCTTCATCTATCTGGCTCGGAAAATGCGAGCCCCAACAGCACTGGAAAGAGGGCTCGAACCGTTCGCACGATCCTGACAAGGAGCAAACGGTATATCGTTCTCTATTTTATGCTGCTTTATTTCATTTTTTGTTGTTGCTTTGCAATCCCCTACAAACGCAGGAGGCGTTGGAAAAGCGCTCCTTCGCCTTCCTTCGGCTGCCGAGTGGTTCACGAACGCTCGAACGTCGGCACCGTCGGTTCGGTACGGTTCCGGAAAAACTGTTGCTCGCCACAGGAGGATTCGGTTTTCCCGCCCGGTGTGGGTGTAAACGGGACAACCGGTTTGCTTGCGTACGGCGACCGTGGCTCGGTTGCGAACTCGCGTTCCCATGCAGGATGCATGGTGGAGGCGCACATTCGGGATGCGTCCGCTGGCGTGGCCAGTACGAGACTAGATCTCGTCGCAGCAGGCCGCGGTTGGTGACTTTTCGTGTTCGTTTGTCTCACCGGAAGGTTAGTTGTTGCGAGCGGCTCGGTCCGGCTTCGGGGGCGGGTGCTGGAAATTCATTCCTTTTCACGTGAAACCGCTTCGAAATCCCAGCGCTGAGATCGGACAATTTTCCGCTGAAAATCCTGTGCGCGTACCCCGGTTCCAAGTGCCGATTACGGTTGCGTGTAAGTGTTGAAGCGTGCACTGCGGAAACCAAACCCCTGCCAAAGGTTTTGCGAACTGGCTCCATAGCGAACTGGAGCCAATATTTGAATTCCCGAAAAGAGAGAGAGAGAGAGAGAGGGTGAGCGCGATCGGAAAAGTGCGAGGAAAAACAGAAAGTGTGCCGGGTTTTCCCGCGGTGTGTAAAGGCGGTGTGCGTCGCGATAAACATGGCAACGACACCACGGACACCACGTGCAAAGGGGGCTTAGGTTGGCTGACAAAAAGCACAAATACAAGAGCAAAAAGAAAAAAAAAACACACGTTTCCGCTCCATTGCGACATCATTTTCCGTCAGCTTGATTTGAGCGGCCGGTGCCGGGTCTGTTTGCTGGCGAGCTCCTTCCGGTTCAGAACGTTCCAATCAGAACGGTTCTCGCTGGCGAAGCGTGTCGGACCGTCGGGAATCGAAACGGAGCCAGGATCCGGCGGACCGTGGGCTCCGTTTCGATTCCCGCCCGTTGGTGCGCGTTAAGGTGCTTATGCTTACTTATTTCTCGACCGCTCCGGGCAGGTTAGAGGCAGACTCCGCTCCGGTGCCCAGCTGAAGCGTGGTGGGTGTCGGTTCCGGTGTCGACTGCCAGCGTCGTAGCTGTCCGTGCCGGGAAGTGTGCGGCATCGGCGGCGGTGGCGGTAGTGACGCCAGCTGCAACCCGCCAGCCAGAACCGTCGGGAAACTCCCCGTGCGGTGCGGTACTGTCCCCGGGCCTGTACCTTAAAGATGAAGTGACGCCGCCGTGCGAGCTTTCCGGTTCATTTGCGCTCCTTCCCGTAGGCCACCACGAAACCACGAGTCATGTAAGTACTGGGGGTGGATGGGGAACGTAAGCCGCAGAAAATGCCATCGCAAACTTCCTAATCCCTGGTGGAAGGGTTCCACACACCCGTACCCGTGGTGGGTCTCTATTCTGAGCGTTTGAAGGAACAACAAAAAAAAACCAACTCGTCCCTTTCCCGTTTCCCAGCGATGCCCAGGGGGTGACTTTCCAAATTTAAGAAAATCCAAACAAACAGCACGGCAGCTATTTATACTTTTTCCGGTTAGAAATCCGGGCAACAAGGCGTGATGGAATGAGCAGAAACAATTTGCCGTCGGCAGGACGTACGAGTGGGCCACTCGCTTTAGGTGCTTCGTCGAGCCACGTGCTTGCGTTTGCCACGCTTTTGGCACAATATTTTCCAGCCCATCATGCTCGAGCCGGTATTCGGAGCGAAGGAAGTGGCTTCCGGTGATGGTTCACGATTTTTCACAGCCTTTGCCTCGGCTGTCCATTCACTCGCACCTGGCGGGGATGAAAAGTAGCTGAAATCAAGCACTTTCGCACTTGGTTTGCGGGTCGTTATCGTCGTTGATTGGTGCTGATAGGGCGGTCGTTTCGGTTGCCACGAAAGGAAACACGCTTGTAGAGCAGCCAAGGAAGCCAAGAGGTTATGGAAGCTGCAAATCACGCCTTTGCTGTAGGCAGGAGGGTGCTATTGCGAATAGAAGAAAAAAAAAACGTATTTTCTAAATTGCAAAGGCCTAAGGAAACACTGGGGTTTCACTTTGCCGACGGGCATCGCGTCCGGCATGGCTTAGCGGTTTGCCTTTTTATCGAACATGATCGTTCTATTGGTTGAACGATTTGGTCGTCCTTCGGACAAAAAGGCCGACAGACGACGAGACGGGGCAACAGGAGATGACAGCTGTCGTGCAGGGTCAAGTGGCTGTTAAAATTTTCCCTTGACCTCAGTCGGAACCGATGGAACAACTTTTTACATTAAAATTTCATCGTTTTCCACACTGCGGAGAGCAACAGGAGTGATTTCTCTTTCTAACTAGAATAAGCAATACCTGCAATAAAAAAATTGATGTAAATTGAAAAAAATGTTATACGATGGAAATAATTCGCATCATTGGGATTTTTTTGCACATCCTGATCTGCCAGACAATAGATTTCGGTAGGTTTAAGGAATCAATTTGCAATATTTTTATCCTCATCTAGATGAATGCAGCAGGTTTCGATTTTACGCAAGTACATTACGCTCCTAGTTAAATTTTAAAAATTAATTAACGTTATTTCCTTGCTCAATTTAAAAACAAAATTTGCGCATGAGATGTTATATTAAACATTTGCTTTACAATAGATTGTACTTTATGTTTTATCAAATGCTTTCTGTCTAATTTCTGATTAATTGATGATATAGTGTTTTTTCTTTGATGCAAAATTTGCTTTTTTACTTCATGTAGCATCAAATCAACAGGTTGCAATGTGTTGATCCTGTTGATGTGTTTTCAACAGGTTGTAAACTTGATTTTATACCAATTTCAAAAAAACCACTGGCGCTCATCGCTACATATTGATTTAGTTCTGTCGCTTCAGTTATTTTTGTTCTGCCGAGAACGAATTAGAATACCAAAAACGCAGTTTCCGAAATTTGCTTCTTTCCAGAAGCTGTTGTTCGATCAGTGTGGCGAAGGCAATCAGGTCGATCAACGCGGCTGTCCACCGATCGAAAGATGGAAACCGATTGCCCGGCCAATGATGATGATGGTGATGATGATGCTGTTTTGATAATGACGAGTCCGAAAAAGCTCTGGAACGTGCTCTTTAACATACGTTGCCAGCACCACATGATAGCTAACGAGCCAAAAACTGAAAAAGTAAAATCGGAGAGGAAAAAGTAAAAACCCCAAAAACAGGTTCTATCATCCTGTCGACGAAGGGGAGCTTCTCTGTTGGTCTTCCAGGGTTTTTTTCCAGGGTCTCTGAGAACAAATTCTGGCCTCAATGGCTTACGAGGCCTCCCATGCTTGCCGTTGAGCTGTTTAACAGCCATCGTCAGAGAGTGTGTCTCACAACCACTTACGGTTTTACGTTTATTTAAAGGATTATGCTTTACATGAGGAATTATGCAATATATTCTAAGGAGCTTTTTGGCAGAAAATGAACGTTTCATGCTCGCACATCCGTGCCATTACGCCACCTTAAATAACATTTACAGCTTCCTATGTTGGCTTTCATTTGTCACACACTGTTTTTCGACGCTGGTGGGGTCTTTTTTTGGAGGAAAGAATAAAACAACGGAGCCAACATCACTTCACCTTGCACTGGAGCATGGTCCTCGGCCGTTACGAATGTGGCGAAAGCATTGCCGGTATCCCCGACGGATACCTGTTGGGCTCACGCCATCCTACCGACGCAAGGCACGGTGTGGATGAGCACAAAATGTGGATCCCTTCGAAAGCGTTGGTGACTGCCTGACCGAAGCCAGTGTGTGGAAGATGAGGATGTGCTCTTATGCTTGTCACCGAGGATGAGCCGATGAGCTGTAGGTCGATCCTACAACGCTTGGGTCCAGCATCAAGCGGCACATTGTTGATGGCATGTGCGTGCATGTGCTGCGGCGTGTGTGCGTGTTTCGACCCAAAAGAGACAGTAAACACTGGCGAGAGACAGAGAGGAAACGAGAGACCGGCAGAGCAAACGATGCTCATCAAGAAGCTGCTGGAAAAACAGGTAGATGCCGCCAGGGTGCGGTGCGACAGGCGACGATAACAGCGAGGTGTGTCGGGAGAAGAAATGCTTAGTTTGCTAGACGGCGCGAACGAAGCCAGAGCTCGAAAGCCAGCTCACAAACGAAACACCTCACAACAAATTAGTACGTTATTGTTGGTCCAGTGTGGTTTATCAATTTTCAAAACGCGTCAAAACCGGCCACCGGTTGCATCGGCCGTACAAAGTGGGTCTTTAAATTAGCCTGAAACGGACGTACTTGGTGGACGCGTTGATCCGTACAAACGGAAAGTTACAGTGCGTGCAGTTCGACAGCGTGAAGAGTGACATTTGCAAGTGCGATTTTTGTAACAGATCACGAGGAAATTGCAACGCACGGTAAGCTCGTCCTCGGTGTCGGAGATGACATTTCATTCATAACGCGAAGCTCACCAAACCGTATACAACCTTCGGAGGCTTTCTTTCACACTGATGTGCTAAACAAAAACCAGAAGCAGAAAAGGTTATGCTGGGCGGCATTTTCCAGCCGCAAAGCGCTGGTGATCGTTGACCATAAGCTTCACTAACTGAACTTTAATCACGACCGGCCGGCCTGGTTGCGGTCGTGTTTGCATTCGCGTGAGAATCAACAGAAAGAACTGGCCATTTTTATGAACTAGCGTGATTTATTTGCATTCCCACGTCTCTTAGTGCACGCTGTAACCATCGAAACGGTCGCGTTGGTAACGGCAACGTGCTTTAGGCTTTGGATTTGAACGGCTACTTGATTTATGATGATTTGAGGACCTTTTGCACTCGCCCGAGTTGCCCTCCGTTGATGTGGGACCAAAGTGTTTGTCCGTTCGGAAGCTCCCGGACGTGAGCAATCGAAAATCGTGACCCATTGCAAGCGACGGTGTTACAGTGGATGCGTTTTTGGCGCACCTTCGTTCGCCCTAATGGCCACGCAAGTGAGTTTGCGCTGCGGCCGCCTTCGGACGAACGAAACCGCACCGTTTGCGCGCTTAATTGTCAGAAATGAGGAAGTTGACACAATGGAATCGAGCGGCAACGCGCACGCTGTTCGCATTTAGCGGTGCCAAAGCCAAAACATGGCGGCCACCAATCTAATAGTCGCAACGGTTCGCCCCGTCAATTCGCTGAGCCCACGGTCGTGTGATTAGCACGTGGCCACCGGAGCTCCGTGATCTTGGCCGCGTGTCTTTGGTCTCCGTTACCATGTACTGTATAGTCGTAGAATTGCGCCACCAGCGCGCAAACGGTATGCGGCATCTGCTCAAACATGTCAAACAACGCACGGCACACATGAGATAGGAATCGCGACCGTATCCGTCCTTGCTGTGTCCGTGGCCCCTCATGGCTTGGCGGTCATCAAGCATGCGTGTGCGGTTCGCTCATCTCTCTGGTGGCCTTTGATGGACGAAGTGCACCGGGTGGCAGCCAATTTGGCCGGGGCGTCATTTACACGCCGCGTGGTTTGGCGCTAATCGGTACATCAACCGCGTGTTAAACTCGCGGATCTGAGAGCGAGAGAGAGCGTGGCCTAAGCGCCGATTTGCGTGCATTTGCAGCATGCTGAGATTGAAGGCAGTTTGCCACGCGATTGGGCACCTGTTGCGTAGGTTTGTGCTTCACGTGCTTCATTCTCGAGAAGGCACACTTTCATTAGGGCACAATGTTCTTGCTGCCCAAGGTGGGAATGAAATTGCTGGTAAATTCGACTAACGAAGCTGTTTGGGATGCAATTGAGAGAAGCTTTGCCCCAAAAATGGTGACCCAGGTGCTAGGGTTTAGGGTATTTTTGGAGCCGCTGTAAAAAACGCGTGTCACCACACAATCGTTGTCATCATGCGGTTTTGGTGTAGAACAGGTTTAAATTTACATCGCGACCAGGTGTATAATGCCAGCCTTTGTTCCCAATTCAATCCAGTCGCTCGGTTTGTACGTCGCGAAAGGAAGCATTTTTTGCTTACTTGCTCGCTGCGGATGTTCATAAGTTCGATTCGATTTTTATTTGGTCCGCGGCTGACACAGAATTCCTGGCGGCATCAGACATGGGATTTTCCAGCATAAGCTCGTAATTTATCGAATCACGTTGAAGCGCTGGTGCGGCCGAACTGACTGCGTCCATTTCTTCGGACCGAGAGCGGAAATAAAAACGTCACCTTGGGAAATCATGAAATATGAGGCGGGATACTTTTCAATTGTCGTACGGCTGTCATTCGCCGTACCGTTGTAACCACCCTAATCACCATTAGATGTCCTTTCCCTCCCGGTTCGGCTTTTCCCTTCCACAAGGAAATGTTTCGCGTCTTGGGAGGAATTTTTGCTCGAATCCCACCAACTTGGTGGCCCGGTTTCCGGAGGAACCGACCCCTGCCAGAGCCAGTCGGTCTTTGATCCCCCGTGGCCGCACATTTCTCGTCCTTCAACGCTCTTCCTGCCACCGACTCCTTCTTTTTAGCAATTTCTCCAACCACTACCTTCACCGCATTTGGCACCGCTCGCAATGGCAAAAGAAAGTAATCCGCTTTTCATTTCAATCTCTACCTTCGCCCTGTGGCGCCGCTTTTTGGCGATTCCACCGTCGACTCCGACCATCGATGTAAATGCGGCGGCCGGGTGCGCCACCTTCACCACCACGGTACCGGAATTCCGGTTGCGGATTTTTTTTTCGTCTCTCGCACTCCTGCAAACCCCACACCAGCAGCCACCGGGTGTTGAGTAAGCTGAAATGCAAGCAACGGTCTCGGAGGGAAACGGTCAGGGACCCAACAGCAGCAGCAGCAGCACCGGCCGGAACCACTGCTCGTCACCCAAACCGCCACCGCCCGGGTCGTGGGCTTCGCTAAAGGCCAACGTGGTAAGATGGCGCGGCTCGCGGAATCTGGTGCTCGTCATCGTCGCCATCGCACTCCTGCTCGACAATATGCTGCTGACCGTCGTTGGTAAGTCGTGGGTGGTGGTGGTGGGTTGATTGTCCGCAAAATTTTAGCACTTGTTACATAGCTTTCATCGAACTCGGCCACCGAACCGACGCTTTCGGTTGTTCCAGGCAATTAGCTTCTAATTGAAAACCAGGTAAGGTACCAGGGTGGTTTGTTCTCATCAAATTAAAATATTCCCAGCGCGGGTTCTCGAGAGGAAAACGAAAAAAATGTGTACCACGGATGGAGCGCGTCACAACTCCTATGCTGCAATTAGTGCTGTCCTGAGGGACTCGCAAACGATACGGAGAGCCGGAGTCGCCATACTTTTTGTAGCAATCTCGAGAGGCAAGCACGTGACGATTTACTGCTTCTTTTCTTGCTTCCGTGGTCCCATGGTTTCTGTTTGGCAAATACTCTGTCTCGCTGTTGGCAGTGTGCCGTGAGCCTAAGAGCTTCGTCTTGTTTAGTTTGCACACACAAAAAAACAGCTAAGCTGGCGTCAGCGACTAGCTCCACCGCGTGTTGCCGTTCAGCTGAGTTGATAAATCAATAGCGATTTTCCAGCTCGAAGGACACCATGGGACGCAGTTGCCGGGGCAATTAGGGTTATTCGTTCGCTGCCGTTTCCCTTCTGTGGCCGTTGGGCAGCGAAACATTTCGTTAATTACACATCTCAGCTGCAAAGGTGAAGAAACAGGAAGATGAAAATGTAGCAGACGCCTCTGAGCGACTCCGACGTTGCGAAATGGGCTTCGCTCCATCATCGACGAGGTTACTTTGCGCCATTCGAACCGAATCTATCGTGCTTTCATAATTTTAAAAAGCAACAAGCTGAAGCTACTTACTCGCAGCGACTTCAGCTAATAACACTAACAAGGTGGGCAACGCCAGCGCCAGCAACGCCAAGGACGATGAATTACTTTTATGCTTCTTACCCGACGTTGTGCTTCCGTTTCCCGGAGGTGAAGGAAAAATTATAATCTCCCTCAGTGCCACGCCAACGCTGATGGATGCTATTTCTCGCCGGGACCCGGTCCTGGACTAAGTTATGCGGATGGCTACCGGCTACCGTTTCCCAAATGCCGAGGGAGGAAATCGTTTCCTTTTGCCAACATTGCCGATCGCTGCAAAACCGGCGCCCATTCGCAACAGTGCTCGTTGATTGCCATCATCACTTGGTGGTTGCTGCGGGAAAGCTCAAGGCGACTACCGAAAAAAAAAATAATAATACCCGATAATAGAATGGAAACGGGGTGTTTAAAGCCAAGCTCGCGGATCTTAATCGTCGTGGCGAATTCGGAATCCCGATTGCGGAAGTCGGCACATTCGCAAATGGCGGAAATGGGACGGAAAAACGGCACCACCGGAACTGTGGCGGCCGGAAAAGCGGCATTTTGAAGGCGTTGTTCGACGGAGGAAACTTGCTCGATTGGCTCCGGTTGGGGATGGGCCATTTTTGTTTCCGGACTGAATGGGGATGTTTTTTGCACTCAACTGTTGCACGCGATCGAATTTAAGGACCAGGAATCAAGCGCTAACAAAGTGGTGTAGTAATTGTAGGTTGAAAAAAGACCATGAGCATTTCATTTGTGCTGATCAGGTGGATGATGATTGATCGATTAGGAAGGTGTGGAAGTGTTTGTGGTTAGTTCGAAAAAGGATGTGCCGATGATTTGAATGCATTTTTGCCACACATCTCCTCAACTAAAGTGCAGACTTGAATGCTTTACAGTTTCTTTGTTACTTTTTTCAACCCAGCGAAGGTAACTTTTCCCCACACAAAACGAGCAAGGAATACGAAAAAAATCCCTTCTACTATCAGTAAATCCCACTACCTTTTGACCGCTCAAGTGCCCAAGCACGTTCGGTGCATCGAGTCGAAAGTGCACAATGCAACCCTAGTGGAAGTAAAGCGAGATGGCAAGTATGACAAGCGAACAAGCTTGCGACTTGGCTCTTTCAAAAGATGGTGCGAGCAGCCGACTTGGCAAAAAATAGGGAAAAAAAACTCCCCCATTGTAGAGCTAAATGGTTCAAGAAGCGATCTTCACTCCCCTAGGGAGCGAAAAGAAGCAGAACGAACCGGAAGAGTCCTTGTTCGCGCTGCGACCGTGTGCAACTTGTTGCATTTTCCGGCGCCTCCACCAAGCAAAGGGAAACGGCATTCAAGCTTTCCGTTGGCACGAACAGACGACGGAAGTTGTCGCAGGCGGAAACGGTGAATAGTAATGCAACCACGATTAGTTGCTTTCCTTCATTTGATGTTGAAGAGCGCGGTTTCACAATCGGACGCATAATTAAGGCTTTGTAGCATTTGCAGTAGGCGTGCCTGCATGCGCTGTACAATGTCACGAAGCTGTTGCTGAGTTTTCTTTTGTTCAATTTACTTAAATTATAAAGATTCAACAGAACAGGAGACTCCAAGGACCGCACGTGCCAGTAGTTATAAAACATGGCAATTATTTTCGTCTGCGTAGTAAATCATAGCATGAGAGTGCGGTTATAATTATGTGTTCTATACCCAAATGTATCGTATGGATTACGGAATTTAGTGTCCTTCAATGTTTCATTACGATTATACACAGCACGCTTTAGTTAGGGCGCAAAACAATAAGCCATAATTAGTTAGAATATTTTTTGGAGGCCTTCATAGGGCTGTATTTAAAGGTATGCAAAACACACTCATCCATACATATATTTATCACTCGATCGAGCTGCACACAGCGCACTGTTTCGTGTTTGGGCGGCATTATGTTCTGCTTCATCCCACGACACGATAGAACCGTTGAAGACCTCGCTTGTTGCAATTGATGAGAAATTGGCCCCTCGGCAGTTTGACGTTCCCGTTCAGAGTCTCGGGCTCGTCCTCCATCGAGGTGGTCGGTTGAATCGTTCCTGCGACAAGTGTGGTTTTCCCGCTCAGCTTTCAGCCCATGCACGCACGCACGCACGCACGAACAAAGCATCCCTTCAGCGCTAACCCTTTAAGTGCGTCCATTTGCAACTCGCCTGCTGCGACCGCATCGATCTGGTCCTGGTACAGCCCGCGGAGAGTCGTATTTCAGAGGCTCCATTCCGTCGCACCAGTGCGAAAAGCGTGTCCAACCTGGCACCTTGTAGTCTCATATTGAGAGCCACCACAAAACACGCATCGTCGCTTCGACTGGTACTCTCGAAACTCGAACGAATGCGAAGCAGTGTAAGAGGGGTTTCTGTTTTTTTTATTATTTATTTTTCCTCTTCGAACCGTGCCCTCTTAACGAAAATCCCTTTGCAAGAGGCTCGCCGGGTCAGGATCAAACAGGGATTAAATTAAACGGTATTATTTGTCGATATTATGCCAAAATGCTGTAACGGCAGGCGCATGAACTCGGGCAGGGGCTTGGCAGCATAGCAAGAGAAGGGAAAAAACACCCAAACCCTTCCTTAACGTGTATATGCCGTTTGTTCGTGTTACCGATCCCCTGGTAACATTGTGGTTATTGAGGGTGGTAGAGACACGATATTTACACATTCATAATTCGCCGGAAGCCGTCCTTGATGAGGATAAAAACGAATAAAAAAAGAAGAACGGGTTGAAATAAATCCATCCCAGCTTCGAGCCTCTGAATTGCCACGGTCTGAGTTCGGTTTCTGATCGATTCGAAGTGATATAAATCATCCGGATTGTCCATGCTCGCGTTGGTGTGTACTTTAGCCCGTCACCCACAGGGGACACAACCTTTGATGGAGTACCACTTGTGAGCAGGTGTGATCGGGGTCAAGCACGGATATCATTCGTACGGCGTTTGATATTATTTGGCAATTCGATTCACTTTTTTTTTACCCAACGCTTATCCGTTGGTAAGAGAAAAAAAAGGAGCTGCATAGCTGAGACTCCTTTTCGCATGTATCGATTTTAGTCACCGTTCTAGATTTTACCTTTTCATACCAATTCCACATTAACAGTCTCGGGACGTTTGTTCATGTTAATTAATAAACAAGTTTTTGACCACCGATCCCACCTAAATTGGAACCACTGCCCAAAGCAAAACGTGCGGTCGGTACAGCATGCTTGCGGTTTGGGTTGTTTCCTTTACCATTTTTTGATTTCAAAAGATAAAAGTTTTCTTAAAGCAGTCCTACAATTCGCTGCGCGTGCAATGTTGGTGAACTCGGTCGGGGCTGTAAAGATCCTGGAGAACCACACACACACGAACGTGCCCGGGTCAGCTATTGTACGGTGCGGACATTCCACGGAGCCGGTAAACGGCCAGACGAGCAGGAAACATAATTTTCCGATTAGCAGCCATTACGAGTCGGTTGGAAAAAATGACAATGAATCACGCTTGCTGCGCACCCTTCAGCACCTCGCCCGATCATCCATATTCATCGGATGGTGGCCCGAGGGGTGAACCGATTGCTCGGAAGTGGATGCGAGTAAAGCCAACGAGCTGGAAATTCGGTTTACTTTTCGTTTTCGCCGTCCACTCGCTGCTGAGTGGCTCCGGGCAGTGCGCGTTGTCCATTAAGCGCGTGCGGAAGCGTGTGGCGTCGGCACTAGGATGGAGGCGCCTGGTTGTGGCGTTTGTCTTACTCACTGTTCGGGAAAGGGATTGAAAGTGTTGGCGGGGGATGACGTGGGGCTGACGGGGCGCCAGAACGCAGGGGTGTGAAAAATCGTTGACTGGTGGATTAGACCCGATAATGAGGGTGGTATTTTCGTATCCCAGGATCGCCATTAGAATTGTTGATGACGGCTGATCCGGCCCATAACGGCCGACTGCTGCCTAATGGAGGAAGCCAGTCCGAGCATCCTTCCTGGGCAGAACAATTGTGGGATAGTTTTGTGAGAAGAGAGAACCATCGAGTAGCCACCAAAGGCGGCAGGATACGTCGCAATATCCGGTTAAAGCCGGGCCAAGAAAGAAAGCAAGAAATATGATGAAATGGGCGCTCGTATAGCAACCCTTCGAGGTACCGTCTACGACCAGATTTGCTACGTGCCCGCTCTGGGTTGCTGGAGTATGCGAGCATCAGGATCTCGCATCAGGACACAAAGCTAGTGAAAGCAACAGACTGTAAGCCGTTTCAAATGGCACCAGTCGGAGCATCAAAAGATACGCCTCAGGCGCGCCTCGAATGGAAAAGCCGTGTCGTCGGTGGGTACTTTATAATGTCTTAATCACCATACAACTGCGGAAGAATGTGATAATGTTTGCCATTGTGGTGTGCTATCGCCCTGAAAGCATACGAGGATATTTCATACACCCCGCCCGACCGGAATAGCCGGATGAGAGACGAGCCGGTGACTGATCGTGGTACGTCTGTCAAAGTCAGGGACTGTTGCTGTTCTTTCCGGTCGAGCCTTTCGCCAATGATGCAATGCGGGTTTTATCTGAGGAACGCTACGACCAGAGAACGGTGGGTTAAATTTCTAATCCTCCAACCTCCAACGATTTTTCTCCTATTAATTTGTATAACGCGCTAACGATGGACAAGTTAGTATGATTTCCGTGAGACTTCGTTTGAAGTGACGTTAAATTAACAATATTTCTGGCATCCTTTTGCGTTAATCACTCTCTTGGGGTATCATTCTCAGTGAGGGAATATTCACAGTTTTGCAACGACAGTTCCGGAAGGAGAGCGTTCTACCTCGACGCATTTCAATTTGCCTACCAGCATTTTCCACATCAATCGCTTATCAGTAGCTGGCATGAGTTCTGGCCAAGTGAACCGTAGCAAAGGCCGCACTGAACCGTTAAATCCAAAAGCTCTGACTTGCTTTGACTTTGTTAGACAAAACCCGTCGAATGGCAAACTCACGAACGTTTCACATTATGCGGATGAAGATATTCATTAAATTGGCTCTCGTAAAGCAACTCGGTGACATATGTAGCGAGTGTTCCTCAAACACTTCCTGAACACACTGGACTGTAGCAACTGCAGCACCAGTTTCTTGATGATTTGCCTGCTTCATTAACTGTGCTGTGATAGAGACAAAGTCACCCGTCAGAGGCATTTATTCGACAAGCATTGGGTAGCCAACAATGAAAGAGTGCAACACACTGACCAGGACCTCCACTTCCGGCAGAGCGAAACAGGATAAATGTTCTACTTCACGACATCGAAGACGAATGACTGTCAGATGTGGTGAAGCTAGTTCCGTTCCGATCCGTCTGTTGCTAGCGGATGCGGGAGGGAAATCATTTATAATTTACCGTAAAGTCGTTAGCCAACGTCATTGGTTTAATTTGGTGTTGCTGGGGGTGAGCACCCACACTGTCCGGTATGTGGCACTGACGACGAACGTTTCGTCCGAAGTCAGTCCGGTGCGGAGGGTTTCGCATCAACCCACGACATTGTCCACATTCCAAGCGTTCCCGTACTCCGAACGTGCAGAGTGAGATAATGGGTTCGCTATTGAGAAAGTATTTTCCACAGCATTCCAATGTTCACTTTTCATACGCTCGGAACGTTGAAAGGGTCGTTTGGGATGGTACGATTCAAGTGAGATATCTGACGTCGTCGAGGTGGATGCAGCTAAAGAATGCGAGGAAAAAAACTAGGTGCCAAACATCGACCCATGCTAGCTGAAGAATTAACGGAATTACTGCATTTTCTTATCAAAATGCTTGCGGTGTAAATATTAAATGGATATTTTTTACTATTAAAAAGTGATCAAAATCGGTGCACAATTCTCCTTATAGTTCTCCTACCGAAATGCTTGCTAATTGCTGTGGTAGCTTTAATAGGGATAAATATATTGTTACTTACTGTTAGAAACTAAAATATTCCTCTTCAATATCAGCATCGTCCATGAAATTCCGCTTGGTAAATTAATCATTTAATTCCGCGTGAAGAAGAGAAATTCGAAACGAAAACTGTTTAGCGTCAAAGAGTTAACTTCCAGGATACCCACCTACCAGCCAAAGGGATTGTAAATGATTGTATTCTACTAGATTCACTCCTAGGTAAACAGCAAGATGACGAACCAACGATACACACCGACTCGTTGCTAGCTGTTAATTTCTTGTTTATTAACGGCTAAACGAGTTAAAGGGTAATTTAATTGCTGGACTATGCTTTCGAGGCAGCAGGAGCAACAGCAGCAGTAGCAGTACCTGTAAGGACCATGATGATAACGAGTACGATACCAGTGGATTGGGTGGCCTGTGGGAGAAAATTATTCTCCGAAGCGTACTGTAACTAATCCTACGCCACCCCAGACACGATAGATGAACGCTTGCGGCGGTGCCTGGTCTCTCGTTCCTTTCCTTATTACCGTTCAAACGTCGATTGGCTTCGTTGCTTTGCTAAAGACCTGCTGCAGATAACTCTGAACTTCATGGACCGAACCAACACCATCCTGGGAGCGGTGGAATATTGACATGGAAAAATTCTCCAAACGGGAATTGTTACTTTCCCGCACGATGAACAACCGGCGGTTTTTAACCCCGTTCCTCGTTCCTGATGCAAGGACGCAAATCATAGTCATCGTTACGTTCAACCTTAAGTACCTTGGGGCGAAAATTCCACCACCATCTGCCCGACCGAGCGCGGATCAAAACGTCGAAAGTAACACAAACGGCACCGAACGCTCCGACGGCTCCGTTCAAGTGTCGAAGAGTGTCCTGAAAGCACTGCCACCGTCATAATTGAATCATCAAAATTTATTCGATTACAAAATGGTTCGCTTTCATGTGCTATCACGCTTCGCCTTCTCCTGCACTTCATTTCAGGCTGATTGTCTTTGATACGGCTCGTAGGGTAGGGCGTCAAGCCGGAAACGATACTTCCACTTTGCCCGACGGCTCAGAACCAATCGATCAATACATCAGCAGAGCCAGAGAAAGGATCTGCAACGGGTGTAATTGCCTTCCGGTACATCTAGCGAATTTTGTGCGCTGGGTGATGAGCCTTTATCGAGGAATCGAGTGAAAATGTCTTCCTTGCTCGTAGATAATACGCATTTTTTGCTTGTCTTTCGCTAGAAATGGAATAAAATAAAACGGAATATTCGGCACTTAAATTTCTGTCATGCAAGCAAGCACGAAGCCCAAGGACCTTTTTGTGATCAAATAGAAACAATTTTGTGGCTCCTGTCCAGGGGCGTTGCTAACGTTACCGCACGCTTGGATCAATTAGAAAATCATTAACCCTGTCTCTCGGCGAGGTAGCTTGCTTTAAAATAACACACCAATTAGGCGCACAATCAGAAACTAACAAACCTAACTCAGTTAGCTGTGTTCACTTCCGCCTTCGGGAGAAAAGCGGCTGTCTTGGGACCTTCCCTCGAGGAGGCTTGTGGCAAGCTAGGGAGGAAGGAAGGAAGGAATCGTCGCTTCCTGCCAAGAGCCACTTCCGGCTTGACACGGTAGGGGTGGTTCCCGCCTGCACCGTTGCAGCCTGCAGCGATGGAGAGCAGATTGACAGTTTAATTTCAACTTTCATTTAAAACTAAGATAACTCAATTACTTCCACTTCGCAACCCAGGGCGGTCCGTGTTTTGATCAACGCCATCGTCACCCTGAGAATGATGGCTATGAATTTTTTTTTATCTCGTTAGGTTTTCTCATCACATCTTTTGCCTACACGTTGATTTAGCTATTGTGCATAACCCATCTCGAGTCCGCTCAGCTCGGTTGTCACCTTAACATGTTCCATGCACCATCGGGTTGGTTGAGCTTCATCGATGGTTTTTCACTTGTTGAACGAACGTCCCGAGATGAGCCCGTGTCCGCGTCCAAATATCACCGTCGTCCGAGAGTCGTTTGTTTTATATCTCATTCCATCCTTATGCCGACCTATCGATTAGCGTTACTAGCGGATCTGCCGCTGTTTTACGATCACGTTATTCCCATCCACGTTCTTACTACGTGTACTCTCCCAATGTTCCACTCCAGTGCCAATCATCCCGGAGTTTCTTTACGACATCAGACACCCGGATGCACCGTTGGCCAGCTTCCCGAAGACTCCACCGACTACACCGTGCGAGAAGGAGGCTACGACACCGTACAATGGCATTGACGTTACCACACCGGGTTACGGTAGGTTCAAGATGGCCGCTTCGTGAGAAGCATCTGCTTTATGCGCCGTATTGTCCATAACCCCTATATCTCTTCGCTCTGTAATGCCGGCCCGTGTTGTTCCGGCCGAATTTATTCCTTTGGTGTCCTTTGGCAAAATTGGGAACACAACGCTCAGACAACGCCAGCTGGTACGCGGAACGGGAGGAACGGCACAAGGAGCTGGTGGAGGAGACGGTCGAGGTTGGGCTTATGTTCGCCTCTAAGGCATTTGTCCAGCTGCTGGCTAACCCCATCGTTGGACCACTGACACACAAGTACGTTATCAAGGGCAGGAACAAAGCAAAAGAAAAGGTGCCAAAACCCAGAAAACTCACACTCACACGTTTGAATTCCCTTCTGATTTCGTCCACAGAATAGGCTATAGTATTCCGATGTTTGCCGGGTTCGTCATTATGTTTATCTCTACTTTAAGTAAGTAATTGATCAGATACTCGTGCATCAGATCAGAATGTGCACACACACACGAGATGAGTAAATGATCTCGTCCCTTTCACCACCAGTTTTCGCATTCGGCAGGACGTACTCCGTCCTGTTTCTGGCCAGAGCATTGCAGGGTATCGGATCGTCCTGTTCGTCAGTATCGGGCATGGGCATGCTGGCAGATCGCTACACAGACGACAAGGAGCGTGGAAATGCGATGGGAATCGCACTCGGTGGATTAGCCCTAGGCGTCCTGATTGGGCCCCCGTTCGGTGGCATTATGTACGAGTTCGTGGGCAAGTCTGCGCCCTTCCTGGTGCTGTCGGCTCTGGCCCTCGGTGATGGACTGCTGCAGCTGATCATGCTTCAGCCATCGGTCGTGATCGAGGAGTCAGACCCACCTTCACTGAAGGCGCTTGTCACCGATCCGTACATCATTATCGCGGCTGGTGCCATTACGTTTGCCAACATGGGCATCGCAATGCTGGAACCATCGCTGCCGATCTGGATGATGGACAACATGGGCGCGAGTCGTTGGGAGCAGGGCGTCACCTTCCTGCCGGCCTCTATCAGTTATCTGATCGGAACGAACCTGTTCGGACCGCTTGGGCATCGCATTGGTCGGTGGCTTGCTGCTCTACTCGGACTTGTCATCATCGGTCTGTGTTTGCTGTGTGTAAGTGACAGTACTTCGAGAACCGGATGTCCGGGATCTTCCACAGACTTCTTCTTGACATGAACATTCTTGCCTTTTTGTCTTCTTCCACCAGATACCGATGGCCACCTCCATTAACCACCTGATCCTGCCGAACGCCGGACTTGGTTTCGCCATCGGAATGGTCGACTCGTGTATGATGCCCGAGTTGGGCTATCTGGTGGACATCCGTCACTCGGCCGTCTATGGCAGTGTCTACGCCATCGGGGACGTTGCGTTCTGTTTGGGCTTTGCCATCGGACCAGCGCTCAGGTAGGTTGGCTTGGGTGTGATGGGAAAATTAAAACTCGAGTGGACATTGCCACGGTGGAGCCTGCACGCCAGCGATAGCATGTTTACTCATCGACGCTTCTGCGTTCCGGTTTCTTTGGTTGTTTTTCTTACTTTTCTTACGCTCCGAAGTGGCACCTTGGTAAACACCATCGGTTTCGAGTGGATGCTGGTTGGGATTTCCATCCTCTGTTTCGCGTACGCTCCGCTTATGACCTTCCTGCGGGCACCACCGACCAAGGAAGAGAAGAAGGTAAGCATTAACGGCATCGACAATGGCGGATTGACGCTCGAAGGGGCGCTCTGCGATAAGGGAGCCGCATCTCTGGATCCAAACGCTGGTCACGGAAAAGCCCAGCAACAGGAACAGCTCAGTAATGGTGCCGCTGAGCCGAAGGACTCCATGGCTGTTGGGGGAGAACATTATGTCACAAAACTGTAGAACTTGTCGCAACGTTCGACCATGGGGCAACAACATCCCATCGGTTCCCTAATCGATCCAAGACATTGCATTGCTTGTGATGATTTTATTAGTAGCTAGCGCCTATTTTGCCCCATCCTTAAAGTGTATGCGTTCAAGTGCGTTCTATAAATGATTCGTTTTTATTATAATTTAGGGGTAGATTTACACTTAGTGGTAAGCGAAACAACGGTATCAATTGTTTGGTATCAAATAAAGATCTTTTATTTTTAAATTAAAATTGTTTTTTTTTTCGTTTGTTATAATTTTTTACCTAATATTTTTTATTTAATGGATTTAATTTTGTTTATTTGTTTATGCAATTTTGTTTGCAATATCTAGAGTAGTACTGAAGACCCCAAGGATCGTGCTGTCCCCGAGGGAGGAGGCGTAAAGCCAATTATAATCAAATTTTTCGTTCCAGATCGGCGATAAAAGTGCTTTTCCTTTATTAACCCGATGCTTTTCCTTTTCGCGTGCACCATTTTCCAGTCACTCATCGTTGGAGAGCGCTCATCGGTGCGGTACGTGACCTACCAAAACGAGGAAGAAGACGAATAGAAACGTACGCTAGTACATTTCAAGTGAATTCATTTTCAATAACAATTTCATCATATACACTTCAAAAATATACGCTAAACAGCATGCGCTAAACTAAGCATAGCACGCAACCAAGAGATCAGGTACATTCTAGTGACTGTAAGTATGATAACAATCATACGGAGATGCAACAAATTTGTTCGCCCGTAGAGCAAAATATAAAAAAAACTCGTTCCAGCAGTGAAGGTGTTTTGGATAGCTTTGTAAGAATGGACATCTTTTAGAAACAATATTACCCGACACTGCGGGAACCAACAATCTCACTTGTTATGTGAAGCACAAAAAAACATACAATGACCGGCTCAGCAAATGGTATGCGCAGGAGAATACGGAAATGAACGAGAAATGATATCCAATCACCAGTTTGGCACAGTTGTTTTGTTCAATGGACCACTTCAATGAGCTACATATATGAAGGAAGATAAACGATCAAAACAAAACATAAACGTGCAAACGTTACATATGCCCTTATAACTCGACGATATCGGCACCTAGTAAATATGCTGCTCAAATACATCCACTAAATAGGTACTATAAGTGGGAGATAACGCATAAACAACGTATTAAAAACTATAATTACTCCCTGCAAAATACGAAGTCAATCGGTTTCGTCAATGATTCGGAGTGGCACGATATCCTTGCAACCTGACGGGTGCGATAGTTTCACCGTTGTCCTGGTTGAAGCGTGACACTCGGAAGCATCGATCGAAATCGACCTCGCGCCTGTCGCATCCACCCGGGATAAGCCGGAAAACATCAACCAGCAGGAGAGCATTTTCGGTCACTTTCACGGCTAGGCGGCTCCTTTGGTGCATACTCTCGGGTGAGATTTTGATGATCGAACATGCGTCAATACACTCCAGAGACCAGACTCTCTGCCCGATCGTATAGCACGTGTTCGATCAATCTAATCGATTGCAACCGTATACATCAATGGATTTGCGTGGCTATTGCGGCTAGCTCATCTGCACATCGGCTCAAACAAAACAACGTCAGCAAAAACCATCTTAAACAACGACCCTAGCAACAGAGGGAATCAGACACAGCGAAACGACGTCGACATGATCATTTCCCGGGGTTTGCGGCATGGCTGTATCGAAGCTGGAAACATCTTTAAACAACCTATACTGTTCTAACAATTATCTAAACAACAACAGTCTTATCTGTATCTGTATCTAAACACAGTGGTTTAGCTGTAGGATGTGGTAATCTAGAAACGAAAATCTGACCAAAACATGGGAAAATAACGAAATATCGGTAGGCAAAATATTCGAGTATCTAAGCCTTTAACCGTACACTACTCACATAAACATGCGTCCCGTGGATACTACCTGGGCTATTACGCTTTGTTTTAGACAGTAAACCATTGTCCTAAACATTTGATTGATGTCTAAAAAATTGAAAAAATTCACCTATTAAATCACATGAGAACTTGCTTACAAATTTTACAGCGCACGTAGGTTGAAGCTAGTGTCACAAAAATCCGACACGGTGACGATAATCTCTTGGAAAGGCTTGAATGGCTGCAAGTTTTGCTAGACAGTATCTCACCAAACTGAAATCCATCGAGGCGCAACCTTATACTATTTATCTATTAAACAAAACCGTATTATTCGTAGTACACCTAAAGTGTTGTACTATACAATCAACTGTATAACTGGTATCAAAGGCAATAAAAACGGACCACTGACCAAATAGTCTCACATTGTACGTGTCCTAAAAACAAGGATACTCTAGCATCCTTTGGAAAGTGCATAAGACGCATTCGTAGAAATGGTATATCGCTCTATTTTGAAGGTAAAATCGATCGACTTCAGTCGCATTGAACTACCATTCTTCATTGGTAGCGCACTATAGATATTCAAGCAAAAAAGAAAATTAAAAAAAAATGGAATATAAAGAAATAATCAATACTAACTAGCCGATTCATAAATATTACCCAAGAGGAGGAAAAACATTCACGATGATGAATTGCTGACTCAATCAAAATCTAACATCAATCGACCATCGATAATGCGTTGTACAGGGTTGTAATATGTTGACAAACATGTTCGAAACTTGATTTCAAATTGACTTATTTTTTATTGAGACCAAACTAGTTTTTTTTTCTTTGTTCAAATTATACTGCGATTTGAAAATAATTAGCCAACCGACACAACATTAAAAAGAATACACGTGGTAGGAACTAAGCACTTGCATACATTAGCAGAAGCCCCCGTTTGAATTTTACTTCGGAATGCCAACTGTTGTGTGCCAATGTTGTGTTCCGGTGTCTACGTACTTGTTTATCCGTTGTAATTGTTGTACACTTGACTGTTACAATACGACGGGAGATCACAACTGTAGAAAATGAAAATTCGGTCCACCGTGAGCCGTGTTATTGTGAGTTAGACAATAACTTTTGCTGATGTATCTTTGAACGAGGGAAACGTTAGAGAGAATCTTATACAAAGTTGAGAAGAAACAATCATAGAGTTGCTTCACAACGTCAGATGTTCTAATGGCTATGGTAAATCACAAATGCTATCCTATTAATATCACTGTCAGTCTTATTGTGTACTCTACTCATAAATGCTTCTGCACAATCCCACGTGTTTGACAAGTTTTCTTGCAGTAACATTGGAGATGATGCGATGCATATGATGAAACTACAAATATTACGCCATTGAATTTGATTGCAAAACAATCCTTTTTTCTTCCTTTCTTCTACCGTTCATAAACCGTGCGTCAACGATGGTTTGCGAATGGCAAGATATGAAATCTTATATCTTTGAAATCCAATCGTTAAAAGGCTGGTATGGGGTCACAGAATCACAGCAGTTCGCATCCATAAGCAGATGTTAGAATTGACTTTAAACAAAATCACATTAAGCTACTACATACTACGTACATGTCGATAGATACTAATGTATAAAATTATGGTTCTACTATTGCTTGGCGTTCGTTGTTTTTTTTCGGATAATTGATTTGCAATAAGGTTTTAATCATTTTAGGAAAATTATTATAGCCCACACCGATGGATGTAAATGTCCATCGATCCATTGTCATGGAAGAGCTGATCATACAATTCTAGCAAAACCTTAACCATGAATGATTATAATTTGGTATAATTTGTTCTTACTCTCAAAAAAATTGATGAATTCACATAAAAAAATCAAAAAAAAAATCGAATAGTGTTGTCTAAATATTTTTACTACAAAACAAAGAATGGAATACGCAAAAGCTTTATTGAATGGAGCAATCCTTTTCATCTATAGCAACTAACTGTATTGCTGGACACACACCAAACCAATGAAGGAAGCCCATTATTGTTATGAAGCATAGAAGCACTAATGTGCATTAGTGAGAAATCCTGTAATGGAACAGTAAAAATATAGGCCAAAAATTAACAATATTTACACTACTCCAAAACCAACGTATTCCAGTTGTTGTACTATTTGATATTCAAATTAAGTATTGGAGTATCAACAAATATACAATCACATATTAGAGTAAATGATGCAACAATAAATGCTAATACCATATATATATACACACAATTTATGATAAAATATAATATAGTGGTATACAAATACAAATACATGCAAATATACTTAAATATATGCATAGATATACATTTATAGGTATCGATGGTCTGGATATTTAGAAATAGGTTGAAATTACCTATAACAATGATGTTACATTGCGAATGAAACATATTTTGCTGCGGCTCTAAGAAAGGTCCTTTTTAATACGTTTATCAATGTATTTGTAGCAGTGACTTCAGTGAGAGGAACAAAAGTAAAAGAACACTAACTAGTAAACTAACTAGTGGTAGCTATTGAACGTGACCAGAGGCAAACGCCTGCCTGCCAAACAAAATGCTATATCTATGCTGATACTAATATGTACAATCAAGACGAACAAAAATGGGGAACACAGAATAAAGTTGTTGGTGACATCTATTGGTTGTGTTGCTTTATTTGATTTCTCATGTTTAGTATTTAATTTATGCAAACATGTGCACATATTCAGTAATTTTTGGATCACAATGAAAGTCGTGCATTATAGTATCTTTCAGCCTACAGTACTTTTCATAGATCGCTATGCTCTCTTCGCTCACGGTCGGAATCTCAATGTCATTATGCATGTCTTTCTCGATGGAACTCGTACCGATGATTATTTCATTGTTGTGTATTACCAACCCTCCATTGTCGTTAATTTTTGCGAATCGATTATACTGGTACGGCGATGCTGATCTTCCCGGCTCTCCTGATGGGTTACAACAAATTCGGTTGATTTCTGCATATTTTTCATACCTTTGGTAAGGGGGGAATCAAAATAGGATACACATATAATTTTATGACCAGTTTCCAGGTGCATTATTTCCGCACGGACAAAACTTACTTCATCATGTCTGATTTTTTTGGCATCCGTATTTCGAACCCGTAGATATCATTAGTCATCGGAAACATCGAACTGAGTGTCACAGGATCCTCTGCACGGCTGCTGTTATTGCTACTGTTAGGTGCAGTGTTGCGATTGCTTTTGTCGTCCTCGTCCGATTCTGACTCATCCTCTGACCTGTCGGACGAGGAGCTGTTTGCCGAGCTAGTGGACGACTGGCCGGTTAGGGATGGATTTTTCAAAGCCGTGCTTTCTTGTCTGCGAATCGGTTCAAAAGGGCTAAAGTGGGATCGAAATGCTGGCGCTAGGTTACGAGACAAATGGCTAAGTTGATAGTCTATATGCTCTTCGAAAGAGGTAAGCTTGTAATCGTAGTGAAAGTTGGAATAGTAATCTATTATCTCGGCGTCAGTCGAATGAATCTTGATCAATTCCTTCACTACCCGGTTTTCGTCACTCACTGCTGCAGGCAACCACTGCATGACGAACGTACTAACCCATTGCGTTAACGGAACTGATGAAATTTGCCTAATTTCATCGAAACGAGAGTTGTGTATGTAAAAATCGGTTTCTAAATCCCAAATGTGCAGCGTTTCTGAGAGATGAATAGCATGGGTAAATAAAACGAAATTAAATTAGATACTAATATCAAATACATACTGTTAATTTCAGCTTTCGAAGGAATGTAGTAACCTAGAAACAGATTGATGCTATGCTGCTTTTCTGTATCGCTGAAAGTATTGCTATAGTATCGGCTAAGCGTCTGCATAATGTCGTTGCCTTGCGAGGCCCACACAGCCGTTTTACGGTACGTTTTAATGCGATGTACTAATTGCGAGCCACCGTATTGCAAAGCCAATGTATCGCCATGATCTTCATACAGGTTCTCGAGCATGGTAATACAATCCGACTCAAATTCGAGCTTGCGCTCTTTTAGGAACCCCAGATCGTACAATTGATGGGCAAGTACACACTTGCCGATGGCAAACTGGGCCGTATTGGTACGATCCAGACAATCGACACAGTTCACTCGCACTATGCCCGTCTGTTTTTGGTTTCGCTCATCGTCCCGATAAAACATTCCGGTTTGCTGGATAACCGTTTCAGCGATCTTTGCCAGTTTTTCCATAACATTACCCTTGCCTCTGCTTTTACGTGCCATGTCAAAGTCAATGTATCTAATACGGAGCTGCGGTGGCAGGAATTGGTTCAAATAGCTTACCGTCGATTGCATTTCTTCGCTGAGTAGACTTTCGTGGCGTCGTTTTTCTCTTGTTTTGACTAAATTTAAGATGATAACTGGAGCTCCTTGATGAAACATCAGTCGTTGATAGTGCTTGCCTGCCGTTTCGCCGTACGGATCGGACAGGTCGATGGCAATTTGCGGTTTTGGGACCATTTTGCTTACATCTTGCGACCAATGCGAGGGAACAGACCCTCGCAGCTGCGTAAAACTGCACATTCTATTGCCGTCCAATACTATCTGCTCCGTTTCTACCTCGTTTGCTACGTCCCCTTGGAAATTAGCGCCACGTTTAAGAAACCGCGTGCCAGCGTAACGTGTACTTCTTCTCGCAATCAAACACACGTACACCTGACGACCAAATATACTAATGCTCGATTGGCTTATAAACCCGTGAATAATTTCAAGCATCCAATCTTTGTGTACGACATCCCGCATTGGTTTCAGATGAAACGAATTCCATACGAAGCGTTCCCGAGAAACCCCTCGGAAAGCGTATGTTATTTTCTCACCGGTGCGGTTATTCCACACCAGTGGCTCATCTTGTACAATGTCGCAGCGTGTACCAACAAACTTAGGTGCCGACAGATTGTACTGCAAACTGTGCGTTAGATCATAGCTGTAGCTGAAGTAAAAGTTGCTGTTCAAATCAACATTGTTGAACATTTTAACGTAACGTTGCTCCAACGGATGCATTTGTTTGCTAGATGTCTCATTCACACGAATCATTGCCGTGTCTTTGATGGTATAGATGATGTGTTTTCCGATGAAAGCTGATGGCGTTCGCTTTGTCACCAGTATCAGATAATATCCTTCGAGGAATTTTACAAACCCTAATACGCCATAAGCACTGATCGAGCGAATGAAAGATCGTGATTGTACAAATTTTCGTATGTCCCCTTTCTCGAGCTCATTTGGGTTCTCATAAATTGATAACTCTGGTGTACGCCTATCTATTTCCAATACACGAAACCGCGTTTCTTTGCTATTGCTTCCGATGAGGTACAGTTTCTACAGAAGTAAACATACATTAAATGAGTTATAAGTTGGACGATAGCACTATGGCACACCTACCGCTTTGGTTTCGAACAGTGCCACCTTCTGAATCGAGCTTATAAGTGGTTGAAATTGCACGTTTTGGTCCATTTTAAAGATTTAGAAACACAAATGAATGCTACCAAACACGTAGGATACGTATTTGTTTCAAAAGTTGCTTTCATCGATTCCGCGGATGTCAACAAGATGCACTTCAAAACATTCGACGAAATAGCATTGTTTACGTTCACAGGCGATACGATTCCAGCTGATAGTTGGCATTTGCACAGAAGGTACTTTAGCTCTAAAAGCGCGATTGCAAATAAATCGTATTTATAATCTATTAAGCACGTACCGTACATTCAAATAAAGTTGTAGTACTCCATATCAAGAGCACCAGAAGGGTGAAATCCAGAATCGTATCCTGAAGAGCTCAAGACTAAAAAATGGACGATTTTTTATTTTATCCGTTGAAAATGGGTGTACATTATAATTTATTCATTCATTTAAAAGCCAACATTACATCATTCCGACTTTACGGCACATTTAGTCGCTACATCTTCTAGGGTTTCATATCAAACTTGCAGTTTGGAAGAATAGACCGCAACGTACTTTCAACTTGCTGCATATTTTTAACGTTTGGCAAATCGAACGTTTTTACTTGCTGGAGTTTCAACAGCTGCTTCAGATGTAGCAATCCATGGTCGGTTACGTTACCACATTTTGAAATATGCACTTCCTCCAAAGTATCGCCTGCATATCGCAGTTTCCACAGCGCTTGATCATCAATGTAGACACAGTTGTGCAGCGTCACTTTCCTGAGGTGGTTTAACCCTTGGAGATGGTCGAAACCGATGTGCATTATTCCAGAATCTGTACCGTCAAGCTCTTCCATTACCACTGGCTGCGATTCTAATGGAAGAGCATTAAAGTGTACGTGTGTTCTGCTATCCTTTACAAATTTTGCCTTTGCGCCATTCTTTAACAACCACTCGGCACATAGACGGTCGGGACCTACTTTCTTTAACCTGGACCGATCTACACGGTTGAACATCATGTTAACCCAACCCCAGAATGGTCGGTTCAGTGGCTTCTGATGTAAACCCATCGAAGATACGGTTGTTAGCATACCCATCATGGGTTTTAGAGAAACCATTGCCTGTAAAAAATGTCTTATTTTTATTGTGCTCAATACGATTCAATAATTGTAAAGCACTTACCACTGTGTACGTTTTTTAACGACAATTTGTATCTTCCTACTATAACCGAAGATAAAGGTGAGATCCTACTGTATTTCAGATAGACCATTTGACGTTGATGTAAACAAAACAAATATTGCGCAACCGTGAAAGCAAAGCAAAGCGCAGTCGCAAAAGCATAGCGGTTCAAAAACTGATGTTACAATAATGATCATTACAGTTAATAAGTGATATAATGGCATAAGTGTCTTAACCTGCTGCAGGCATGAACGAAAGCGCCGCCATCTCCCTGTTATGAATCCCGCTTTTTACGTTGAACGCAGCAAAGTCATCAGTTAAAATGGATACAAAGAATTATGATTTAATACTATTTTTAATCATCTGATACGGATCGATGAAATTCTAAAACATATTTCAAAAAACAACATGGATTTTGTTTGGCTCAAAAAATTCATGTATCTTTTTCCATATCATCCGTTGATGTCGTTACAACTGTCGATGTTAGACTGCTTTGTTGAATTCCTGTAGAAGTTGTAAGTATATTCATTCGTTTCAACGTCACATTTCGCCCTACCAAGGACGTTGCTGAGCTGGAAGAGATCAACCCGGAAGGGCTCGTTTTAATCAATATTTTGTTTCCGCCAATGATTGGAACGTTGCCACTCGCAGTACTGGTAGTCAATGTAACATTCTCCGTTGGAGTACTCGTTCCACCCTCGGGTAATTTATTCGTTACAACAGGATTGATTACGATGGATTGAAATTTTGCCTGTGGCATAGTCACGGGTGTGCCGGTTATAGCCGTTTGTTTGACACCAGCACAGCTGACGAACTCAACCTTGCCGCTGGATAACAGTTCGCTCAAATTTTTCACGACTCCACCACTACTTCCTCCAGCCGTTAATGGTTTTGTTAAAAGCACTTTGGTAAATTTTGGAACGCTTGCACTTGAGGATACAACCGCCATACTTGTAGTGCCAGCTGTGAGGTTGCTAGATGTAATTGTTAGCGGTCTGCTGATTTTAGGTCCCATTGGAACTATCATGCTAGCATCAATAGGTTTAAGCGATCCTTTATTGATGACCAAGTTAACGATTTGTTTCGTCTTTGCGATCGTAACTGGGACACCCGCTGGGGCTTGTTGTAGCGTGACGAAGCGATTATTTGTTGGCTGAATCGCACCCACAGTACCGGAAATATCCCCTCCAGTAGGAGGTGATCCGCTTGTCGCAGTCGTTACACCCGTCGCCACTGCAGCGCTAACCTGTCGAACCTCTTGCTTCGGTTTCTCAGGCGAATTTTCTTGAATATACCCGTCATTATCAGCAAAAACAATTGGTAGATCAAAAATGTTAGCCTCTGTCAAATCTTTCGTGGCTTTACTAACTGAGACTTCCGTCTCCTGGCCATCGCTGAGAACGGTCGGCTTAGCTCCTGTGTTTCTAAAGATCGTAAACTTGGGAGGGCTACTTATTTCCCCTGAATGAACTACTGGATCATTGCTAGCCATTACCGATACGACAGGTTTGGTAGAGGATTTTGTTGAATAAAATTTTTGCAAAGTTCCAGCGGTAGGTTTCAACTGTATGAGTTGATTTGATTCGATCAATTTAACATTCACATTACGCGACTGGAGGGACCCACCTAGCGAGGATATTGGCGTTTGAGCGGTGTCGCGCTTCAATGGAGGCAGTAATAATGGTGTGCTAGCCAGAGCGGATATAATCTGCGTATTGCCAGATTCACGCACATCGTACTTGACCGTTTCCTCTGGGCAAAGATTGCTCTTTATGTGTTTCTCGGGCGTTGTTGGCAAAATGCTCTGTATGGCAACATCCAACGCTTCTTGTGAGTGCTGTTGAGATGAGCGATTGATATCTGGTGTTGGTTTTGTTGATCGACGATTATATGATTTTTTCTGATATTTATAATCAGCTTTCGGATCATGAGTGTACTTCCGCTTACGTTGTGAGGGAAGATCAACTTCGTTCCGTTGCGCTAAAGAGCCACCTTGATCTAGGGTCACTGAAGACGAAGACCCATTTGAAAATTGTCCTGGTAGGGCATTTTGCTTTGGGCGGTGCGGGTTAAGCAAGCAATTCGTTGCAAATTCAGCTATTTCATCAGCAACCATATTGTCTACCATGGACTGAGTAACACCCTCGATTTTGCGTTTTGTTTTCGAAACACGAAGACATTCATCCGCGGATCCAACGACAACGAGCGATGTTTGTGTAGTCATACGCTCTCTTAACATTTCAATTTCCTCGTGGCTGCAATATAAAAAAAAACATTCTATAATATATATTAACTTTATATGCCAGTGAATAATATAACTGGCTTACTTATTATTACCTTGCACGAGCCGAATTTTGACCAATAACGAACAGTACAGGGCATCCAATGTCGACTATATGATCATCGGGAGTTCCTCGGGACCCGTTGTATGTGTTGTATGAAAATCCCAAACAAATTACACTACTAACAGACTCTACCAATCCGATTTGAATGGCGAGAGAAGCTCCCGCATCGAATCCAACTAGAATGATGGATCGGTTCGGTGTAGTGTTACGTACTTGCTGAATCTTTGTTCGAGTGGTGGCCACCATATTTTCGGCCAATACCTGCAGCGACTGTTTTTCCATGACGCTCGATTTGATTGGTAATGCCTGTATCGGAATTACTGATGCCATTGTTGCAAACAAACTGAACCATTTTTGTTGCCGACCGGTGGGTTGAGAAAAATTAGGAACCGACGGAACCACAACAATGTACGGCTGACCGGGAAGTTTTCGATTTTTGTGAGATACTATCGGCTCCCACGGTTTCTTTAGTACAGGCCTTAATAATTCATGGCCAACATTGAGCGTAGTGCCAAAGATCATTTTGTTCATCAACTTTGGTTGTTTGGCGTGCAGAGTTTGTAATATATCGATGTAGATTGCCAGATAGCAGGGTGGAAGATTTTCAATCAATAAGACATGCAACCACTGCGTTAGCCTAGTTTCCCAAGTAACGCTGGCTAATGCTTGTCTGAACCTGCTAACAGATTTATCTATCACCGTACGACGGTGTACTGGCTCATGCTGCTTTTCAGTATTTGTCAATCGGGCCAATCGATCCATGTCTAGCAGCCGTGCCACACGATCAAACAGTTTAAACTGCTGCACAGACCATCCGAATCTGAAAAAAAAAACAAAAATTAGCGTTTTGCCCCATGGATAAACCTTGAAATATTTAAAAATGTCTTACTTGTTTACTTTTTCTTCCCAATCCTCCTCGTCTGATGTGGAATTTCTAGCTGTTACAACGATATTTTCGCTTTCTTGCATAGCCTTCCTAGCGTTTTCCTCATTGTATGAAGGAATCGGCGGATTATATGATTCCTCCAGATCGATTCGCTCGTCGTGGGAATGAGTGTGGCATGAAGGACACTGTGGTGGCCGATGCACCATCAGGGTTCTGGTCATGGCCGTTTGACTACTTTCTAACAAACGGAAATCTCGTGTATAAATATGTTCCATTTTTGATGCAATTTTTTCGGATCAGAACAACTACTAGGTAACCCGCGGGCGGATTTGTTTGAATAATACAATCAGATTAGGTTATGTGAACGGCTAATAGTTTCTTGCTGTGGCAATTTCAGGTAGAAGGATCACAAGTTGAACGACGAACTTTTAAAAATTCAATGTAGAATTATGCTCACTTTACGATTTTTCACAAAGCACGCCAAAATTCTTGTAATCTTGTTTGTTTCTGATGATGGCGTCATATTCAAACGTCAACTAATGCCAAACGCATAGTGTTGCCAAAGTTGCTAAAGCAAAAAATTTTTGATTGTTAATATATTATTTTACAGTATGTTAGTTTGAAAATTATTCGATTTTTAAAGAATTTCACTATTGAATTTCACACTAATTAACGTTTATTAAAGTTAGAGAAGTATTTTCTGTTGTTTAGCTAGTATTTGATTTAAGGTTTGAGCAACAACTTTTTAAATTACCTTGACACATTGTACTGGCTGGTCACCTTCTAGATTGTTTTGATGTTTGGAAACGTTCAAAGTGAAACGCATGCAAAACATTTTCGTGAAAACTCCCAATAGATTATCTTGTTCGGTGGAATTTTATATCTTGCTTTGATAAAACGTCGAAAATACAATAATGGATTCAACAACGCGTATCAAGCAGGAACCTGGCATTGATGCTCATTATATGGGAAAATCTAACAATATAATGGCCAATACTCCAACTCCAATGGATGCAACAGTGAAAACAGAACGCCTGCAGTCCTTTCGTATTCCTAGGGATCTGACACTGGCTAATGGTCGCACGGCGAAACCACCGACAAACAAAAAAGTGTACACTCCGAACTTAAACGCAGTCCGAAACAAAAATACGTAAGCTACAGATGTAGGCATCGGCAGTATATACGGTGTGGTACAACATGTTTTTTTCTCTTATTTACTGTCGCTACAGGGAAGTTAAAACAGCATCCACAGGACCTAAGGGTAGATTAAAGACTGATCGCAACAGGAATGACAAAGATACTCGAAGCAAAAAGACAGCGTTGATTCAAACATCTGGTATATTTTCGGATGGCTTAGCTCAACGTGCTCTAAATCGGGCGTCCAAGTACGGTATGTGTAATGACATTCATCCTGGCATTGCTATCGTCCACATAGCCACGAATAACGGAAATATATTTTGTAGATAAATCCAGTTCATCAAAAGAGCCAGGGGATTTAATTCGTAAACCCGTGTATGCTAAAGTAGATACAAAAATAGACTTGGAAGATGAACGAAAACGAATACAGCATTTATGCGATGACTTGGACGACGAAATGTCGCAACTGGATCAAAAGCTCGAGAACGGATTGAAAATGCCAGTCAAACTGGAAAACTGTAAGTCTTCCAACAATCAAAGTAACAAGATCTTGATTGATCGTTAAGTTTATATTTGTTTTTTCTTCCTTTGTAGCCGATTACAAAATTAAACCACCGGAAGTTAAGACGGAAATCATGATTGATACAAAGTTAGATCCATTTAATACTGTGCAAAATGTTATTTCTGACGCACAGACTAATAACATATTTCTTTTACAACTCCCTGATGCGTTACCTGGCAAGTGTGACACTGAGGATGGACGGTCGGCGAATAACAACGAAAACAAATCAGAAGCAATATCGAACGGAGAAGAGATACCACAATATTGTACAGTTCGTGATCTAAGTGAGGGCTGTATTGGTAAAATAATTAGGTATCGCTCGGGAAAAGTTAAATTAAAACTTGGAGAAATAATGTTTGACGTTAGCCTGGGTATGGATACCGGATTTCTGCAGGAACTGGTTTCGATAAACACGAATCAAACGGAACGTAGTGGTAACATAATCAACATCAGCACTATCAAAGCTAAGCTGAACGCTTCCCCTGATTGGGAGTATTTATTCAAGAATTCTACATGAAATACACAATGCACTGCTGCTTAATTAGATTTGCTAGTTTCATTGGTAGTCTTTGACTTTGCCGCCTGGTGTACATTTCCTTCGCGATCAAGAGCAAAGTTATAGCTTGTTGGTTGCACCAACGCCAATTCGATGGCTTTGTCGATGTTTTCACGTGTGATGAACGATTTTGACTGCTCTTTTTCAGCGCGTACTTTCGATTCGATTAAATCTTTTTTATCCATTTCACGCTGTTCTTTGAGAACTAGCCTTTCCAAGATATATTCCTTCCGGGCAGCTCTTTCAATGGATAAGCGTTCTTCCCGTATTGCTGCCGTTTGCCGGTTCCATTCATCGTTCCTGCGCAGTGCTTCCTGCCATTCTGCTTCTTCTTGTTCTGGTGTTTGCAAAACCAACCCAGCACGCGATACTAGCTTGGATGCTTCAACTTCATCACGAAGAAACTTTCGCACCGCTTTCATCTGCGTCCGATAGTTATTGTGCAATCGTTTCAATTCTTCAATCTCTTCCTCAATTTGTTTCTTTCGTTCCGGCACACGGAACAGTTTACTTTTAGCTGTACCGAGCCAGCGTGGTTTTCGTCTAAAACGTACCGTTGTGTATTGCAGTAAAGCCAGCGATCTCGGTTTTGTAAATACACCAGAAAATACAGCCGAAATCCTAGCCATTGCCATCCTTTACTTGAGTTGGCTAATTATTTTTTAAAACAGTGCAATCGCACTCCATGGGGCGCTTTGATTAAATAACTTTGTTATGACAGCTACTTTTTTGGATGTTGGTAAGCACGCGAAACCGCCTTTTGTTGTCGTTTCTTGAGGGGTTTCGTTAAAGGGGATCGTCTAAAAATTATAATTTAAACATATTTCAAATATTACAAACACATGTTTTAAATGTTTGGCAAATATCAACATGATACAACTTCTTAGTTGGTAATCTACAACATTCATTTCAATGTTCATTGGCGTAAGCAGGGTATGGGTCAATTAACATATAATGATTCTCTATCAATAATAACCCTAGATATAGAATTCGATATAGTTTTAAAATTTGATACTAATATGAATTGATTTTTTCTTGAATTGAAACTATTCAGCTAGTTCTTAGGAAAGAAGAAAAATTCCAAAAAATGTTGACAAATCATTCAAAAAATTTCAAAATGGACACATTGTCCATGCATGGGAGTTATGCACTAGTGAATCTAAACGTGCTGATGGACAGATTTAATCAAAGATGAACTATGTTAGAATGGGATAGGCAATGGTAAACAGCTTGCCCACCAACGCGGTAGTACGAAAGAGACAGACGTGGTTGGAATAAGAACAATAGAATCTACCTGTTTTCTCGCTCTCAAAACCAAGAGCAAGAAGAACAAATTTTCTCAGTCTTGTGATACCATTTTACCCCACCTGCACGTTGTGCATTGCATTTCCAATCTCGAAGACTGCGTAAGTGGCTGGTAAAGTTCGTATTCAAGTTAGAGTTTTACGATTGGGTTTCTCAAAAGCGGTTACCTTCAATATTATAAACCTGGGGGTTAAATACTCGTTTCTTGAGCAGATATTGCCGGTTAAAGTGATGTAGTGTATTTGGTGTGCAAATTCGTGACCGATCGATTTTTGTTTTCTTTAGTCGCTTATTTGGCCGTTTCCACTGAACAGGATGTTTTTTAATTGAGATTTTACGCGTAGTACAATTTGATTGGGCTTTGTATTGATCCTAGCGGTAGAAACTAGTTACTTTGATGTCTATTTTTCCCGATTATTCAATTGTACCGTCTAGTTACTCTTAACTTTGTAGACTCAAATCAAACGGGTCACATGACCAACTAGCTCAGTCTGCGTTAAGGTTTAATTGCGTTTGCGACATATACGCCATCGCTTTGATCAGCTGATCTCTTTTGAAACTCTATTTGATGCATGAAACAGGAGCGTTAGTATTAATCGGAATTATTTTATCATTTCTGTAGAACATCCGTAGAAGCCAGCAGAAACAGTATCGACTCAGGCCGTCGCGAGAGAACGAGATAAAAAATGTCGAATCTGAAGAAAATCAGCGATGAGGAAGGCGAGTCCAAATTTGGATACGTTTTCGCCGTATCTGGTCCTGGTAAGTATTTATTTGATATAATAATATGAAACAAGACTAATAGTTGCTTTAAAATCACCAGAAAAAAATATATTTATCATGTTCATTGAAGAAGAGACGGTAAATTTTGCCTCTGGATCTGTCATTTGTTGGGCTTGTGTGTCGTTGCTGCTTCTCTCAAGAAGTCACATGACGTGTGAAGTGCTGTGGTTGTGTTGATAAGGCTGACGAGTCAACACATACTACGGAGGAGTGCGATGAGCATGCAATCGTACTTATTTGAAGTGTTTGTGGGAGTGTGCGTGTTTTGATGTTATTCATGTGATCGCTCTCGAGCGAACCGCAGAATTAGGATGGATTGTTTATATCAATGTTTTTCGAGTTAATTGTTCGCAAATGCTTCAGTCTAATGGAAATTGAACCTTAGTACATTTTCCACTGCCTCTAACTCTAGGTGCTCTATATTAATGTTACTTCATTATGTAACATAGCCTACATTGATATGTGATTTTGGTCAGATGACATGATGATTTTGAAAACTAAACATGTGATGCCTGTAATCACTTTTTTTTTTATTTTGCAATAGGTTGCATGAAGCTTAGGATAGTTATTTACACAAAACGTATGCCCTCGCTCATTGCATTATTATTATTTTTACTTAGTCGTGACGGCAGAACGTATGTCTGGCTCGGCTATGTACGAGCTGGTACGTGTCGGATACTATGAGCTGGTAGGAGAGATCATTCGACTGGAAGGAGATATGGCAACCATTCAGGTGTACGAAGAAACGTCTGGAGTTACTGTCGGTGATCCTGTCCTGCGTACGGGCAAACCGTTGTCCGTGGAGCTTGGTCCTGGTATGTAGTGTCATTTGCATCAGGGTGCTTGAGTTTCAATGATCTATTTTTAAGCAATTTATTCCACTCTTCTCCTACAGGTATCATGGGTAGTATCTTTGACGGTATCCAGCGTCCGCTGAAGGACATTAACGAAATGACCAGCTCAATTTACATTCCGAAGGGTATTAACGTGCCCTGCTTGTCACGTACTCAGAGCTGGAGCTTCAACCCGTTGAATGTGAAAGCTGGTTCGCACATCACCGGTGGTGATCTGTATGGTATTGTACACGAGAACACACTCGTTAAGCACAAGCTCATGGTTCCTCCACGTGCCAAGGGTACCGTCAAATACATCGCCCCGTCGGGCAACTACACCGTCGACGATGTAATCCTGGAGACCGAGTTTGATGGTGAAATTAGCAAATTCACCATGTTACAGGTGTGGCCCGTACGTCAACCACGTCCAGTGACGGAGAAGCTGCCGGCCAACCACCCGCTGCTAACTGGTCAGCGTGTATTGGACTCCCTGTTCCCTTGCGTTCAGGGCGGTACCACGGCCATTCCTGGAGCTTTCGGTTGCGGCAAAACTGTCATCTCGCAGTCGCTGTCGAAGTACTCCAACTCGGACGTGATCGTGTATGTCGGTTGCGGTGAGCGTGGTAACGAAATGTCTGAAGTATTGCGTGACTTCCCCGAACTGTCGGTTGAAATTGACGGTGTAACCGAATCCATCATGAAGCGTACCGCGCTGGTAGCCAACACTTCCAACATGCCTGTCGCTGCTCGTGAAGCTTCCATCTACACTGGTATCACACTGTCTGAGTACTTCCGCGACATGGGCTACAACGTTTCCATGATGGCCGATTCCACCTCTCGTTGGGCTGAGGCTCTTCGAGAAATTTCCGGTCGTTTGGCTGAAATGCCGGCCGATTCGGGTTATCCGGCTTACCTTGGTGCTCGTCTAGCTTCCTTCTACGAGCGTGCCGGTCGCGTCAAGTGTCTCGGCAACCCGGAGCGCGAGGGTTCCGTGTCGATCGTCGGTGCCGTATCGCCACCCGGTGGTGATTTCTCAGATCCCGTCACATCCGCCACCCTGGGTATTGTGCAAGTATTCTGGGGTTTGGACAAGAAGCTGGCCCAGCGCAAACATTTCCCATCGATCAACTGGTTGATCTCTTACAGGTGAGCTTTCGTTGCAATAAGAATGTAAAATATGTTGCGGACGTTCGTTGCGATTGTCACATGCGTGCATTCCAAATTTTTAGCAAGTACATGCGCGCCTTGGAAGATTTCTATGACAAGAACTTCCCAGAGTTCGTGCCGATGCGTACCAAGGTCAAGGAGATCCTACAGGAGGAAGAAGATCTGTCCGAAATCGTGCAGCTGGTCGGTAAGGCTTCGCTGGCTGAAACTGATAAGATCACGCTCGAAGTTGCTAAACTGCTAAAGGACGACTTCCTGCAGCAGAACTCGTACTCTGCGTACGATCGTTTCTGTCCGTTCTACAAAACTGTTGGCATGCTCAAGAACATGATCGGATTCTACGATATGGCCCGCCATGCTGTGGAAACGACCGCACAATCGGAGAATAAAATCACCTGGAACGTGATTCGAGATTCGATGGGCAACATTTTGTACCAGTTGTCATCGATGAAATTCAAGGTGAGATATAATCGTGATTAGTAGGCTACTAAATACTTTGCTGAGAATGCTCTTTCATATTTACACTAACTAATCTGTTCATTTACAGGACCCAGTGAAGGATGGTGAGCCTAAGATCAAGGCTGATTTTGATCAGCTTTACGAAGATATGCAGCAGGCATTCCGTAATCTAGAAGATTAAAAACCGTTTCTCCAGCCTTTTGGACAAGAGCAGCGAGTGCCAGCGTGTGTCGGAGGAAAGTGTACTATTATGTTAAGTTTCTTTTACCATGTTACCGGTCTGCAGGCGCATCCTTTGGGGAGAGGAGCGTTGCGTAGACTGTGTGGCGAATAGTAAAATGCAACACACGAGACGTTATACATAAATGCATATATGCACAGATCCATGCAAAAAAGTATTCCACAACGGTAGATGTAGTCATGTCCTCGGATAAAGTAGGGTACACGGAGCAAGAACAACGCATTAACATCAAAAGGGGATAACTACGCACGTGTATATCCACATCGTTGTCTGAAGGTCACGGCGAAAGTTTTAATTCGTTATAAACCTGTAAGCATGATATTTGATTCTATTATTCCCTCTCTAGCTGCTGGCAAGATAAAGATCAATTTGAAGCTCTAAGCATTATTCGCAAAAACGTGGTCTAAGGTGCAGTCCTATGTTGACGGACGTCCGCACTAAAAAGGGGTAAAAATTCACTAATCGCGAAATGAAAGACCAACATCGCTAGAGAGCCGGTAGTAACAACTGTAGAAAAAGAAGAGGGACACAATGTCGCAAAACGTACAATAAGGAGAGCCGACTTATGTGTTATACTATATATATAAAATATTTTTGTTGTTGTTCTGATTAATTTCCTGTAGAAAATGCAAAACACGTAGCGATTTATTAGTCGCTAAAGCAAGTATAAAACGAAATATATATAAAAAGAATAGAGCTATTAAGCATAACTATCCTTTACAACCGGACAATGTTGGTTGATTGATCGAAGTCGCTGCAACTCACTTAGAAGGATCGGCGTACAAGTGGGTCGTTTATAAACGTAAAACAATCTAAAAAGTACACATTGAAGAAGGAATATTTTTTCATTAGCTTTAAGAAAATTCCGACCGAAAAAAAACTTCTAATCATGGTGAGCAAGTTGTTGAGTATGTGCTAATTTTAGGCCCCTATCATACTTCTTTTTAGACTTTCCGCGTCCACACTAAGTGGCATCTCATCAGATTGATTTCCATGCTGTTTAAAATAATGTTGAGTTTGTGTTTTTTTCTTGGTATTTGCCTTCTTCATTCCACACCTTCGAACTACAATCGTTGTGTATCTAAGAGAGTTTCCATTGCTTTATTGTTGATTTTTTTTTCTGTTTGGATTTCATTTTCAATTGTTTTATCGGGAAGATCACCACATATAATAATGGTTCCGAGGAGCCAAGAACAAATCAGATAGCTGTTTCTGCTAGTGTAGGATCTTAAACTAGCATACAAAATGTCCGGGGAGTGTGTGTGTGTGTGTTTTTCTTTTTCCTCTGCTGTAAATGTTATTCTCGATTCGAAACATCGTCCAGACAGGATATCGTTATCCATAAAAGACATACAAAATGTTGTGTGAAAAGAAGTAATGTAATTCTTACTCGGAAGAAGATAAAGGAAATAAATTAAAACCATCGGAAAATTGCATTCCAAACCCATGCAAACGTTTTTGTATTAGAAACGGTGGGTACGTTTTTGCATCTTTCAATCCACCTGCAGAGAAGTCATCATTGTTGCAATCTTCAAGCACTTTTGTATGCGTAAGAAAAAGGCATGACGGACAAAAATGGTCTTGTGCAATGCTTAAACATTTATTATCCGCATATATTTACATTAGTACACTGAATGCATTCAGCAACCTCTCCGGCGAAAGCTACAGCTATCGTTGTTCGAGCAGATTAACTACGTTAAAGTATAGATTATCTTTCGCTATGTCTATCGGTCGTTTCCCTTGCAGGTTGCGTATGCTACGGTCCGCACCAGAATCCAGCAGCATCTGCACCAGCTGCAGATTGTTCTGTTCGACTGCATAGTGTAGCGGCGTATCTCCGCGGCTATCCTTCAGGTCCACGATGTCGGCACTATGGCACCGGCTGAGCAGCATCCGTACAATCCGCAACCTTCGCTCACGTGTCGCCAAGTGCAACGCCGTTGCACCGGTCTTGAGCCGAATGGTGGGATTAACCTGTTGCTCTAGCAGCAGTCGTACCATTTCCACATTTCCGTGCATTGCTGCAACGTGTAACGCCGTGTAACCTTCGCCATTGACGGCGTTCAAATTGACACCTTGTCTCGCGGTCGGTGACACGTCGGACGATTTTGCAGACGTACCAAACGGATTGCGCAGCAGATTGTAGAACTCGGACGATTTCCGTACACATCGGTTGCAAGTGCACAACGGGTGGCAAAGCTTTTCGTCGTCGGTGGACGCGTAGTTCGTAGCCCGCGTGGAGTAATTTCGGTGGTCTTGATCTGCGGGTTTCCGGCACGAACCATCACCCAGACCAAGGTACACGCATGCCAACTTAGTGTCCTGCGCAGCGATCGCCTCGAGTGCCTTTTCGATGCGCTTCATCTCCTCTATCGTGCGCTGTTCCCGGATGTCTCCTGTCTCGTCATCAGAGCGGCCATATTCATCCGCCAGGTAGTACGCTGTGTGGCGCATCGGTCCTTTCGCATTCTGGTGATCACGACCAAGGACTCCACGAGCGTTACGTCGCTGATCATGCATCGCCTCTAGCAGAAGCTTCGTAATGCGAACATTGTGTGAATAACGCAGCGGAGTCGCACCCAGCTTGTTCACCACTTCAACCCGGGCCGCGTATTCGAGCAGCGTTTCGACAATGTCCAGAAATCCCCACTTGGCCGCATAGTGCAGCGGCGTGTGGCCCAGCTCGGTGGCCGCATTAACGTCGACGTAGATGCGCATATGCTCGGAGAAGTACAGCAGCGCCTTTACACATCCACTGTGGCCATTTAGACACGCTAAATGGAGCGATGTGTGTAGATCGTTGCTGGTGCTGTTAATGTTGATTCCGGCATGAAGCAGCAACAGTAGCAGATTCTGGTGCCCATTCGCTGCGGCGTAGTGCAGCGCGGTCCAGTTCTTTGCGTCGACGGCGTTCACATTCGGCTGGAGCGACAGGATGAGTGTCAGCAACTTTGCATTGCCCAGGATAGCCGCAAGATGTATCGCCGACTGGCCATGCTTATTCTGGTCGTCGATCGAGGGCATATAGTAGTAGCCTGCTTCGGTGGGACCGCTACACAGCAGTGCCTGATTGTTGGTGATGTCCTGCAGCAATTCCACCACCCGCGACTCGTCATCATTGCGCATCAGTGTGAGCAAGTAGTTGAGAAAATCGTCCGCATTCCGAAACTCCCACTCAGACGTCCGGTGATCGGTCGGACCGGGAGGATCCAGATTGACGCCGAGTCTCTGTGTCCGGGCAATGCTGCCACAGCTGATGTACACGATCGCTGCTTCCAGTGTCGCGATCAGAAAGCCATGTTCGCCTGTCTCGATACGCTGCTCACGGAAGACATTATTGAACTGGAACTCCTTCAGAAACGTGATGGTCATCATCCAGTGTGCCAGGCCCGACTTCAGGATGAGAAAGATGAACAACGGCACTAGGTCATCCATTGTCAACGTACACCTCCCACCAGTGAGGTCTGCTCCTTTCGTCAGTACTTCCATCACCTTGTGCAAGCAGCCAATCTTGTCGATCACCGTGCGGGCTTGTTCGATGCGAGCGAGTTCCTTCTTTGCCAGTGGAACCAACTCACCGTAGCGTTGTGCCACCTCAAATTCGGTGCAATGTACATCACCCAGGTTGCGTAGCGTTCTGTTAAATGCTTCCGCTTGCTCCGCCCGGCACACGTCGATGACGCTTTTCACGTGATCGTACAGCTTGTCCATCACGTACGTCTCGATGGCGACCTTAACGTTCCGCCGCAGCACCATGTCTCGCTGGCATCGATCCTTCAGCTTGCGATTCTGCAGAATCAAGTCCAAACACTCGACGTAGATCATCTTTACTGCGGCCTTCTGCTCGTCGAATTGCCACCTCCCGAACTCGCCGTTCGTTCGCACGAACTGCTGCACTTTAGCGTCCATTTTGCCAAAGATGTCCTTCTTCTTGGCGGCCGTCCGAATGAACTCGACTGCCTCCGTGAGACTGCTGATCCCCGTAAGGAACCGCCCGAGTGGTAGGTCGTCTTCTGCGTGTGCACCATACTTCTTCATGTCGTGTAGTGGCCGCTCCACACACCAAACCTTGTACTTCAGCCCATCCCGGTAGAATATCTCCTCGAACAGGATGCGCACTCGGACGCCCCCGAACACGAGCGCCCTCTCATCCAGCTGCAGTTGCAAGAAGTTCAGGTTGAAGAAGTGCGTCTCCGACAGTTCCTCGTTTGGGACAAGTATGTGAGCAAGCGCAAACTCCTGATCCACCAGACAGTGCTCACTAAAGGACCCGGTCCGGGGTACACATACGATCCATCCTTCGACGGTGGCAGTTTCCAGGATGCTAAAGTGCTCGCTCAGGAGTCGCTGGTAGTAGCTGTTAGCCGATATGTCCTCATCGTAGTGCAGCAGATCCATCGTCGACCACCTCAGACACACACACACAGCGCGATCGTTCGACCAAGATCGTAACGCGACCGCTCACCAGTGTGCAAGGGTGCGTGGAAAGCGCGTTTCACCCGTGCTCGGTTTCACTACCGGGCAAATCCAGCTAGCAGCGCTCGCTATTGCTCAAAAACGACCCCGAGAAGTGCGTTTTCTTTTCGCTTGCAGAAAAGCCAACACTGTCCGCACCAACACTTGCTGCAGCTGCTCCCGACTGGGTCATCGAAGCCACCAGAACCACCGAGAACCACGCAAAACTGGCCACCACGATCCACGGGGCTATTGCTCCCGACGCTCAATGGCAACTTGTATGGATTCCTTTCGTGCACGAACTTGGACACTTGGAGCCGGAACGTTTTTTGGCGCTTGCAACCGAGTCGTGGCACTATCAACGTTTTCCAACAGCAGCAACACTTTTCGTTTTCATTTTCTGGCAGCTTAAGCACATCCGCGCGAGGAATTGGTACATCAGCAGCAACAACGCGACGTCAAGATGCTCTCCGTGTAACCTTCGCGCTGAAACTGTGAAACAGAAAAATGAGTACGATGGTAACTGGTTTGCCGTCCGACTGCCTCCTTCTCCTCCTCCTCCTCTTTCTCCTCTTCGCACCCTCCCTCCCTATCATACCACCCTACTCCATCGGTCGCTGCGGGGCTTCTCGCTTGGGAGAATTATAAAACCGTGTCCAAACATGGACGACAACACCAGAAGTGAAGCGTACACACGGTTCAGCGCACATCCCACCCCACGATTTTCCGGCGGACCCAACCCACCCCCAACCATTGCAACCCCTTTGGCGACTACGCGTACGTGCGCGGGGCGATCGCAGCCCGTGTGCATTACCCGCCGGGTTGTTGAATAATTTCTTGAGTAAGATCATGAATGGGGCTGCTGATTATGATGACGGTACCATTTTCTATTTTATTGTGCAGGCGGTGGGTATCTCTTGCCGGTCCGATCGTGCCGAGCCGTGGTATGCGAGAGCCCATTTTTGTGCGTACGGATTGACTGCGCAAGAAGGAGAGCAGAATAATAAGACAGAGAGACAAAGCGTAAGAAAGAGAGATAAAAGAGAGGGAGAGAGAAGTCAAAAACTTTGGTGCATTTTCAGGCTGCACTTTAAGCTGCATAAGATAGTCTCTCTCGTCATTGTTCATCGAGGATCAGTAAGTCGGCATTACATCAAATGATGGAGTTGAGGATCTTTTGTGTAGTTTTGATTTATTCTAACAACTTTCAGGCAACCCAAATCTAGACGAGACAGCTTTTCTTATGCAAAGGCAACATCAAACAACATCGGCATGCACTGATCTACTGCATTATGGCAGCGTATGCGTGCGTATGTTGGAGCAAATGACGACGCGATGCGCTTGCGCTCGTGAGAAGAAGCGTATATGATAAGGAAAAACTCTAGTTCACGGTCGTCGTTAAGGCATGGCTTACTGTGTGTTGAATTACCCTTACCCTTACCGCCACGAACCAGTATACCAACCATTACCGACGGTTACGGATTGCTTATCGCTGCACGTCGTTAACTATTCAAACAGACTATTTTCGATGCTGTCATAAACGTTGCCTGATAGCGTTGATTTGATTAACCGTTGACTTGCGGACGCATGCGGGCCTGATTAATCGCCGTATGTGCTCAGTGCACTGCACAATCTGATGGAACTGAACTTTACTAAGCACTTAGTTGACACAATCAACGTGTCACATTAACCGGCTGTGTCCATCTTTTTATCCCAAAATTTTGCCCCAAGGTTGGCCGGCTGTATTGTTTATGGTTGAGCGATTCAGCTACTGCGTTCTATTCCACCGTCACGTTCATTCAATTAAGCTTCCAAACGGTTTTTCGAATGGGCACCTACACCACACGGTTGAGACGATAAGCAAGCCGCAAAACGCAAGCACCCGAGCTGCTCGCCAGGAAGTACGCCGAAGCTAACAGCCAGAGAGCACATTTTCATATTAATTTGAACGTTAACGAAAACATGCCCATTGCAGTGGTTTCTACTGAGGCTAAGCAGCTCGGCATTAATCTGCACCCAAGCGGAGCATTGATGTAAATCTGTGGAATTCGTACAGCCAGACGGTCATTTTTCAAATGGCTCGTGATGTCGCAAAACACCTGCGATTGACCAACACGCCGAGGGGAATATCTGTTGATATATCGCTGCTGATATGAAGAGCCACAGGTGTAGAGAAAACGAACGAAACGCTTCACGCAGAAGATGCCACCCACATTCACTTTCTGTTCGTGGTCATAGTTAGTGTCAGGTGAAGTGGCGTCTTCTCTTTGGAAAGCAGATCTGTTGCGTTTTCTCGTGGTTTTGTGCAAATGATTGCTACTGTGCATTTCAATCGTGACCGATTTGAATTTATTTATTTTTTAAACTTTTGCATCTTCAGCCAAAGCAACAGCCAAAGCCATGCCAGGGCGTCTCGTAATTTTACATAGGATCACGGTTTGGCTAACAACACCGAGCTGTTTCGTCTCTCGGAAAATACTCCGCAATGGATGATCTTTCTGCCGTTGCGGCTTACGCCATTGCAAGCTTACCAAGCGGCTTTGTCCAGGAAGTAGCGCTTCCTATTTGGTACTACAACGAACCGTTTTACAGCCCTTCTTGCAGGGCCGTTTGTTTGTTTGTGGCTTTTTGCAGCATGGTACAAAAATGTTCACCTTCCGAAAACACGCTAGCTTGCTGCCGAGGCAGTCGATCCAGCACTGGAAGAGCTCCGGCCGGACTACTTGGCATTCGTTTGCCCAGAGACCTCTACAATTGACCATCATGCTGCTGGAAGTGGCATTGCTTTTGTCGGTAAGTTACAAAGCTCGGAAGCGAAGATGGGTGTCTATCATCGCTCATTTTTAGAGTTTCAAGCCGTTAACGAGAGACCTCTTTATCGGTGTTTGGTTGCCAGTTTTGGGTTCCAGCAGGAAATTGGGAAAAAATGCACTCCGCGCACGTGGAGCTTATCATTTTTTGGCCAGGATGTGAACCAGAATCGGTCGTTTGATGACATAACCGAGCTAGTGATAATTCAACAGTAGATTGTGCCATAATCTTGTGTGCGTTTTTTACTCTCTCTTTGTTTCTCTCTCTCTGTCTCTATCACCCAATTCAATATATTTTGTCTAGACTTTGGTCCTTCGATTGGACGGCCGGTTTGTGGAAATCAGCAAACAGCCACCCGGAACCGTAGCGATAGTGCCGAATGACGAGGATGGCGAAAGTGTTCTGCTCGGTCCGGTATTTCACGATTCGCAAGAACTCGACCGAGAAACGGGCAAGTGAAGTTACCATGCATACCATGCACACCCGTAAAGTGATAACAAATCTCATCCAATTTTTTCCGTCTTCTCGTCACGCTTGTCACGTATCTATGTCCTGGAACGCTGACCTCGCAGGACGCGCCGCTAGTGAAATGATTTCGGTGAAACTGTTGAATCAGTATCGCACGAGATCGATCGATAACCAGCAGGGCGATACTGACACGATCCTTGTTGGCGATGGAGCTCGATCGAGACCGACGTTATTGGATTATGACAACGCAAACCACCTGGAGGGAAATGGAAACGATTTGAATCCACCCTACTTCCAGCAACCGCCTGTCGAAGCCGAAGAAATCGATATGAAAGAAAACGGTATAGAGGACGATTTGGTGCCAACTGAACCGATCCTTGATACGCGTTTGCTCGATGCTTGGCCACAGTTGGCCATTACTGGCAACAGTGTTATGGATTCTGGTAACGAGAATAATTCCCCTGACAGTATCGGGTCGAAATCGACAACGCTAACTACGATGACCACTAGTACGACAACGAGAACGACAACCGTTCGCAAGATACAGCGTAAGACGCGTCAACAGGTGCTAACTACTTTGAGAAACGTTCCGCAGAGTACTAGCACACAAAGATCCACTCAAGGTAGAGCAACTTCAGTACCACGGCCAACGCCTACGAGTCATAGACCTCAAGTTCCCAGAATAGATATCTCTAAGCTAAATCTTGAGCATCTCGAAAGCGAACTGGTAGCTTTTCCAACGCTGATTCCTCCGCAAGCTTTGGCGTACAGCTCCAGTTCATCTTCCACCAGACTGCTACCGAGAAGCATCAAACCGGAACAAGCACCGGCGTGTGGTTGTCAGCACAGAAAACGGTCCGTTCGGAGGAGTCAGCACTCGTCGGAAGAATTTGGAGATCCCGCCGGTGATTATGATGATTACGATTACGATTATAACGACTTGCGCAAGGTGTCCGTGAATAAGCCACTGGCTAGCAGACCGATGTTCCTGCCGGCCATGTCCCGGCTACTTGCACCAGGATCTGCTGAGCCGCTCGAAAGTAGCATTGAAAGGGCGGAAAAGGTACACGGTACGTTGGAAAGGCTTATGGGAATTGTGACGATCTTTTCGCACGTAGATGAATTCATACAGAAAAAGACGAAACAGTCCATACGACGTTTGGCGCGTTTGTATGAAAGCGAAGAGTTTGACTAGGGCACGGCTGCAAATATGACTCAAGCGAGCTTGTTAATGTGTAAATATAATACCGAGGGAATCGAGCAAAGCTCGTTAGAATAAATCTGTTGTGCACAGAATCAACCAGTTGGTTTGGCTTGTGGATTTTTTTTCCCTACTTGTACAATATTTTATTTTAGTGGAATTTTTAAGGCAAGTGTGTCACATTGCTGTCGAAATTTTCAGTACATATAAGTTGGCCATGAAAACGTTACATTTTTTTCTCATACATGAGTGACATGTGCCATTGTTTTCAAATTGAGCTATTATTCTTCTCAATTACAATTACTACGCCTTTTGTATGGGATGAGTAATGAATCACTTTGAAATGTGAACAAATGTGGTCGGTAAAATGATACAAAGCGTTATGAGTAACGCCTTAAATTCTCTCTAAGTCATCTGCCGAACGGTAGATAGCGTGCACGATAACGAAATATGTCGATAATTGTGAATACCTGTAGAAACTGTAGTACTTGCCTAAGCAGCATGATGCGTAGTTTGGCTTCAGCATTGTGTTACACTGCAGCAACTCGTGGAGGTTGGAAACCGACACGGCAAATCTCCACAAAATGTGCATTCCATGCATAAGCAATGCAGTACGTGTGAATGCATACGGCGTCCGTTCATTTCCGATTTGTCTAGCTTTCCTTTTTTGTGCTGGTCGTGCGCAAAGTTGCACACAGTCGATATACATGCCACCATTGCAAATGATGCATTGGGATGGCCTATGAGTGGACGTAAATGATGGCCAAAATTAGCGCCGATTAAAAATTGCTACGTCAAGAAGGCGGGCATTTTTTTGCCCCTGCGCTTTTGCTGATATTTCACCAAGCTCCCCAACCACTTTCATCAGCAAACGCAGAGGAAGCGTGAGTGTTTAGTGGATTGCCAGAAAATTCGGGGCGTTCCGCGAAGTGCGGTGTGATAACCTTTTCTAGTGCCGATGTCAGCACAGCTGATACCAGAAGCGGAATGCAAATGCGATCGCTGCAAGTGGCCTCAACCCTCGAAACTCGCCGATTCGGAACGAGTTCTGAGCCAATGCTGACCTTGCGATCGAATCATGCCATTACCAACAGCGACCTGTGGAAGTTTCACAGACGTACCACCGTATGCGCGAGCCCGAAGACTGTTTTAAGCATCTTTCGAGAAGCGTATGTCTTTGTTTGGAAGTTTAGAAATATGTTTTATTTAACAATTTGTACCTTGACCACTTCTTAGGCTGTTTAGTTCTTTGGTTTCAGCTCAGTTGCCGTCTTGGTGAGGGTCTCGAAAGACAAATCGTAAATCTGCTTCAGTGCCTTCTGCAGCTCCTCAGTCGGGCCACGGGTTTCCTCCTTTAGCTTGTCGACCGTCTTCTGGGCCTCAGCGACCAGCGACTGGACGTTGCTCTGAACCTGCTGCTGGTACTCCTTCGCCTTCTGGACAACTTCTGGGTTCTGCTGCGACAGGGTCGCGGTTGTCTCGGCCAGCTTAGCGTTCAGATCCTTAACGATCGGGTCGAAGATGTCCGAATGCTTCTTCAGTTCCTCCTCGATCGATCCCTGGACAGTGCGCAGGCGCTCGACGTACTGGTTTGTGTTTTTCTGGATCGTCTGGACCACCTCTTCGTTCGATTGGAATCCAAGAGATTTCAGCACGCTCTGCTGGGTTTCGACGAATGCTTCCTGGATTTTTCCTCCTACTTCCATCAGGTTTTTGAAGAAGTTGTTCTCCTCGGCAGGGGGGGCTGGTGCATCACGTCGGACGAAGGCAAAGCTTCCCTGTTTGGAGCAGGAGGAAGAATGAAAATATAACGGTTTAGAAAGGAAAATGACTGCACCATTTTGCCGACAAGTTATAGCCTATAATCCAGTAGGATACACACCTGAGCGACGCACAGGGCCAGGATAACGTACACGAGCTTGGCCATGATGGGCAGTTTAGTTTGCGAACTAGAAGATCACTGCGAAGGAAGCGTTAGAGCGAAGCGAATTCTAACTAACAACTGAAACGCCAAAGCGAACCGATGATGCGTTTTTATACGCCCCACCACAAAGCGCCGATTTTGAACGCGGGTGTTTCGTGTGATTGTGTTTGTTGACCGATTGGTGGTTTGTTGGCGTACATGGCGCGGAAGTGGAAGCGCAACATGGAAAGATTCTCGTCATTATCATGCGTCTGTCGATATCTCTCCGAAGGGTGCATTTAGCAGCCCTCGAGCTTTGCGTATGGATGTATGGATGAATGGAAAACATGTATACATGATCTTTGCCGTAAGGTATTACGCATAGTACCTAGGGTCAAAGGGCATAGGTTTTGTCGATTATTGTAGTCTATGTTAGAATAAATAGGCAAATATGCTCTAGCTAAACGACACGCATACTCTAGCAGCGTTTTCCATTCAGCCATAGACAAATTTGAAACATGGAAATGCACTTCTCTTTATCATAAAATGTTTACGGTCAATTATCAGTAGGTATGTATAATCTTCAACTAAGATTTAGCCTTAGGTAATCAGTGATACGTTGGCAAGTGTGCTCTTCTTTAGTGTAGTATGTATACAAATGTATGAATGTCTGCAAAATAAGATTCAGCACTGGCTGCTATATATTTGAAACTATGCCGGTAAAATAAATTCAATTCGTTCTCTCGGGAACTCACTGTAATTAATATTCCAAACATGTGTCGTGTTCGAACATTCCGAAATGAATGAAATATGTTTGCTTATCGAATTTGAGTTTGTGTTTGAAACAAAAGCCTAAAGGAATAAATAGAACTATGAAATGTCAATATGTTTTAAGTTAAGCGGGAAAAAGAAAAGTTGCAAATTATAAAACTCGCATACCAATTTTTGGTATTGACTATGAGATTTTCTGTTCGAAAATGTTGTTGAACCAATGCGCCTAATCTTAGGCAATGGAAAACATTTTCATACGGCGATCGGAATTCAGAATACGGCCGGGAAAAATTAAACAAATCAAGCAAACTTTGAAGAAGGCTTTAAATTGTAAAGGATAAGGTGATGGAAAAATAGGTCGGGATTAGCATATTTAACACATTTTTTATCAAATAGTTCTCTTCTGTTTCCGTAAAGGTAAACAAACATTAGAAAGTCATTTGCCTCAATATGTTGTATGTTTTATGTGATATATATTTGGCCAGAATGCATATAAGAATGAACATAATACCATACCCAAATGTATATATTGGATATATTCGTATATTGCTTCCAGCAAAATCATCATGTTTCGGATTTCGATTTCTTTCTCCGGAAAAAGCAAACTGCATAATTATTTTATATTATTTAAAAAGGATTTATGTTCAACAACCTGATGCTGTGATGCTGATATTGAAACAGTAAATCATTACACCACCCACTTTCAGTTCATTTATTCATAGCTTCACTCACTCTCTTCTGCAAGTTCTCGCCAACTTCACTCGCTTTCGACTTAAACATCTCTCCAAATTCGCTCAGTTTGTTAAAGAAGGTCTGTAAACGAAATATTAAGCGTAGGTGTCTTTAAACCGTTTATCACAGACTACATGTTTTCCGTGATAATTGCGGCAAATGTTTAATGCCAGTTACTTACGTCAACGTTTTCTTTAGTGAATGTATCCGAAATAGTCTGCTTGATCGTTGCTACTCCATCCTCGACGGCATCGCGGCGCAAACGAGCAGCGAAGGTAAACTGTTTGTGTAAAATAATACATTTTAAGAAACATGAGTTTCAAATTTGCAAACGCCCTCTACCAATTACTCATAGATACAAAGAAAATGTCAGCTAATAACGCTTATGCGACATAGTCTCACAAATTGAGAAAAATATCCCAATAATTTTTTTTTCTATGTTCAAGCTACACGTTAAACGATCATCGTAAAATTAATTGGCACTTATTGATGGTTGTCCCACGATCGTTATGAATGTTACGAATTTTTTTTTAAAACTAGGTTCGAGCAGGGGTTTTAAAAAATTCACCTGAATGATACAGAAGATCACGATGAACACCAATCCCAACTTTGCCATCTTGAACAGTAAACAGTAGTAGAACGTTGTATTGTCGAGACAGAACGATCAGCACTACGATCCGACACGGGCGAGTCAATAATCACGAATGTTAAATGTCGTCGCACTTGAACTGATGTTTTATTTACTTGGCCGGGTCGTGTATTGATGGCGACGCATACGATCGTTGGCTGTATATACTGGTCAGCTACGGCGAAGCATGATCGACATATGTACGTATGTACATGTGATGATTCCCTTAAATTGGCCCGAATCCCTTTGTCGCTTATCAGCTGACAAGACACATGCACAAGTTCCGTGAGCGATTCGAACATCCCGTAAACAACGACGATCATGCGGTAGTTTGCGAAGCTATTCAGTCGACTTCCGATTGATAGCGTACTAGCGTCAGAGGAATTTAGCAGTGTATGTATTGTAAACGGAATTGTTCACTTTTATTATTCTTTGCATTCTTCGTGCAATTTTATTGCGAATTCAGCGACTGCCTTTAGCATTATTCTATAGTTTTTGCGAACGTTACTCACTTGGCTTGATGTATTCTATGAAATTCGTAATCTAATATGAATCTTGTATTAAACAACATCGTATGCTTCACTGTCCTTCGAGTCGGATGAGCCCTGGATGGCCTTTGTCAATAAGGTAGAAATTTATTTCAATTGAAATTCAATGTCAACTACAGCCGACAGCAGGTTCACGCTGGCCCTGATCTAGTTTAATGGATCAATTTTTTTCTGCCAATTTCGCTGACGGAATGGTAGGGTTATTGTTTCCCTACATCGGCGAAATTGATCCATTAGGCAGGTTGTTCCTCATCCGGTGTACGGTCCTCGTCACTTTCTGCTGACAGTTCGGTTTCTAGTTGCACGCGGACACGTTGCACTTCTTGGCGGGCCTGACTCTCTAGAACGTGCAGCACGTCCAGAACCATGTCGTAGAAACGCTCGGAGGTCGGTGTCCAGCGGTACCGGTGATCATCGACGGGGTAAAATTCTTCCTCATCATTCTCGAGCCGATCGTCGGCCAACATGGGGTCTCTGTCCGGTACGGCCTCGCTAGATTCCAGCGATAGGGCTAGCAAGGGCTTTTCCACCATTCGATTTTTGAATAGTGCACCCCCGAGCAACTGGGGCATCTGTGAATTAGGGGTAGCAGAGAGGAAGAGAATGAGTGTTTGTGTGAGAGAGAGCGAGAGAGAGAGAGAGAGAGAGAGAGAGAGAGAGAAAGAGATCGATGAAAAGAGGGTTGGAATATGAGGAAAAATTCGCACATAAATGAAGTTAGTCGCAACGCCACGATGATCTGCCATCATGCCGTCACTATCTAATTACGTAAGGGGTAACCGATCACCGAATGAACGCGCTGGGCAATGACCATGACCATTGATTTAATGCGTATTAGAAATAACTGATCGTACAGGAAATTTAGCAAACGAAAACTGACGCCCATAATATACATTTACGGAGCAGTTTTGGCGAATTGTGTGGATGATATGCGGTGTTGAAATGCATTTAAATTTAGAAACAAGATTATTGATCTACGATAAAGGTATTTAAAAAAGCAAAGCTGTTTTCGGGATGAAAACGGTTGGTATTATTATTGCTGCTTAGAAAAAGCAAGCAAATGGACATCATTGCATATTAATGCGTTTGCTCATATATGTCTGAAAAGCCTCAGTCAAGTGAAATTATAGCCAAAGCACAACACTCTTTTTCAGCGTACTATACCGGTTGAGCATGCAAGATCGCCTTGACCGTCTTTTGGGTATTATCTGCAAAGCGTCAAGAACTCGTAACACTATCTCCAATAACGGAGATTTGGAATCGTTGCTTGAGGCGACGAGATTGGGTTCGAAGGTCCTATCTGCAACGGCTGGGTTTGAATTCGCCACACGGAAGCTTTCAAAGGAAGAACGCTTATATGTGGAAAAAATCTTTAATTCGTATTGCCGCTGATGTTTTTGAAATGGAGCTGCTCGATGTGAATATTCTCACACTCTACTTACACATGCTACCGATACGATCGACAGCATTATTCCCACGAGTACGATAGCAACAGGCACGTTCATTTTCAACCAACTGCGCTTAGTTGATTTAAGCGAAAAGCATTCGCCTCGACTATTCACTAGCTACTACGAGGTGAGCTAAACTGACAGAACTTGTGGTTCTGGTAGGCTACTCGACCCACAACCCATGTTGCTTTTTCCCATTGGTAGAAAGCTCTTGCGAGCGCATGACCCTGGGCCAAAACCATGCACCGCAGCACAATGACAACGGAACATACAAAGACTTGGTGACAAGTACATTGTGAGATTCATCGTCATGGGCACGTTAATTATGATGAACTTGTGCAAAACACCAGTTTTAGCTCAACTATTCTTAGAGAACGAAATGGTACATTTAAGTACGAACACAGAATCCATGGCCGGTAGAGAATCAATTTGAAATAATTTGGAATTTGTGCTGCTCTAAGTTGAATGGTTGAAGTTTTTGCTCAATTGATTGTATTGTTTATAGTTCACGTTCCATGCATGTCATGTTTGTTTAGTAGACACTTTCTTCGATGGTCATACCGATTCAACTTAACAGAACATGATACTATGCGCTGGTGGGAACAATAAAAAAGGAAGTCACGTAAGGTGATGATCACCCAACATGGCTTTTTGTCAAGCAAAAAATTACACGAACTCCGCAAGTGTCGCAGCGACCTTGCACACCGTGTTTATGTGTTTTCCGTGAAGGATTATTTACCGTAATAGTACAACAACTCGCAAGACCATCGCGGTCGACTAAAACCAGAGCAGGAGCCGCGCCGTGCCAGTGGAACTGGAACTGGAACGATGAACGGAGTCGTGGAAATTGTTATACTTGGCTCGATGATTGCCGCCGGCCTGTGGTCGCGAGGGGTATGACAAGAACGTGGTGGAAATTTCGAAAACTCAAACCAAACATAACCCTTTCCTTCCCAAACCAAAGGCATACTGCGAAGAGGACTTCTTCGGACAGGCGGAACCATCGCAGCATGTGATGCACATTCGGAAGCTGTCTGATAGTGACAAGCTGAGGATCGAGCTGGAACCGGTGTGGTTTCATGTGGAATCGGCCGAACCGAATCGACCAAGCTCCGAACAACTACAGGGAAAACGCCAAGTGAGGGACGACACTAAGCGACCGTGTAGAATGTTTCCCAACATTGAGCAGTTGGCACGATACGAACGCAAGCAGGAAGACGTGTCACAATCGGACCTGCGAAAAAGCGACGCTTCGGAAGCGTTTCTGAAGCATTTCTGGCAGATGGATGACCCCAGTGAGCGTGAAAGTCACGAGGAGGCGCAAGAGTCGACCTCGCTTGAGGGACAGCTGGAGCAGACCAACCTACCGGACTGCTTCCGGAGGTATCTCCATGAAATGTACGATCGAAACAACGAGAGCGTCCGCAAGCTGATGCGTTGTCTGGCTCAACATCCCGAGGAAAGCTGTAACGAAGCCCGCCGAGCACAGCGGTTCCAGCCACACTACTCTGGCAGCCAGGAGGAAGACTTTTCCTCCAAGCACGAACCTCAGCGAAAGTTGTACGAACGAAAGGTAGTTCGCAAGCGAAAGTACAGCGAACAGCAAGATTCCTCAACGGCGTCTGTTCCAGAAGATGGATTGAAGTTTGACAGACAATTCATCCGATCGGACAGTGATTACGGAGGTCAGGTTTTCGAGCCTGTCGATGTACAGGACTCACAAAACGACAGTAATGAAAGTGGTTCGTCTTCAGGTGATGTCCAACAAAGTGACTCTGGTAACGACAGGCGTTCGGACTCAGAAGAATCGGAACGAATGGTATACAACCGCAGCCAGAATCGTGAAAGACCCTTACCATATAGGAGGTTACCGCAGAAATATAACAACCAGAAGCAATACCAAATGCCGTCAGAAGAATCGGACCAGGAGTGTAGTTGCGAAGAGAGTGGGGAAACCTATGAGCACCGTTGAACACAATAAACCATTAAAGTGACATCTTTTACATATCTTTTACATTCTTAAATTAAGAACACTTTTTATATTTCGACACCAGATGCAAACAGTTTACTTGGCTGATTCAAGAAACCCTATTTTGTGTTTGTCATCTACATTCAAATGGAAACATTGGATAAATGATGCAGTGATACGTTATCGTATGGAAATGTATATTTTAGCATGGCGTTCTTAAACTTTCCATAATCGTCATATTTAGTTTGTGTGTCGTGTCGTCCCGTATGTCCTCGTCAGTCATCAGTCGGCCTTTGTCTTCAATGTCTGCACATCGTATTTTTCATCAGCTACAGTTGGGTATGGGTAAATAAGATAAAAAATTAAACATTTACATCTAGATAATCTCTCGTGTACGGTATAAATGCTAGATTCTAAGAAGTCATAATAATGCGAAGAAAGATCAATGAAGTAATCAGGGTATTATCCTCCGCAAACGATTCCTGCGAATGTTTTCTGGTCGTGTAGATTCTTGTCCTGTTTTTCGATCGATCTTTCGACCAATCATGTTCAGGCCTTTCGACGCAAAGCGATTCAACTTCGGTGGTTTATATTCTCCTTCGATCGGTTTAATGTCGTACGTTTGAAGGCCATCACCCTTGTCGATCACCGTGCGGGTCCCGTACTTCAACGGTATGGTAAAATTTTTTTTATGCTTCTGCTGGTAAATGTCATAGAACAACATGGTTAGATTGCCTATGATTTCGTTAGTCGTCGCCGAGTAGTTCTCGCGTGGCAACGCATCTAAATGGTTTTTAATTTGATCGTACGTTATCGGATTCGACGAGTCGCCTACGTATACGGCTGGTTCCGGTGCAAGTTTGGACGACTTGGGAGCTCCCACTATTTCACTATCTTGGGTAAAACCTGCCTGATCCGAAGGAGCACAATGGCACACAAATCCTCCGTGGGAAGCCATGAAACTTTGGTGTTCTTTTCGCTTCGCGCGCGGTCCGTTTGGTTGGCGCCGCAGGAATGGATTTTTTCGAAATAAATTAGTTTTCATTGGATTTGGTGAATGATTCAGCAATGGACGAGTGCTGCACTGGGTAAAGTCGACCGTTGATTTTTCGTTCGTTGAAGTGCTTAAAATACTACGCTTTAACCTTTTTATACTATTACGATCGCTGTCGTCTGGATCGTTTGACGCTGAGACAGGAAAGAAAGTGCTTGTTTTAATTAACTCATCTACGTACCGTCGGTTATGGCAATCGCAGTGACATTCTGCAACGGGAAAAAGCGCGCATATTAACATTTTGTCACCAATTTTCACAACATACGGTGGTGTTACTTACCCCTCAAGGGGTGATCCGCGTAACTTTCCAGCTTCACTTTGGAGCACTTTTTTGGCTTTTTTACTTCATGCACTTCAAAGTCGTGTGTATCGTATGTTTCCTCTTCGCAATTGCATGGTCGCTCGACGTCATAGTAGTAATGGTTCGATCTAGGACGAAACATAGAGACAAAGTTCGTCCGTTTAGCAATAAGCTTATAACATTTGCTTTATAACACTCATAACTTACTTCCTGCATCCACGTCCAGGTAAAACCTCAACTGCTGCATCCAGTCGATCGTACGTTTCGGTCTGACAATCGGGTAATGTCTCTACGTCGTAGTAGTATTTGCGAAGATTCCTGCATCCTGGATCCTTCGGCGCTTCCACATCGAAATTGTAACGACAAACAGGACATTCGTTGCAACATTTTTCACGTGGAAAACCGTCTGCTTCACGTGTGGCACAGTAGTGGCAGCCTTTGGGAAATGCCTCACACAATTCTACAGCTACACACACTATCACAAGTAGGCCTAGCAAAATCCACCCAGAGAACCTCATCATCTTACACAACAGCTCTCGAGCTGGGAACGATTTCTGGATGTTTAAAACCAATTGTCGCAAGTCCAAATACCTAGACTCTACTCAACGGAAACTGTTCCGCATTTGCAGGGTAGGCTATAGTGTCTGCTTTAGTAGCTGGCCTATAGAGCACGGTTACGTAAAGAACTGCAAGAAGGGTCACGTAGTCGAATTGCTTGCTGGCATTAGAGGTGCTTTGCAACGTAGGACAACAAAACTGCTTTCTGTTGGAAATGTTTCCACATTGTGCTTGGCTTGTTTGCCTCACGTTTTCTATACTTATCGTGAAAGTAGTTTGACTACGATAAGCATTTGTGCTGATGAAATGGTTACACTAGTGAAAAGCGTCAGCGCGAACATGGTGAAAACGTAAAATATGTGTAAGAATGTGCCCAGCCCAACGATCATTTTGTATGTTTTGTAATGAAGGGCCAGTGAACTTGCTTTTCAACGATGTATGAACGTGTGATAAGAAAATAGCGCTAATCGTTTTGTTTTTTTTTATCTTAACGAAGAAAGGTACAATAAAGTTGACCTTCATGCAAAAAACTCAACTTGAACATCTTTTATTGAGTAATATTTTCAGGAAAACTCATGATAGAATGATGTGTCATTGCACGTTTCGTGGGATTTCAAAAGTAGTGACGGAACCCCAAGTATTTTAATTTAGCTAGTGGCTCAGGGGTATATTAAGCGTGTTTAGTATCAATTTGCGAATTTAAAGCTCCATTGTGTAATGATTTTAAGTGATACAGGGGGGCGTGTCCACGCAAAAAAAAAATGGAGTTTACAAGTACCGGTAAGCTATGAGAACGTTTTTCTACCTGTTGTACAGTTGTAAGCACAGTCGAATGGACATCTGTTGCCTGCTTGGCGATCTTAATTGGGGTGTCGTACGCTACGAGTAAGTATTGACTATACAACACGATTGATCGGGAATTTGTGGAGATTATATATGATGACATTATAAACAGGAATGAATGAGCAACTGCATGCAGTTTGATAGAGCTTCGTCCATATTTGGGATTAGTTGAAAGGCATAAGAGTGTGGGATGTTTGCAATGCATTGCAGCAAAGACTGCCTTTAAAGAGGAGTTACAACAAGCAGGAAAGACAAGAATTGTTTAGAATCGACAATAAAATAAAGAATTTAGAATCGACAATAAAATAAAGAAACAATCGAAAGAAACAAAATTTTTACTAGTGAATTTTTTGTTTTATTTTCATGTCGCTATGTACAAACATGTATGAGGCAAAATCTATTTTATATTAGTATATCACAACGGAAACCACACAAATCGTGCCAAGTACTAAACACGTTAGACTACTAGTGCAGGCTCAAGGTCGCTCGATGAACGGACGGACCGCGAATAGTGTTTAGCAAATGGGCAATCGTCTTCTTCCGATTCAGTTTCATAGCTCACGTACTTCGGAGGGCAGTCGCACTTTTTCTTCGATTTCGAGCACTTGGAACAGTGCTGAGTTGGTTTTTCTGGCGAATAGTCCTCCTCCGTACTTAGGACCTCTTCGGTGGTTTCGCGATCCTGACAATTGTCACACACGGGTCCGTCTTGGCGCAGTACATCGAACTTGGGCTCCTTGGCTTCAACCTTGCCATAGCAGATGTCACAGTAGTTTTGGTCCTTCGGATGGCACGGTGCGCCTTCCGTTTCTTCCGACGAGTACATACGATAATGGATACGCTTCCGTTTCGGTGGTTTTAGCTCAAGTACATTAAGGTTCGTTTTGAAAAGTCGTTCTTCAGCAACGCCGGCTTGCTTCGGCATCGGCGAGGGCTTCATTGGAGTTGCGTGCATGTGCAAGTACATTTCGGGAACATCTTTCTTCTTCGCATTCAAAATTGCCAGCTGTTGACTGATGCTGTCGGCGGGATATTTTCTAAGCCAATGAAAAAAATAGAAAATAGTTTTAGATCCACAAAGAATTGCTGCGAGTTTTCTTTTGCTTACCGCTTCCGCTGATTTTCATTATTATCGTAACCACATTCGCAAGATTGAGACTTTGCGAACTTTGGTTCGACACAGTCAGGAGCTGAGGGACGAATACGATATTCCTGCTCGCAAGAACAAACATCTGGTTTTGGCTTGAATTCAAGTGGTTTGGTCACGTTACATTTCTTTTTCTTGTAAAATGGAAACAGTTGCGGTTGGGGCCCACGAAGAATCTCCAACTGACAATCGCATTCGTTGCGAGGACACTTGCATTTGGCGTCTACTACGGCCAATGCAACCAGTGCCATCACCACCAGTGCTACGCCAATCCTCATGATGTTGATCCTTTTCGTGCTATCTCTTCACAAAACAGTTCTGTACTTGACCGTCAAAACGACTGACGGAACCATCGTGTTGTAGGGGAGGTTTTATACTTTCATCTAATCATCGGATGGTTGTCATGGCATGTAAGCCACCGAACCACGTTCGGTTGTTATGCCGCCAGACACTATCCAAGGTCGCATGTCGCACGTCCGCAATGTAGAAAGTGCACACGAATTTACGACGTGCTTGTAGAAGATACCGACAGATGGGCTAGCCATCCCAAGTAGTTCTGGCGTAGCTTGAAGTATGATAGTTGCTAGCAAAAATGGAAGCGCAACAACGAAGCAATGCTTGTAGTTGATGGTTTTGGGCACGAAGTTACAATGAACTCACTTCGGAAAGCGTCAACTAGATGGCCGATAAAGCATTTTTCAAACGATTTTTCGTGGTAAGCTTCTTTTGCAATTGAAATTCGATTGAAATAGCATAATTTTGCTTAAAAAACTAAAACAAAGAACTAATGATATGACGTTATTGTAGAATCGTTTCTGTATTACTATTATACTTACTATTGTTGCTATTATAAAAGTATATGAAATGAAATATATCCCAAATACACTATCTAAAAGCATATATTTTTTTCCAAAACCTATGCCATTGATAGCTCTATCAGAAATTGGCTGAATTTCGAAACTATTTTCAAAAGACCAGGTTGTAATAGACCGATATAAAATGACTTCCATGTCATATTAACAGTATTTATTTTTTATCAATTTTACACTCAAACACATCCATAAAAGGAAATGATGCATGCGAAGGATTTAGAAGATCGACTAAGAAACATACGGCACCGGCTAGACCTTCATACAGACTGTAAGGGCGATCTGGGACAAGTAATATTTCTGAGAATTGTTTCGAATTCAAAAATTCAGCAAATTTGCTGGCACGATATAAATAGCATGTTTCGCCCGTCAACCGATACATTAATAAAAATGCGTAACCATTCCCTGCCACTCCATGACAAATACCGGGACCTTTACGCAACAAACCCTGATGCCAGATGGCATCTGCACACTTGCGACATGTTTGCAGATAGGTCTCTGATTTGAAAACTAAATATGCCTTTGCAAAAACATAAATAGCGCCAGCGCATCCATGGCACCAGTGGATGAGAAACCTGTCCGAATCGTGCCTTGTTGGAAAATTCCCATTACTGTTTTGCAGTGATTGCAAATAATCAATAGTGTTTTTAATATCTGATAGCTTTGATGGCGAAAGGGAGAATTGGCTGTTTTCCGTTTTGTTGAACCATGGAGATTCCAACAAAGCGTGGAGAATCGCGCATATACCGTGAGCAGCACCAAGGTATGTTTTACCATGATATTCATACATCAACGGAACCGAAAGTTGAAGCTGTGATGAAATACTTCTTCCTCGTTTTATGAGTACTTGGCACAGCTGATCGATTACAATATTTTCAATAGGTTTTGTAGTGATTATTTGATTAAGCCAGTATGCTCCATGCAGATAGCCTGCTCTTCCAACTAATACTTCGTCGGCATCGTAATCGTTGGGTCTAGAACAGCACGAATATCCTTTTAAGAAGTCTTCCACATCATTCTTCATATCTTGGTCATTGCCCATATCATACGAAATTACTGCTGATATGGCCGCTATTCCAGCGTTACCGCATAGAAATGCTACCGAAGTCTTTGAAGAACGATTTTTTTGTAGACATTGCTGTTTTGCTTGACGAATGTAGTTCGAGGCTATTTCCAAGCATGGGTATAATGCTTTCGTCTCCTCTGCTCGAGATAGTTTCCAAAACATGAAGGCAATCCCTAAACGCACAAAGATGATGTAAAATTATGTACCTTAACTATGAATTTATCTGTTAATCAGCAACACCAACTTACCAGCAACACCAACATAAACATCTTCTCGATAGGACTGTGAATCTTTCTGGCTTTCGATCATTGCAACAAATTTTTTGATCAAAAATATTGCTGTTTCGTGTAACTGTTGTTTGAATACACGACTTTCATGATTCGTTTCACAGAAATCATCGAAAGGATTTGGAAAATATCGTTCGTCAGGCATTTCGTTATTGTTTATGTTTTGCAGATGATTCAAGGACTAACTAGGACAATTAATGTCAATTATAGCACTTTTCAAAACTAGCAAAAAAAATAACAAATTTGAAGGTAGAGTGAAATAAATAACTATTTGCGTTGTAATTTTGCAATATGTTTTTAAAGTAACGTTTAGTAACCTAGTTGGAGAGCCTTTTTAGATAGAATTTATGGCTAAATAAATTTAACAGCATGTTTATATTTTAAAATTGTTTTTTACTGGCAGCACTGCTTTGATTTTGATGTCAGCCATCGAAATGACAGTAATAAATATTTACATTCTACAAAATTTCGCTCGTTCTCAAAGGTCTTTCTGCTGCAATCGTATTTTTTAATCGAATATTAATACACAAACGTGCTAACTGTGTTGAAACCATGTCTTGGTTTCAAGATCTAGCAGGAAGGGCAGAAAATATTCTTACAAAAATTGATCAAAATGCTGCCACCGTGCTACAAACGCGACCAGAATCTGGTGATGTGGAAGATGTCTCGTTGCTGGAGGTCAGTGTGACAAACGAGGCATCTTCATTAATTCCAACGAAGTCAAGACATATCCCAAAAGCATCGGCGCTCAACATAAAATCGTCTAGAGGAATGGTTCGTTCAGCATCTAACTCATCCTATGAGAAAAACAATGAAGTGGAAATTGAAACACAATCGTCAAAGTCCGAGAAGCAAAATTTTTCCGCTACTTCATCGAGACGCAGCTCCTTAAATTCGAAAAAAGATGGCACGGTTATTGATATGCGAGGTGTAGAACAAACTCTATCAAACCCCGAAAGTCATGATTTACCTACTGGATTTGTTTCCATCGAAAAGGAGCTGGAAGCTACTAAAATAATCCTGGCCGAAATAAAGTCTGAACGTGATGAATTGAAAAGTGAACTTGATAACACAATTTCTCAGCTGAGCGACAACGATACGGAACGAAAGCTAATTGAGGTGGGTGAATTGTGCCAAAAGTTATCGGAGGAAAAGAATAATTTGGCCGTAAGGGTCCAAAACATTGAAGAGGCAAATGGCAAATACGTTAAATCGATCTCTGAGTTGGAGTCTACGATTGCTAAACACATACAGAGCGAACAAGAGCTGAGTTCAAAGCTGGAAATGGCAAAGATGGAGACAGAAAATGCTTGCATGGAGCTTCAACAGTTTCGTGTTCGCGCCCATGCAACATTGCAGTTAAAAGAAAAAACGATAGAACAGTTAAAAGAACAAATCAACTGCGGTGTTGGCATTGGCACAACAAATACGGCTCTTGAAAAAATAAGCAATTCTGAGCAAATTCTTCAGATTGAATTGGAACAAGTAAGACAGGAAAAAAACAATCTTTTAGAAGAACTTGGAAATTTCAATGAAAGAATGAAATTTCGAGAAGCACAATGGATGAACTCAGAAGAAAAATTGAGAGTTACTATCCAAGGGCTTGAACAATGTGTGGCACGCTTGCAGCAACAGATAACATTAGAAACGGATAAACTATCGCTGTTGGAGGACGATTTCAAAAATAAACAGAACGAATTGGTGATTGCTCGGGAGGATTTAATCAAGCAGCGGACGAGTTTCTCACTCCGATTGCATGAAAAGTATGTAAAGTACAACTTGTAGTAGTTGGTTCTCATGTTAATTTAATTTTATAGGGAATCAGAGAACAACAAACTTCGTAACAAAATACAAACTGGTCCGGTTAGTCCTCTGAGTGATCACGAAGATCGTTTAGCATCGTTGACCCAGTCTTTGGTTCAGAAACAAACCGCTCTTGAAACAGTCACTGCTGAGAGAAATGCGCTTCGGATACAGCTGGAAAAATTAGAAGTACGTAATTATTATCACTATGCTACCTTCTCTGAGGGTTATTTTCATATTTTCACAGAATCAATACCGGAGCACTGCATCCCAAGTGAGGCAACAACGAGCAGTTTACCTGAGTAGCAATGTGACAGACGATGGTATTGTGTATTTGCGTTTGATGAAGGCAGGAAATAGTCATCTAAATATATTTTTATTTGCTTATTTTCACAGCCAAATCACAGGTTCCCAATTTTATGCTAGAAACACCTTTCGACAACCATGTTGCACGAAGGATGAAGCGAGCTTATTCGTCACTTGATTCAATCGGCATTCGATTGGGAGTATTTCTGCGTCGTTACCCCCTGATCCGTATACTTGTGATAGTTTATGTAGCTCTACTTCACCTATGGGTGATGTTTGTGCTGTTATCCTCTACACCTACATAGCTTTAATTATAGAAATCGTATCGCATCAGTTGTATTATAAATTCAAATATGAAAAGCAAAATATACCGTTGTATATAATATTTAGTTCTAAATTCGTCCAGGCCGTTGTTGAATAAATAACAATAAAAATATAATATTTAGTTCATGTAGTTTTGTTCCTGTAAGGACCTTTTATCCTTTACTTGTGGTGTAATAAATTACACCACGGAACTGCAGTGAGCGGTGGTGTGATTTGCAACAGTCGATCAAATGTCATCGCATTCATTGGGTTTGTATGTAAACAAAAACAACGCAACGATCGATTTTTGGTAAAACTAGCATGGATTTCGATAGTCCTGATTGTGTAGAGAAAGATTTTCCAGGCCTATACGCCTCCGACGCGAGTGGAAAAAGCAAGAAAGATGATAAAGACTGTACGTGAAAAAATTGAGCGTTTTGACAGCGTTCTAAACAGGTGAAGTGCAAAATTTAACAAGTGTTCTATTTCTCATATATTCAACAGTTAGTGATGCCGATCCGGAGAAGGTCAGTAAAAAGGAGCTGCTAATAGGTCGTAGAAAGGATAAGAAGGAAAAGAAAACGGCTTACGCCACCTTGGAGGGGGAGAGTTCATCGGAGGAGGAGCTGGAAACAAAGTAAGGTTCCATGCCAGCGTTCGTTAGTGCATGTGCATTCGTCACAAACACGGTGCTCAGTCGCACTAGCATTGCCTCGATTGGTGCTACAAAATTGCGTTCCGTAACTGCATATAGTGAGTATGTGGAATAAATCAATATTTTTCTTTGGCAGGAGCCCATCGAAGGCGAAGAAATCAAAAACGTTTAAGTTCCCCTCAAAGAGCAAGGAAAAGAGGGAAAAATCCAGAGAAAAGGAAAAGGAAAAACCAGAAACATCCAAGCTTGACGATAGCTGTAAGTTAGCTGAGAAGAGTGAAAAAGACAAGGAAAAAGACAAGAAAAAGGACAAGGAAAAGAAAGAAAAAGAAAAAAAAGATAAGTCTAAAGACAAAAAGGATAAAAAGTTAAAGCAAGGAAGCGTGAGTGAGGAAGTGTTAGAGCTTGGTGATGCACAGCCCATCTTCGGTGTATCATTGGGATTGGCCACCGAGCGTAGTCGATGTCATGACGGTGTGAATTTACCTTTGGTTGTACGCGATTGTATCGATTACCTGCAGGAGCATGGCTTGCAGAGTGAACACATTTATAAGGTCGAAGCTGTCAAAACGAAGCTCCAGCAATTGAAAAGAACCTACAACAATCGCGAATGTAGCTGCGTCGGTGAGATGGATGTTCCGATTGCTTGCGGTTTGCTGAAAATGTTTTTACGCGAGTTGCCAGAACCAATACTCACCACCGATCTGTCGTCGCGATTCGAAGAAGTTGCCTCGCATTCACAGGTGTCTCAACAGGAGCAGGAACTCGTTTCGCTGGTTGAGCAATTGCCAAGCTCAAATCGAACCTTGCTATCTTGGATGTTTATGCATGTAGATGCCGTTACGCAGAACGAAGACTTCACTAAGATGAATGCACAAAACATCGCAATGCTTCTTAGCCCTACATTTCAGATGTCGCACCGGTTATTCGTGGCGATCTTATGCCACTGTAGCACTCTTTTCGCCGACACTATCTTACACAAGTAAGTAATAGGCAAGTTCACATCACATCACATCATGTCTCTATATGCATAGATAATCTTAGTATCTTGGCGTTAGTGCAAACATCACAAGATAAGACAAAAAAGCTTTTGTCTGTAGTGCAATCTTTTTGTTGAACAGTTTCGTTGAAAACATTGTGCAATAATATTGCTATTTTGGTTGCTTGCTCCAGAAATGTTGAAGAAAACCCGTGTGAAATTACTTTCGAGTTTTTTGTTGAAGTAACACTGAATGAAAATTGTTAAAAACTCAATGCGTAATATATTGATAAATGTTTACACACAATTTCAGATATGTTCCACCAATTACAGCCTCGAGTCCAAATTTACCGGAGACCCCTGAGGAAATATCTGTGGAGTTGAAAAAACAAGAAAGTCTATTGGCTCAAATTCATGCTGAAATGAATGCTGGCTTTGTAACGAAGAAGCGCGAAGAACAGCTATGGGAAGTCCAACGTATTATTACGCAACTGAAGGTATGTCTGGGGTGAAGGTTACTTTTTACCGAATGAAGCACACGTGTATGCACAGCTTTGTTTCTATTTTGCTTACTTTGCTCTATCGTTTTTTGAATAGCGTAAGCTGCGATCGTTTGAAAAGAAATCTGACTGCGTACAAAAGAGCCTCGACGATACGGTCGATGGGGACATTTCTATTGATTTGAATCTGCAAAAGTCAAAGCTATCCTGCTCCGATGACGAGTCTTCTATCAAAACGGTTACGGCCATTTCGACTGAGTCTGCCACAAATACGGAAGCAAAAAATACGCCCCAGGAAACGCCAGACGAAGCAATAGGACCTGAACCGAGGGTCACCATGAACGAATCTCCGGAAGCGCATGTAACGATACCCGATTGTGCAGGTGTTCACCAGTTGGGGGCTGAAACGGCTACTGTGAGTGATAGAGTGACCGTGACAGATAATGGATTTCTTTTATTACCCCAAAATCACCCTGAATATCTGACGTTGATACGATTGCAACTAGAAAACCAAGAACTGGTAAACTGGAAGGCTCAGTTACAGGCTCGTATTCAAACGGAAAGGAATGAAGTGGTAAAAATGAAGAAACTTCTCACCATCGATAGCAGCATGTATGGTCCCGCGGCGATAGATCCATCAGCTAATGTTAGCGAAGAATATGAGAAATTGATGTCCCACTATGTGAAGGAAAATGCATTGCTGGAACAAAAGCGCCAGATGCTTGCGAAAGAAATATTTGAGGAGAATAAGAACCTTATTCAAATGCAAGTAGAGTTGGCGCTAAATCGCTACAAAATTTAAGGCTGTAAATCAGTTAGGGTTGAAGTTGATGCTTTGTTTGCTCTCTTATTCGTTTGATGACGTTGAGTAATGTAGTATAATATTTTTCCGTTCTTGATTCTTAATCTTATGTTGCTGTATAAAGTAATTAAAAGATAGTTTTTGTAGAAGTTTTAAAATTCTTTCGGAAGATTTTGTCGCTTTTGCTGTGTTGTCTCATATTAATAAACTTGAGTGTAACAACGCAAAGAGTGTTTGGATCATAAATCAATGGGAGCAATTAATATAATTGGAAAAGGAACGTTTATTGCTTGTTGCTCAAACTACAGTCTTAAATATGTTACATGATTGAGTATGTATAGTGCAATATAGCAATGTTTAAAAAAACCATTAATTTACTGTAACCGTTTGAAAATTAAAACATATTGAGCATCGTTTATAGAACGACGAGTGTTCCCTAGAACACAGCAAAGTGGTGCAGTTTGAAAGTTTGAGTAAAAGTGTTGCAGGTTATTTCAAATCAACCTCCCACGATCAGCAGTGATTATCGAGTGCATGCTACTGCTGTTTTCTCCTCTACGAGTAGCAATGTATCTTTCACATTCAGCGTATACAAATGAGACAGAATGTGCGCGCGCACAAAATAAAAAATCTGTTAACAATTGAACACTAGTGAGAGATAAGCGCATTGAATGAGTAGATAGGAGTTACATCTATTATATGTCTAAAAAGGTACAGTGCGTACAATAAAATTAGCAATTTCAGACCAGTAGTTCATATTTAAACAAAATTAAATTGTACCGATTCGACTACCCACGAACATAATAAATAATATTGAGCAAAGCCCTAAAGATGTCTTTTATGCCTGAAGAGGAGAAACATGAAGATGATTTTTGTAAGAACTATTAAAAGCAGTTAATTCATGTTACTGAAAACATAAAAAAGCCGTTGTAATCTGATTTCAGCACCGACAATCATGCAGCTAATGCCTGTTCAAGAGCGTGACCGGTAGAGCATATATTTTTTCGACCGAATTACTTGTACCATATGTGCTGTTGCCGTTGATTCTACCGTCTACATAGGCGTTCGTCAATGCTGCCAAAATATCGCACAACTTTTGCTGTGTGTGGGTGAGTGCAACGCATGCCATCGGAAAAACGCACTAATCTAGCAAAAGAGGGCTTTTTCGTGGGTTATGCTACCGTCCCATTTCCATCGATAAGGGCTGAGCGACACACATATCAGTGCGAAGGGCACCGTCACTCCACGAGTGTCTCCAGCAACGCAGCAGGCTACCATCTTTTTTCCCCACGCACGAATCACAGGCTGCATCCCTCGGGCTAGTCGCAAGAAATGCAGTGTGCTGTGCATGTTCCGTCGACAGCGGTCTGCCGCTGATGTTGCTGTTGGTGATGGAGAGCGCCAAATATCCTTTTCCCGAGTGGTGAGCAAAGTGAGTGAAGACTCAAACTGCACGCGTGTGGGTGCCCCTGTCAGAATGGCAAGGACGAAAGGAGCGAAAGGAAAGCCCTGTGTGGCGCGAGACAGAGACGTCGCTAGCGAGGGAGAAAAAATACGTCCTACGAACACAGCGAAATAAAAATCGGCAGAAGGATCGACTCGCGGTCGCCATGCGGGAGCGGGTGCGCTCGCTGCGTTTCGTTCACTCCGCAGGACGATTACACAGAAGGACGCTTGGCCCTTGTTCACTATCCTGCCGCCTGTCTCGTTCGCGCCAACGCGTGGACGCGTCTCTTGGCAGCGCGGTCGCGGTTGCCATGTGTCCGGCGTGCGCTCGCGCCCCGGCCCTAGGATCGGTGGGGTGTTGGAGGCGAAGGTCCCCTTTTTCCGGGCGTTTGGTCGCGAACGCGGTCGGTCGGTCGGTTGGTTGGGTTGACTTGGCCTTTTAGTCTGTAAAAAAGTCGCGTCCGAAGCGGTAGCCTCCGGAACGGCGCGTGTAGCCCGGCTACCAGGAACCCCCACACGAGACGGGATTTTTTGTTTCGAGTACAAGCACACACACACACATACACTTACACACGTAACCAAAAAGAAGTAAACAGGCACCGCTGGTTGCCTCATTTAACGCGCGCGCGATCCGCTGTGCCCGGTTGGACGGACGATGGATGTGTCGAAATGATTAGTTAGGTGTTTTATCGTTGTGAAGTTTTCCGTAAGTTTGTCGGCCCCGTGGGGCGAAGTTTGTGCCGTCCCCAAGAAGGACGGCACGCATTCTTGCACCCCGCGGACTCTTCTTTATCGCTTGCGGAATAAGGATGCAGAAAAAATAACCGAAAACCGCATGAAAATGAGTGGCACTTTCGATTTATAACGCATTATTCCACGAAAGAACCTGTATCCGTCCCGGCTAGGTATCCTAGGCAAAAGGAAGTGTCCTTCCATTTGCTCGTTTTTACCCCACATGTGAACGTTAGTGAAGTGCATGGCGGTCTGCAAACAGCTAACAGAGCGCCTTAGAAGGGGGTTTCTGTTCACGTTTTTCATAAGTTTTCCGGTATAAGTGTGGTTCGTAGTCCCGTGAAGCTACCCGACGGCGTGGAATCGGTTGCAATGGTTTACTTTCAGTGGATTTTCCACGATACGCCTATCGTTGTAATAACTATTTTTTTATTTATTTATGATATCCCTATGTCTTCCAAGCTCGCGTAAACCGTAACTCCTTTTTCTGCAGCACCAAACACTCCTGGCCGAATTGCCTTGGTTCAACATTTTTATTTTCAAAGTCGCAACTTCCCGCAACACTGGGGGTCGTGGATTTTTTCCGCGTTTTCAAGTGTCTTAGAATTCGTGCTTGGGTACGCGATTTCAGTTTTGGTTTTTTATTTCTCCCCAATCCCATGCACGGGCATAAAATTATACGTTTCGTAAAGTCATAAATATCGATTCAACAGAAACTACTATTGGTCGGAAAAAGTTACCTTTAGCTCGTGGTAAACGTTAAGCTGTATTTATCATGAACGATGTGGTTCAAAATGTGATTTATATTTTTTGCATTCTTTTTTTCAAAAAAAAGTTTACTTGATTTTGGATCATTCGATTTGAAAAGTGGGATACCCTACTAAAACGAAAGCTTTCTTAGAATTAAGTATAAATATATTGGTTGAACCAAAACATAATTGTTTGGTAATGAAGAAGTTGATACACAAGACACTATAATGAGTCCAAAACACTAGGCGTTACGATTAGGCAGTACGTGTTTAAAGATCATGGTAGTTTTTGTTTAAACTAAGCTTGTGAATTAATTGTGCGTAAAAATTGTAAAGAAACTGTGAAGCATTCGATAACAGGATAAAACGAACGCTAACTAACAGACATTAAATGTCTCTGCACACCTTTGGACCTTTTTAGTGACCAGCGCGAATGTATCCCTCTGTAACAGCAACAAACCAACAACATAAAAGGAAAATTATTGTGATAAAAAGTGTGTAACGGAAGCAACCGCGTGGAAAATCGACCGTAATCCCTCTACAACTACCTCACTGCAAAACCATACAGTACAATCCGAATGTCAAACGTTGGGCGAGCTTCCTAGAAGTAACTTAAAACACAATCTAAGGTAAGCATGAATCGCATTCACATTTCCCTCAGATGGTATTGATGCTCAACATTTTCCGCCTGTCACTGACCCAACGACAAGGCGTGCTTATCCTGTTTTCAAAACGCACCCACGAGGGAAGCTAGATAAAGTGAGAGAGAGAGAGAGAAAGGGAAAGGAAAATAGAGAGAGGGAACACTGGCCTATCTTCAGATGGTTCGATCTGCCAGCAGACTGTACGGTCGATCTTCGGCAATAGTTCCCCCTGCTATACGTCGACCCTAGGCTTATTGCCAGACGGTGGTAGGCTTCCTCGGACACTCCTATCCGGGAAAAGGACCGTCGTCGAAGTTCCTCGCAGTTAATTAGCGGCCGACACTCTGCGTCCGGTTGGGTCCGTATCGGGAGGGGAGAAACATCAACACTGGAGGAGGCCAATGAACTTTACAATCGGACTTGTTCGCACTTTCAACATAAAGCCGATTTGGAAAATTGCTGTGCGATGAAAATGTTACCACGCCAGATGGGTTGCTGGTGCATGAGTATGGTTAGGTGTAAAGCAATTAATACATATTTAAAAAGATATCAAAAATGTCACTTTTCATTGAGGGTATATGTCCTTTTGAACAGATATAATTAAATTGAGTTCCCCGGAAAAGCACACCTTCGTTTTTGATAAACCAAAATGAACTGAATTCAAACGTGCCAGCGTAGTCGTTATGCGACGTTCGAAATGCACAAACCACACTCACTAAGCACCCGTTCTAGTAATCCCGATGACGCTTCAATTCACTGGCCACGAATGTCCTGGCTTCCCGCTTCTTACGTTGACTACCGTTAACCGGGGGTGACTAGCACGGGGGTGGGGTGAAATATTCGCTCTGTCCTAACCACCTCTAAGACTCCTCGACTGCTATCGCTTCCAGCCAGCCCGGTTCGTCTATGCCACTGTGCGGAGGGACGCAGGACTCTTATCAATATTTCTGATCAGATCATCAATAAATAAATATTAATAATTTTCTTCCAATTTATGTTTTGTGAAATTAGGAAATAGAAAAGCCTCAACCGTGTCCATCGGTGGGATGGGTGGGCTGTAGGGGTGACTGTCAGGGGCAAGGAGCAAGGACGAACGGTCCGCAAATTGAGCGCGGTTATTTGCGTTCCCGTGTCCGGTTCGGAACGGATCCGTAGCCGACCGTGGCTGGACGGAGTCGTCCGGACGCGGATATTTGTTTGCCTATTTTCGGCTGTATGCGTGCGCGTATGTGAGCATAAAGACGATTTTATTTCCCCACATCCACGCGCTGGTTCCGCAGGCGTCTAACACAACCTTCACTCTTATCCTTATATCATCACCTTCAAGAGCTTCTTCAGGCGTTCCGCGCGGACATCGCACCGGTGTCCGAAGGACCTGTGTGGCACTTTTAACGGGCACGCTCGGTCGTTTCCCTGGGCCCGGTTGGACGCGATTGGTACGATTTTCCTGCACCTTCCTGTCCCCGTGAAAGGGCAGGAGGCTGATGATGATGATGTATGCCCGATTGTGCTGGCGTGTGGCATCCACCGGACCGGGAACCCGTCGGCGATGACGGTAGCCGTTTTCGTAGCGTATTATTGTGCTGCGAGCTTGCCGCTGGGGTGGATTATGTGCGCCTAACTAGATATTGAGAGTGGCGAATGTGTCCTCCGATAGATAGGCGCCCCTCGAGCAGGTTGCCCTAACGCCTGGTCGCACCGTTTCCTGGGTGGAAGGGCGATGATGGGTGGAAGGAATCAAAGAAAAAGTATAACTACCGAGAGGAGAGAGAAAAAAAAACAGCGTAATAATAATGCCTCCCAAACCCATGCTGAGGTCCTCGAGTTGCGGGAAATTTTCCAGAACAGGAAATTTATCCAACCGTCCTGACTGACTCACCCCCCCCCCCTTCCCTTTGTGTGTGTGTGTGTGTGTGGGTGGGCGTGTGTTGATTGTGTAACTCACTGACCAGGAGGGAAGGGCACTTGGCTGGACCGCAGCCGACATCGAATGGGACGGCGTAAAAAAGCCACTGCCAGCGATCGGGCAGCAATCGAAAAAGAAAAATGTATCAAATCGCCATGTCATTGAATAAATGAGAAGAAAATTACATTGAAATCAGAAGGAATTGACATGATGAAAGTGATTCGTGATGTGGTGGCTGGAGTGCGGGCGGAGAGGATTGGAAGGGTGGGGGGGGGGAAGGGAGGGAAATGTTGGCTTTGTCACCGTAGAGAACTGAGACGTAACCGAGATGGTACCATGCTGAAGTGCTCTCTACGGCTGTGGATGGCGTCTGTTATGGATGCTGAAATGGACAGAATGTCACTAGCATTGGGGCATGTCCTGAAACGTCCTGGACTCTTTTTCAAACATGCTCAAAGCTGGGTGGTTTAAGCTAGGGGTAAATATTGTTGTTACTAAAACACTTCAAATTGCGTTTAGATTCATTGATCAGTGCTCGAAATAAAAGTGAAGAAAAAGTATATTTTTGTATAGACATCAAAAACATTTTTGTATAAACATCAAGCAAGCTAGTAAAAACATGGAAAAAATGCCGTTCGTTTTACTTCCACCCCGAAGGGCTGCATGTTATTCATCCCGAAACTATCATATCTAATTACCGAAAATCCACTTTCTTCACACGAAACGCTGTGTCGTTTGCTCGTGCATCCGAACAGACAAGTGTGGTTCATTTTCGGCGAACCAGCCGATAAATAAAAATCATCAATCCCGCCGTGCTGCGGCGTGGGTTTTCTTTCCTTTTTGGTCGTGGAAATACGCGAGCCGTACACGATCATTTCTGTCACACACATATAGCAGCGGCCAGCAACCGGTCACCGCCGCCGGCTGGTGCTAACGAAAGGAAAGGCGATACTAAAAACAAACTCTCATTAGCGCATGGTCGGTGGCGAGAAATGGGACTTCTGCAAAAAGCACACCGAGCAAAAAGGAAAAATACATCATTCGTCCTTAAAAGGAAAAACTTTGACACACCGATGGCAGTCGGGACGGAATGATGAGTTACGAGAGGAGACGCGATAGAAAGCGCACGGGAACGAGAGGGAAAGAGTGGAAAATATTTTCCGTTCCAACAGGCGCTGGACGGGTCAGAAAAATAACGTCTTGAATTCTTCTGGCAGATCCTGGAAAACGAGCGCCCGGTCAGTGGTCTCATTGCGATCGCATTGCACTGGTAGATTCATGGAAAACAAGGTCCAATTTCGCACACATTCCAAAATACGCACGCACCAGCGCTCATACTAAGCAAAAGGATGCGTCACGAGTTGCAAATAAAATTTTCCCTTTCCTGTATTGCGTTTTCCGTTTTATGCCACGTTTTACCACGACTCGGATATCAAACTTCAACTTATTCGTTAATTTGTGACGGGTTGGTGAGCAAAACCTCGCAAAAGCAAGTTTCACAACGAAGCCCCCACGAATGGCTTTACTGCTCGAAAGGCTGAATTCGGTGGAAACCTGAAATGGCTCTACAAAAACTAACAACTGTATGAAACTAAGCAATGATTTTCTTCGTGAAAATTACAATGCAAACGCCCGTCGGGCAGGGCGGAAGATTTGTTCGTCGGCACAATGGAGGCCAAAAATGGGCAAAAAAAAAAATGAGGCAAAATTAATAACGCGATAAAAGAATAATAACAGCGCAGTAAGGATGCTGACGCACACGATGGAAGCGTGTTCGAGCGGCACGCGCGAGGCCGGCATTGCCAAGGCAACGTGCGAGCGCCCGCGGGGAAAGAGAAATAATTCGCGATTGCCCGAGAGAAGGTGAGAGAAAACTAAAAAGCAAAAAGAAGAAAGAAAAAAAAAACTATATATACATCAAAGTGACCGCCGACAGCCAGTGAATGCGAGAGACGCTGGCATGCCTAGGGATGAAGGAAAAGCTTTACTTATCCATCTTCGAGGGAAACTCGTCCGCGAATGAGCGTGTGCGCTTGTGTGTTGGTGCGCGGAGAAAAATAGACGGAAAATCTTAACTTTAGCCTTCGAACCGCTGCGAGAGGAACCTGCACAAGGGAACGAGAGCATGAAGGGCCGGGCATGAGCACTGGTCAGTTTGACCGGAGAATGTCCGGTTTCTTAGGATGGGTCCCATGGTCAGTTTGTTTCCATCTCGCTCACACTATCCTGTATTCTTTCTTCCTCTCACTCTCTCTCTCTCTCTTGTTCTCTCTCTCTTTCTCGCCACCGGTTGGGATGCTGTGGCCGAGGGAAAACAGTTGAAGACAGAGAAATGTAAAAATGAGAAAAGTTTTTACTTTCGATTTTCATCCCCCTTCGCACTTTCGCCCTGCCCAGCACCTGACCCTAGTAGCGATCTTGGGAGGCTCTCGCACACATACACAACCACACGAGCAGCCGGTAGGGATGTGTGTGGGCGGGATGGGTGGGTGGATGGAAAAAATAAATAAAACCAAAACCAAAGCCCAAGGATGCGTGCGGACGTATGCGTGAGCAATTGAGAGCAGAGCGTCCGAGGGCCCCGTTTCCACCCCACCCCGGTGGCTGCTAGTCCCCCGGGCTCGGGTGTGTGATGTAATGGCCGTTTTCCATCCATCGTGCGTCCATCGGAAGGGCCGGTTTGCTGACCGGTGGGCGCGAGCGAAGGGGAAAACCCGGACCGTCTGGAGACGCACATCGAGGACCTTTACGGGCACCGGAGGGAAAAGGGGGGAGGGGCAATGCAATGATGAGGATTCCTTTTTTGTTGTTGTTGTTTTGCACCACCCGCTTTTCCACCAATCCACCCTGCGGTCCGGTGGGCGAACGAATTTGTTCTCTTGTGGCTGTTGGCGGCCCCAATTTAAAAGGCCGTCGTGTGTGCGTATGTGTGTAAGAATGGGCATCGTGAGGGTTGGGCAGGGGTTTGGTGAATTTTCTTCGTTTCCTTTTTGTACCGCTCCGGCAGGAGGAAACCTTTCCTTAGAAGAAGAACCGATGCGTGGGGTGGTGTGGAAAGTTGGGTGGAAAAATTGGAGAGAGAAAAAAGGGCCCGAGATACGATTGAAATGTTGAACCTGTATGCAATGGTGTGAAGTATGAACGTCGGTCGGTGAAGATTGGCCAGGAGAGGGTGGCCAGTAGGGAAGAGCACCTGCAGAAACTGTGTATATGTGTGTGCACGAGAGAGCGAGAGTGTGAGTAAGAGAGAGCGAGAGAGAGAGTGAGAGAGAGAGCACGAAATAAACGCGCGTGCGAGGGTGAGCGAAGGATGAGTTATGAGCGTGTGTCCTTTTTTGCTGCTTGTTCTTTTTCTTCTTCCTCGTTCGGTTCCTTCACCACCCCACCCCGTCGCTCCACTCCGGTTTAAGTACTCTGTCTCGCTTCCACCCAACACCCGCAGGATATCTTGCTGTCGTCGTCCTGGTCTAAGGATATTCTTTTTTTTTTTTCGCCTACCATCGCGAAAGCGCTCACGCCATTTCCTTTGGAGAGGCGGCTATTTGTTGCCGTTAAAGTGGGATGAGTGCGTCGTCCTTGCCCATGCATGTGTACATACACTTTCACTTCATACGCCGCCCTTTCACTATCCCGCCGTATGAATTTTCCAGCAGCTCTCTCTCTCGCTGTCTCTCGCTCACTCTCTTTTTGCTCTCGTTTCCTCACATGGCACGCTCGCTCGTTCGCTCGTTCGCTCGTTCGTCCGTGCGCCTCCACCGGTGGAAACAAGTTGGTCAGTTCAGTTTTTGGAGGAGTTTGAGGATTTTCACTTTCACTTTTGGAAAAGTTCAGAGCAAAGTTGTCCCCCTCCCGCACCGAATGCACGCCGCATGCGTCCGTTTCGTCCCATTCGTCACGAGTCCTGACCCCCGTGGCCGCCGCCAGTGCCGCCGGTGTCCGTGTGTTCGTGTTTGCGCGCGTACCAACCAACTTTATGTGTATGTACTCGAGAGGAAAGCCAGCGTATGTGCGCCGGACGGACAGAGAGGCTGGTGGTGTTTGCAACATTTATGTGTTTCTCGGTTAGTAGCATTTTTACCTAGTGACCACTGGTCCGAAAATATCCGACTTCGCTGCGAGATAATTCTCCGGCACACGGGACAGGGAAGATACATAGGCGAAATTTGGGCATAGGGCGCACTTTTTTTTTGTCGCTCTCTTTCTCTTCATTTTATTTTATATCCCCTCCGCTAGCTTTTGTGCTGCTGTGGAGGTTTTTTTTTCCCAACCTCACCATCGACCATCCCGTGCAGGCAGAACTCCCGTGCGCAAGGATCCAGCGGGAAAATCCCACCATACTAGAGCAGGACGATTTGCTGATTTTGCGCCGTGCCACCGAACGTCAAATGACTTTAAAGAAATCACATTTCATCGATAGCTCTTTAAAGCTGCCGACCGAGTGGGGGCCTTTCTTCCTTCGGGCCTTTCTTTCCCGACCGCGCCCAACCAGCCAGGGTCAGGTTAAAGTTTGCATTTTAGCGCTCCGTGGGTGGCGAGGACAGACCGTTCGGCAGCCGCCGGCGACATTAAAGTGATGGCCGGATTTTACGACGCACACTTTGTGCCAAATTTTAAAGATCACCAGTTGCGCCGTGTCGCTGCTGCGTGCTGGGTGGATGTGTGAGTGGCACGCTTTTGGGGGTGGCTTTAAAGTTGACGTTTTTCCCGCTCGCTGGAAAGGGAATGACTTTAATTTTTGGCTTTCGCCGGCGAATCGGTGCCATCGAGCGCTTTGTGAACTGTGGCAGGTCGTGTTGGCGATTTGAATAATTTCATTACTTTTAGTTGAGTTATGGGCGAGCTGGCTGCAATATAACATTAATATTTATGAACCAATTTCGGCAAAAACACAAATATGCATGTGAAATGTAGATGGCACTACAAGCGACGAAATAGATTCGGGTATTATTGATCAGCACCAAAAAGCAAACGAAGCGGCTTGTGGAAACTTCTGACCGAGTTCAAAAAGTTTCCCGATACACGTGGTGGGTCATTAAAAATCATGAAACAGCTGAATGAGAGTGCTTCGTGTACGCGGTGGTACAATATGAATTCTAAATGAGCATTCCCGTGTTATAAATTATAACTGCTCTGCCCCGCCTGGTCCACATGCTATGGGGCATAGTTTTCCGTTAATTTCATTTTGAAGTTATGACCGTCTGGGGAAGTTTTGCTTTTTTTTTTACTATCGTACCACAAAACGGACAGGCGGGTTTCCAGCGGCCCCGCTTGGAGGGCGTTTAATTTCCTAGCATTTTCCCCCGAGGTGGCCGAATGGTTGCGGACGGTCGATAAACTTAATTTAAATAAATCCAACAATCCGTCGCTCCGTCCTCCCAAAGGGTTTTGCCTCGGGCTTCGCCCGTGCGCCTACTCTGGCTCCCCGGCTGGGGAAAACCAGCCAAAAGAGGAAAACTTAAAAGAAAACTCAAAAACAGAACTAATCATAAAAACTAAATCTAAACTACCGCGCGACGAACGGTCAGGAAAATGGTGCTTTCCCCCACGGGGCGTAGTGTGAAGGCTACCGGATTGTGTTTTCCGGCTCCCCCACCCTTTCGCTAGTTCTGGCCCTTCCGGCCATCGGCCCCCAAATAGGACGGGGTGGTGCGGGGCCAAAAGGGCAGGACGGTCGGTGGAATGATGACGGTTACAACGAAATCGCGTGCTCACAATTATTACGCCCCTAATGCGTTCCATGGTTCTTTAAAACCGAAATAGCGTTTAGGTTATTTTTCATTTATGATATTTTCATTGCACCCTCCCCCTTCTGCTTCCTCAAAAGGACCTCCCAGGCTTGGTCCGCAGCCCACGGTGACGACGATTAGGCTGATGATTATGGTTACGACGGTTTCAGGGTGGAGCCCGGTGGAAAACTCATCGCCTGGTCGGCCTCCTGCTGTGGCCCACCAGTTGGGGGAGAAAAAAAAGGGTGTATTATCATGCTTTTTTGGATTCTTTTTTCCTCGCCCGGTGGGTCACTTTTGCCTTTTGATCCACCATCGCCGAGCGTGGAACATCCTCCTGTCATTAGGTGGTGGGACGCCACGATTCGTTGGGTTCCGGCGTTGACCGACTGACCGTTGTTGATCGTTAGCGCGCCAAGGCATGCGGGCTTGGCTGGCGGAATGGGTTTTGTTGTAATTTTCCGAACCACGGTGGACGTGTTTTAAAGGACTCGCGGTACCGGAGCGAGCATTCTTTCGCCCGCCGGTGGATAGATTAAGCCGGGCCATTCGTTGCTTACGGTGCTTTCGTTCGTTGGTTACCGTTTTTCATCGACTTTAATCAGGGAAAGTGCGTGGAAGGGTGGCTTACCTTCCGCTCCCTCGAAGCATTTACGACAGGGCAAGGGTAAAGGTCGTTGGTCGTCATCGGGATGGCCAAGCCTTGAGGTAATTTTTGGCCAAAAACTTGCTCCATTCCACTCCCTGTGACGAATCTGTGGCTTCTCTGTGGGAATCGAACGTGGCAGGTCGTTTTCCGATTTTTATATTATTTATACACACACACACACCCACCCACACACACACACCCACACGACCGCCCGTTGCACATCAACCCTTCCGGGGCGTGTAGCCAGCGGCTTATCACTGAGCCGGCTTCGTCCGACGGTGGATTTCTGGCGCTCTGCTAATCTAGCGTGTGATCATCGAACCCGGCAAGCAATTCCATTACGTTCAGTGCAATATTTCGTGCCAGCCTGCTCGTTGGCCCGGTCCGGGACGAGTGAGTGGAAAAATGAAATCAATCAATACTTTATTACGTTACGTCACCGATGGTAGGCACTTTTCGTGCACCGGTAAGTACCCGAGAAGTACGACCGTGTCCCATAAGATGCAGGTCCTCGCAGGACACGTCGACTCCTGCTCCGAGGCGCACCGGCCGGGGATTATTGTATTAGAGTTTGTCCCGGTTCTCCCGGCAGTAGGGTTTCAATTTTCACCATCCGGTATGCTTTATGCTACACATAACACACTACCGCTGGCTATCGGCTTCTGTTGTGCTGTTACGGATGTGCTACGCAGCATAATATTGGGCGAACAGCAAAACTCATTTCGTTTGGAAACAGTTTTTATATTTTCTTGCTAGAATATTCCTATTCGTGAGCTACTAATTGCGGAACCGGGATCCTTTTTGGCTCTTCGATTCCCCTGGAACGTAGCTTCTCAGTATCAGCGTTCCTCCATAATCCATATTTCGCCCCATCTCACCGAGTTTTGGGAAAACGTGCGCGTGTATGTGTGCAGGATGCGTGCACAAACCCCTGCTACTGACCGGGAGCGTAATTGTGCCCGTCGGTCTCGGGTTTGCAGCTTGTTGCAAAATAATTTTGCTAATCTGATCACGTATCGATATAAGGTTCATTACTATGTTTCTGATTTTTTATTTCCTCGCCATGGTAGCGTTCGGCGGGAGGGAAAGAGAACAACGGCAGGACGCAAGGCCATCGCGTCCATCCTTCGTTTTTTCTTCTCGCAGGCGACGAGAAGGCACGCAACGAGAAGCCGATGGAAACGGGTTGCCCGGCGCAATCTATAAACTGTACATATTGAATTCTTCAGCACATAATCCCCAAGGTAGCGCCACCGAGGTAGGCAGAATTATGCTGCTTTACTCGCTTTGCTTCTTCAAGGATGGCCTGCATTTTGGAACCACCGGTGGGGCGAGTGGAGTTGAAGGGCCAAGAAGGACGAGCATGTCCTGGTACGGCTCCCCAGTCGGACGTACTGTGCTGGGTCGGACGGATGACGGGGTTTGCTTGATGTTTCCCATTACGACAGATAGGTTTTTTGTTTCTTCCTTGGCGTTTATTTTTCTTTTTCCTGCAGCACTGACACTCCAAAATCGATAGTGCGAAAATTTTAGCAACGGCCCTTAGTCCGGGACGTTCTCACAGGTTCTTTGTCCCTGTGCCCGTGCACTAGAGGAATCCAATCAACACGCCCAACCACCCACTCGGCAGGCTGAATGGTAAAATCTATGATAAATAAGCGCTCGCAAATACAAACAAAACTGGCCTCATACACACACACACACACGCTCATCGACAACCCCGGTCGAGCAAGGTGCGGTGAAGGATGCGGCGGCGAAAGGGGCATATTTTGCTCGATTTTCCTATGTACAATAAATATAATATTTTTAATTAATTATAACTTCACATGTGTGCATGTGTGCGCGCGCGATGATGCTGCGTGCGGATGTGTGCGATGGCGTTATGTCTTTATGTGCGGCCCCCGAACCGGACTCAACCGTCGTCTTGAGCCGAGGACCTCGGTATCCTTCGGCCAGCGTCAGCGAAGACGCCCCGAGCCGGATTTGGGGTGGACCTGGAGGGTGGCCATTTTTTTTTGTTCGTTTGCCTTTCAACGACAGCGAAGCGTCCTCACACCCTTACGATGCGTGCGTGTGATTCGCTTGCTTGGATGGTGCGATGCCGTCGCTAGAAAGTGTGCCTATTTTGGCGTCTTTTCCGGCATTTTCCCCGGCGGTTGGTTGGCAATGAGTGAGTGTTTCATATTTTGGGTGGATGTATAAATTCTCCTCACCGCAGGCTGCTGTTAATGTTTATTTTTGCGCGTCCTTCTTACCCGGCCGCTTTTCCGGGCTCACACTAACCGCTTTTTTCTCTCTCTCTCTCTGTCCTTCTCGCAATTCGAATCCTGCCTTTCTCTCGTTCTTTCTCTCTCTCTCTCATTCGCCACCATTTCCGTTGCTTTTCCGTCTCGCTTTTATTTCACCTTTGTCCCGCATGGGGGCGAATTTTACTCATTTTCTCTCCACTCATTTTTAATATCGAAACGCTTTCTTTTGCAACTCGCTAGCTCGCTGGCTTTCCTCCGGCTAGATTATTGTTCGGGTTTCCCCTTCTAACCATCCTGCCAAGATGTCTCGAGCTGCCACATCCCACCATGCTGTGTTTCCCTTCGAGTTTCCCGACCGAACCGGCCAGGATGTTTCGGAAAAAAATTGTGACGGAAAATCTCAACCGACCGAGCCCCTCTTTCCTTGCTGACGCACGCAGTTGTGCTGTCGGGGAAGAAGGATGCGATTTATTTTCCCGACCCCAGTTTTGGCCCACTCGCTTTTGTGTTCACACGTCATCTTCAATTTTAGCCTCCCTCCGCAATTGACCCGCTACGTTCTCTTGCGTTTCCTCTCATTTTTACACACACATTTTCGTTCTCTAGCTTGTGCTCTCTGTCACTTGCCACTTCCCTTCGTGATCGTGTGCAACTGTGCCTAATTTTTGGTGCTCGGGGATTTTCCGGAGGCCTTTGCAATTGAGATGCTTTTCGTGCATATCGGTCGAGTGCGTATGGGGTGCGGCCTTCGATTTTCATTCAAAGCAGTTGTCCGTTGCGAACGTCCCAGTCAAGCTTAAAGGACGGATCGGAGGGTAGAAAGCATGTTCGCTTTGCATTTATGATAGATTATGATTTGCATTCGTTTGCATACTGATGGGTTTTGCGTTTCGGACGAGATGCTTAAGTTTGTAGCAGGCTGTAAAATGTCCTTCCGCCTATTGCCCAAAATGTTGCTTTGCGGGGAAAATGCGAAATCTTCCATTCGCAAATTATCTCCACATTTGGCGCTCCGCTTTAGCGTAGCTGTAAAATCACAAGCGACCGTGGCGTCTCTGAATAGTAAATGAATAAAAAAAGTTATTGAAACGTTTTCGAGTTTATGGATGTTTTTCCGGCATATCGTTTGCATTCGAATGGGTTTCACACTACTTTGACGAGCCATATTCTACAAAAGACTAGCTTCCATCGCGAGCAACCTGTCGAAGCATATGGTAGGGCGCATGGCCGGGAAATTCGTTGGAAAAACATCGCCGAGCGCTCATCCAACACATAATAATGCAAAGCACCAAAGCAAGAAAGAAAACAAAAACTATTGTTGAAATCATCCAAAATGAGTCACTAATTTGAAATCTCTTCGCAGCACGAGGAAACCAGCGGCCATATCTCGCGCACGTTTAATAAACTCGTGTCGTAAACAGGGGTGGGCATCGGAATAATTTTACGATTGATCTCTTTGCATAGAAATGGCTTCATCGGATTGTGCTGGCGTATCTCCTGCCCCTACCACCGAGGTCGGCCCTTTGCACGGACCCTTTGGGGCTAGTGAGCGCTTAAAATGTACACACGCCTCCCACTAAAACCCGGCCCTTCGAGCCCAGCGTTTATCAACGCGACGTTAGAACACTTCCGTTGGCTCGTTTTGATCGTTGTGAACTCATTACATTCAGCCCACCGATAGTCGCCGCCGTCGACCCGAGCGTGGCAGGGCCGTGCTTACCACTTCATCATCAACGCCGCCCTCGAACGAAGACAAACGCGATGTTCGCGTGACTGAAGCCCGGTTAGGTGGCTTGCACGGCCGACCCACGCTCCCGCGAACGTGGTGAGCGTGTCCTGGCTTGGGCAGAGCAGTTGTGGTCCCTTTTTACCTACATTTTTAAGGACACAGTGTCTCTTCTGAACGGCTAGTGCCGCGCTTTTGGACGGTACGTGGCCTCAAATACGCACCGTCGGATCGGTGCGATCGTTGCATAGGCGAAATAAAAATTAATTTTATGGCTATTTAATTTTTCATACGAGCTGCTTAAACACTTCTTTTTTTATGTGTTTTGGGTTTTTTTTTATTTCAACCGTTTCATTAGAGGTCGTACTTTCAACTGAGTAAGGAACGATGAAAGGTGGGTTTTTTCTTCACAACAATTTGTAAAGGTGCCGTTAGGAAGAATTCGTACAGTTAAAGGACTTTAGGATGATGTTTTTATCGTTGCTTCAAACATAACCAAGAAGTAAAGGTCGGATTACGAATGAAAAAAGGTATTTTTTCAATATCTTGTAAATTGTGTTTTCCATTCGAAATTACACAAGTGATGTACCTGCGCAGGAAGCTTTCATCCTTCGGTAATCCTTACCATACAAACCTCCAGCTCGCTTGCGCTCTCCAGCGAGTGTAAATGGAAAGTGAAAATTAATCTAACTTTCGCTTCCCAACCGGCCGGCCGAATGTCCGCTCGAGCACACCAGGGGCTTTTATCCTGCGTCAAATCGCCCTAACGACGGCGATGAGAGGAAGCCAAAAGGTCCGACAAACGCCGTACGCCTCGCGGTGGGTACGCGAAAGTGGGCTGCCGTTGTATCCTTTCGGCATCGACGGTGGGAATGTCGGCGGCAAAATCCACAATAAAAGCAGCCCACTCCCTGAAAGCAGCGGCCGGCCAACGAAAAGACAAACCCCAAGCCAGGTGAAGGAGCCGAAATGGTTCGCTGCTGGCGTACATTAAATTAATATTTATGTAATTTCTTATTAGGCTCTTATGTGTTTAGCTTAATGTGCGCTGTACACATTTAGGAAAACATAAAAATGAATGTGCGCTGTCTAATGCAAATCAGATGTGTTAGTGCCGGTCAGTTTGCGGGTGTGTATGTGTGCAGCGCGTCCTGCGGAAAGTTTTTACATTTTCTTCCCTTCGGATCGGAGCTAGTTTTTACCGAGCGGGCATGGTGAGAACATTTCTAGGGAGAGATAAAATTAACTCTCGGCCAGCGGTACAAATGGCAGCCGTAATTGAGCAATGAAAGTTTAGATTTATAATTAATAACACTCGGGAAGTAAATATAGGCCGCGTTACGGAAACGCTCTTCTAGCGGAAAGCAGCTGAATTAGTAGGACCTTTCCTATGGAACCTTGCAAAGGCTAATTGCTACATATGTGTGATTGCCGTAAGAGTTTCTTTGAAACGAGTATTATTACGAGTTGGTTTGGTGATACCTACCGTTGAACAACGCAAGAACATGTCATAAACTATTCAGCACAACGTGGCAAAAATATGTATTGTACATTCAATAGAAACATTTGATATTATTTTATTATTTTCGCTTCCTTCTTGCCAATGCCTTTCATGTGCTATGTTGGTCGTTTTTTGAAACTTTTCGTTTAGCTAAACAATCCGTGATGATCAAGTCCTGAATTGGATACCTCTAGCATTCATCCGTTTGTCAGTGCTAATATTAACGCTTATACATCTGCTTGGTCCTGTTTATATTGATTTTTATATGATAAAGAGCCTTACTTCGCGGAAAGTTTCTTTTTTTTTCTCACGCAAAATCGTTGCTGATCACAATTCTGCCTTAGCTTTTGTGAGAATCCAAGAAAGTAAGCGCAGAAGGCTTCAGGAGAAAACAGCACTTGAACACGCTTCCCTCGACAAGTACGCCGGATTGAATCGATTCAGAAAACCGTGATCCTTTTCCTGCTGATGAAGCGTTCGGAGCAAGTGAAAACATTTACGGGGAAATGTAAATTTGATTATTATTTTCCACGAACGACATGGTACTGACGAATCGTTTGGTCCAATTTCTTTGGGTGGTTTTCCAACAATTCAGCTATGCAGATATTACAAATACTTCGAAATAATATGGTTGAACCTGTTTTATAAACGTTTCTTTCGCTTAACCATTGTGCCTGATAACTATATCAATAGGGCTGGAATTTGTTTTCTAGCGTGCATCAAGAAAAAAGGATGGAAGCTCTTCGATTCTAGGAATAGAAAATGAAGGAGAATATATTTTTATGGAGAAAGTAAACATTGTTGGGATTATTGGGGACGTATGCGCATGATAATGATGAGCTGTAGATAGTGACATTTTCATACATAAATTCGTTGGAGCAACTCTTGAGCCATCTCCCGCACGAATTACTCACATGCCCAAGGCTCCAGAGCTAGGGTGAGAGCCACGAATCTGATTTATTTTTGCCCACGGTTGATAGCGATGGCAAACATTCGTCTTCGCGGCTTTGAACATAATTCCCGCACCGTCAATCTGTTTCATTTATCTTTCTTTTTCAACTATAATTCATCACACAGATGCGCATGCTTTTCGAAGCTGCGGGTTTCTAAGAGAAACTGGTCTGCTTTGCTCAGTAAATCGGTAGGGAAGTAGAAATCGAAGGCTATGAGCTGCTAAAAAAATTGAGCGTATGCATCTGGATGGTTTGCAATGTATGGTTTTCAGGTCGTGATAAGAATCAGCAGCGTTAGGGATTGAAACGAATTAGCTCGTACGTGTTGCTGCGACCATGAATCATATCCTAACGCAAAAGGGAGACGCAATTAATCTTGTCTGAGACTAATGACCGGTTTAATGCATTGCACGTAACAGCAGCAAGCAGTGAAGGGTAAATCAAGAACCATGCTATAGGTGAATGATATAAGCAACTTCACAAACAGTACAGGGCCTAAAATGCCAAGGCAAAAAGGTGGTTTTTTACAAAATAATTTGTGCTTATTGCCTTCACTGAAGAAAACTGAATAATTATACGCTCTTAGCCAATGAAATCAGTGTTTCCCCACTTAGGAAAAAATATCCTTTAACAAGGGCATTTTCTTCTTTGTCATGATTTGAATTAACGTCCCTGTTATCGTCAAGCGCCGCGGGGGTTTTACAATAATTACGATACTTCTCATGCCGTCGAACAGCACAGCCTCCTCGCAGGCAGATGGTGCGGGAGTGAATGGGCCGTAAAAAAGTAAAACCACCCAGCTGGGGACTATCGCCGGTGTTCGCGTACATAAGCACAGGCAGTACATAAAATGAAGCGTGGAGAAATTATTTTAAAATGCTCTCGAATGATGCAACCTGTTGCGAATCTGCTCGTCCCTTCGGCCACGCTTTTCGCTCCGCTCGGGACATCTCATGTAAAACAAACAGAGCGAGTGGGAGCGAGAAGGTAAAAGATGCGTGAGAGAGAAAGAGAGAGAGAGCGAGCGTTAAAGGGCAAGGGAAATGTGAAAGAGACAGCGATCAAACCGATGGAGTGAGCAACTGGAATGACTTTTTGAATCGAAGTAAGCGGCGGTGGAAAACACGGTGCCCTGGTGTGGTGGAAGCGGGAATGAAAATTTGCTGAAATCCTCCCGCAAAGGATACGGCTGGGTCGAGGAGGCGGACGGTTTCCGTTTGACTTTAGACCTTGCGGGCGGATTATTTCGCTTTTTTTTAAGTTTGAACCGAGCCCTAGGGGTGCCGGTTGGTCGGGGACGGTTGAGATGGGTTTATTGTTGTTTGATGACGTCGCCGTCGCCGGCTGCTGCTGGTCGGCTGTCGTTGTCGATGAGATTGTAAAATCCGGAGGGATGCTATTTCAAGGACAAGGTCGTTGGGTTGAAAAAAGGGGTTTCCGTGCCATCGACCGGTGGACCGTGTCTGAACGGTATCGTGCGCAGGTTTGACCTAATTTAAAGTTTTGGCATAATTGCCATGGGGTTTTCATGGGAGTATTTTTCACTTGCGTTGCATTGTGGATGCCGATATTTTCCCTGTACCGTTCAGGTATGCGAGGTAATGTTATGTGAATATTTGTTCCATACTCATGTGAATGTAGAACTTTATTTCGACTAAATTCCAACAGTTTTCCTTAAAACATTTTCCAACTTATGTTGAGTTGAGCGATGTGTAACAAAATTCTTGTAACTAAGAAATTTTTTCCGCTTCGATCACTATTGGCGTTCCGCTAGGCTAGCAATAAAAATGCGCAATAAATTATGCGCTCCGCAAATTTCCAAGGCGATGAAAAAAAAATGTGGGACAGCACGGCGGACGCTTCGTAAATCTTTCTTCCATACTCGAAGCACCTCCAGGTTCGGGTGCACATGGACGCGTCTGAAGGTTAGCTGTCTATGTACGCCTGCGTCTTGGCTGCCCACGCACAACGGACGAAAAACCGGCCCTTCGATGGTTCGTGGGTGGAAAATTAAAAACTCACTCACTAACACCACGCCGTGTTCGCGCCTTCGCCAAGGCTTTCACTTTCATCAGCACTCTCGCCATCGTTGCTTTCACTTTCGAGCGGTTGTGATGAAACAACACATGGAATTTTCTTTCTCTTTCTCTTTCATTTTTCATCTCTCTCTTTCTCAACACTCTGCAACTTCCTGCAGCAGGCTGAGTGCTTGGAAAGAGAAAGGAGCCAGGATCTAAACAAAAACAAACCACAGATCGGTCGTGTGTAGTTGTGACGTGGGCTTCCGTCCGCTCGGAAAATGAGTGCCATCGCCGCCTCGCGAGTGCCTTGAGTTATTGATTGTGGGGAAAACAGTCGCTTTTCCCCTCGTCGTTTTTATTTTTGCAACAAGAAAAGTACCATTGAAAACGTGACGTCCCTGAAAGGGACAAAGAGTGTTCGCCGACGTTAGCCAGAGGCGCTAACGCAGGAGAAACTAAGTGCACTCACGTGTGACCATGCGTCCTGGTGCGCCTGCCTGTTGTGCACAGTGACTGATATTTTTGAGCGATCTATACCGAATGCATTGACACGGATTTATGATTTAGCTAGGGATTGAGGGAATTGTTTTGTTTGTAGACATCTTTTTGCCCTCAATGCACAGTGGGTACATTCTAAAGTGGGTAGCATGGAACTAAATTCTCCGACCCCAACAACTAAACCTATTCGAGGACTAGCGAGCGAGGACTCGATGCGATGAAAGCGTGTTTTAATTTGAAAAGGTAATAAAAGGACGTGAATTGGCGCTGAGATGAAGAGTCCTTCGGTTAACGGAGCCTCTGGTGGTGATGTAGCCACCGTGCGATATGTTAACAAAAGCCAACGGGAAAGCGGATAAGCGCTGGTGTGTGCAGTTGGCACACACATAGACGGCGGCACATACATCACGCATCGGACCAAGCCAGGAGTAGCCATTTATGTACGCTTTGTACACGTGTGCGGCCCACTCTCGATTCTGTCGTGGGCTCGTTATCGTCACCCCTAACCTGGCCCCTTACGGCTGGCTCCAACGTTGCTGTTCGGATGCTGCGATTTCCACGTCCGGAAAAGTGTGGCACAAGGGTAGCAAGATGGTGGTGGAGGTGCCAGTTCAAGTTGCTGCCATCGTTACACGAAGTGAGATATTTCTTTAGCCCGGCTCGCCAACCGATGGTCCCCAGCTGCCCACGAGAATGGCCGACGGCAACGGTTCCTCGGAAAAACTGTGCCCACTGTCTTCATTTCCGAGCGCCGCGAGCTCGCTCTCTTGCTCCGCTCTGCGTCTGGCTGGCTTCTTCGAATGGCCCCTGTTTGTTCACATTCGGTGGAGTTTCGGATGTGGGATTTTCGTGTCGCTTTTCTTTCCAACCCCCTGTTTGGGCAGGAAAATTAGAGCCAGCTCGCTTTCGGCACGGTGCAAAAACGGAAGTACGCTGCCGGTGGCGTGAGCGGAGAGCGTACAATTCAAGTCACTTATTAAAGTTTTCCCTTCGCCTTGCTCGGACCCTTTGGACCCTCCAAACCATGGTACACGTGTGAGATGAGGCACACGCACAACCGTGCACATAGACGTGTGTCTTTCGGAAACGCACGAAGAAGCCCATGACCGCCCACCGCCCACGAATCGGGCTGGAGCGAAACGGAAAGCGATAGAAACGGGGTTCAGTTCCGTTTTCCGAATCGCATTTTCTTTTTTTACATTCCCACTCGGTTCTTCGGTTCCGATGCGAGAGTGATTGCCCGTGTGTTGCCTTTTGGCTCGTGTGTGCTGGCGTGGCCAGTGAAAATGACTTCCCCGGATGGATGGGCGCCGATGGATCAATCGAACGGGAGTATGGGCAAGTCATAAAACGGCAAGCGTCGAGCGTCGTCTAGCGAAGGGCTCGACTCAGGAGAGCCTCATAGGCTGCGGGGCTATGTATGCCACGATTGTGTATCTATGCCAACTGCAAACACTGGCCTGTCTGGCGGCTGGACGTACTATTTGTTTATTTGGCTGGCTCGGGCTTCGTCGCTCGCATAATGAATTATTTGAAAAACAGAAAAAAGCACCCGAGAAAATGGCCTCTCGTGCACACGCGCTCGCGTTGAAGTGTTGCTGGACATTAAGGATGTGGGTGAAAAATTAGTTCGCCTGTTTGGAATGCTCGTGGCAGCACATACTACTTCATTTAAATTACAGTCCAATTCCCAACGTTGGGGGTGGCTGACACTTGGCTGGAGAAAGAATGGGCTTACCGATCGAAACGACAACGAATGTTTGGCGTGGAAATTGTTCAATAACGTTACAGCCAGCCATGCATGCTATATCACGTTATGATTCACGTTTAATGGTAGCATTTATTAGTGACGTTACCAGTGTGCTGTTAAGGTGACCTTGCCAGAACGAATTACGTTCAATTTAATGTTCCAAATGTTGTACCATTCTGGCTTAGCTCCAGGGCACACTTTGGTTTGAGTCTTTTTTGCGTTAAAAATTCATAAAAAGTATTTCACGTCGACGAACACTGAAAGAAAATCAAGCAAAAGCATATGGCGCTGCTGGAATTACTGCGCGAGTTGGGGCGTGTTTTCTTTTGCTTAAAATTGATTAATGATGTGTACTCTCGTGCTGAAATTTGTGCTCGCAAATGGTGCTGCCCAATTTTGTTGCTTTACTTTCCGTGCAATTATGTCCCGTCTCCTCCGACCACTAGTCGTGCTTTTGGGGCCGTGCTTGATTCGTTCCCAGCTGGTGTGTGGGTTATTTTTTCACAACGACTTTTTTTTTACCCTCCACACGAACGACTCTAAACCTCCGGCAAGCAGCATGGAGTTAATGAGACCGCCACTGGCACGAAGCTGCTGTCGAAAAACAATGCATATTCATTTGTAGAAGCCACCGTGCATGTTTAGTCAAAAGTACCCCGGGTGCTTAGCGGGCCGTTTTTCCCACTTTCCAAACTGACTGCGCGACTGGTCAACCTCGATAGACCGTCGCTGGCCACCCGACGAAAGGACGACGAATTGGACGAGTGAAATCGGCAGGAAGCAGAGGCCCGGTGCTGGTGGGGGCACATAATTTTTGAGGATAACACCCGACAGCTGGTGGCGAAGGCGTCACCAGAGGAACGAGCTTATGAAAGCGAAACACTAGTAACAGCAAGAACGTCGTAATAAAATTAGCCGAAATTGGTGACCACCGGGCGAGCGGCGCCGTGAGTTTTCCCCGGTTTTTAGTGGCCGCTATTGCGGGGCTTCGATGGCACTCCCAGACCACCGCAAGTCCGGCCGGTCGATCGGGGAGGGATTTTTGAGCAAAGCGAGAAAGACTGTCGTAAAATTAACCACCCACCGGTTCGGTGGCCATTGGCAGATTATCAGGTGTGGTTGGCTCTGGCGCGGCGCAGGAGAAATAAAAATTTCCCCCAAAAGCAAATTGATGCACGGCACACGACGGTGTCGGGCTGGGGTGAGAAGTGAAGGAAAATGGAGGAAAAATGGTAAAGAAATAGATTACGTGCGGCTCGGAGGACGGCCACCAATGGTCGGCTGCTGACTCGCTGGTGGAGCTTTTGGGTGAGCTTTTTCTTTTGCTTGTTGGAAAGAAAACGACAATGGCAGCAGTAATCGTGGTTGCAATGACACCAAAACAATGGCAGGAACGGATTCCGGGTGGGTTTGTGTAGCAAGGGAGGAATAAAATCCCACCCCAACGGTATGCTTTGCTGGCGGTGTAGTAGTTTTTGTTTAATGCCGCCAGAAGGCGATCCGAATGCGGTAAAAATTTATTGTCAAAAGTCAGTCAACAAACGGTTTGAGGGAAAGGCGACGCGATAGCGGCTAGAATATGGAAAACATGCCGGGAGTTTTTTTTTTGTTATGCCGAGCTATTTTTATTTAAATTTGATAGTTTCCTTCCATAACTATCAATTTATTCAAACGACCCTCGCGGCGGTGCGGAATCGTTCGGCCCAAGTTCAAAGCGCCTCCATGGGCTGGGTTAAAGAAGGAAAACAAAAAGAAATCGTAACCATAATGAATGCATTAAAATATAACTTTATTATTATAGCGTCCCGTGTGGCTTCTCTCGCACCGGCAGTGCTGTGCGGGCTTACTTTTCAGCCGGTTCTGCTCCATCTTTCCTTTTTTTTTGGGCAAGGCGAATCCCGCCAGAGCCACGTTTGACGTTTGTCAATTGTTTTGTTTATGTCCGAAAGGTTCATACCGTTGATATATAGGACCTTGCTGGTGTACTGCTTCGTGCGGATGCCGCTTGCAATGGAATTGATTTCATTTTAGAGGTACTTTTTCTAGGGGCTTACACACATTTTTCTTCCTTCAGCGTCTCGTCCGTGCCGGCCGCGGCGTGGAATCCACATTGCGCTCATTGCACAGGTCCTCGGTTTTCGGATTTTTTGATGGTCTGATCTACTTTTTTGTTTGCCCCAGTGCTCACAGCACTCCGCATTGAAGGGTAATAAATATTTATATTTCACTAGTACAGGCCGGCCAGGTGCGGTGTTGTCAGGACGAAACGTTACCAGGATCAAGGGTACTGCACGCGGCGGGCTTTGCGAATGTCCTTCAAACCGTTCCGTAATGTCTGCCGTTCGGTGGCGTTCGGTGGTTGGATTATCCTTCGTTGAAATCCAATAAATTTCAGCACATGCGATCGACGAGGGCCCTGCTCTTTAGACCGTGGTTCGCAAATGTCACTGCGGTTGCGTCTGCCGGTCGTTGCCAAGTGTCCCGGTTCCGGCCGGTGGTGTAGGAACTTTTTTGAATTCTTAATAATTCCGGCACGTATCGGTAATGGGCTCGCATGTCACTCATACCCGTGGCGTTGTTGCGATGCCACCGGACGCTGCCAACGGTTTTGAGGACAGGCCTTGTGGGTCTTCCTGCGATACACTTGCCGTTCCCCGGTTCAGCACTTCCTGTATCCTGCCGAGCTCCGGTGGAGGATTAGAATCTGTCGCTTGGTTCGGTTGGCTCACAAATCACACAGCGTCGCCGCGTGTGTGCCGAGGGTTATTACACTGCACGGGTGTTAAATACCGCAATAAGACACAAAATGAAAGCAGGCTTTTCGTTCTGATGACGTTACGAAATCCACTAATTGAAAAGTACCTATCGATTTTCTCCGCCACCTTGTTCGAGGTTGGGTTTCGTTTTGGGGAAGTAGATGTGGTGGTTTTTTTCCTGTTAGCTAGGCATGAGTTTCTTTGTGGGTGGGAAAAATGAAAAACTAACTCGGACGTAATGGAACAGAAACGTACTTCGGAACGTTAAGAACATTAAAAAAAACCGCTGCTTGCGTGTGACCGTCATGTTTTGTGCGTAAGAAGAAGCACTGTGTCTGTGAGTTAAAATGGACGAACCCGGACAAAAACCACAATAAAAAGACCATCATTCGACGTTGTAAGCCCATCATGGTGGTGCCAACAATTATCATTGGTGCTTCAGCTTCGCGAAGCGTACAGTTTTCTCCTCCATGCGTCAACTTTTTCGGTCGTTTTTCTTCCCTCCATTTGAGCCGGGTTTATTCACACAAAGCGACCCATATTTGGTGGCCGCCACGGGCAGGACCGTAGACGACAGAATCGGAGCACAAAATTAACATAAATCGGCCGAAAGTGAAGAGGCCCGCGCGTTTGCAATTGTCCACCATTTCGGCACAGCTCGGTGCAGCAATAGGGGTGTATTGGAAAGTGCACATAGCATAATCCCGGATCGGGAGCGCATTGAAAATGTTTCGAGCGTAATTTTCCTTCCACAGGCCATGGCTATGCTCCCTTCCCATCACTGGTGACCGGTATATGCATATGTGCGTTCGGTCCATTCACCACCGTCGTCGAATGTCGCCTTTCCGGGCGCTCTCATTACTCGATATGACACGCGTCCCTAATGTGTGACTGCAGCGCGTCGGGTCCTTGCGATGGGCTTAGGACCAGCAGCGGTAGCAACTGCACCCGGACGGTGGCCGGATTCGGACGGAGATTTTGATGGGATTTCTCTATTTTTTCTCCCAAAAATCGCGTTTATTTTTCCGTAAAAATAGGGGAGGGGGAATGTTTCGGGAATAAGGACTCGTTACATTTTTTTTGTTATTGGCTGCCCTTCGTTTTCAACGTGATCGTACACAGGACGGCATGCTGGGCAGATTCGTGGACGAGGGAGAGAAAGAGAGAGAGAGAGATGCTGAATGTGGTGTGGTAGTATTTTTTGGGATTTCGGATTTCAATAAGTTCCTTTTTTCCCAAAAATTCATCAGTATCCCGCGGGATAGCGAATGCAACGGAGGCAGTAGGCAAATGATTTGTTATCTGAATTGTTTTCGGTTTCGTACTGTTCGTTGCTCAGTTTGTGGTGTTATTTGACAAAGTTTTTTGATCGATTTATAGAACACAGCTTTGGATCTTGAGTGAGCGTAAGTGAACGGATTATAACATATAGTGGTATTGAATGTTGAACGAATTAAGTAACGTGGAATCATAAAATGAAGATTTTATAAAAGCCTCATTATGTGGCGTAAAATTGGTAAAATTTTGTGCCTGAGGAATATTTTTAAGGAAAAGATTTTCAGAACGTCGCAAGAAAAGCATCTATGTTAAATGGTTATTATCTTTAAAAAATCTATTTAAAGTTTCACAAATGCAGGTGTCTGTGAAACGTATCCCTAAAACAAGGAAAAATAAACAAGGAAAGTCAATAACAAAAGAACAGTATCAGCAAAAAAAATGTCAAAATAGGGATGACGATGTTTGGAATATTGCAGTAGTTCAATCGAAAGTTTCATTTTATGATTTTCAGCCTTATGAGAAGCTGGATAATATTCGTTATGTTTGTCGATCAAAATGGGGGTGATTTTTTTTCTCTCGTTTCTTTCCCGAAGCGCCCCAAACAAACGTTCGATCGTGTTCACACAGACTCGAATTTATTTAGAAGAGAAAACGAAGAAAAACCATGCTGAAAAAAGAGGGATACTATTTGTTCCCGCAACTTGTAGCCGTAAATATATGGAAGATGGAAAGTGAGACATTCAACTGCCATTTCTCATCCGGCAATCGTGATAGAATCCAGACTTTTATCCCCATTCGTGGTCCCCCTCATGTCACGGGACGATGCCCGTCAGAAATAGTCTGAAAAATGCGACGGACGAATATGTAGATTTGCACAAATCGTCTCTTCTGCGAGGAGTTTCGTTCGTATCGTTTGCTTGAGGGACGTGATAGGCTACAGGATGTGATCCGTTACGAGGGCACCATTTTTATGGTGCGCGTTGTTTTTAAATTCAGGAAATGTTTATTTTTTGCCATTGTTTCAACGTCGCCAAACAACAAAACAAACCCATCGGGTGTGTAAGGTCCACGGAACGGAGGTTTGAGCCGGGCAGAGTAAATTGCTACGGCGGGACGAAATGCCTGTTTTATATTCCTTGTGAAGTTTTATATCACTTTGTAAAACTGTGTGACTTTTTTCGTCCGTTTGATAGCTGTTTTCTTCGCCTAACCGAAGGGCTACCTCGGGAAGGATGTTTTTCCTTTTCAACATTGCATATTCTAATGCTGGTTCGCGCCAGACTGTCGCCGGTGAAATGTTCGAATGAACCCGTCTGAGCTTTCAGATTGGGAGCGTTTCCAACACCAGGATGAAACGGTTTATTCGCCACTGGTGGGCATAATTTTGTTCAATTGTTTGAAACATGCTATTACGGATCATAAATCCAGTGGCTAAATCCCAAGGATATGGTAGAATTATTCCAAATCAAGCCCCGATTGCACCGATTGCAGTCTGAGCTCGATCCACGTCAGCTGTATGCAGATTTAATTCAATTCTCTTCTCTCCAATGCAGCATTTTTGGCCTTCTGCTTTGTGTCGGCACCTTTCACCGAAGGGATACAAATCCCTGCAGCACATTGCTTGACACCGCGTACCGTGTTCGAACAAATATTGAACTAACCGGCCGTAAAGGTTTTAAACTTGTGTCCCTTGTTCGTCCCGCTGTCAGATGCCATTATCGTGTTGGGTTTTGGGTTGGCTGTGCAAATCCCTCTGACCACACATTTTCGCCCATTCTTTTGCTGCCACACCGGCTCGATCGCTCCTGTAAGGACATCGACAGGACTCGTGTTGTGACTCAGCATCACAGGCAGGCAAATCTAACAAAATCCTTGCTCAGGGTGCTAGCGCTATTGTTTGATTTTTCATCGATATCGCAGCTGTTCAGCGCACAAGGTGTGTTGTCCTGGCTGCACTCGGTCGTACGCGACAGGACATTAATGGCCGATCGGCGGGGGCGAAAGAGATGCCTATGTTGATGTTGTTCCCAAACGGTTGTGCTCTCAGGATTAACCCGTCTGAGGGGCAAACTTTGCATTACACGCCAAACTCGGCAACATCCCATATTGAGCTGCACAAAATGTCGCTTTTCTCCTTCAAATCGCTTTTCGTTACTTCAGTTATAAATATTGCTATGGACGTTGACCACGTTCGTCTTCTCGGGTGAATGTGAAGGGTGTTTTTTTTCACGAAAAACGACACATCTGTACGCACATGAAAAATCATTAAATCGTTCTGGCCCGTGTGTGTGTGTGTGTACGCGCGAACACACTGTCCTAACGATTTGGCCATTAATCGCCGTCCGGTGGACATTCGGAATAGTAAAAACAAAATTTAACTAATGACGGTACTGACACACACCATTACGGTGGCTTTCCCTGGCAGGGCGATGATGGAATAACCGTGCAACAGCCTGCCTAAGCTAAGGTCCTGTAAGTGAGTATTTGTACGTGTGTACGTGTGCATATGGTAATGCTACATTTTAAATATGTACGATAACGAACGCAAACGAAAGGAATGAAAAAAAAAACTTTCGACAATTATATATTAATCGGTTCAAAGGGCGGGCGTTGTGCGCTCGGACCTTACGTGCCTTCGTCCTGGACGTTGGTCCTCGAGGATGGTTTGGGCTTTATGCTTTTCTAATTTCAACACACGACATGTTTTCGTAGTCTGACGCCTTTCCTCCTTTCCGGTGTGTGTGTGTGTGTGTGTCTCTCTCGAGCGCCGTCGCCGTCGCAGGAAAGGTGCCGCGTGACTAATAGCCAAACTGGAAGCAAAGGGCAAAAAAAAGCAAACACCGTACCCTACGCAGGCTACGCAACCGGGGTGCGATTAGGTCGAGGTTCCCAAGCCGTCGAAGTGTTGCGGGTGAAATTTGGTCACCTGGGTGTGCAGGCCGCTTTCAAACCGAGGCCACACTTTTTAGCCACATTCCGCTCGATTACGACGGCTTTATCTGGCCGCGTGCAGGTGTAACCGCTGGCACGGCAACCCAAAGTTGGGCCCGACAAACTTCCGCTATCAGTTTGGCTCGAGTCGGCATAAAATCGAAAAATATGTTTATCTTCCCCGCCCCAATCTGTCCCGTGTGAACGCGATGAGGGGCGAACTTGTTTCTGGCGGCCTTTTTTTTCGGTGGGGTTTTCGTTGTTATTTTCCAGCGATAGGCGAAAGCCTGAAAATCGGCTCTAGGGAGAAGCCCCTGTTTTTTTTGGCACCTTTCCGTGGGCAGAAGGTAGCAAATCGATCGATCGATCGTTCGGGAGTGGTTGTAAATGCGCTCTATAATTGTGCCCACCACGCCGTTTGTGTGATTCAACAAATTCGAACAGATGCGAGCCGCCTTTACGGTGTTAGGGAGCGCGTGAAAATCGATATCAATTTACATCGGTGTACCTTTCGAGTGTTTGAACCGCTCCACCGGCCCTGTTAAAGGCAAGGATTCATACATGTTTCTTATTTTTCTTCTCTCTCGCTTTCCTTTGTCCATTTCTTTAGTGACCACCAATCAAAATGGCGGCCTCAGTGTACGCGACACCACCGCCTGATCTCAGCGGCGAAGAAGCCGCCCTGAGCGATGCGTCCAATTCATCGCAAACGAACAGTTCGCACGGTTCAGCGCTGAAGGCCTCCAAACGGACGCTGTCGTCGTCCTTTCTGAATGCGGCCACTACACAGAGCAGCTCACTGACGACGGCCTCTTCGCAGCTTAGTTCTGACTCGCTGCCGGACTTGTCCAAGAAACGCCGCAAACAGTCCATGCCGATTCGGTTCGCTGCCAATGGAACGGCTATCGAAACGACAGCACCAGGTGCCGAGGCAGGAGATCCACCTCGAGAGGATGATCTGGCTACTGAGCAGCGCAGAGAAGGCTCACCAAACACCGCTAGTCCACCACCGATGGACACCCGGGACGATGACGATGAGGACGTCGACAGTGCGGCCCTACTTGAGGAGCAGCAAAGTAACTTCCAGAAGATATTCCTCTCGAACCTGAGTCAATTACAGCAGAAGCATCTGCAGCTGCAGCACCAGCATCACCAACAACAGCAGCAGCAGCAGCAGCAGCACTCGGAGGGGTTTTTGCCGGACAACTTCCTGAGTTCGAAGCTGAATAGTTTCATGGCTCTTGGCGCACCTCGATCGGGTAGAGGATCGCTCGAACCGCGGAGTGATGACGAAGCAGAAGGTCCTGAGAGTCGCTCACGATCCAGAGGTCCTCGAAGTCGCGATCAATCACCTGGCAGAGGGAGTGGTCCTCCTGAGCGTAAGGACGATCTGACAGGTGATGACGATCCAGGATCAATCCCATTTCGACCCGCAGTACGTAACTCATCCCCGGTTGGTGGTGAAGATAAGGCTCCACCGGAACAACCACCACTCAGTTCACCAAGGATCTCGCTTAAGAAGGAGCTGATGTTAGATCCAGAGTGGGACGGCGAGATCCGCAGCAGCATGCCCAAGCCGGACGACTGGATTTCGATCGCAGGGCTATCATTTCCCTTTCCTCCCGAGGCTGCAGCTGCTCTGTCTGCCTCAGGTTATCTGCCTCAGTTACCTCTACTTGGGGTTCCTACGGTGCCACCATTTGGTGGGGCTGGCGATAGCGGCGGAAGTCGCCCAGGGGTGCCTCCACTGCGGATCTTCAACCCGGAGGCATACTGCGACCTGTGCAACAAGGAGTTCTGCAACAAGTACTTTCTTAAGACACACAAAGCGAACAAACACGGTATCTACGAGGCTCCGGCAGCAGCCAATGGAACATCGGAAAGTGGCACTCCGTCACTAGCCGCGATGGGTCACCCGTTCAACCCGATGCATCAGCTGTCACAGGTGTTCCAGATGCAGCAGCAACCTGGTCTGGGGTCTGATCAGCTCGAGAAGCTTGGTGTCAACCATCACACGCCTACGTCGGACACGGAGCGGATGTTCCAAGCTTCATCGTCGGCGGCTTCTTCTGCGGTGGCTCAGACATCGGGACCTAATATGGGCGTGAAACCAACTCCACCGGCACCGCAGCGCTCAGCCCAATCTCCAAAGGCACCCGGTCACATCCAACCGACGGTGTTTTGTGACATCTGCTTCAAGAAGTTCAGCAGCCTAAGCGCAATGCGTAAACACCGCAGCAAGGCTCACGAGCTGTCAAACAGTGGTCATCAGCTGCAGCAGCAACAGCAGGCCCAGCAACAACAGCAAGTCCAGCAGCAACAGCAGCTACAGCAGCAACAGCAACTCCAGCAACAGCTGCAGCAACATCTCCAACAGCAGTACCAGCAACAGCAACAGCAACAAGTTCAGCAACAACAGCAGCAACATGCCAAGCTGGCGGTTTCGAAGCAGGAAACATTTGAGCACGGTGGTCAAGAGCCACTGCAGTTGCCGGATGGGTTCCGAGAGGACTACACGATCGAACAAGAAGACGTCACGTTCACACCCCAACCACGCAAACTTTCGCCCCACTCAATGCAGGCGGCTCGTGAGGCAAACTTCTCGGCGGACAAACTGCGCCGGTTGGGTGTCGCAAACCCAGAGGCATTCTGCGAGATCTGCTGCAAGGAGTACTGCAACAAGTACTTCCTACGCACGCACAAGCTCAAGCGTCATGGTATCTTGCCGACGCCGGACGAGCTCAAGGAAGGTGAGCGTCATCCGTGGGCGCCATTTTTGCAGACAAGCCCGCTCAACCTGATCATGGGCGGTACGGCTGCGGACGTTGTTGGCGCACAGATGGCGCTGCAAGCGGCATCACCTTCGTCGTTACGCAAGCTAATGGCGGCTGGAGAGCAGTTGGGCGCGATCGAGGGTGCTAAGGGTTTGCTCGAGATCAAACGCGAGCAATCACCACCAGTGCGCCCCAACAATGGTGCAGGCGATGGAGGCGTCGACTCAGACGACCAGCAACCCTCGGAGGGTGTACATCAGGCGAATACTGACGGAGGACGTGATGGTGGCAGTGACGAGGACGCCGAAGCGATCAGTGTGGACCTGCAGAAGCTGCAGTCGATGATCATGCAGCTAAACGACCTGAACAGCATGCAACAGCATCAGCAACAACAGCAACAACGCAAAGCAGGTTGCACCGTGTGTGGTAAAGAGTTGCCCAATCCGTATCTACTGCACGCACACATGCTCCAGGAGCACGGTGGTGTGTTGGCAACGGCGGCTGCTGCAGCAGCGGCTGACAACAACAACGGTTTGAAGGGTGGTCCACCATCTCGTGCACCAACACCGCCTGGTGAGGTGACGGAAACGTGCAAACAATGCGATAAGGAGTTCCCGGGTATGTTCCAGCTAAAGCAACACCTAGCTGAGGCACACGGTGCTGGATTGCCTAGTCCCAAGCGTGAGGGTTTCGTAACACCCGAACGTCCTACTGGCGGTACGGGTACCGGAACCGGAAGTGGCGTTCCAATGCCGCCAGCCGCTCCAGGATACGCCGACCGAAAGCCGGTCTTCTCGATGACGCCAACTAGCAGCTACTGCGAGATCTGCAACAAGGAGCTGTGCAACAAGTACTTCATGAAGACGCACATGCAGCGCATGCACGGCATCGAGATCGAGAATGGGGCACAGATTGGGGGCGTCGTGTGTAACATCTGCAACAAGGAGCTGTGCAGCAAGTACTTCCTGCGCGTGCACAAACACAACACACACGGCATCGTGGAAGAGGGCGCTCCTTTGCCACAGGCTCGTCAGAATGGCTCGGCTCCGGGGACTGGAAATGGAGCAGGAACCGGTGTTGGTGTGGGTGTCTCTGAAAGCTCTAGTACTGTGGCTGAGGGTGGAGGTGCAGGTGGTGAAGCAGCAGGACCTTTTCCGGGACCTGCGACGGATCTGAAGCCAGGTGAAGTCAGTGATCTCAGCAACCGGTACTACTCGCATTTCACGGAGGTATGTCCGTTGTGCAGTCGGCGGTTCCGCAGTGCTAAGTGGCTAAGGGCACATTTGCTGAGTGACCACGGGAAGCCGGGTGTTGAGAAGCTGAAGGATATGGAGCAGAAGTTGGGCTCGAACGGAACGGGCCAGAATGGAACCGGTCTCCTAGGAAACGGTCCAGCTTCAGGTGGATCAGGTGGTCGCAGTAAGTCAAACAGCCCTTCACTGAAAGTACCGAATGGATTGGGTGAAAGCAAATATGGACCGAAATCCCCGTTCGGAGGGCTAAGCCCAGCTGAGGCAGCTAAGTTCCTACCGAAGGGCATTCCATCGCTGTTCGGTGCTGAACCACAGACGTCCCCAATGGGCGCGCTCAAGGGCTATCAGTGCTCGTACTGCTCATTCGCGACTCCACTGTTGCCACTGCTGTTTATTCACGAACGATCACACTCCAGCCTCACGATCGTACAGCAACAGTTGCTGCAACAACAGCAGCACCAACAACAGCAACAACACGAGGAAGCCCAAGCAGCAGCAGCGGCAGCAGCAGCAGCTGCAGCAGCCGCAGCAGTGGCTCTTGGGACGACACCTTTCGCACCACTGCTCAAATCGGAGTCAGCTGTGTCGTTGGCCAAGGATCAACCCGTGAGCCAGCTGATGCCAGGCACATCCTCAGAGACACCTTCATCAACACCGGCCTCAACACCGGTGCCATCGCTCTCGCAGGAAGCCCTTAATCTGCATCAGCAGCCACAACCACGTCCTCGTAGCCCCGAACGAGCGACCTCTCCACGAGAGCCTGATCCAGGATTGGCAAGAGCTGAATTGCCTCGTTCGAAGCCAGTTTCGCCGGATACACGGGCTGAACCGAACGCAATGTTATCAGAAGTGGCCAACATCACGCAGCGTCCGGCAGTGTACGCTTTGCCACAGCAGAGTGGTCCACTGATGATGCAATCGTTCCTGATCGAAGAGTCCCTGGGAGGTGATGGAGTTGGTCAACGATCGCCGCAGCATGCGGACAAACCGGATGGGGCGCTGGTTTCGGGCCAGGACTTCCGATTTGTACCAGCCGTCGTGTTTCTGCCGGTGAAGGAGCGCATCCTGGCGCCGATGACGATATCGTTCAACCTGAGCCCGGCTTAAGGCAGTCGAGGTCGTCACATCCGCTGAGAAGCTGGGAAATCAAAAAGTATCGCAAGGAAAATCCGCAAATACGTACGTAAAACTTATCCTTTAAAGACACACCTACAACTACCTAAGCTATCGCGAAAGTATATATATATATATTAACGAATGCTAGTGAATGTAAAGACGTAATCTTAAATTAGATCCCTAGAGACCGGGAACGGTGAACGGATCCCTGCCGGTCCGTTTCTGTTGGGAAATTTTCGAGGGGTGCCAATGTGATGCCCAATGTTTCGCTCTCTTTCACACACCATCTACCAGACACGTGTAGAGAATTCACACACAGCTAGAGACAAGGAGGCGCTTCCTGCGCCAGACATAGCTCAGGTACATGCGGTCACAGAGTGGCGCTAGAAGAGCACCTGAAATCAGATTCCCCCTGGATGGTAGATGGCACGTTCGCTTGTGTTGAAGTTAAATGATCCGTGTGGAAAGCGCAAGACTGAAAACCGAGCAGGAGGTAATACTTGCGGTTAGGTTAGGTGTAATACTTGCGGCAGTCGGTATGATTTCGAGAGTCTTTGTGTGCCATCTATCCCGAAGCCTGTTCCAATTCTTTACCTCTCCTGAGTGAACGCATAGGACACACCACGTGGCTCACGAACACGTGGTAGTAGCTTCAAAGAGAACGTAATTGTTGTAACGTAAAACCTACGTACAATCGGGGAGAATCTGATCGAAGCAGAAAGCGTAATGTAAAGCGACCTCAGAAGCAGCATTAGTATGATGAGGCAGGAGAGTCAAGCGGCGGCCAAGTGTCGACTAGTCGAAGAAGCACTAAGCAAATTAATCAAAACCAAAAAAGAAGGGCAAACATTTAAAACCGTAGTGTAGAAAGAAGGCGCCAGAGGGCGCGTCGATGACGTCAAAAGGCGCACGCTTGCAAGTGCACCAGTATGAGAGGAAAGCTAACTTCTTCGTGATGTTCTAACAAAGTTCCTATTATGAGTAAAACTGAAACGATGACAAAGGTGTTGTATTTCTTCGAGTATGATAGATTTTTTTAGAGCAAGCAGCGCGTGCAAGTGCGCCGAAGATGGCGTTTCTCGATCGAATGGCGGGTGCGTCTAGGGCGATCGGGTAGTAGCATGAAGGGCAAATCGGGCCCTGTATCATCTTTTCGAGGGCTATTTAATGATTGTTGATAATTTATGTAGCAGCGCCACAAACGCTCAGCAAATGCCTGAAGAAACTGAAAACAGAGCAAGAGAAGGAGCCTCTTTATAGTGTTAGAATTTTGTTTTCTCTCTCTCGCGATTGTTTGCATTTGATATCCACACAAATAGGAAACCTCAAGGCGTAGGCAAACTAGTCAAGCCAGCTGGTGATTTCTCTGCCAGGGCTAGCAAAATAGCCGCACCAACTCAGGGAATACAATGGTACAACGTTAGGAAAATGCAACTGCCACAAGCAAGCTGCAGCGCGTTACAAATGGTAACAGGCAGTCAGCATTAGCTACTATTCAGGGATGGTAGTTATGTCTACCGTACAGTGAATGCTGAACGACAAAAATACACAACCAAAAAACACCGAAAGTTACCAAACAAACAAAACGCGGTAGATCCTGTAAGTACAAGAGATTCTATTTTAAAAAAAGAGGCATTTATTAGACCACCGGTAAGCGTAAATGGTGGTCTCACTTTGATAAAACAAAAATCGAACCAGCAAACTCAAGTTTGCGCACTTCCTCCTTCAGTACGTAATATCGTAATGTTCAACAAATCCACAACTAGTCAAAACCAAACCAAAGGGCTATTAGACCAGTAAACAAAATCTACCATTTATAGCATATATTATACATACATATATACATACATACATACATACATACATACATATATATATATCCTAGTGTAATTATAAACAAACAAAAAACATATGCTACGTAGTGCGCTGTCCCTCTCCAGTTCCCGGTTTTACAAATCCTGTAACGAGAAGTTACCATTGAGACTCGTTCGACGCTTTACGCATCCCGAGCATCAGCCAACTCAGTTAGCGGCATGTTAGTTGAGCGAAACTCACCAGGCTGGATGAGGAAGCCGCGTGGCAGTCTATTAGTGGCGTAGCGTACATGATCCTTAGGATGCACTCGGTGTATATAAGTTGTACCTTTCATTCGCTTCCTTCCCTTCTTTTTTCGTAAACGTTTTCTCCGTTCGGTGTCCAGCGCTCACTTTCTCGCACGACGGAAATGAGACCTGTTAGTGGGGTTAGAATTGTTTAGAGATCCAGCCGGGAGGGTACGGAGAAACGTTAAAAAGGATCCTGTGTCGAGTAATTAGCTTCTTAGCAACAACCCAAGAATTACGGTGGGAGAAAGTTCATCTCCCGTCACTCATATAGCACCCCACATGAAACACGAACACAACAGCAGGATCGCAAATCCCCATTACTAGGGTTTGCAGATCGCAGTCGAGGACAGCTAGAAAGAGTTGGGCATCCCTTTTCCGATCGGAAATTGTGGCCATTTGGTAGTGGAACTGCGAGAGGCTGCAGGGCTAGATAGAGACAGCGAGGGAAGACTCCGGTTCACTTTCAGTTAGGTTGAGTGCGATAATTCGCAAAGCGATGTCGCACGGCTTTTGGCCATCGGCTGGAGTACGGTACTGAGTAGAGGACAGCGAGAGGACACGGGTTTTGACGAAGTATCCTTCACTGTACACGACACGGACACACGGGAGAAGCAAAACACCGAAGTCGGCCCAGGTGGCGTAACATGATGATAATACCGTTTTCGGCAATTGCTATAAAACAAAACAAAAAAAAAACTGAAACAACAATGGAACTGTATAATGCTGTGTGCCTTTTTTTAGCAATTGCGGATAACGATCAATAAAACACGTTCCTGGTGCGCGGGCGGTGGAAACCCGGTGAAGGCAGGAGACCGGCAGGAAGGTTAACGTAGTCAAAGGATGGAAACACAATACAACCTTGAAGGCGGGTCGAAGCGTTGTTTGATTAGGAGGTTAATTATTAATATTTCATATATTTGTAATATATAATTTCGGGTGATATATGAAGTGTTGTAATTAATGTGGTGGAGCTGCGAGTGAGACCGAGCGACGGGTGACGCGGGATCGCAATAAAAAGAGAAACAACTGCAAACAATAATGATAATAATGCTTACCATGTGGAGGAAAAACGCGCCCAACCATGCTCGTTGGAGAGAATTACACCGACAAATCGAATGGGTGATCTAGGACTAGGGTAAAGGTCAACATAGTCTCGATAGAACACGATCCCGACACCTCACAGACAGATGCATAGTAGCGGCATTCTTGGAACTCGAACTCCTCGTGCCCCAAAACTACGCGATTCCGAATCGACAACAACCTGAACTGGACAAGCAGACAGATAAAATCTGGCGCCTGATCGAACATCAACGACATCCCTCTGCGAACAACCAGCGAAGGATGTGACCCGAAGGAGAAGAGTTCAGATACGTCGTCCCACGCGCGAAATACGTCCGATTCCGATTCCACGAGGTTCTGCGCGGGAATGTACCGAATGTCACGACGTCGATTCCACACATCCGCGAGACAGATGCAATCTTGCGTGTTCGACGTGGCGGAAAATCCGGCCCCCTATCGGTGGAACGAAGTGTTGATGAAGGCGACGCTTGGGCTAATAATGATGGCCGTGTTCGTGCCATCGATGGTGGCAATCGTGTGGCGACGATGACACCCCATTGGCTTGTCTGAATCCTGTTCGGGGTGGCGTCTCTCTGTCAGACGTGGAGTCCTTGCGTCGAGCGCTCCCGAATATGATGGGACGGATCTGGTTTGCATACTTGATTTAATTAAATCATTTGTAACGGCAGATAATCGCTCGCTTTATGAACCGCACGCTCGCATGGGTCGCTCGGTCGAAACGGCACGAAAGGACACTGTGTGGAGGAGCGAGTGAATCAAGCGGCACTAGCTCGAGTTCTTCGTCGATGGTATACGGCGTGGAAACACGACATGCGTTCGTTCTCCACCGGCAGATCCTTTGAAAGTCGCTACTCCACGGAGTGGTGTTGGTGGCTTTTAGTTCGTTGTGGCTCCGGTATTTTGCATTGAAATGAAGTGATTATTAGCAGCTCTAGACGTCGTGGTCGCTCACAGACGTTTCCGTGGCGAACTGTGGAGCCAACAGGCCACCGGAACTTTAACTGCATGTTTTTCAACGCTCTCTGGCGGTGGTTCCGAGCGGTGGTAAATGAACTCCCCGCGTGGAAGTGGAAAACAGTAAACCGGCGTCGTCGATAAGCGCGCTTCTATCGTATCTGAAAATTTTTATGATGCTTTTTTATGAATTTGACTTTTATTTCTCCGCGCCGTAGCATCGGGGATTGCCGGAACGATTTCATGTCGATCTCGATGGGAAGATGAAAAAAAACGCGAGTATAAAATGCGCGTTAAAACTACCCTCGAAAGCGAGGCGATTTTGAACGGCGTTTGTGTGCTATTTTCCATCGGGCCACCATTACGACCGACCATAAGTCGCATAGTGCGCGATGAATACGACTAAACTTTGATACTCTCCGGCCTCCGGTAGTTTGTGTTTCAGTTTTTTTTAGGTTTCTCGAATCCCTTTGAGCCAGGATGGGACCTGGAACGCATGGAAGGGCATTCAGCTGTCCAGTCTCTAGAGGGCAATGGTCAGGACTTCCGATTTCTTTTTGCGTCCTTTATCATACATGCCGTTGTTCTGGAGCATTGAGAAGCAAAAGTGGAACGCTAGCTCGTGAATCCGAGGTACGGCACATAAACAAACAATGTTTATCAAAATATAAAACAGCTTCTCGAGCGATAAGCCAGCGGGTTGATTTTTATCCCACTGCCCGCACGGTGGTGGCTTTCCAAAAACGGGAAAAAACCGTATGCCCGACAGAAGGGCCCGTGGCACAAAATAAATTATTTATCGATTTTATTTTACTTTTTTTTTGTTTCACGCTGTCCTGTTTGAGCCAAATGGCCGCTGGCGTTCATTATGCTATCTCGAACTCATTATCGAGGCTGAAGTTTTTATTTCGATTTTTCCCTCCCTTCCGAAAACATCGGCACGTAGCGTGAACGGAACGGAAAGGCTGTGTGCGTGTGTGGGTGTGTTAGTGTGCACCGGTGGAAGGGAAAGGGAAAAATCTATCCAATATCTACGACGGTGCCACGACTGATAGCGTTTCAGTCATCGTCAACATCGCCATTATCATTGCAGCAGCGGTTGCGGGCGGCCGCGCTAGGACACATAAATGTGTCCCGACCGCCCAGGCTCGGAGGACTCGGGCTTGGCAGGATTAATGCCGAAATCGAACTTCCGTCGACGGCGGTTTTGTAAACTGCCAATCCATTTCCGGACGAGCCGTTTCGAGAGAGAGAGAGAGAGAGAGAGGAAGGAAAAAAGCGACGAAAAAACAACACAGCTCGCTTGGCACACCGGAAAGGCTGTCCTGGGAAGGACAGAAGCGGCAGGCTATGGGTGTTTGGGTGCGCTTCCCAGTAGCAGGCGGATCATATAAATTTGATTAAATTTATGTATGTGCACTTAATGACCGCACGAGTCCGATCGAGCCGGCCGGTCCGGAGACGCGCGGTTATGTACTATTTTACGCCCCTTTCGGAGGGCATTATTCGACGGCAGCAGGACATATTGGGTGAGCTTTATTTTTGTTGTTTCCACTTCAATTTTTATTGACCAGCGGAAACGAACGCCAGGCCATTGGCCATATTGGTTTGGTGTTAAGCCAAACCATGCTGGTCGGAGAAGGAGCGGTGGTCATTATTAATCGGGTCAAAGGGGTTTGTTTTGTTGGGGGCGCTGAAAACTTATACTTATCTAATGACACTCCGCTGATCCTTTCGTCCAGTTTTATGGAACGCAGCTTGGAAAACAGCAGCGTATACGCGCGCGTCCCAGATGTGATCTTTTTATGTGGTATGGATACGCTTGATTGGCTCGATTCAATTAAATCGAATAGTAATCCACGAAACGAATCTACCGTTTGCTTCAGTTCTGATCACCATAGCCTTGTGGTGCTATGGATTTCGCTCATCATGGTGAGAAGCAAACAGCGGGTGGGAAATTCGTGAAAAACGGGCACCCAGCGATTGTAATCTCGACAAAATTACACCTCAACGTGCCCCCTATTAAGCGCCCCTGAATGTGTGCATATTTGGCATGTTCTAATGCGATCGAATTTCATTCTGCACATTGCAACGATGAACCATTTTCATCCCTCACTGTAGGGATTCGACTGTGCCCGGAACTGTTGTTGAATATTTCAAATTTTCCCAAATACATTCGAAATCGGTCACAATTAATGGCGGTAGTTATTAGAGCCATTGTTAAAGTGCATCGGATGCAGTTTGAGTTTTTCTCTCGTCCTTTGGCCGTACATTACCATGCGTGAGTCGGCTCGATTTGAGAGTAAGGCCTAGAACACTGAATCCAAAATAAGCGAAAAAAAAAACTATTTTAATGCTCGAGCAGGAGGACCCCTGCTTTGCATTCGTCCAGGGAGTCGTCGTCCCTTCGGGGTACTGTTTCTAAATTTAATTTCGTCCCCTCCATTCTCGGGGCAGAAATAAAAGCGTCCATGTACGCACGAAAGGTCCTTTGTAAAGTTGGTGCAAAAAAATCGACAGCTCCGAATCAGTTGAACCAACTGCAGTCGCCCTTAGGGCTACTGTCCAGTCGCGCAACAGGACTCGTGTGGTTCAATATTATCGATTTCCTATGCATCCTTGCTTCGTCGATCCTTTTTGGTTTCTCTTCTCGTTGCTTTTGTTCGGGTTTTCTCTCCGGGTACGGTTCCTTCTTGGTGAGGTGCATCGTTCGATTTCAATTTTTACCATAACCGCGGCGGTGCATCCTGGTGCCGGTCGTAGTTTTCTGACCGTTTTTCCCATTTCGCAGCGTGTCAAAATTGAAGGCATAAATTATAATTATTTCGTGTCTCACAGACACGCGGACGAGAGCGATCGCAATGTAGCGAGGGTCCGTTGGTTGAGCCGTTTGGTGTCGTAAAAATGACCTATGAATAAAAATTTGCATCATCTCACGGGAGGAAATGGCGTTTTTCAGCAAGTATTCTGGGTAGCGATTTTCGGGCACATGATTTAGGGTGGTTTCCCCGCAATCCAACGCGTGAGGAAATGCGTAGCTGTGAAACGAATGGATTTTGTTTTTCCGTTTTCTTCCGTATACGTACAACGTGTGCAGATACATTTATAGCGAAATAGTTTTCAAGGGGCTCACAGTTTTTGCCGATACTCGTCCGTTGTACACTCCAAAACTCCCGCACTGGATGAAACTTTATGTCACGTATATTAGTTCCAGGTGTCGTTTTTATTCGACGTTTTATTCGCGCAAGTAGCGGCCATTGGGATGAAAATCTAACCTGTGTTCGGTACATTCCTGGATCGGAGCCTGTGGAATTGGAATGAGTGGTGACGCGGTTGAGCAACATCAAACAAAAAATGGTGACCATTCCGAAAGCAGAGCAGCAAACAAATTGGTCCAATTTCGCTAGCACCAACCTAGACCTAGGTGCGCAGATGTAAAATGCAAAACATCAAGCAAGCCCCGATCCCTAGCGAGAATGGCTAATTTTCCTAGGGGCGTTCGGATGCGCATCCTGCGGGCAAACGCAAAAATGGAGGAGAAGATAATTTTTTGCAATATGCCACACCAGCAGCATCGCACCGGGGATGGTGGGCTAATGAACGATATTCGATACTTTGCCGATGCTAGAATCAATCATTTGTGCATAATCCATGCCAGCCGGCCGACTGAAACTGTAATCGATTCCTCGGACACTGCAGCACCATGCGGAACGACGGAACGTCACACGGTGCAGACACTTCTCTAGAGACCAACTGAGAGATCTTAGGATGGAAACAAGGAAATCGATTGCTTGTACACATTCAAACACACACACACGCGTACACTGATACATTGAACAAGCGAACAACAAAGGGAGAGGCTAGGCGAGCCGATGATGATTACAGCAACATCAGGACGACGAAAATCGAAAAATCAACATTCTCAACGGGCGAAAGAGACAGGCCAGAACTACACCCGGGCCAACCGATTGGCGATTGATAATTTTGTACAAAAATAAATCCCCCATGCGGCCGGCGGCTGCGTGGGGATGTGTAGTTAAACGCATTTTAGAGCAGAATGCAGCTGCTTGTTTGGAACTTAATCGTATGAAAGTATTTAATATGGATTGCGCATATGTTTTAGAGCAAATTCTCAGGCGTTCGGAACTACAACAGACACTAATGCGTAAGAGGCAGGCAGGACGATGCTGCGTATGTAATGGGGGGGCAGTTGAACAGGAGATTAAACTAAATCTACACATGCAGGGGAATAACTTTACCAAACGCAACGTAATACAACTCGAAGCATACTGCAGGGAAAAAAAAGAAATAAATCAACAAATACAACTCACAAAACCTGGTTGAAACCAAAGCATGCTCCATGGAACAATATTTAAAAGGACTCTAACGAATAAGAGGAGCGGGTTTAGAGATGATAAAATGTGGTATTGTGTTTTCAGCAGGTTTATTCAGACAAACATCATTATATAATATACAGCCACTAGCCACAAAAAACATCACAATTATAATGGCAGGTGCTCAGGACTAGTGGCAAGGGACTACAAAATGGAATATTAAATGGAAGAAACCCTTGTTCAACATTCGAAAGCTGCTGTCGCCCCTTGCATGGTCGCATTGTCGCATTGTCGCAAAATCTAAGTATATCGTAAAATTACCGTAGGAAAGATCAATCGTGTTTTAGCAATTTTGAGAAGAAACATACCTACAGACGAAAGCTGAAACAAACGTGTATCAGAGGATGAAAATTGAAGACAAACATGAAGAAAACTCAAAACCAGACGCATGTTCAATATATTCTCAGGAAAGTTAGATGGATGCGAAATAAAACTGTGTGTGAATGGGTCTCTTATTGAATCTATGGCAAGAGCAAAAACAAAAAACAAAAGCATGGACAAATTACCCTGGTAAGCGAATGCAGCAAGTGACAGGCGACATGCTGCAAACACATGAACTAGCCAGACAGAGCGGCACACGTGGGAGGCGTGAGAGAAGCGAACAAAAATCAAACAAAATATTATGTGTTAGACAGGACAAGATACAAAATCGTAAATAACAAACAACATGTACCTTTTTGGAAGCAAGACCTAACGTAAATCATATAGTAAAAAAAAAATTAACATAACAAAATGAGCGAAAAATCAAAAGAACTTTGTACCATGCACTTTTAGGTGCTGGACAGGTTCACCCCCGAAAATCGAAACAAGCAAGACGTTCTCCCTTCTACGGATGGGAGCTAGAAATTGTTCACCATGTTGTGCTAAACAAAATGTTTCCTAACCATTACATGATGCGGCATTCCTCGTCATTTCAGGAGCGTTTTTTTTAAACCGTTTCGTTTTCACTTCAGTTCACCGTTCATTCCACGCTAGAGAAGCTATCTTTTTACGAGTTTATGACACTAATTGCAAAACAACGCTGTAAAGTACTTCATTTATTTGCAAGGGTCAATCAAATAATCGTTAAAATATCGTACGTGCGCATGTTTATATGTTTTTTGGTTTTATTTTAACGCCACATCAAGCCAGACACCAGCGCTGGGACGCTAGCCGTAAGCCAGTTACAGGATTTCGACTCTCGCATGGTCCATCCGTCATGCATTTATGGGTGGATGGATTATGTTTTATAACCTATAAAATTGCACATCCTTTCTCACCACTTACAGCACCCGAGCCGCTGACGGAAGAAAAGCTTCCGCCCGCTTCTCACTTTAATATGTTTTATTCAACTGCGATAATAAAACGGGAGTTATCGTTCAGTAATGGTAATTTTTGGGACACTTTACGATGTTTGATCATGCATTTGTTGTTATTACGCTACAACCAAAACATGGAGCTATTTTTCGGGCTTATAGAGCTCAGAGAGAGAGAAAGAAACCGCGATTATGTTGCAAAATGAAAATTGGCTCCAGTAAACCATAGTCCAACTCATTTGTAATGCCATATGCCTGGGGTATAGGCCAGCAGCAAAGATTTATTAGTTTGTATAATTTTTGCTATGCCCTGTGAAAGCGGGACGTTTTGTGTTGATTAAAAATAGTAGTGTCGAATCACGAACAAACACAAGGCACATTTGTATTGGTACATGTTTTCCGCAGCGCTTACGTCGGTTTTCCACCTTACAATCAACCCTCCCACGTCGAAGGATTTTCTGCAATGATGAAGAATTTTTCTTCTGGTTGATTTACTTTTGGTGTTCATTTAGTTGGGATTGAATCTTGCGTATTTTCTTTCCTATCTCACTCTCTCTCTCTCTTTCGCACTTTTACCCACATCATCTGCAGGCATTTCTCCAAGATGCAGTGAATTTTCGCTAGCTGTTCCACATTCGGTCCAATGACTCGCTTCATGCAGCCAGGAATTATGTGAAGGCGAAGGTTCGCATGCATCCATACGTGAAGCTGTCTCAGCCTATCCACAGCACGAGCATACATCAAAATACATTTTCCTACCTCCCCGGGCACACGGGCACTCTATTAGCCTTCTCAGCCGCAACCGGCAACAGCAGCCGGCGCATTGTTCGGTCAGAGATTTTCCCGGTACGGTGGTGCTACGTATATTGGGGCAGATAAATGACAACAGAAAAAAATCAACCCCAAAAGTACACAGATCCTTTCCAGCTAGCCGGCGAAAACATGGCCCCTGATAGAGCTGACGCACTTCCGCCGAAGGTGGCACTTTGCAGGAAAATGGTTTTCATTTGCCTGCCATCCCGGCCGCATCCCTGGGCTCGATGCGTTTTCCTCGGCCCTTTTTCGTGTGCATGCAGCGTCCCGTCTGCTTAGAATGAAACTTTCTCGCATCACCATTACCGAACTGGGCCACATCGCTCAGCAGCGGTGAGGCTGCGTTTCTTTTCTAGCCGTATTTCCCAGCAAACACTCCTCCTTCCTGTATCGCACGGCATCAATTTCCTTCGCACCGAGTCGGGGTGATGCTTCGATCCAGAGAAAATGGAGAAAAAAAATGCTGAAAAGGAACTCGTATCACGAGCAATCTTTGGCAGGGTTGGCAGCATTACCGTCTTTCAAATTTTGCATCAATTCCTTGGGTGGTGGTTTCTGCAAAGGTGTTTCGAATGCAGGTCGTGTGATTTTTTCGGGCATATCAGACCTTCTTACTTATTAAATTTGTATGCTTTGGTAGTACTGCAGAGTGGCTACGTTCTTGCACTTACATTTTCTACTATACTACCAAAGATACAAGTGTTCTGAATGGTATATTGATTCAACGACTTTATATGAAGTAAATTTAATTCAAATATAATTTTAACAAACTTTGAATGATCGGGACTTTAGGGACTAAGTTACGTTAACTATTCTAATCTCTTTCTTACGTTTGTGGTTTTCCTACATTACGTGGAAGCTAGATCGCGTTTAATATACCGTAGAAGCGTCAACATAACAAACCACAATACACACACTTTCCATTTTCGGTTCGCATTTACTTCCCACAACGCTCACCCTTGCCCTTCGCTGTGTGCCAACAAAAGAATGAGCAGCAAAATTTGCGCCCCAAAAATCGGAACATAGCTCTTCGTCCCCTCGTTCCATTCAACCCAGTGGCTCACTATTCGGGTGTGGGGAGCGAAAAAAACCAAACATCCTTCTTACATCTTGTACACGCAACAACCGCAACAAAAATAAAACCCCGCATACACACACACACGCACAACAACCCCCACGTTCCGACTATTGGTGATGATGATGAAAGTGGAGAAAATTTTTGGCCCACACCGACAACTTTGTTCGTTTCGTTTTTCATCGGCAGCAGATCCTATTTTTCACAACTTTCACTAGCGCGCATACCAATCGCCATCAAGTTTGCGCCGAAGGAATTCCTTCTCTCGCCTGCCATCCGTAGTTCGGGAGCGATTGCATGAAGAATTTGATGGCTAGAACGTGAAATGAGACCAGAGATAAATGGAAGGATGATTTATACCGGCCTCCGCCAGCGTCTTGTCGGTGACGAAACGGGGAAAAGCTGCAAAAAGAACAAACACACCCAGCAGAAAAGCAACAGAACGATGGCGTGGAAAAAAAAAAACCTTCCGAACCATTGCGCTATGTGGCAGGGACCATGAGAGCTAGCAATGTGCGCGCCTTCGGTGGGTGTGTGTGAGAGTATTTTTCTTTTGAGTGATGGAGGATGGGGCTATTTAGAAAATATCTTGCCAAGCTGGGAACAAAAACGAACGGGAAAAAACAATCCTCACAAAAAAAAGTCCAGCAGCATGAACCGAACAAAACACGGTGCGCGAAGCAGGTGACGTTCGCTTTTCCGGACAACTTTTCCTTGGATGCGTGTTTCCCGCTCGTGTTTTTACTTTCACTCCACGGCCGGGTGGCAGCTGCCGCTGGTGGAGGAAAATTAAGGACGAAAAGGATGTTAGCGCGCAATGGAGGCCAGCTAGATGGCAAACATGGTGGTTGATATATCTCAATTTTTATGCTGCGGTTTGTGGGCGCATTTCGTGGGCACGAAGGGGGTGGGGGGGGGGTAAGGGCATTTGCAGAATGTTTGTGTTTTTCGTTGGCCTTTTTTTTGCCCCCCACAGCCACTGTTGTTGATTCTCCTCGTCTTACCCCGACCGCTTGGGTCGGATGTGCTTGTTTTCTGTTCCGTTTTTCTTCTTTTCTTTCTGCTTGATCGTTCCATGCTATTTTTTTCCTGCCATTGCAATCGCGCTGACTGATGGAAAATGTGCGACACGAGCTTGGGCGAACGGGAGCAGCGATCCCATCAGTGCCCGGCGTGAACGAAAGGAGGGCGGAATGGAGCAAAGAACAGGAAAAAAAAAGTCTTTCGGCTGCTGATGATGAATTAAGGATGTGCCGTGGCACTCGCCGCGATCGTTGGAGAATTCCGAAATTATGGAAAACGAAACGAAAGCAGAAATTGTGTTTTCTCACCTTTCGGCACCGGTGAATTCACTTTCGCAGCCGGCACAAGATTACCGGTGCTCATACTTTACCTTGCGCCGTGTCATCGGATCCGGTGGGGGCTAAAGTGAAAAATTTTAATTAAACTTTAGAAAGCCGTTCCTACCAGAACCTGGGCGACTTTCTGGCATTATTTTGCTTCCTTCGTTTGCTGCTCCCGATCGTTGCTTCTAAATTCGTTCAAACACCGTTGCCGGGGAGGCTCGTACCGGTGCCGGTCTTATCAGGCATAAAGAATGACTTATCGTACATTGGACGGTGGAGAGAGTTGACGCAAATGGACGAGCGAGAAGAAAAAAATGAAACCACGACCACGGTACGGTACGCTTCACGAAGATGTTATGAACAAATTGAACAGTTGCCTCGGATGGAGGGGGATTTTCCATTTTAAATGAGATTGAGAGAATGAATAATTTATAAAAGTTTGGCTGCATTCGACCTCGGTCTCGTTCGGTTGCGCCACCGCTGCAATCTGGCAATCCCTGCCTAGCGAGATCCCTCCGGCAACGCGTTGCCTTGGTTGCGAGAACCAAGAGTTTTGCCCCGGCGCAGCAGGCGAAGGCTTCAATCTTTAGAGCGGGCGAAAAATTTATTCCAATTTTGAGTGATGGCTAAATTATGCATAACTACTTCATCTTGCTCCGCAAATAGTGCTTTGCCGTCGTGGTGGCCAGGCAAACGATAGAGAGAGAGAGAGAGAGAGAAAAAACAAACCCATCAGTTCGATGCAGGAGATGATCAGTCCTTTTTGCTAGATTGCAACCCGTACCTTGTTGGAGTTGTGTTGAGCCACCGAACGGAAGCAGCCAACCGACGGTGGGGCGTTTTTCATTTCTCTCAAATTTCAATTTGTGATATGGATGCTCCAAGCCGATGGATTATTTCCGATGAATCATAATCAGGAGAACTGTGGTTGAAATTAAGCGCGCAAAGCGTGGAATTGAACTATCCTGCTGGCAGGAAGCAGTGACGTGAAGTGTGACAAATGTGTTTCGACTTGATTACTTCAGCACGATGCCTTACGCAGCTAAAAAGTTAAATGCAATTCCACAAAGAATTATGCTTTAGTACGAATGCTTCGACATCCTTATTCACTCTCATGGTGGCACTGGAAAATCTGCCCTCAAAGCATATTTTCCGCTTCTCCATTTTCTCTCTTTTCCTTTTTGTCTCTCTCGCTCTCTCTCTCTCTCTTTATCTCTCTTTCTATTTCTTCTCTAATGATCCCATTCGAGATGGTACATGGTTTTATGGGTAGTTCTAATTGCTTGTCAATAAGCGCACCGAATTTCCATAGTTTTCGAATCGAGGCGTCTGGTGCGTTTGGAACAGCTTGGCTCTGGCCTCGCCCTTATTGATCCTTAATCAGTACGGATCGCCCCCCCCACCCTCTCCCCTTCCGCTTTGCTCCGATCACCACCGAGACCGGGCAAAAGATATGGTTTCCAATTTATTTTTTGCGCCGTCGGTCCGATACCGACGTCCAATACTTTTTCTGCCAGGGTTTTTCGCGAGCCGGCCAGCAGCTTTCGGAGAATTATCCTTCCGCACACCCCCTCATCACCACGCACACACACACCCACCCACACACACACACGATGGTGGGGGAGAAAAAAGGAGCTCCGAAATTCATCGGAAAACATCGAAAAATCACAGATCCATCCGCCGACGCACACACGCACCACCTCCCGCCAAACCCCCGGGCCGACTCTTTTAATTAATTAAGCAAGCTCCATTTCCGTTCGCAATCGGTGGCGAACTGCGTCACCGAGCAGAGGCTCGCAGCAAGCGCCCGCGTATCCTGGCTGCTCTCAAACGGCCCACACCGAGCGTGTGCGTACACACATGAGCGCCCGGAAGGGCCATATGCGCGCGTGTGTGTGTGTGGGGTATTTTTTCCTAACTGTAAGCATCCTTTCTCCTGCCCCACTTCCTTCCACCAAACGCTCTCCATCGTGGCCATTACGTCCAGCCGGCCGCGTCCTATTTCGGGCGTTACCATGGCTCCAGGGTGCTTATGAAGGCATATAAAAATATTTAAGAGATGAAAAGAAATAAACTGACCAAAAGGCGCCAACCAGCGCCGTCTAAGGGCAGCCGAGGCTAGCGGGAGAGGCTTGGGCCCGGCTGTGACCGCAGGCCAACAAGATGGTGATGGTGGTGGAGGCTGTGAACAAAAAAACGAACGCTACACGAACTTCTGTCCGAGAGAGATACATAAAATGTTGAATTGTGTAAAGAACGCCGGTCGAAGCAATCGGAATAGCCCGTGTCGGTGTGTCGGTGGGGCTGTGTGTGTGTGTGAGTGCGTGCGTGCTGTACAAGAGCCCCCCCAAAAAGGACCTTGTGGTGGTGGGTTGTTCTGCGGCAGTGCCGAGCGGTGGTGATAATGATAAAGAATGCTGCTAACGACAACTTAGCGCCGGGTCGAAGCAGACGGAGAGCATTTTTCGCCTTTTGTCGCTGTGCCGTTTGCAGCCGTTCGATGGTTCGAGCTGTCGATGGTCGTGGGTTCGTTTCTTGGCGGGTTGCGTTCGTGGTGCGATTTTTTGCAATACTTTATTGAGCTGTTTTTGAAACGTCCGCAGTGCAACTTATTTATTGCTTGCAAAAAGGGCATCGTAAATAAGCGCAAGCGTCCACCTTGCCTGGCAATTAAGGGTTAATGAAGCTCACACACTCCCCCACTGGCACTGGGGGGGATGTAAAATGCTACGCAAGGATAACGTGTAAGCTCCCAACCAAAGCAAAGTGAGCGAAGTTGGCTTAGTTTGGAATAAAAACAGGACGAAAAATTGAAGCCTGCTTTTCGCGCCTTAACGACGAGTTTCTTCGTACTTGCTCGTTCGCCGGTGTCGAAAATGGCTGCTAATGCTCACGCTAGCGTACGTGTGTGCGTGTGTGTGTGTGTGTGTGTCCTTGCGTAGGTGGAGGATGGTTTTCTTTGGAGGCGACCGTAGCAACGAACTGGACGTTCGCTTCCGTTTGTGCGAACTTCCGCGGCCTTTACCCCCGAAGCATGGGTTAGAGTGGGAGGTCCTTCCCATCCTTCCGGTACATACTTTGCACGCTCATTTTCCTATTCGCGCTCACGTCATGTGAGACTACCTCATTCTCACATACGTCGCCGATTTCCGTTGATATCGGGACTCGACGTGAGAGTGACTGCTTGATTTTTAACGTGCTTCTGCGATGGTCCAGAGTTTGGGCGATTTTTTGCCGAAGGAAATTGGTCTTGCTGGCGTGGGAGGTCATGGGTCCAATTGCCAGCTGGAGGTAACTTTATCAACCAACCCCCCACCACAAGTGGGGTGGTAGTGAGAGCTTGCGCCTTGTGTCAGCTCATTTCAGCTCACATCCTGCGTTGCTCATGGCGACAATGAGCTGAAGATGGCTTGCGTCTGAGACTGACAATGATGGCTGGTGGAAAGCCGGGAGGGAAAACCCACGATGGAAAAGCAATAATTTTCTCTCCCATCCCTGACGCGCGGATACACGGTTTACGCCAGTGATAGTTCTGAGGTTTATGGTCGGGGATCGGAGTTCCCGGTTGGTTTCTTCGCTTGCGTTTCTTCGCTACCACACCCGGGTATTGGAAACCGCACAAGAATTAGAAACTACAAAGCAATAAAAATATTCGTGCGTGTTTCGTGAGCATGGCAACGTCTTGAAACACGCAGAACTAGAACGTTCCCTCAGTCGATGTCGACGCATTTCAAGCGGAGTCGATTCGCTTTCTCCCCAAAACCGCACCAATAGGGGAAGACGCCGAGGAGCACCGTCTTCGAACATATAAATAAAAATGAAAATATAAAGTGCTATGCTGCCGTCGCCGACTTCGCCACAGTCGTTGCTGTACGTTATTGAAAATCAATATTCCATCCCCTGCTCCCAGTTTGGGCCGGGAGAAAATTGTAACGTTCGCCCAAAACCACCGACAAGACCACCGAGTCCGAGGGACGAACGAGGAGCGCGTCCTTCGAACTTCCGTTCCGTTCGTTCCTTCAACACTTCATCGAAGCAGATTCCTGCCATCGAAGGCAAACAAAAACGTTACGCTTCTCCGGGTTTCCACTCGCCCCGGGCTTCCTGCGTGTAATGCGTGGCCAAGGGGAAAATCCTTAAGAAAAGTCGAAAAAGGACGAGGAAGAAAAATTCACCAACCAACTCACCCGCGCACGCACACGCCTAACAATTTTTCATTCTCACGGAGAGAAAACGCTTAGCTCTCCCCCGCGAGCCATCCGGCGTTCGATTATGGTTATTTTCCGAAAAACCCAATCCCCACTGGGTGGTGGGGTGATCTGAAGGGCTCCGACCACCACCGACTCCACGAGCTTGAGGTCCGGTGCACTCACTTTACCCCACACATAAGGCTTGGTGATTGTGTTCGCAACCGAAGGGCACATTTGCAAGAGGACGAACCGTGTCGAATTTGTTCCAGACAAGGTGGCGAACGAAGTCGGTGGGAGGGATTGATGAAGGAGCTGAGTGATGTATCGATAGAAGCGCAACATTTTGGGCTGCAGCAACTCGGGAGCATTTTCGCGAGAGCCTGCCACTCATCGTTGCTCAACATAGGCGGGGAAATGCGCTCAAAGCGAACTGAGCTCACGCAAAAATTTCCCCTACGATGGGGGGATTTTCCATCTCGGTTGCTATGGAATGTATGCAGGGGATTTTTTTTTCTGCACCGAACGCTTACGTCTCTGATAACAAAAAAAAATGCGCCTCCAACAGATGTTACATTCGAGATCGGTGCGCTTCTCCATTTCGACTTTAAATACTTGCGTTCGAGCAATCGACACCGAAGCCGATGAGCACCGATAAAACGCATTCGAATATCGATAATGTGGAATGTCTTTTTCTTTCAGGCGTGCGTGTGTGTGTATTGCGCCCACCATGCGTCCTCGTATGCCAATCTATGAAATTCAATTCTTCGCCATTATGCTTCACTTGCCCGGCATGTGAACGCACTTCATCGCTCGCCTAGCCGAACCAAACAACTCGATAAAATTCCATCTCCAACCGAAGGGGGGAATTTTCCTCGCGCTTGCGGCTAAAAAAGAAAACCCATTTTTCCTTTCCCTTTGGTTTCGCCTGCACCCGGCTGGAGCCCGCAGGCCCGAACCGGGTAATATATTGAGAAAATTTTGAGAATGCTTCCCCGAGCGACCCACCCTTGAGCCCAGCTTCACGCTTTCCGGCCTCGGTCGCGTTCACGTGTCCTCGGCCGAACGGAGCGCAATTTGGGGGATGTTTTTCACCTTTCACCCGCCCAAGCGGCTGTACCCTTTTTATCGTGCATCGTCAACCGCCTGCCCGGCCTAGAGCCACGCAAAAAGTGCGCAAGTTTCGAACGGCCGCCCGAGGGAAGACGACAAAAAAAAAACATAAACGAAAGGCAGCAAATATGTAATGAGATTTTTTTTTGCTTTCAGACCTTTTTTTTCCCTCGGTTGGCCCTTAGGTCCACCCGGCCCAAGTGGCGTTTTTTCACCCGACCCGCGCTGTCTTTCGCCACTCTTGGTGCGGTTTCGGGATGTCGTTTGTCAAATTTCGGCCCAGAAAAACCCACCCACGGCGGCAATTTTTCCACTCCGTAAACTGGGCGACGGATCGAAGGATACGAGATCGGCAGGACGAGTCGACACACCTTGCTTTTGCTGTCGGTATCGAGCTGCCGCTGGGTGGCACCGTTTGCGAAGGGTATTTTCCGGTAAATTTTGCTTATTGAATTACGAAAAATTCTCCGCTGGCTGTGATACCTGGCCCGTTGAGCGAATTGAAGGAGAAGATTGGTTCGGTTTGTTTGTCCGAGCAGAATTTCCAGGTTGAGTTGGGACCGCCCGTGATCGGGAAACTCTTCAAGCTGTTGCATCGCACAATGGTACGTGGAAAATGACTAATCCCATCGGTAATATATTAATTGGTTCGCGCAACAATTCACGATCGGTATCGGACCGCACCGTGTATTTAAGCGTAGCGCACGTTCCCCGATCGAATCGGCGCCTGTTGATGCTTTTGGCATTGTGTTTGATTGGTCCTTTTTTTTCCAATCCACACACGCGCCCGTCCTCGGCCGACACCCGTGTACAATCTGTATTTTTTGGTAAAAAACACGCTTTTTTTTCGACTGCTTCGTCCATTCTACAATTTCAATCAACCGTAAAAGGGTCGACAAAGTTTACGAACACCTCGCCGTGTCGCCCGTGGTCGACCTGCCGGGCGTCGGTAAAAGGTTTCAATTACGAGCGATGGCAAGCCACGACGACGAAGGGGTCCTGGGATAATTAAGGGGTTGCACGTACTGTTTTCCAAACTTGGCACGAACCGTGGAAATTGGGGTTGTCGGTCAAAGTGCAAGCGTGTGCGCGCTGCACCGACCCGGGGTTTGGAAAAGGGGCAACTTTCGTTGCGCTTTTAATTGGCAGAATTTTTGTATTTTTTTCCTTCCTTGCGTTTTCTGCATGGATCTGGAAAAAAAGGGGGATTTTCCCCGTCGGTGTATCGTCCTTGGACCACGGGTGTTGTTTTCGAGATTTCCGCTACGGTCGACTGTTTAAAAATATCATTTGCCGATCCTGACCTAGCCCAAAGCGAGACCGGTTGACTTTATCGTGATTGGATGCGAACGAAAATTTGCAAAACCTCGCCTCGAACCCCGACGGAGCAAATCCGACCCAAAAATGGCGCACCCATCGCATCGTCAGTCGGCCGACTCGGGGCGACGAATCCCCTTTTCGACGTTTTATCTCTTATTCAAATTGACATTTATGCGCTCTGTGGTGGCGCTAACGGTCGTAAAAAAGCGAGGGAAAGGTTTTCCCCGCGTGGTGAGGGCGGAAAGGCGGAGCCACCCCGACCCACTAAAGAAAGCGGCCCAGCTGGTTTTGATGTGCCCGTGGGGGAAAGGAGCACGTTTAGCGGCGTGTTTCGCTGATTTATGGGGCGAACGATCGAAACACAGTAACATCGTGCATTCCCGCTGCGGAAGCCTGCAAAATCATAACCTCAACCAAAGCCTCAACTGAACGCCGGTCTCCAGCCGGGAGTTTGCACCTCGGAGAGGGCAATTAAACCTACAATTTTCCTACTTACGATCGTGCCACGCTGCGATTGTTGGCGCACTAAAGCGGGAAAAGAAGAAAAAAAAACAACGATCTGGCAATTGCTAGTGTGGAGGTAAAAGGATTAGCGACGTCACTCGGATGGTGCCGTTGTTGTTGGTGTTGTAGATAAACACACGGAGCGGAAAAAAAGGGTCTAAAATCGCATTAATCCAAAAACCCTAGACCTCACATACACCGAGGGTCCTTTTTGGCACTCCCCATTCCGTCGAGCTATCCCAATAGGGGAAATGCGGAGTTTAAAAACGGACTCAAACTTACAGACCAACATAATGCGCTACACTGGCAGGGATAGGCAAGAATAGGCATCCCGACGAGGGGATCTACAATTTTCAAAAACCGAAAAAGAAACCCAAAAAAGAAAATCCACAGCCGCAGTTTGGAATTTTCGTCTCGGCCGCCGCACCGAGGGTCCTGAGCATATGTTGCCGTGTTTACGCTTGGTCTCCCTTTACGGGGTTGGGTTGAAAATGTCCCAAAATAAAAGGGGTACCGCCAATCCAGCGGGTATGTCTATTCTCCCGTCTATTCTCGTCATAGTGCCGCTAATCAAACAGACACACAGCACAAGCCAAAAACTAGCCAGCCTAGCGAGCGTTAAGGGTCCGCCACCGGAAGGGTCGAAATTTGGAAATTTTTTGGAAATTTTTCTCTATTTTTCCCCCAATTTCGTGCCGCGTGTCCGCGTGCGGCTCGTGCAGCTGGATCCTTGAAGGTGTATCGTAGCGGCGTGAAAGATAAATATTAATTTTACGATACGCACCGCCATGCGTCGGTTCCGCAACGACGGCAAAGGGTGAAGCGTCGTTTTTGGCAGGAGGAATATAGAAGAAAAAAAAAGTAACGCCCGGCCTCGGAAGGCACCCTTTTTCCATCGATCCCATCAATCCGGCGCGGTTCAGCGTGTCCCTTCACGCGGCAAACGTGGCGCGTTTCAATTTTTGGGAAATAAACCCTTTTTTGAAATCAGCGGAAAAAATAGTACAGCGACAATCCTTGTAATGAGCTGGAAATCAAAAATTTGGCCCGTGCTTCGAAGCAGCTGCCGGGTTTGGGTTTTATGTTTTTTACACCTCTTTTTTTTTGTCTACCCAACTTATTTTTCCTGGTGAACATGGCAATATTTTTGTCCACATTCTCCGGACGCCTAACGCCCCGAAGGACGCGGGACAAAATATGTTTGCGTCCGGGGTTAAACTGAATGATAAGAGTGCAGAAATCTGCCCACTATGCTGGCCTGGCGCTTGATGTTGGTGTGCATGAAGCAATGCAATGTTTTCTTTTACTTTTGCCAAATTTTTTACCAACTGAATCAACGAACTGTCGCATGAAGGGACAAGTTTTTGGAACCCGAAATGCTAACGTTTTATTTATTACCCTACTTTATTCCGTTTTTTTTTTACCAACGCATTATTTTTTTTAGCTCAGGAAAACTATCAGTGACCCTTGATGCACTTTCGTACAGAAAGCATCCTCTTTTGGTGCCGGAATAAAACCCTCGATCGATAATGGTTATATTTTTTTAAATTCTGTTCTATTTCTAAGCCCCTCGTTATGAAAGCTTTTCGTTTTGTGTGTTTTTTTTCGTTGCGATTTTAATCCTGCTATTATAGGCACCAATTACAAAGAGTTCTCGTTTAATTTTTGCACTAGTGAAACTCGTAACAAGAAGCTCCAGCAAATGGCGTGGAAAACTGTTAGCAATGGTTATGAGTTAATCGCTGGGAAGGCGTTTATCGTTGAGTTTTCGCGACATCATTCCGTTACAAACGATTACAGAAAATATTATTACTGAAATATGAAGAAAAACGCAAAGACAAAACATATATAAAAGAAATATTTTAGATGTAAGATGAGCAAAAAATCAAAAATTGTTGGCAAAGGTAGCGGCCTCGTGGTACAGGTGATGATGACTTTTTTAATTATAAGTTTCCTCGTTCGCTCCTTTTTTCTCCTTTCGGACGCAATGTTAGCCAGTCTGTTTAGCTTTGTCCGTTTTCCCGAATACAATAAGCGCATTTGAGCTATAATCAAAAACAAACAACAAAAAAAAAACGGCGTAAAAGCAGCAGCCAAATCAAAACCAAAATTATATCTAGTTTCAAAACAACAACGCATCGCCGTGCGCACCTTTTCGTTATCAGCCGCGTTTGCGTCGAGTCTTGTCGATTGATTTAAAGTTAGCCAGCGCTGTTCACGCCGTGGCATTTGCATTTGTTTCGTTCGCTGCTGACGTTCGGATTAGATATAGTAGAATTGATGTAGAATGGTCCCGCTGGGGGCTTGGAAGCAAGCCAGCCCGCCAGAGGGCGCTCGTTTGGTGAAGGCGTCGGCCTGAAACCGGCGAACCGGAGAACAGATATCGGAGGCACAAAATCAAAATTAGTCATTAGTGGATGAAATATAAAATATTTTAGGTGTACTGGATTTTAAAATAAACTGTAAAACAAGACAGATTTTAGTGTTTAAGGAAGAAAAGAGCCATTACCACAACAATAATCATCCCAATGAACAACAGAAAACTGGAATTCAGCATCAGTAAGAGTTACCAAAATCGTAGTAAGAGAGAGGACATAGAGCTAAGGACTTTTTCCGCGGGTGCGTTCGATGGAAGTGAAAAGAATCAAATCGGGATTTATTAAAAAAAAAACAAAATCGCGTGCATCAAACGGTGGAACCATCGGCCTTTGGTTCCTTTTTCATTACCTTTCCTGCTGTGTAGTAATCAGTAATATAATTCGTTCAACAGGACCAACGATCACTAGAATGGCGAACCCACGAAGTCGGTGGTATAAACACTTTTTTCAAATAATTTTCATCCATTCCTCGTCGACTGGGGGGAGGGGAAAACTGGGCCTTTTACCGGTGGAAATTCGCCTCGCAAAGTCGTGGAAACTATTTCTACCCACCATCAGGAAGCGAAAGGCCACTCAAAGCGCGGACGCAGCGAATGTCGGGGCAATATTTACGTTAATCTTATTCGCGCACCTCATTATGGCCGCCGCTTGATTGGTGTCGGCCGGCGTGGATGAAAAGTTTAACACAAATTTAATTTATTCAACCACCACCTTGGGTGGGGGAGGGCTTTCCATCATAATTTTATTAATTTATTAAATTATTTGCATTCATGATGTGATGTGTTTTCGGATGTTTTCGTTGGATTTGGTGATTTAAGGGTGGGGGTTGGTTGCGCCAACGATGGGTGGTGGTTGTTTTTCAGCGCGCCCCTTGTGTGTGTGTGTGTGCGTTTCTTTTTCTCCATCACCCCTGTTTTTTTTCTTGGTGGCTCGTGCGTTTGGCGTACCTTGGGGAAAAACGAACGCCACACGCTGTCTTTGGGCGAGGCTCTGAACCGGGCGAGGAGCTGAAAACCGCTGCTTCCTCTTATGTAAATCGCCGATTTATTCAAATGCCGAATCCGCGGTGCGAGTGGAAATGTCGAACGCATTGCGGCTTTACCGGCCGGCTTTTCCGGGGGCCTCCGAGCACAAGTGTGTCATTTTCCACCGATTTTGGTGCTTAAAATGGCGCGCGCGCGAGCTTCCCTTTCAAAACGAACAACGGCGAATAGAGAAAAAAGCGGCCCGCGAAAAGCGGTTTCCGCCCGTGTTGCGTTTGCTCCCACCCAAGAGGGAGGTGGTGTTATTTATGTTCGCCCAAGGATTCGCCCGCGGTTCCGTGCGCCGGGCCCATACACCATGGCGACAGCATAAGGACGAGCCCACGAGGCAAGCTAGAATTGAGATCGCGCCGGCGATCATCGGGTGGCGATTCAATTTGTGGCTTTGATAAATGCCCGCTGATGAACCGGCTTGTGGAAATGTGTGGCCCTGCGCTTATCGGGCGCAGGTGTTTATGGCCAGGTGGAGGCCACGATAAGCCCACCGTGACCGAGCCCGCCTTTGGAGACAAACTATCCCACTAAGAAGCCGCGGTTTCGTGCGGTTCGTCTGATTGTGAGATTGAATCCAACGAGAGGGTGAGTTCCGACGTAGGGACGATGTAGAATTGAGAAGTCATGTAACACTCGAAGCTAGGTAGAGAACAAGAGGCAGTAAGCCGCCGCTTCGGGTGGAATGTAAAACGGCTTTTTATACGTGGCCAATTTTACTTTTATTCGCCTCGTTTCGTTTCGCAAACGTTTCAATATTTATTGCGCCCAAAACCCACAGCGTGGGGTTGGGAGGGTGCTGGTGGGGGAGGGCAAATTTATCAAAATGGCCACGCGATGCCGTGTTTTCGCTTCGCTCACTCGCGAATGTTTTTTTTTTTCCACCGGCACCGATCTAGAACGGTTCCCGGTGGCAGAGTGGCATCCAATAACCGATCCAAAATGGGTCCTTTGGAGGCGAACCGAAGCACGGCCTGTGTGACTAAAAATCCAAACCCCCATACTCTCGAAGACGGCGTGTTTTTCTTCGACCGGGTAATGGCAATATGTGCAATGTCAGAAACAGATAAAAATGGCTGCCAATAAAAAGCTCACCATCGTAGATAAACCTCGTCGCTTCGGAATGGCGCGCACAGAGGCGCGTTTCGAGCGTTCGACTGACGAATCCGCACGAGGAAACTCGTGGAAACGTGTGGAAAACGATATGATTGGTAAACTTCTTGCAGTGGCTTGGGTTTTCCTGCCTTCCCGACTCTTGGGGCGAGCGACGTGTGCGAACTTCTTTCGGTCGATTTCTATTTTATTCGTCGCGCTCCGTTCCTTCTGAATTTGGGCGCATTTCTCCGTTGGACGAAAGTTGAACCGTGGCCGGCGTTTGGGCGCTGGAAATTGGAAACGACCTCGGAGAGGATGCCAAGGATCTCGAGCGTCGACATACGCGGCCCAAGTGACGGTGAAACCGGGAAATGGAAATTTATTAAATTCCTTCGGCAGGATTCTTTCCCATAAAGCAATCTTTCGCCGCACGGTGGTGGGGGCCCTTTTTTCCTTCTTCTCGGAGACGTCCTCGTAAGTGATTGTAAGTGGGTTGGTTACACCACGCGCAAGGTAGATCCGCTCGCAGCGGAGGTCAGCCCGGTATTAATAAAACTTTATTCCTCCAAACAACACACCGGCAGAATGGGAAGCGGTCTTATATGCCGCCCAATAAAGCTGGGAGTGAAATTTGCAATCCACCACGCTTCGTCTCAGAAATCCTGCGTCAGCGTGGGCTCTTTGTAACTTTCCACGGGAAAATTTGGGACAAACACCGATAGTTCAGCCGTTGATGCACCGTCACCGTAACTACCTCTGGTTTCCTCAGTCGGGCGTTCTGACTGGAAAAGGAAACAAACCTCGCAACAAACGCATCACAACCACGAACGTACCACCTCGGAAAGCTCTTAGCGCGAGAGCAGTCGTTAAAGCTGCCGTTTAAAAAATCCCCCGGACACAATTCAAACAAGTTTTGCACACTAGATGGCCCCAAGTGGCTGTAGAGAGACAACAGAAGATCCACGATCGAAGGGCAGTTTAGTTTCGCAAGCATACACACATACAAGTAACTACCTCAAACGCGTACGTTAAGTTAGCCGAAGCTCTGACGAGTAGTCAGGGCCACCTTTTGGAAGCTTAATTTGCCAGGCGTCGCGCAGGAACGCGGAATGAACGACCGTTGAAGGGTGCTAGCGTTACAACATGAGGTGGGCTGGCGCGACGCCACTGGCAGCAACACCGGAAGTCGTTACAATCACGTTACAATAGCTCGGGCCAGGTTCTTAGCTTAGTTGATGGGGCGCGAAAGATCGCAACGATGGCTACGCGTGGCAGGGATAGTGTGCAAAACGTTCCAGCGTCAGGAAGCATGTAACCACCATGTAACCTCCTCGCACGATCGCAAACCCCCGGGCAAACAATATATTTAATATTCTATGACAAAATGTATGTAATGTAATTTGTATCTAAGGCTAAAGGCAGAAAATATACTTACAAAATGTTTGGAACGCCGCGGTGTCCTGTGTCTTATTTTCGTGTTGCATATCACCGGTTGACGTTAGCGTTTGAACGGTAAGTGTTGGGACTTTAATTTTCCTCAAAGGATCGTCGTGGTTCGACGATCATTATTTACGCGAAAAAACCTCATACCAAATATTTTACCTCTTCACACATAAGGCACAGTTTTCATACCAAAGGACGAATACCTTCGCCACAAAAAAAAAACAAATCTTCTTCTGTAGTTATTGTTGATGTTATTTATTTAAGAACGGCCTTGCCGTATTTAGATTTAAATAATGTTTTGTGAGCTGAAAGGCATTTCCTCCCAACAGCCGAAAAGAGCCTTATCCCGGGCTGACTCGGTTAATCTTCCTCTGTATTCTTCTTTACAATTCTTCTGGAGAATATGGTTGAATTGGGCTTGAATTGTAGCAAGTTTTTCATTTCTCTGTTGGATTGTGTGGATTATAGAAAACTTTTATTCAATACATGTCTTACAAATTTGTTCTCCATTTTGCTATGAAACGAGAGTCGATGACCACGTGTTTTGTGAAAAACTAACCATCGTGGTGAATATAAAAAACGCTAGAAAGTCGAGTGCATTCACACGCTTAGATTGCAAAACGCTTAGCAAACGCTTTATGTTAGCATGGCCACCATTTTATAGGAAACGCTTACATCTAACTATGCCGTTTATACTATGCCATGCTTTATACTATGCCATGCTTTTCCATGCGATTTCAGCCTAGATCTAAACGGCCTGTAAGCTAAGCATTTCTCTTTAACTTATGCGTTTTTATCGAAGCATATGCGTTCAGGCGAGATCTAAGCGTTTCCTAGGTTTTATACCGAATTGAAGCGTTTGGGGCGAAATTGTGTCCTTGCTTAGAAACAACTAGTTTGAATTTTTGCTGCAATTCTTTAACACTGGAAAACATTTGAATTTTTGGCTAGTAACCTCAAGAAGAATGTCTAAGCCATACTTTCAAACTCTCTTTCTGCAACCCAAAGTAACAGACCAACAAATCGAACCACTCAAAGCCGTAAAGGTTCGTTATTGTTAATTGATCGTTCCTTCAGTCGATCTGCAACTCTCTCGTCAACCAAACCAGCACTAACTCGCACCCTCAAAGTACCATTTGGAATTCCGTGCGCGATGCACCCATCACCTGGCCAATTCCTTCAACGGCTCGACGGACGAAACCATCACGACTAGAAACTTCCGAAGGCTTGCCCGTGGCACCGAAAAAAAACACACGCAAATTCCCGGGAAATGATCAATGCGTCCATAAAAGCGAACCGGTTTTGCTTCACACGTTCCACACAAGCCGCCGTGGCCAGGCTCTCGACGCGGCAGTGAAAAAAAAAGCACCGGGAACTATTGCTCCACCGCTCTCCTCCACTCGCCACCTACCAATCCAGCCCTTCCACGATGCCCCTCGTCCACGAACGGTGATATAACCGTTTAGCGCATAGCTGGAATTCCTTCGATCTCGATCTCACCGAACCTCTCGAGGGTGCCTAACGGTTGACCCGGGAAAAGCAACCACCGAAAGTGGCTCCCTGACTAGCCACTACCTTCCCTGTGGGGAGAAAAGCTTAAGCGCCGTTACTTCCGCCACTGAGGGCCACCCTTCACGCGCCCTTAATCGAAACTGGAACAGTGCCGGCAAAGGTCGACCATAAGGATGTTGCCGTTACAAGGAACAGGTTCGATGGCTCCGTTGTTTCGTTCGATCGTTAATTGAAACGCATTTTTCATACCAGGTATTTATTGTTTTATTTCAGACGAATTTTGATTTCCATTTACAGTACCAGCAGTCACTCAGTTTCCATGGCGATTACATACTTCCTTTACCTGCGAGATTTGGCTTACTTTGATGCTGGATTTCAGCTCCTGTTTCTCGTCAGATGAGTTACAGAAGTTTCTCGAGATTCGACAACGCCGCCTCCTCCTCATGAAGTCCTCGAGTGGTGAGCTTCTTCGTCCTTCGGATGAATTTGGTGGGCTTAAAATACGCCTAACACACACACACACACACACCGCTGCACTTACACCAATCCCTTTCAATACTCCTCCAGCAAACACCTTTTTCGCACAGACAAATGCAAAACCTGCGGCTCAGCAATGAACTTCTCATTACACTGACGATCCTCGCGGTGCAGTACACGTGTCTCCCGCCCCTTAATGTGCACTTCACCCACCCCCCCCCCCCCCCGCCACCCCCCACCACCACTCCTACACCCGTACGGCTCACTCGTTGAATTAATTGTACAAAATCAGCTTTCAAAGTGATCTCACTTGTTTGTGAAAAAAATAAGTCAGATCGAAAATGAAAACCGGTTCTGCGATTACATTTCTGACACACGGGCCCTGGGTGGAAGGGAGCGGACGGAAAGCGGTGTGATAGGAGGTTGCGGGTGGAGAAACCGGGAGTGGAGCTTAACCGCATTGCGTCCTCCAACCCCCAGTTCCGGCCCCACAATCCCGATTGCAACCCTTTCCAAGCGAGATCCTGTTGGAATGGTGGGCTGGAATATGATTGGTGGGGAGGGGGGATGTTGCCACCCACCCTCATCACCCTTCACTCTCCCCCCCTCTCCCTCCCCCACACACTACAAAAGGCGTCAATCTGCGAGAGGAGACGATGAATGCTTCAATCACAGCCACGGCTGCGCCAACAAAGTGTCCTCCGGAAAGGGCTGCAGGAAAGTGGCATCAGGAAGATCAGGAAACACCGGTGAAGACTGGTTTCGAGCTGCAGCAGCCTCTTCTCACCCTTCTGCAGGAATGCACTACCACCGGACGTCCACAGTTTTTTGCACGATGCCATCCCCATAACGACTAGGGGAGCCGTGGCCAATGGGTTCCGAGAGAGAGAGAGAGAGAGGCTTCTCATCAACCCCATCGAAAGCTCGCCTTGCCTGCGCCACGTGGACGACATGTGTGAGTTTTCCGCGGCACTTTCCTGCGGGGGGCAAAAAGGTTTTCCAACCCCCTTGGCGGATGGGGTTTTTCCACTAATTGGGTGCCACGCTTTCCACCGGTTCGCTTGGCCGGGGGAATGGAACTGAAAAAGAAGAAGAAAATTAGCCGAAACGAACGGAATGAGCCGCTGCGTACCGTAAATAAGCAAATACAATATTATAAAACACGGGGTCACAGTGGCTGCCCATGGGCGGTTACAAATTGAACCATTAATTAGCGGAAACGTTAGGGAGTTTTGGGAGAGAGAGAGAGAGAGAGAGAGTGAGGGAAAAGCCCCTTCCTCACCACTCCGAACCCCTTTGACGCTTCTCCCAGTGGAAAAATACCTTCGAAATAGCACCGAAGGCGAATGGAGGCAAAAAAGGCAAAAGAAAATACGGCCCCATGCCGAAGGGTCATTCCTTCTTTCCGAAAATGGAGTGATATTTGGCCCCCAAACCAGAGGCGCCCCTGCATGACGAGTACGTGTGTGTACGTGTACGTGTGCACACACACACACACACCCGTGCGTCTCGGGGCCAGCATGATGATGATGTGTAAATTAAAATGTAATCGACGGACAATTATCGCTGATTTATGCTTTTATACCGCGCGCCGTCCATCGGTACATTCGGTGATCGCGAGCAAAGGGACGGAGATCGGAGGGGTGAACGGGAAGACGGAGGGAGGGTGGCTTTTCTCTTGTTAAAAATGTGTCAAAATTATGATTGCCGCCATAAGAAGCGAAGCAGGATTCGGCCAAGCCGAGTCACATGTTTCGCAACGGTCTCTTCGCTTAGGAGCCCACATGTGGCCAGCCCTCCAGTGAGTGAGTGAGAGCGAGAGAGAGAGAGAGCGAGAAGGAGAGATGCTCCCCTTCGAACGTTGTCCTAATTTACGTAAGCACTCCTTTCCCAGGGCCCGCGTTTCTGTGCTGAAGTCAACACACACACACACACACACACACACAAAAGAAAACCCGAGGGGTTCCAATCTGTGAATGAAAGCCAGTTGCTTATCGCTGGCTTTCTCCATCGAAGTGGTCACGACTTGAGCGAGTGAGCGGACTTCTTTGCTGCTTGTGCTTCCAGAGAGCAAACATCCGGATGCCCACAGCCACAGGCCTTCCTTTTTTTCCACCCAAACCTTCCTACCGTCCCCTTTGCCGTCGTTTATTTGCCTTGTGTGTGTGTGTGTGCGGCAACTTTCTCTTCCCAACAGCTCGCCGTCCCAGGTTGCGCGAGTTTTTATGAATGACACCCCGTTGTCCGCGTCCGATAGCCCGATCGTGGCCGCGTGATTCCGATCTCGCCCCTTTCCGAAACCGCTGATAGCCCATTCACGACTTGCCCAGCCTGGAGGTTCAGCTGGTTTTGCTCCATTTTTCCTTCGATACTCCGCGGTTCGCTTCGGTAGCTCCGTTCCCTCGTCGAGGTTGTCGGTGGAATGAGGGGATTCCCGGAGGCCCTTCTTACCGCTGGAATGTGGCACCTCCTCACACGGCGCGATAATGAACGAATCTCGCGTCCAGTCCAACAACGTGCGGTTGGGAAAAACCAACCCCTCCGGAGAAGTCAACCAGATCCGGCTCTGGCCAGTCCGGTTGGCGTTCATTCACGAACTGTTTGAAGAAACGTTTGTTGCTCTACGAGCAGCAGCTGAGCTGAGTTTGCTGGAGTCATTTGTTTGTGTATGTGTGTGTGTGTGTGGCGATCGTGAAAGGGCATGGTGAACAAAATTAGAAGAAGCAACAGCTCTGTTAGCTCTCTGGAGATAGTAGCTAAAAGGGACGATCGTTCACAAACACACACCGTGTTGAGGTTAGGGTTGCGCAACATGCACAAGGAGAGGCTAAGAGGCCATCAGCAGCTCAGTGGCCACCCACCGGAAGTGCTGGGTTGGAATGACGCACTGCCGAATCGCAGCGAAAGGCAGAAGGTTATCGAAGGCGGCTAAGAAACGAACCACTGAGGCTCTAATTTCTGCCTCTAATCGGTGTGTTCATGTCTTCCGAGCAGGTCCTCAGATGATCAGATGGAGTCCGTTGCGTGTGATAAGCCAAAGCTGATGACATACTCCTGGTGGCTTTGATGCTGGAAGTGATCTTCAGAGGAAGTGATCTGTAAAGCGGAAGAAGTACAAAAAGATCACGTTTAGATCGCCTTGTCGCGGGATGTCGAACAACCAATTCCAATTCCAACCGACGACTTTGCAAGCTTTGCAAAACACATCATTACCGAGGCGTTGAGTTGAGGTCGCACGTCCAATGAATGACTTGGGTCAACTCTCCCACTCGGGAAGGTTTCGGAAGTCAGCATCAGCCGCACTTTTGAACGACGCACGACCTTTGCCATTCTCCGAGCTCCATTCCGAGGCCCGATGTTGGGCGGAAAATAAGCACTCAGAAGAAGAAAAAAAAAACCTCCCCACAAACACACAGCAACCGGTTGGTTACATAACGGGCGTACTACTTTTTGTGCGCTAGAACCAAGAACCTTGGCGTGTCAACTTCTCCGTGGGGCATGATCCAATCGCTTGTTTCGCGAGAACTCGACTATGACTAAGCGACATTCTGAGCCAAGCATCCAGCCACGAATCGTATGCGATCATCCACGGTGATCCATCGCGAAGTTTCTACTCTGACGTGAATGGGCCATGCGTCATCCGTGTCGGAGTAGGAATACGAACAACAGCTACAACAGCTACAGCAACAGTACAAAAAATCGCTCCTCGGAAGGAGTCGCCTGTGCGTGAGCTGCTTTTCTCAGCTCGCTCCGGATCACCTGATCCATCATGTTTGGTCTCGACCGTCTCCTGAGAAAGAAGAAAGACCTCGTTTGGCTGCGTGTCGGTGTCATAAACCACACAAAGTACTCTTCAAACGTTTCGTCGGTGGAGTCGGAGCTGAAATTTGCATAGCACTTAATACCCGCCGTCGAGAGGGTGGCTTGAGAGCGAGAAGAAGAGGTAGAAGAAGAAAAAAACCCCCACATTCCTACGCCTCCCTGGTACGTGACTGGACACCCGGACCATCCCCTGTAAGGGAAGGGTACACATCTGTACATAAAGGCCGGTTTTTGGTTTCGAGTCACCTCTCGGTGACGCTGGAAACGCTGGAATGTAGTTTTTCTCACCACCTTCTCGACATCCGGGCAACCCTCCATGGGTCAGCCCTCCGTGGGTTGGAAGAACTGGATTTGAATGCCTTCCCAGCCGTACGAACACACCGTCACAGTCGAGCGTGTTGCTGGGACCACTACCAGTAACCTTGTTCGTTGGGTTCGTTTTGCGCTGGGTTTCCCTGAGTTGTGGCCCTGCAGCAGCATAAATAACGCGTCAACAAACTTGTCCGTCCTTTCCGTTGCTGGAAGTGGGTTTTTTTAGTGCACTTTCGGTATCGCTTTTAGGGGCGTTTCTTGCAACAAACTCCAGTAAATGCAACGCGATCGTTTGGCGCAATTTGAGACCCAAAAACCTCCAGCATCGAGCATCGGCTCGCGGAAATTACATTCCACGGAACGACGGCGTTCTCGGGACGCACAGACGGCCACCAGAACCACAGACCGCAGGATCTCGATCCGGTGGCACGTTAAACGTGATCGCGAAACACAAATTACAGCCTCAGACACATAAGGGGGCCCATCCGGTGGCGCTTCATCACTCGCGAACACTGCTGCCACAGACGTTCGAAGACGACGCAGCAGCATAGGCACCCCAACTAATCGCTCATTAGACACGGCGAGCATGTGTGTGTGGCGAGTGTGTGTGTGTGCGTGTTTGGTGCGAAGGACGAAAAGGTCGAGATCGATAAGGTTTTGCGAGGATCCGCACGGGATGGAGTCACAGGTCTAAAACGAACTAGAGGCACTACACCACGATGGAGACGACGACGACGACGACGGCTAGCGTTCTCTCTTACACGTGCTCTTTCTCTTTTACTCGTTCGTTCTATATTTCCCCGTTCTCTCGAAAGGGGGTTTTTTTATAGCCCCCCCTAGCATCCAAGCTCGGTCTTAAGCGAAACGTGGCGAAGAAAAACGTTTGCCAAAGCGCACCCAGGCACACGAACGCAGCATGGGCCTTTGGCATGTGAACCGACCCTGGGGACCCTGGGTGGACGGGAACCGAGCCAGTCCCCATGTACACCCTTCCTCAGACTCACACACCCTACCCACGTTCCCCGGGGGCACCCTCATGAATGGGGCAAAATTATGAATGGGACGCGGTTGTGCGCGATGGCAAAAGTACATCATATGAATGACGCCTGTAAAAGCTTGAATGAAATCAACTCTCTCCCACCCCCCTCCCACCCTCCCATACGCTCCGTCCCATCCGCTTTTGCCGTCTCTTTTCACTGGCTCTCTCTCTCTCTCTCTCTCTCTCTCTCTCTCTCTTTCTACCCTAATCGACATAAATTCCACACTCAACTGTGTTGGTTGATAGTTCGCCTTGCACTCTTGCCATAGACACCGCACCCCTTCACAGCCCCACGGCCCCCTTTGGACACTTTTCCACCCTCCCCGGGAGTCCCTTCTCTTCCCCCCCCCCAACACCAGGCATGTGCAGCGTGCATCTCGTTCACGTCTGCTGCACACGAACCGTACACGAACACGACGTGGCGTTGCACATGCCAAGCGCCTGCAGTTCAGCATTCAACCCGATTGTGTGTGTGTGTTCGCGTGTGTGTGTGTGTGGCAATGCATCCCCTCAGTCCTCTCACTCACTCTCTCTCTCCCTCTCACTCTCGATGCATTCTCACCAACCCGATGCATATCGCGATCGCACCGGAATCTATCACCAAGAAAGGCCAACAGCGAGTGTGTAATGGCACGCACGAGCTCGATGGTGCTGCTCTGGCAAGTAAGTAGGCCAATCCGGTCTCTAATCAACAGCGAGCCCAAAAGCGAGCCTCGAAGCGAAGCGAAATAATAACTATGCATGCGCTTATCAACGTTGTTTGTTTCGAATGTGATGTGCCGTCGGTTGGGATTTAGTCGACGGGTTGTGGACACGATGCTCGATGGAAACGTTGAACTACGTCCCACTGCAAAGGTCAGACATGAGAGCCCTGCCGGAATCTGTTGCCTCCGTTCATCTAAACATGCACCGTTTAGCCCTGATAAATCAGCCCTCTTCCTAGAGGTCATTTGCCCATGCACAGGGAAAACTACGATGGGCACCAGAATAGCTGCACCTCGGAGCGGACTGGCTGGGCAACAATGTGCTCGAAAACGTCCCGATCGTGTGTGTGTGTGTGTGTGGCCGCCTTATCAACTCGCTCAAGCCGACGACATTGTGGGCATCTTCCCGTGGCGAATCTAGGCCGATGATTGAGCACGTACGGCGCCGATGGGGTCGGTCTCCTTGAAAATAAATATGGAGGAGCAACTAAAAAAAAAAAAAAACCCCCCCCCTTCACTGCAGCAGTATCACTGGGGTGTTCGAAGTCAAAGAGTCATCGATAAGCGAACCGTTTCGAAGGGCGTCCCATGAGTTGTACCGCGTGCGGGCGAAAAGGTGGCGCCTACGGTGGGTTTAATGGCGCCAAGGCAGAGCTTTTCTAGGCCCCAAGTCGCGACACCCGCGCTCTCGAGCAGGTAGGTGGTTTCTTTTTGTGTGTATGCTGGAATAACCCCTTAGCGAAATGAGTTAGAAGAAAAAAAAAGAAACTTCCATTAGCCTCGCTGGCCCATGGGACCATTTGCGGCGTTTTGGGCGGCCATATTTGACCGATCCGAGGCGGTCGTTTTACGGGTTTTTTTTTGTTGTTTTTTGCACCACGTATTTCAGACGCGAAACCCCTTTGGGTGGTGTGGGTGGGCATGGGGGTGTTCCGAAAAAGGTAACGAAAGTTTGACAAACGGCACGCACGCGGTCGCGATCCTAAACGCCGGTCGTTGGAAGACTGTGCGCTTTTTTTTGGCGCCGACATTCTGTGACCCGCGCCTACCACGGATCCTGAGCCTGAGAAATTGCGCATCCGTGAAGGCACGGTGTGGTGTGGTAGGTATCATTCTTAACGGCCCAGTAATTACGCTGTCTGTCAATCCGTAAAACCGTTCTCTAAATGCGCCCCGTTAACGCAACGAAAGAGGGAGAACGAAAGCGATGGGAACAGATTATGGTTATGACCTTTCTACCAGGAAGTGAAGCGGGTTGCAGATGGGAAATTTATCGAAACGGGTCTTCTCGTTTGAGCCTTGCAAGCCCTCGCGAAGGGCTGGCTTTCTAGCAGCTGCCAGGCGCCAGTGCCACCGCAGCTCGGGAAATGATCGTTTACGAAAGGGCGCAAAATGTGGACCAATTCTGGGCATGTGAGAAAAAAAATACCACGACCCAGCCCCCGGTGTGAGACTAAAGTGCATGTTTTTGTAATTGATGTTTGTGTACGCACATGTATCGCGTTTTGCTCGCGAACCATCGCGAACCATCGCCATATGATGCGCCATTCAATGCAAATCCAAATCCAACTCCAACTGGAGAAACCCCCACGTTCGGTACGATAACTATGTAATCCACAATCCTGCCACAATGCCCCATTACGAATGGGAGCGGAAAATCCCCGGCGGTTTTTCCAACGTTCACACCGACGGAAATTGCAGTTGCTAGTTGCTCAATTTGTCCCTTTTGATGGAGGAACATCCGGACCCGATCTCAGACCACCGGATGTTTGCATTCCAACCCCATGCTGCATTTATCCCAGCGCTCGTGAAATAATCCCGTTTCGGGAAGGGCCGATTGCCAAAGACGTTGGTCGCGGATTGCCCGCGATTCATGTGATGGAATGTGACCAGCTTCTTCTTCGTCTTCTTCTTTTTCCTCCTCTTCCTTTTCACCATCAACCGGGGTGATTAAGTTCGCATCATCACGCCCCAAAAATAGCGAACAATTCCAGTGGCTTGGCCGGTTTGTTGCCTCACGCGTCGCTAACAAAAGCAGCAAAAACCGGAGGCCAAAGCGACAGTTCCGGGTTGGTCTAAAATTGGCAACATCCAGTGTGTGTGTGTGTCTCTCTCTCTCTCTCTCTCTCTCTCTCATTCACAAACACGCTCTATGGCTCTTTCCCAGCTCAAGCTCCCCATGGGAACGATGTGCGCCTTTCGCCGTTACAACGGTGGCGAATTGGCCGCGGAATGGCCAAAACGCGGCCACCGGTAAACATGACGAATGGCAGCCCCCGTGTGCGAATCCCTTCCGGACCTTCGAAAAGGTTTTGCCGTCCAAAAATCGCCACTTCCCGAATAAAAGCGCACCCGAACCGGTCCGCCGGTTTTTCTCCCATTTCCATCCAACCGAACCGAGGGTTTGTGTTTTCTTGGCTTCTTGCAATCAGTCTCTCTCTTTCGCTCGCACTGTAGATTTTCCACGTCCCGAAAAAACGGCCTCCGAGTTTTAGGGTGAAACAGACATTTGGGGTCTCGAGCGATCGAAAATATGCGTTTCGGTATCGCTTCCGTGCGCGCGCCGGCACGAGAAAATTGCATGAGAATCTAATCTCGTAACGCGGGTTTTTTTTTCTTTTGCCGTTAATTCGTTTTCTTGTTTCCCTCGTTTTTCCCTCCTCACTCACACACACACACACACCCATGTTGCTACTTTCGCGATGTTCGCTGAGAAAATGGATCTCGGGGCTGCAAAAAGAACAAACAGAAAAAAAAGCACAGGGTTTGCGAAAAAAAAAAATAACTGGCAGCTCGCGAAACTAGTTTCTCTTCGCTTGACGGATCTTTTCTCATTTTCCTGCCGCCACTTCCACGCGCCACTTTCACCCGCCACCGTTCGTGGAACGATCGCGCGCAGTGGGCAAAAAAAAAATACTTCACCCCGAAATGTGAACAGACCCACACACACACACACACACACGCGAGCGCGTCACGCATTTCCGATGATGATGAACGTGGCCAAAAATGCCGAGGGACGCGTTTGTGTTAATCATCCACCACCGAGGTTCGAGAGCTGGTTGGTTTTGCTTTCATGATTCGTGAGAATCGTCGGAAATGCCGTTTCCCGGTGTGATCGTGGATCGCTAGGACCTACCGCCGTGGTTTTGCTGGAGGAAACTCCATTCGGTCACAGGGTCACAAAACCCTTGCAACCACACACACACACACAAACCCAGTGAGATTTTCCCTCGGCTCGGGTGCGTTTAAAGCAAACGAACAAAGCACAAAAATAGCCACCCCAACGCGTCGAACCGGAAGGAAACCAATCCCTGCACCCCAAAACACCGGATCTGATGAGACGATCATGCGGTGGCGCATGCGTCACCCATGGCTTGTCCTTGCTGCCCCAACCCCAACGGGCAATGTGGGAAAACTGGGTCGCGATCGAGAGGATTAAATTGCAGCACGAGTGCCCGAGCGCTCGAAACGGTGGTGGTGGTGGAAATTCCTGCGCCAGAGGACCGCCGTGCGGTGGTGCGTTTCATTAATAACTCTATTAACCGTTGCAGCAATCGGTGCGCATTCCACGGACCTACCGACCGCCACATTGGAATGGCGTTTCTAATTGAACCCTTTGGCCGCGTCCCTTGGCCCTTTTTGATGCAGCATCCGGGACAGTGGGGTTTTGGGTGGGTGGTTTTTTTTCTTGTACATGCAATTCTCTCTTTCTCGCTAGCGCTATTAAAAAGCGATCTCATTCGATCGTGTTGCAGTGAAAACGGCGCACAATGAGAAACTAACTGTTTCCGTGCTAGGGAGATAGAGATATAGAAAAAAAAAATGTGATCATCAGCAAAAAAAAAACGCACCACATGGTGAAGGCATCAAACGTGTGCCCTTTCTCGGTTCTCGGCTTCATATTCTCCACCATGATTAGACGAAAAGTGTCACTGGTGGGGTGTGTGTGAGTCGGATTTTTTTTTCGTTATTCACCCCTTTTCTGCGTACGGCTCGCGATGATGTCATGGTAGAAATTAGTTTGACTTTGCCCCAAACGCGCTAACGGCGAGTTGCGCATGCGCCCACATTTCCTCACATTTGCCCACGTTTTAGGGGCACGCCTGCGAACAATGTTGCTTTCGTGTGTTTGGCCACGGCACGTCCATCAACTGGCATGAATTATATGCCCATCCGTAATGGCTTCAGAAAACGCATCGGTCAAAGCCGGGAGCAAAACAGGATCGCAAACATTGGAACATCGCACTAATCACACTGCTCCCACATTCCGATCGCGCTGGAAACGGACCTCTTACAGTGGAAACGGACCTCTTACTCATTTCTGCCCTGGAAGCGACAAAAGCGAACGGGAAAAAGCTTGGCCATCGAAATTGGTCGGCATGCCGGTGAGGCTATTGACATGCGCGTTGGAATGTTTAAGTGTTTGATGAACAAGGGAGACAGAAAGAGAGAGAGAGAGAGAGAGAGAGAGAGAGAGAGAGCGAGAAAAAATGTACAAAAGTGCGAAACCGGAATGGAAATGAGGAATGCAAGGATTATGAGATGCTGAATGAAAAGAAGAAGAAAGAAAAAATTGACCCAACAATAAAAGCGATAGCGGAGAAAGCCTCACCACGGAGCACCGAGTGAAGCCTCATAAACGATAAGCTAAAGGCACTTAGTTGATTTAGCGTTTTGTAACGGCTGTGGCACCCTCGGCTGGCGTATTGCTAACAAATTAGAACCCCCAAAGCCGGCACTCGAGCGCGCACGAAGGAGAAGAATCAGAAATCACGCACGCACGTGCACAAGAGCGATAATCTAAGCAAGATTAGCATGCATTCGTCCAACCACATTCGTCGTGTGCCTAATAAAGGCAAGCCACATTGGTCTAAAACCACCAGCAGTAGTAGCGGCATCTCTCGGTTCTCTGCAGCTCTGCACCTCCTCTAGCGCGAACGGAATGCAACCCCAGCAACATCAACAACCCCAGCCAGTCTGCGGTCCGAGACGACCGGCGGCGAGTTCGTTGAACCTTCTCCCTCGGTGTGGCTTGTATTGAGTTCATTCATAAATTTCTTTTAAACACCAATCACCGAGGGCCCGGTTTCGTGGGTTGGTCTCGCGATCGAAGACGATCGTACCAGCAGGGGCAAAAAGGAACGCGAGAAACGCGATCCCGCTGCGAGGTGGTCTCGATGGTGTGGTTCTGTTGGCCCTGGTGGTGGCTCTGGTGGCCCTGGTGGTTGGTGGTGGTGCTCCAGACCTCCGGCAGCAGTTCTAACGACGAAAGCAACAAAAAAAAACCCCGACGAAACCGGGGAAGCAGCAGAAAATAAGGAAGATAAAGCAACCCCGAGAGTCGGGAGCCGAGGCTTTTCCAAAGCAGCAGAAACGCGCACGCATATAAAAGGGCAGCAAATATTTTCGCATCTGACTTTTCGGGCACATTCGGTGGTGGTGACGGTTCGTTCTCCGGGTTTTCTTGTCTGGTAGTCGCTTTTAAACCGCGCATTCCAGCGGTTCGATTTCTCCTGGCCGCGCACACCAACCGTGGGATCGTTTGTTCGCACCCTTCGAGCCACCCCACGGAAAAAGGGGGTTAGGCCAGGAGTGGCCTAATGCTGCCTTCTTGCTCTCGTCCTCGTCTCGACTGCCAGCCTTGCAACGGCCAGGACGGCATTCTCCGACAGGCGAACGGAATGCTGTTTCTCTCTTGGTTGTTGCTTCTTTCAGGCTCGAGCACGATGTTACTACATCGCCGGGTTTTTATTCGCGTTTCGAACCAGAGCTTGATTGGTTTTTGAACCGATCGGTCGATGCTGCAGCAGCAACATTGTTGCAGCAACCTGGTACAACCTGTGAACCGGATCGAAAGAGGTTTCCGGGTCGTTCGAGCGCTGGTCACACTGCTTTTGCCGCGTTGAAGGGCATTTTCCACGCGTCATAAAGTGCCATGGAATGCAGACGCCCGACGAGATAACATTCTTCAATGAAGCGCAGCGTGCTATCGGTCGAAGACAAATCGCTCACTCTAGCTCAACGTCGAACGGTGGTTTCAATGCTATCTTTGGACGAGCGAAAACAAGCAGCTGGGCTTTATAGCGCGTGACGACGTACGGACGAGATAATGTACGTACGTCCTTCGAAAAACTACGTGAGATCGATAACCGAAGATCCTTTCCGCAATCGAACTAAACGATCTAACCGCTAGACGATCTGACGCGATCAAGTGTAAGGGTTGATGCCAGAAATGCATCCCTGCGAGAGCGAGAGAGAGAGAGAAAAAACAACATAAAATCGCTCGCGGGCGGATGCCGGACGACCATAAAGGTCTCGATATAATTTATCCGTGGCTTTTGGAATCTGGCCCAGGTGTGCGAGTAGGACAGCCAGCAACAGAACGGCGAGTGAGATGGCCAGAGAAAACCGAGCCTAGCGGGACGATTTCGGTCCGTTCCCAGAAAATTGTTCATTTTCTCGTGAGAACCCTCCACGAGGCGTGGTGGCCTGGGAATAGGGTCCCAGGGCTCCGCTCGTCCACCTTACCCATCGCATCTTTTGTGCAACACCGCCACCGACGCCGGTTTCGCCCGTTCTGCGCTACCTACGCTCCTTGCCTCCTTCTGGGTAGGACGACATGGATTCGGGGTTGCGGATCAACAGCCCGGAGGATGCCATCAACGGCCATGGTACCATAATCCCAGCACGCACGCGGAACAAGGGCAGGAAGCATAAGCTGGAATCTCAGCCCGGTTTGCCTGAAGTGTCGTTTCTCACCGACACTGAACACTAGCCGCGCTTCACATGGGGTTCGCCTTCCTTTTGGGTTGCTTCGGTTGCAAACGCAGCAAAGAGAACGCAACACACGCCACACACGATCGTCGGTGGGATCGAGCTCGATCGTCGTCTCTCAGGGTGTGTTGTGTGTGTGTGTGTGTGTGTGCGAGTGAGAGAGGGCGTTCTTTTTCGCGTCGTCCTACACCGCGAAACGGCTCGTTAGGAACGTTTCCCGGGTTACCGTAACCTTGAAAGCCGGGCGGGATCTTTTGTGGTGTCGTTTTTGCCGCCGTAAAATACGGCCGGGGTTCGATCCCGTTTTTGAGGATCACCACGGTTGATGGAACCACCGTTGGGGAGCCATTTAGGGGTTGTCCATTCGCTGAAAAGTCACCCTCGCGGAGAGTGCTCCCACGGAAGTACCTTGGGCGTTAAAGCAAAGACCTTCCCAAAACGCAACGCCGTACGATCGCTCGGAGATTTCGCCCCCAAACGTCCGGACATGGCGCTTGTGTCCGGAGGCGTCCCAGTGTGTGTGTATGTCGATCTAAATTTTCCCCACACAACATTCGGCCCACTCCGATGACTGCCCACGGACCTGCGATCACTAGCTCTGGTAGAAATACGCGATCGTTTTTGCGTTCTCGTCTCAGAATCCATTCCATCCACCGAAACGCCCATCTTGTGCACATACATCTTCGGATGGAGTTTGTCTCAGTGTGATCCCCATGGACGTGGCTCAGTTCTCAAATCACCCTTAGATCGCGGCTTATTCAGCACACTGTGAGGGTGTCACGCTCAAGGCAACTACACCACGGCCTAACTCTCTCACAAACACACACACACACACACACGCACGCACACTCGAAGGGTGGCGTGGGGTGGGGGCTTATCTAATGATTTTACATGATGCCAGGCCTGTTGCTAACCCGTGGCGTAACTACGACCGTGGGCTAAAAATAACGTGCTCACATGCACATGTTCTTATCAGAGCGCTAGAATTGGTAGTAATTTGACAATGGCACCAACACGACGCCGACCACCGAGCGAGGGGTTGTGACCACTATTTCAGATGCTGATGCCATAAAGTGATCTCAGCCAAGTAAACAACGGCTTCGGTCGCGGACACTGAGCTGTTAGTGTGAGGCTACCGACGAGGTGCCGAAACGTCGCCATCGATCGACAGGATCCGCAGGTTGTCATTTGACAGATGACGTCGGCTTCGTTTTCTGGACCCGAATTGGGGTTTTGCGGTGGTTATCTCGCTCGTGAACCAACCCACTCCTGTTCTTGTTATCAAGCGTTGAAGTATCATCTAAACGAAAACTCACTTCATGGAGGTAGCGACCATTTTTGGAGGCCCGTTGGTGATGCTCCCGTTGCGGACGAATTGATCTCGTTGGCATCGTGACTGAGGCTGGAGTCGTTGGAGAAGCTTCCTGCTACTGGCGCACTGTCGCTACGGGTTCCACCGATGGGGACGATGAAAGGGTGTTTGGAATGGGACAACGAGCAGCATTGTGTCAGGATTCAGGAACTAGCGCCAGCTGGCTGTCACGTACGCGCGTTTGGCGCGCGTCATTCGCCCTCAGTCTCCGGTGCCAGAACGCGTGTATATTTGCTAGCGCCCTGGAGAATGGAAGAAAAAAAAGAGCCATTTTTAATTCGCGGATACCATTACGTTGCGCTTCCGGAGCATATTTTTGTGAAGACGAGCTCCGTGCGACCATGTTCCCTGATCGACCGGTTCTATTTTTACACGCGTGTGGAAAGGCGCCCTCGGGAGCTCATAATTGAAAATCGTACGAAATTTGGATGTGCTCATGATGGTTTCCTTCCGTTCTGGCACACAACCCTGTTTTGTGGTAGGCGATGTCCTTGCTAGCTCGTTTATTCTAACCTGCCGTTTGTGCGTGATATCGTCCTTCAGAAAGAAAAGACAATCTCCTCCCCAACATGGAAGGCACGATAGTTGCGGAAAAATGGTTTTCCTCAGTCAACGAAAAATTTAAAAAAAATCAACCACCCCAGACCAGACGGCAAGGCAAAAAGCACAGGCGGAACTTCTGCGCAGCTACTTTAGCTAATAAAACACTGCGCAGTTCAGAATCATCACGAACGCAAAACCCGACCGACGTCTTCAAGCAAAGGGGCCAGTTTTTGTCCCACCTCACGCTCTCGACAAGGGGTAGCTGAACGCCCCTTCTTGCTTCCTAACTCGCGTGCTAAATAGATACGGCCTCAACGGAGGGTTGCGTGCGTGCGTGCGTTCGTGTGGCTGTGTGTGCGAGATCGTTAGAGGAAACCAAACTTCTAACCCCAATCGAACCAGCCGCTCTAAACGCTCGCATTCGCCTACTGCTGGTGCGTGGTTTTTTTTGTGTGTTGCTCTCTATCTCTCTCTCTCTCTCTCTCTCACTCTGGCTACTGCGAATAGAAACCACACACGCACCGAAACGGCGTAGAATGAGACCATCGAGCGCACAACACATGTCGCCCCGAAAAATCGTTTTGGTATGCACACGAACAATGCCCTGCTGTGACGCGTGCGTCAGCCACACACTACTATGACCATGGTTGGTTGGCCCTATTGCGCCACCAACGCGACCCAACCTAGAAGTGCCCGATCGCGCACGATCCAGGAGTCAAGCTTTCAATTAACTTCAATTAGATTCGAACAGTTCCTCGAAAAGTGCAGCAAGAAAAACAAAAATGAAGTCAAATGAACCTTCATGGCCCGATCTCTGTCCCAGCGGCGCATTCCCACAGTTCCCGGCGTTCGTGATCGTGGATCCGGCAATTGAACAGCTCCTGGGAGACGATGGTCTTGGATGATCCAGAACTTATTGTCCTTTAGGGCGATGTGGCAGCTTTTCCAATCACGCAACACTCACTGACGCACACTCGCTCACACATGCTCACTCAAGGTCTTTAGTATTCAGCCATTGCTTGTTCAGCTTGGTTTTCGGCTGAACTGCTGGCTCTAAACCCTAATCAACCCCGAGATGCTCACCGAAATTTCGAGACCATCCTCGGACGGGCAGGAATTATTATCACGGCACTATCCCACACGCACCGCATGAGGAGACAATTCACGGCTCGAGTCCAAAGTCCCACTTCGAAGCAGCACTGGTTCCACCAACATCGTGGCCGCTGAAACATCGACTCTGAACTATATCGCGGTAAGGCCGCTTGCTGCGGCGCACAAAAGAGAAACGCGGCAGTATAGGGAACGGAAGCAATTACAGCACCGGCAGCAGCAACGGAGCATGGCACCGTACACATTCTGTGGCGGAGAGAGATAACCTAGTCCACGGGTCTGAGTTCAATAAATCGTTTCCAAGCGGTGAGGAAATGTGTTCGAACTAGCGCGAGCGCACACGACACGCGTCCGACGTCTTCGAGAGTTTTCAAAAATTTGTTTTGCTCCGTAGAAAATTGTCTGAGCTGAGCTCGACGTGCGTTGCGTACTACTGAACGACGAAAGGTTTGTAGCTGCGTATTGCCTGACCAAGGGTATGCAGGAACCATCACAGAGATGCTGATCTTCGGGGATTCTTCGGATCGCTTCGGGGAGAGTGAGCCAGAGATGTCAAACATAGGGATGTGGCTCCGGGAAAACTATCAGCCAAGCTCATTTCCATCACCACTGTAACGAAATGATCACTGTTATGCATAACATGAATAACTGTATGGAAAAGCCGGTCTTCTTCATCAAATTAGTAAGCAAAAAATAGCTCTTTTGGTGGGAAGAATAGGCTTTAAGCCATTTACTCCACGTGTAAAGTATATGTTGCTTAAAATGGTATCATTTTTTCATCACTCTTAAGCTCTTCTCGGACTTTATTTAAGGAAATTGTGTGCCATAGTTTGAAAGTTCTCTAATTTATACCATATGTTACACAACAATTGCCTACATTCAGGCGCAAACATGATATCCTTGTACTATTTGAATCTCTCGATCACCGAGAATTTATCAAATGCATTTCGATATCCAGAACCAATTTACTGTGACTTGGGGGGGTAATCCAGTAATGTATGTATTCTTCAATAATATCAATTAATAAACAATGGTTATAAAACCGCACAAATGTCTCGCTGAAACATCGGGATGTAAGGATGAAAAGCTGTGTTTTTTAGCAATCAAGTGATTTTTAAACTATATCATCTATTATTCTTTGCTCTATCCGCCACTCGATCCACTTTTTCCTTGCGATCCGAGTTTGACGTACCTGCTTTTTACGAAGACAACGGCCCGAGCTGGTGTTGTTTCGAGTGAGAGAGAAGCTCGAAAACCCGAAGCACGGTTGAATTTTCCAAACGTGATTACTCGCCACATTCCATGGAGATTTACTTTTACATTCTAGTTGCCTTTTATTATACCGCTTCGAATCTCAAGTGGGTTGGCAATACTTTCCCGCAGTTCCATCAAAAAACCGCTCAGTGTTATTTGTATCAAGTTGCCTAAGGTTGAGTTGAGCATGAATTGTTGTGCTACTAAATTGGTCATATCAAGTCCCCTGCTCGAACCAAGCATTCACAAATCCATAGGCTACAGGCCGTGTCGCCAACTCTTCCATAGGAAGTCACTTATCGCGAAATCCACATCCGTCCCGTTCATTCCCCTACACGGCACGTATTTGTCACTCATGTGACTTTCCAACAGCAACCCTCTGATGCTGCGCCCAGCGCATGCGAGATGAATCAGCGAGTTTCCGCTTAAATGTGAGTGGGCTAAGGCCTAGAGCAGCGTAGGGTTGACAAGCACTTCCCTCCCACCTCCACCTTCTTATCCTCAACCTCCTCTTCACCATCAAAAAGCAAACAGTGTTTACCGAAATTCTGGCCCCATGTAGCACAAGCACAATGACATCGACCTCGCATTGTTTGCGGTGCGTATCAGTGCGGTGTTCTCCTACTCCAAATCGCTTATTTTCGCCTCTCATTGCACGCACGATCGCACCAAGAAGCCCTCATCGCGTGCCGCCCTTAAGCCCCGGTCCTCTTCCGGCACAGGAATGTCGAATGTTCATATCGTTTGAGGTCAGCAGCAGGCGACTGGTGAGCGTGTTCGTTCACTCTTTGCGCTTCGCGCGTTCGCAGAAAACCACACTATGAATGGTGGCGATCGACGCGATCAGCTGGTCCATGTTGCCCTCGTGGAGAGTCCTTTCACCATGGCACCTAGAGTGCCCTCGGCGTAGTCTCCGCGCGAGTCGGGGCGTTAATTGCACCCCACCGAAGAAGACATCAGCTGTCGACGAGCTCCGGTTCAGGTCCGGACCCTGAGATTCGTCCGAACGACCGGAATGACCGTGCATTCCGCCTATCGGCGAGTCATGTGAACAGCCACTCAAACAGCGTGTGCGAGCGCGCGCGCGCTCGCGCGGAATGTTATCTTATCGCGCGCACGCGTTACGCAACCACGTGGTCGCATCGAGTGCCCAGAGAGGCGGCCACATTCCGTGATCGGTGGTGGCGACTTTTCTAGGTCGTCGCCACGACACACCAGCGGCCAGGATGGCTTCGGACGTTGGTGATGGTGAGATATTAGCATACCAATGCTAATCTCCCGGCAGCCCAGCGCTTTCTCCGGCTGGCTTCCACATCCTGTTCGGGTACGGCGATCTGGACCACGCTGCCTGATGGACGGGTCGCAACCTTCGGGTCACAATCCGGCCAGGGCGATTGGTTGGGCATGTTTTCTCACCGGATTCGACACCGGGCGAGGGTTCATAAATTTTTATGGAACCGCCGTTCGCCGTTCGCCTGTGCCTCAATCACGGGAAACCTTTGAAGATGGGTTTCGGTGCGGCCCGAAACGCACACCCGAAACGCGATCCGGTGCGGTTCCGACAAAAACAGACCGGCCCCACCGATTGGGGGTGCCGATTATCTGCACCGCGGGAGGCAATTTTCTGCCTAATTAATTACCGATTGAGCGAGGTGTAAGGTTTCGGTCGCGAGAGATCTTTCGAAGCCTCCCAGAGGTGGTGTTTTTTGTTTCCTTCTCCTGGTGGGCCACCCGTAGAGTGAGAGAGAGAGAGAGAGAGAGAGAGAGAGCGAGAGAGAACGAGATGCGCGAGAAGAATGAATGGCCCCGGGCGACCCTCAGCCAAGAAAACGATCAAGAAACGCAACGGGCAGCAACAGGGTGGCTCAAAAATGCCGTTACCAGGAGGCTGCGTGGTCGCCGAAAGGTTGTCTTCTCGTGTTTCTTTTTTTTTTCTCGCTCTCTTCCTAAACTGATCCTGCACCAAGAACCACTCTGGTTCCGCATGAGGCCACAAAACTCACTCGAGGGCCAGCAACTCGTTTCGACGGGCTTTGACAGTTTCGCGTTCGCAATCCCTGGCGGATTCCCGCGGGGCCTTCGGTGATTCCCTTTTTTCCCTCAGCTAATTAGCAGGCATTCTTTGGCTGCCCGAAAAGCAGCCACACCGGACGAAATGGAAAAAAAAGGGAAACCGTGCGGTAGAGCCGAAGATCACTTCCTAGCCCTTCACAAGCAACGTGGAATCGCAATTTTAATGGGAAAGCTGGCGCTTGCCGTGCCCTCGGGGTGCTCCTTTTTGCACCAAATTAGGGAAACCTCGTGCACCCGGCATTCAGGCTCACCGCGCTACAAGGAACGTGAAACCGATCGCGAATTGTGGCTCGTTTGTCTAGGGAGATGCAGCTGCTGCTGCATCTCCAGTGCAATGGGGAAACAGATTCGCACGGAAAGGGTCTCTATTCAAGGTCAAAAACCTCGTCCTTTCGGGATGCCAAACTCGAACCACGGCCTGGACCGTGAGGCTAAAATATGCACTCAAACAAGGGCCACTCGAAAAGGTGGCCAGAAGGCCAGACAAGCGCGCGTTTGAAACGAACTACCAACGGAACGGCTACCAAGTGTTGGGCGGCATCTGCTTTGCGCACATTCCTGGATGGCTCGCGCTGTTATTCGACGCGCGATGGCTCCACCTCACGATGGGGCGAGGGCTTAGAAGGTCCGATCGCAATCGCCAACGATCGCAATGGAAAAGCCAACAATCGAGAGGTTCTGCGGGCAACGTGAGGTACCGCGTTCCAAGGTATCGCGCGGCAAGCGGTGTCCAGTGAGCTCCAAAAGTGATGAGACCGTTCCGGGAGCCAACCAAAGCCAACGTCTACAACGGGCGGGTTCTCCCTGGCAAAAGAGGGCAATAAAGGAGCGCATATCGGTGGAGGAAGGTGCGCGATAAGGAAGGAGTACGGAGAAAGAGAATTCAACTAAGGACCGCGAACATCGTGTTGCAGCTCAGGGTGCCTCCAAGAACAGGATCGACAACGTCTACCCAGTGAAGCAGCCATTCGCGGTTCGTTCGATGGTGAGTACGATCGTTTTAGAACCATCTCTCGTCGCTGGAATGTTGCAATCGTTGCTGAAACTTGAGCAGCCATCCACACACACACACACACACACACGCACATCGATCGAGCCTGGATCGCCAGCACGAGGCACTGGAGATCGCATTTGTATTCCGCAGCACATACGGACATTCCAAACCGTCGTCTTCGGTGACTTCGTGTTACCGGTTACGGGGGTTTTTTTTCGGACGCTTTCGGGGCGAAACCTGCCAGCACGGTGCTTTTCCACCGCCACCCCGGGTTTTCCCAACCCCACCATCGTACGTTTGTCGCGCTTTCACGATCGCATTATTGGGCATTATTATGGCTTGCAGTTCGCGTTGCCGGCAATAGCTGCTCCAGGGTGGATCGTTAGACGGTGCATTTTTCCGCGTCGCGTTTAGAGGCGCATTGTCCGGCTTGGGAGGTTCTGGAGAACAGACGATGGGTTTGGTTAACATTCTCCGCTACCCGTGGTACAACATGGAAGCATCTCACATGCGCAGAGATGATTAACTCGTGCTGATATTATTTATCCATTTAGATCTGGCAATGTTTGATGGCTTCAAGAACGTTGACTGGATTCAATTTGCAGTATGCAACTACCGGAATCAGGATCTACATGCTTCGGACCTCAGGAAACCAAGTTTTACAATAAAAATGCAAATAAATCTACCATATAGTGGAGCAAGCTTGGGGTTTTTGAAACACCACTAATGCGCCAGCTACCAGCCCTGATCGCGAGCCAATGTACGACGTAAGATCACTTCGATTAAGATAACACAAGATCAATTCGTACAGGCGTCGTTTCGGACATTAAGCTTGCCGCAGAAGATCCGAACGAGAGAGAGAGAGAGAGAGAGAGGGATGCGAGACATTTTAAAATTAATGAGGGAGCCTCCAAACGAGCCGCGAACCCGGAGTGCCTTTCAGCCCTGCTAGAGCCCGCTGTTGCACTTCTAGAGCGAAGCATTCAGTTTCAAGCCTCGACAGAGCCCATCGAACATCGAACAAACCCCCCCCCCCCTTTTTCACTGGGAAAGCTCAGGGGGGGGAGGACGGGGACGTGACCCCCATGAAAAGGGGCGCCGCTTTTTGTGCCTCGCTGTCGAATTCCTCGCGCAGCTCGTGATGATGGCGGTGGTCTAGCCCGTGTTGCGGACCGCGAAAGACTTTTCCTAACGGGATCCGGCATTCTTTCGCCCCAAGCAAGACAAGGCCACACCGGGCGTTTTGTTGAATGAAAGTCTCCCCCCACTTTGAGAGAGTACCCGGTCCGGTTGGGGTCCGTTCGGTTCGGTTTGGTTCGGTGTCGGTTTTCGCTGGAGTCCGCTGGAATGCGGCCGAACGCCATTGCCCCGGAACCGTTAGTGACAAATAACGAAAACAAAACAACAACATAAAACCCTTCACACACACACAGGCGGGTGAGAGAGGATGGGGGGAGGGTGTATTTTAGGGAAAAATCGTGGTACACGACGCTCGATTTGAATAAAAAATCATTCACAATCTCCCGGTGGATTGGGTTTGAAATATCGGTTCGTTCGTGTCTCAACCCCGCTCTGCTGGCACCATTTATTTGTTCGGTGATAAAGGGGAAGGTGACGAGGGGGACGGGGGACGGGGGGGGGGGGTGACGCCAATAGGGAAATCGAAATGGGGTGAAGGTAAACAAACCCTGGCCCCAACGAAAGAATGCGGCGTGGGGCTTCGGTTCGCTTCGAAGCACGTCCAGAAAAAGCGCCTCTCTGTAGGGAAAGGAAATTGTTTCAGCTGTTTCAAGCGTTGCAGCTAGGCGCCCCACGGACGGGGCCATGTAAATATGTCTCCGTGTGGTCTTTGTTTGATCAAAGTGTGGATCGAAATCGTCCTCGTCAAGAGGCACCTGCTTGTGGCCAGCATCCCGACGAAAAAAAAGCAACGATCAATTTCAATCCCTCGATCGCGGATTGAAAACTCAAGCAAGCTTGAAATGGAGCAAATGCTGCAGAGTCCTGGTCGCGATCACGATCCTTCACGCGATCCCGCAACCCTCAGTCCGCGACCCCTTCGTACCTCGTTCAGGCACTCAGGGCTCTTACAGGACTTTGGCCCTACTCAGCGTGTTGGCGTCCAGGCGGCCTCATCTTATCTTCATCAATCCGCGGCTCTCTCGCAAACCCCCCCTCCCAGTTTCGCTAACCACCCAAATTCGGATGCTGCGAAAAACTGTGCCGCCAGGAGCGAGACAGCACGACTACACGCGATCACGTGCACGCGCGCGAACGAGACCGCGTTGCGAAGCAGCACGCGAAAGAAAGGAGCGCCAACGACTCACTGGAAGCGACTATGCCACCGGAATGCGTGGGAATTTTTTCCCCTGGAATGCGGCTCAACGGCCCGGGCCATCGCTTTTCACTCCTTTCATTTCGGGCTCGTTCGGTCATCTTTGGCGGCTTTCGCCTCAGCATCCCTCTTCGCTCTGTGTGTGCGTGTGTGTGTGAGGGTGCTCTTTCTCGCTCGCTCGCTCGCTCGCTCAACGATCGCGGCTAAAGATCGCGCTTCTCGCTCTCGAAAGCACCAGCAATCAACCTCCCGGTCGGTCGGAGATTGAGCCAGGGGGTTGTTGAGCTCACGGACGGGCACAGGTCTAACATATGATGGCCCCTTTTTCGCCGGGGGTTTTGCGAACTTTTTTCATCCGATCGCGCCCTGTCTCGATCTGCCGATCCTTTCCGAAGGGTGGCGTGCGTGTGTGCTTCTTTTTAAATATGTATTTCTTTTCACAAAATTTTGTTTATTCCCCGCCCGATCGGGAAGCCGCTTTATTTTTTATGGCTTTTTTTCTTTCTTTTTTCTTTTCTTTCCCTTTTTTTTTAATGTTGTCGGTGCCGCCAGCGCATGGGAAGGAGATTATATTATTTTCGCCGCCGCGCGATGTGGATTGAAGTTTTGCGTTTGACTTTTCTCTTTTCGACCCACCCTACCCCCCCCCCCCCTTCTCCCCTCCCACACAAATTGGGTGGTACGATTTTTGGGGCCGCTTGTGGCTTTGGTTTCGTTTCGTTTCCTTTTGCTTTTGCTTTTTTTTTCTCTCTCTCTCTCGATCGAGTGTTGTTGCGTGTGCTTCTTCCCTCTTTCAGGGGTTTTTGTTCCGTTTGGGCCATTTCGGCAGGGCCCTCCCGGCTTCGAAAATCGAAATCACCCGTCACAGCCCCGGTGGCGCAGAGGAAACCGAACCGATCCGGTCGTTCTGGGCGGTCGATTGAACCCGCGTCGACGTGAGGCGTCGTTTCTCGAGCACGAAGGGAAAAGCCGGCGTGTGAAGGGCACGCGAAGGTCGAGGGCCCAAGCAGGGTGTGGTTTTAGTTTATTTTTTCTTTTGTTTGTTGCAAAATGAAGCGTTCGGGTAGGTCGATTCGCTGGTGGCCATTCACCCGCCATTCCGGTTCCAGACCGGGCCGCTCGAGCTGGGGCGATTTAATGCCACATTTCGCTGGCGGTTGCACATTCGCAACATGTTGCTGCTGTTGCTGCTGCTGCTGCTGCTGATCGGTCCACGGTTTCGCGGCCGGAATCGAATGGCCTGCGGTATTTTGTGTATTGAACTTGAAATTTGAATAAAATTACTGAACCACCATGCATGAGACACGGCCCGCGAAACGCCGGCCAATAAATCAAGCGCACTTTCCACCGCGCACCATCACGATTCTGCGGCGCGGTCCAAAACGTTCGTTTTTGGGGTGAGATTTTTGTTTTACGAGGGATTTTTTGGTTGTTGTTGTTGGGTTGATTCGCTCATCGTCCCGCTCTGGTTGGACTTTTGTGTATTTGGATCGTGCCCTTTCGTTCTGGCGCATTGCAACCCCAACTGGCTGGAGGGTGGTTTTTGGGTGTTGTTAGGTCTCGTTTTGCAATTTTCGGAGTATGGCATTTTTTTTTTGTTTGGGAGCTCTGAGATGGAGCCTTTCCAAGGTGCGAGCGTTTTTGCACTCACAGTTTCGTGTTGCTTGCATCAATCGCATCTTGATTGGATCGTGCAGCGGGAGGCACGCAAGATGCCAAGATGCCAATGAAATTAATTTCCCTTCAAACGCCCTTCGACAACGCAAACGAGGACGCTTGGAGCGGATGTGCTCAAGCTAGCGATGGGCTGATGTGGCGCATTCCTGCATCTTTCGTAACGGAAGCGAATCAGAACGGCAACCATTTGCCTTCCCATTTGAGTAATGATTCCTGGAGCAGAGAATGTCAAGTGGCCACGATCATTATGGCGAAGGAAAATTCCAAAAAGAATGGGGCGAATTGGTCTCGGGAGCGCTCTTCGGGCAATGGTCCAGAAAAGATCCGATCGGGTGGCGGATTTGGAAGGAACCATTCGATCCCGTTAGTCGATCGTACGCGTGGTTCGACTTCTAGTTGCATGAGCTGACTACGGGTTACCAAAACTGTACGTGACGACTGGAATTCGAATTTTTTTTCTCTACCCTTTTCATTTCCAACATCTTCCAATATCGATCAAATGTAATTGAACTCATGTTTTGTCTATACCTATTGCTTGTTGTTTTTTTTTTCTCTTTCTCAAATCTCTAATCAAAACTCCTAAGGATACAGTTGCCGTGAAATGGGAGAACCTTCATAAGCCGCAAATGCAAAACTTTTCCCAAGAATCTTCAGAATGATTTATCACTCGCGTCTGTAAATATCAAGTCTCAAAAAACAGACAAAAACAACAAACATCTAACCCAAACTTAAGGCCATTCAAACGGAAACGATCAGAAAGATGCTGTGAACGTGCTGCACACCCACCGTTGGGGCCGAGAATTGGCAAAAGAAACATAAAGAGTGAGAGAGAGAGAGAGAGAGAGAGAGAGAGAAGGAGAGAAACGAACTCCAACTGGTACACGAATTTAAATCGCCAATATCTTGCGAATGGTCCGAGCGCATGATGAAAATGATCCACCGACGCGTTCCTTTTGGGTCGGCTGAAAGTCCAGCATCACTGTGTGCACACTCACACCGGAGCAAGATCGCGTATGATCGCGAGTTGATGCTGGCGGTGTTCTTGGAATCACCGGGCGGTAAAGATAGTATCACCGTCGAAAATGGCCCCCACTCAGATCACCCTCGTTTTCACGTCTCGATCATCCCCATGCAGGGGTTGTTCCGTCATCGTAAAGCGCAAGATCACGAGATTGCACTAAACCACCCGTACGAAACAGCGCTATACGAGGCGCCCCCGTTTCGTCGATTATCGTCGAGTGTGTACGTCCGGCTTGCGCCTTTGCTTCCGCTTTCGAGACGCATTTTCCTGTGCCACGCATTTTCGCACGGCTTCGAGAACTCAAGCCGCCCTCACTAGCACCGACTCGATCGCGAGGGCATTTAAAATTTAAATGTACACTCGTCGAGATCCCTCTGTGGGCCGATCCTGGGTTTCGGTGGTAGTGGTTGCAAACGATCTACCAAAACCGGCACACCAGTTGGTGCCAATTGGACACGATCGAGTACTTTGGCGTGCTGGCGCCGTAAATTAACGATCGAGAACCGTCCGCTGACGTCACCGTCACGGTCACCAACACACGGGCAGTTGCGTTCTAATCGCACCATGCAAGGGTGAGTGTGCGTTATCAAGCACGAGGCGCCAAAGTGCGATCGTTCCGGGTCGCCAACGTGCGCACCAGATGCTGATGATCGCGAAGCAACCCTTGTGTCCTTTTTCCGCCATGTCACTGATCACCGGTTAGACACGATGCTGGCTTAAAGGAGCATGATCGAAATGGGCATATATTTTACAGTTTTATTAGCAGCCCCGAATAACCCCAACGAATCTCATCACACCTTCCGAGCACGTTCACGTTGGCTGCACATCACCTCAACGTTCGAACGTGCCATCCCCGAACCCGGCACAGGGTGACACATATTAGCACGGTGGCCATGGCGACAAAATCACACACGCACCCAATCCCGCCGTGTTTATTTTTGAGACTCACCCGGGAGCAATAAACTCCCGCGCGGACGGACGGACGGGCGGATAAAGCCGCCGAATGCGATGAAGTAATCAGCCGGATGTCGTCGGGGTTTTTCGAAGAGCAAGACGAGTTTGACGTCTTGGCGGATGGCCCAACGGTTCCCTTTCGAAGGGCCTTTTTAATGGGTGCCACTCTGGCTCTGGTCTGGATCGTACGGCTTTATCAGTGCACCGTGTGCTACTTGAAACCACGTCCAACGATCGCTCGAGGAATCGTCCACTTCCTGCATTGGCTTTCTTCTTTCACCACGATCTTTAAGATGATCTTGTAAACTGATAGTGACAACGATCGCATCCAGATCGTCGATCCAGTGTACAACACACACACACACATCTCATCAGCACTCGAGAGAAAAGCATTAACGGAAACGCGAAGTGTGCGTACTTCCGGAATGAAGCCGCGAGTTGCGCGAAATTCCCGTTGCTCTACGCAACCGACTGAGCACCGGAACCGGTTCCGGACGGTGGAGGCTATCTACGTTCTAATTACTTAGCGCTTCCGGGGAAGCAGAGAGCGAGAAAGGAACGGTGCTGAGGCAAGCGGACAATTGTGATACCTATCACGGGGTCGAGGCACGGTTCCGGGCCCAAGCTATTTCCTGTCTGGAGGCAGTTCCGGTTCTAATTTAGCATCCGGTGGGACGTGCGTGGAAAGATAATTTTAATTACGCACCATCGCGAGGTCGCGGACTCGATGCAGTTGCGGTGTCCGTTGACATAATTTCTCCTTTGCACCGGTAGCTGATACGAGAAGGCAAAGCATGCGTTTTCAACGACCATTTTCTTACAGCCTATGGATCGTTGGTTAATCTAGATCACGAGGGTAAATTCGATTAGAAACATTTTTTTGGGATTCCTAGAAGAATGTGGAAAATGTTACCAGACCGAAGAAAAATGTGCGGAATTCATGGACCTTGCGCTCGCGAAGGCCTTGTCTCCGAGACAATCTTTTTTATTCTTTTGGTGGCGGGAACTATGCCACCCACAAGACCACCCAAATGGGGTGTTTCGAATTAAAGCTGGCCATCGAATCGATGAACGTGCGCATGATGTCATGGCGCCGACACCCATTTCGGTATTGTTTGAGTGGCCAAGTTCTCCCGTGGAAGCGATTTCGTTCCATCGAAACGCCAGCAGTCGAATTTGCGCACGATAATTTAGCCAACTCTTGCGTAATGCTGCGTGTCTCGGTCGAGGCCAGTCTATCGGAAGAGAAGAAAATGGTTAGGGGGTTAGGGGATGCGACCCCGTGTGCCGTCTGAGACGAGCGAGATAACCGATGCTCCGAGGGGGAGGACGAAACACGCACACCAAACCGCACACATGGCTGGGTTATTTTTAAACATTTTCAATTTCCGTATTATTTCGCCGGTGGAGCTAACGCAGCCGTACCGTGGCCACGAGACGCACCGATTTTTCCCTTTTTTTTCTTACCCCCAAGGCCATTCGCATCCTGACCGGCGTTGGAGGCGTTTGTGGGCAGATTTTTGCAAATGAAACTCATCGCGTAGCGCGCAGACGAGCGAAAAAAAAGATCCTTTCTCTCGGGGAGAAAGGTGGAGGCGATGATTAGGCGTAGGTGGGAAAAACGACACGGGTGCTGACGGATGATTGGTCTGGCGTGATTCAACTTACTTCAATAGCAAGCCGTCTGATGTCTGAAACTTAACCACAGACGTCCAACACGCGCCATTTGACTGAGAGCGCAAATGGAATGCAGCAAACAAATAGGCAAACGCTAGAGACATATTTAAAAAAGTAATATTTTATACAAAAACATAACAACAATAGACAAAAAAACCACAACCGTTATTCTTCGTCCATTAGCCAGTCTTTCGATACGACAGGTTCAGGTTCTTTTGCCGACTTCGGTGTTTCGGAATGTCCGATTGCAGCTACCTTCGAGACACCCTTGACTATCTGCTGGTAGCGATTACTTATGTCCGATATCCACTCCGAATCGTCCCAATGGTACCAGCTCAGCACGCAAACAATTAGAATGAAAAACAGATTGGTGGTGATGCCTGAAAGCGCAAATGATTCGTAAATCGTAGAACGTAAAGCGAACGAGTATCGACGAGTAAACTCCTACCTATCACCGCTGAAAGAACGGGCCAGTTAAACATTAGATAGCGTAACCCCGTGAAGTTAGCGACTACCTGCAGTTGTGCTGAGTACAGCTGAACGTCCTGCCGAAGAATGGTGATGTCGATGTTCGTGGCCGGGTGATTGGAGTCATCGAGGAAATTTGAGAACAATTCCACCGTGACCAGTTGCTTCTCTTCCCGATAGCCGAATACCAGCAACGGTGCGAACACTATCGTGAGGATCGTTTTGAGCAGGTCCGATTTGTAGTGCAGCATCGACATGCGGCATGATTTGGCGATTTCCTCGTACCCGTAATCCTTGACCGTACCGCAAACCGTAAACATGCCTGCGGGAAGCGAAAAAGCGACTTAGTTGCGCCTGCAAAAGCATTGCTTTAACATGTACTCAAAGCTACATCAAACCCACAACCGTTATCTAGGACGATCACTTAATATAAACGATTACCTATTTTACCATTGTGATCAGATTCAGGCATTTCCAGGTTAAGGATGATCTTGTACGGTTGTCCAACCATAAGGAATCTTTGATGATTTGTCAATGCCACGTTCGCCGTTGGGTAAGGTTTACAGTCTATCGAAGCATCCTTACATTCGCTACAAAATAAACCAAATGTAAGCATATGATTAATGGCTGTTGGCTGTGATATAACAGAAAGCTGTTAGATAAGTACCGTAAGTTGAGATGTACATCTTTCAAGTGTAAAACGGATGGCATGTACGAGTAGTAAAAGTATAGGTACAGGAATATCGAAGCCCACACGACGGAAAATCCCACCAAAACGACGATGAACAACTTGAGGAACACATTTTTCGTGGTATTTACGCTCTTTTCCTTGCGGGCTTTGTATTCTTCTGCCGCAGCCAGCCCGAGTGTTGCGATAGGTCTGATGAAGTAATTCCGTACTATCTTGAATGGATCCAAAATCATGAGCAACAGCCCTACGACGAATCCCATGTTAGGTGCTGATCAATGTACAGACGGGTTCAAACGGAATAGATAAGAAATCTCTGTCGATGCGATAATAGCGCTGCAGCCAAGGAAGGTAGTATTATAATCAATGTATAATTTTTCTACATGAATGGCGTGCTTCGGAATGTTAGAAGGTGCTTTTACATGTTACATGCTCAATGTAGATTACATCTGCGATTTTATGCTCAAATTTGAACGCCAACTCGTCATTTGTTCATCAGCATATTGTTTGAAACATGTGCTATACGCAGTTACTTTTACAATCCGAAGTTCTTTGTTGCTTTTGCGTACAAAATTAGATCAATTTGGGTCTCTGACATTCAGCTGCAATTAAACATAATAACCATTAAATTATTAGCAAAGAGAAGTTAAAATAAACCAGCGTTAGCAATCATATTTTGCTTACACGATTGATGCCATGTTACATGTTTGATACAACAACTTACCTTTATTATGCTTAGTTACTTTGTATTTGGATATCACTTTCAAATATATTTTAGTAGAAATAAATGAAAAGTTTTCATAAATTTTGAATTAAAATCCGGCAAACCTTTTGCGATATCAACATTAACGATCAAAACAACCTCGCTCGCACACACTGTTAAATGCGATGACATTGCTAGGCAGCGATACGTCAGATGATGATTTGGACGAATGCCTAATGGTGATGTTTGTGCCTAGAAATTATGATTTTTAATTAAGAAAAAGAAAACTAGCTCGCATTTCACTTGAGCAAAATACGGAAAATTTTTCGTAAAAGTAACAAGAGAACATACCAATCAAGAGGTAATGTTTTATCCTCCGTGAAACTGTGCTACAAAAATGAGTCTACCACTAAATCAATTGAAAATTCAAATGATTGAATTATTTCAAATAATTTAAACGCTTGAAATATTTCAAGAATTGAAACAGCGTTTTCTATGAGTAAGATTTGAAACTTTGTGTACAGCGGAAGTCAAATTGTGTTATACGCTGAATTAATCCGTAGCACAGTTTGTGCCTCGTATGGAGGGGAAAAATATTAACTCTTAACTGGTATGTTCTTTTGTTACTTTTGTGAAAAACTTTCAGTTTTACCCGAGAAGTGCTCGGAAATTAATTTATTGTCATTTATTTTATCTTTTCCACTTTCCACGCTATGGCGTGTTCGTTTTCAATGAGCATAATCTTGTGGAAATAGATGAATAATTTAGTAAATTTTTGAACGCAATTTAATCGTAAAAATTTGGAATTCATAAAAGATTACTGCTATTCGATGGGAAGAGAGCGAAGTATAAATTATTAATCAAATATCAAAAAACGACGCAAGAAATACTGCAATAAGATGTTTTTTTATTGTAGATGTTGACTTCGTAAGTAATCTACAAGTACACCTTCCAACCAGTTAATAATAAAGTGAAAATCTCCAGCACGAAACTTGTGCACAAAAGTCACAGTAAAGAATATAAACTGAATAACAACCGGGTCGTTATAACTGGTTAAATATTAAATTATATATTGCCGCTATGCGCGCAACGTGATGAATTCATTTTGAGAACAGCCTGGAAAATTGCACCGAAAGTTGATAGAACATTACATTTCATAAAGACTACCTAACAATCATTGAAAAAATAACAAACCACTTGTGAGTATTAAGCATCACAGACATGGTAAATGGACTGGAACGTTTTAAACGTGCATATGCATCAACTTTCTCATTAACCCCGGACCGTTCCAGAGCCCATTCAATAGTAAGTGCCAGTAAAGCGCCGGCATAAAGTCCTTCTTCATAAGGTACATGGAGAAGCGTTCTTTGCGTTGGTCCACTGGGAAAGTTTCCAACGGCGTCAGGGAATAATCAAACTCAGCCAACATACACGTGTTGTATCCGGTGACCAAGGGACAGGATGCGTATCCATCGAACACCCGGTTAGGTGTTTTACCCTCCATAACAGCCATTAAGTTTTTGTACACCACTTGCGATTGTGCAGCTGAAGATAGAAGCGAAGGAAGAAAAAATCAAATGCACATGCAATGCTAACGATGCCAGCTCGCTGATGAATTAGCATTTACAAGTAGCTCTCGTTTCCTTACCGACGGAGGCCGCTGTTTTGGAATTCGGTGACGACGAACAATCGCCGATGGCAAAAACGTTGCTGAGCTTCTGATGCTGCAGCGTATCCTTGTTCACGTCCACGAAGCCAGCCTCATTAACTAGGCTTTTGCAAGCCTTCAACACGTCTGGGGCGCCCATGGGAGGTGTGACGTGCAGAAGTTCATACTGTAGCAATGTGAGCAACAGGGAGACGTTAAGATCCTTGTCGCACGTTTACCACAGCCTGACCTACTTACCTTAATGGTGAATTGTTCTTCCGGCTTGTCAAGATTTTGGAATACCGCTTCATCAGAGGCTGGTTTGACTTCGACAAGATTCGTACGAAGATTCACATCGATGTTGCGCTTTTTGATGATTTCCCACAACGCATCAGCATAGTGCTTTACACCAAACAACACCGGCAAAGAGGTGTTGTACTGCAAGTGGGCATTTTTGAGCTTGTTGTTCTGAAATGAAACAAACGAATTGAGCTTCGGTCCGTACCGTAGACATGCAAGGTCCTTAGAATGATTTTTTAGTTATACGCATACCTTTCTCAAATAGTGCTCTGCAATGTAGAGAATTTTTTGCGGTGCTCCAGGACACTTGACAGGGCTGTTCGGAAACGTGAACACGGCATTTCCAGCTTTGAAATTCCGCAAAGCTTCAAAAGTTCGGTTGACGTATTTGGGTGAGTAATTGGAGCACACTTTCCCATTCGGAATGGAGAGCGCTTCAACCAGTCCAGGAATCGCGTTGTAGTTCAACTGTAGCCCGACAGCAACCAAAAGATACTCGTACTCGATTTTATCGCCACTGCTTGTATAAACGGCATTATTATCTGGATCCAATTTTGCAGCCGAATCCTTAACCCATGTAGCTAGTGTAGGTAACACGCTTTTCATAGGTCTAAAACTGTCCTCTAGTTTTTTTATTCCTCCTCCAATCAGAGTAAACATTGGCTGATAATAGTGATTCTGATAAGAAACAAGAGAAATGTAGCTAGATTAAATGTGCCCAAGCTTAAAGATAGAAAAAGCTATAAATAAATGAAAAAAAGAAACTAATTCGAAACCCACAAATTATCGCTCGTCACGAACAGATTTCAGTTTGTTCCTTTAATTAGCACAAGTTATACAATGCTGACTTGCAGTCTTTTGGCGGGCATAGCTAACAAATTGAGTTTGAGAAGAACAACCCCCATAACGAACTATGAAGAAAAATATGTCTCGAGTTTTAAAAAACTTCGGTAAAAGATTATGGGAATGAGTAAAACGAATACACAAAAAATCATTCTAAGTGAACATCCTGTTGTAGATAATAATAGCAGGAAGGAAGCGTTGATAACAAGCTTTAATTTTGATTGCACACTTTAAATTTGTAATCGCGAAATAGAGATAAAAATCGCCTCCACTTCACGAGACGCTTGTAAGTCTTGCAATAGACGAAATGAAGGCTTTTTGTGGAATTGCTACTTACATCAGCTGGTTCAAGAATAATCACTTTTCCTGCGCCCAATTTGCTGGACGCTTTTGCTGCAACGGAACATCCTCCAGCTCCACCGCCGACTACTAATAGTTTGCATCTGTGGTGAAAAATATTAGTAAAAAGAGAAGAGTGTTATAACCCGAATATTCAAAAATGAACAGCAGCAAAAGCAACATGCTTTCTAAAACCACCTGTGGCTTTTCTATTGCTTATTATGTTTCATTCTCAACCAAGCATTCGCAGCACCTACTTGTGATTTTCTTGCATCAAACTGCCCGTAGAAAAACTTCTTAAAACAATGCCTATCGGGTGGTGTTTTGTTGATATTGAATGACTTAAAACTTTCAGCATCTTGAACGGTGGCACGACTTCTTCTAAAACTAGGTAGCTTTTAAATCACGAAGACACAGAATTTGTTCTATGTAATAAAACTGGAATGATTGTAATTCAGCAGATAGCCAAAAGGTCACTTTATTGGTTTCTGTGATGCGTTGAACAGGTTCCTATCAGTATTCGGCCTAAGTATGATTGGAAGCAACTTGTCTGATGATTCAATTGTCGGCTTTTTTCAAGCATAATTTGACAAAACCATATTATATTAATTTACAACAGTTTAATTTATGTAAAGCAATAAGATTTGATTATGCACGCATAAGAGATGAGCCGCAATAGATATACGCAGAAAATTGTGTTTAAAAATTCAAATTTCACGAATAAATTTACAAAAATGCTCACAATCAACAAACTAAAACCCAAAACAATCAAGACCGCGTACACACGACCAATTTTGCGGATGAAACATCAAATGTGTCAAATGTTTTAAAATCATTCAAATAGAATAGTTTTACAATATACTAAAAAGTAAATGCTACAATATTAAAAAAAAAGCTTTAATCTGTAAAATTTATGATTTAAATTTTGTCTCAATGCTGTTTATACATTTTGTTAGTAACTAAATGCAAATAAGTTTTAACTGTGAGTCAGATAGGGCTCGAATATCTGACATTCAGATTCAGAGTGGTTTGATAAACGAACGCTAGATGGCGTAGCTAAAATCATGCTTTTGAGCAGCGCTATTTGCAGAAATTCTATAGTACAAAGCATGAATTGCTCATGGTTTTGAAATGCATGACACGATGATACTTAGTAATATACAATCGGAATAACATTTACAGTAATACGTCAATCGTGTAATACATTTCTTCTTTCATGCGTATAATGTATGTAATATTACTGTTCAATATTCAAAAATGTCGGTGATCCAAATATGTGAAAGATTTAGATGATAAAATAATATAAAAAAAGTAATTGATTGATCTATTTAATGATCTTCAACAACATAGAGTTGTATAATTCTTATATATTTCATAATTTTCGATCAGTTTCATGTTGTATGCTTGCACATATAAACCAACGACAATACACTTACTTAATTTTACTACGTAGACCTTATCCGTTTAAGATAATCATTTACAGTATTCCATCGTTGTGGTAGGTTTAATGAGTGCTTTTCTTGTTTTTCATGGGTCAACAAAAAAACTCGCTGAAGCTTTTTACAGGGTGCTGAGCTGGTTAATTGATGTTAACATTGCTAGGGTTTCTTTTAATTCGACGCCCATGAAGGCGCGTCGGCCAATAGTAGACCGGCCGGTGGAGTTTGTTTTACGTACCATATTCGAGTGGCGTAAAAAGGGCATTGAGTCGACAAACTGTCGTCTCATTTCCCGGCCAGCATCGGCGACGGCCCTCAACAGCATACCGACGGGGCTGGGGCGCATTATAATTCACATCGTAACCTCACTTGTCTTTCTGATATTCTAATGCGAAGATGAAACGCCCCACTCTGCTCAGCGCTGGACGGCCGAGTTCTGGAAGTCGTACGGTACTGCTAGCCCGCCGCAGGTTACACACACCTGAACGCCGGCCGTCTAATGTCGGTGCATGCATCATTCAGTAGCACAGCGAGCATCCCGGCGATCTAAATGGCAAATTGGGCCCTTCCAGCTACGTCGCCTGTAACCGAACCGTAGAAGGATACGCCACTCGAGCTCACCGACGGCGGTGCGATCGGACGAGTCTCCGCCGGAGGCGTCACTTATCCGACAAATTCCCCCCTGTCGATGGTAGTCGCCTCATTTCAATCAATTGAAAAGCAGCAGGATCCCTGATGAGAAGCGCCACCGAAATCTATTAACCGAATTGAAATGGATTAATGACGAATTTCACAGGGTTGTAGCCAGGCTAGTGGGGTGCCCCGGTTCGCTGATGCCGCCAGGATGGCGATGGAAGTTTTCAGGACGACCGAACACGCCAGGACACGCGGCATTTTCCGCGTCCAGTCGCGGCGCGATTAGGCGAGTAAATTGAATCGTCAATCGGTGGACGGTTGGGCACCTTGATGGAATGTTAAAGCGGCGATCGGGAGCCTGATGACGCGCAAAGTCGTCCCGGGACGTGGCATTCCGTGCGGTGGGCCACCAGTTACGCGTCACCAAACGAACCGAGATGCCAGGATTGGTCGGGAATTGAATTAAGCAACTAGGCGGTGGGTACGAAATCATCGCCAATTGAAATGATCGATATGCTGCGGCTGTCAAGAATTAAGTCATCAATTGAACTCAAAGCGTAACAGGAGCAGCAGGAGTCCCGGCAAGCCAAGAAGCAAAAGGCGTGAACTAACACGCGTGTGTGCGGCGTGCACACGTACACTCGCTCACACATACGTGGCTGTGCATGATGCAACACTACGCACAAGCAGGCATCCTGTGCGTTCGCCACGGTGGCCCAACTCGACACCCCAGTGCAATGTAAGTCAATTGATGAAATATATAGCTATATATTCTCCGCCCAGCAAAAAAAGGATACACCCGATGGGTGCTTCCTACCGCACGCAGTCGTGTTTGCGCTTGAGACTGGGGGCCGGCGGCGATGATGTGTCATCGGATGGTTACGATGTTTAATTTCGTTCGCCAGGAAAAGCGATTGCTGTCAGCCGTGGAAAATGGCAAGAAAAATCCCCCGTAATATGCCCTTGTAGAAAATGTGAAAAATTATATTTCATACAATTGACGCCGGTTTGCTGGTTAAATGATCATACAAATCTGTTGAATAACTTCCCAAGCAATAATGAAATAGCGCACACACTTAAATCGAACACACTTAAATAGGGATGCTTCGGTTACCCGCCGACAATGTATGAGGCAATTATTTCCCGAACAACAACTAGGCCCCCTCGCTGCCTGTGGAAAAACAGACAATTAGCAAAACACCCATTCAGTGGAGCCTTCGGATAAAATTTTCACCCCCAAACCGTTGGCACTGCTGGCCACGATTGTAGGCAAACGGAAGGATGTCTATTGCCCCAAGGGTTGCAGCCGCGTGTAACGAAGATTATTTCTTTCTTTTTTTTTTTTATATTTCTTTCGCTCCTCCATTTCGCCTCCACCGGCTACCCATCTCGTCATCTCAACGGATTCTGCCGGTCACGATCTCTTGCACGTGCTCTATCTCGCTCTTTCACACCGTACCATCCCTATCCTTTCGACGTTTTTCCATCTCTTTTACGTAGCAGCCTTCTCTTTCTCCCTTCATCTCTCGCTCTCTCTCTCTCTCTCTCTCACTCTCGCTCTCTCTCACTCCATAACCCACCCCTCGGTAGGGGTGCTTCAGGGGGTGAAGTCACCACACGGGGTTGCTAGCTATTCTCTCAGCATTTATCGTTCCTACTCTAAGCTACACTCCCCTTTAGATCGTCAACTTCATTTCGATTACTTTTCGCTCCTGCAGCATCTTAGCCGCGTCTCTTTTTCGCCGAGAAGAGAACCACCAAACCCCTCAAAGGGGGAGGTGTGTGTGTGTGTGCAGGCGGGTGCCAGAGGCTTCACCCTCTCTTCCCGCCCCCAAAAACACCCTGTACCTCACGACGCCATTCGCCTGCCGGTTGCGTTGGATAGTGTATAAATTTCCAAGGATTATAAAAGGAAGAAACAGTAGCGAGCAGATATTTAATCGTGTGTTGATAGCCGCAACGATCTGATCGCTTTCTGGAAGGGCTAACCGGGCCGTGGGCTAAGGAAAATCGCGTCATTCGCGAGCTGCTTCGGAAGCGTTCGCACTAGTTCCAGTACTGTACCGGTGTGCAAAAGTTGGGAAAAGTTTTTCGTAAGAGCAGATCATTCAGGTCGCCTTTGTCGGCTCCCATTTTCCGAAACGAAGGAACTGTTTCCGGGGCTGCATCGTGAAAAAGCTGGTGATCATCTGGGGTGAAGTACGTTACGCCAACATTTGCCGGCGGCACTGAAGTGTTCTGCGTTTGAGTTCGTCCGTTTCGAGTGGCAGCTTGGGCGGTACACGTGCGTTCGAGTAATCGCAACCGGGCGTTTTTAGCCGTGAAACCTGTGAAATCGCAAACAGCTTCCGTGAAATTAAAGCTACAGGTAAGCAGCCATGAACAAAGCACGATGTTAAGCGAGTGAGCACATTTCGTGGGGGATAGTCGAGTTGTTCGGGGAGTTTCCACTGGGAGTTCTAGTTTCTTCTGGATCGCCATTTAAACGGCAAGTGATCATTTGCGGCTTTTAGCCGTTTTTTGCCTTGTCATTAGTCTCCTTTGCACCAGCAGGAAGTGCACCGAATTATGGTGCCGTACAACAAGCAGATACAACAGCTAGAAACACTTCAGTGCGCTTTGGCTTTAGTACTCTGCTCCAAACGGTATCAAGTGTCGTCCTAATCATGCCCCGCTTTGTGCATGCTGTGGAACCATAAAGTCCTCACCATCCTAAACGGGTGCTTGCAGAAGTGCGCCTGGTGCGATAATGTTGATGCGCTCGGTGCAGTGTTGCCAACTGCTGCGCGCCATACTGCCGGTGTGATGTGATAAGAGCGATCTCTCCTATCACTGTACAAGCAGCACTATTTCGGACAGTGCTGCCAGCCGGAGGTACTGTTTTAAGTAGATGCACGTTATGTAGCATATAACTTATTCATCGTGGGGAAATGATCGTTGCCACCTGCCACCGTAACCGGGGATTGGTGGCGTCAGGAGGCAAATACAACAACACAAACACAACAGTGGCGTGGTTTCACGTGAGCTGGTCCTATCTACCATGTCAACGCCCATTTCGTAGTCTCGTGATCATTGGAGTCTGGTGAGGCGTTCGAGTGCTGGTGCTGTTGTTACAGACGAGTACTCCCTTATCAGCATCGGTACGATTTCCGTTCGTGCAGGTCATTCATTCGGATTGTGTATATTGAGGCGAAGGATTGGCCCACGGCGTTCTATTTTGGATTTGTGCACACGGATCTCATGACGTCAGCAAAATGAGTGTGCATTTACACTCCACCACAGTTAATTATGATGGATTGTGTTGGTATAGCCTGGGGAAGATTCCTTTTTTATTTCCTCGCCAGAACTAAATCCCCAAGCACACATACAGGATCAGAGTTGCTGACACAGCAAATCATCTTAGTTATGAAAAATTGTTTTCAAAATCGCTACTCGCTACAACTGTTTATTTCAATTTCTTCACTATCGTTTCTATAAATCATCTCACTTGATGTTTAAGCAGTCAAATAAACTTGACATACAAACTACAGAATAATGTTTTATTGAATTATATTTACATGCCATAAAAATATTGTCATGAACATTACAAAAGCGATAGAATTAATTTCGTCCTTTTGACTCACGTGGAGCAACACGTTTCAACCGGAGCCCTTTTGCTTTGCGTGACCAACGGTCGCGACCATGCAATCGTGACACGTGCTCCGTGTCTTTAACCGAGAAATAAATTACCTACATCTTTGCGTAAAATCCGTTCATCATTTGCATTGAGCGTTGCCTCGGGACCGCAATGCGACAGGTGATGAAAAGGTAAATTTTTGATGGATCACTTTCCACTTCCCTCGTTAAGTATTAGCACAGTGCGGCAAACTGATCGGTCATCGATCACCTGCTGCAGGGTGCCTGGTGGCAAACAGCATCCATTACGCTTGAATCGCCAACGCGTGGGATTACCTTTTATGCATTTTTTAATTGGGCAAATTAGGTGAGTCATCAAATTAAACGTGATTATTAGTGACTTACCCGGGCGTTTCGTACGTCACGGTGCAACAGCGGCCGATGATTGCATGAGAAAAGCCTACACCATTTAGCGGGTGCTACCGAGCGCTGGCGGCTTTTAGCGTGCCGACGGCAAATGGAGCTCTGCCAAGTCGTTTGGTCTGAGTAACTAGAACACGCTGGGAAATTTCCAAGCCCCGCTCGGACGATCAGGTGACACGATAATTCCACCACCACCGTTTTGCTTTGTAATCGATCGCCGCCAGAGAATGTTCCTTTCCTTTTCGTCGGCCTTTGACATGCCTACGTGACATTGGTCATGTAGAACCTCAGCTGGCGTTGGGCCCCAGCAGGATCCAGCGAATGTCGGTGTGATTTACTTTTCAGCCATCCATCGATCGACTTGTGACGCACGTCCATCGAACATCGCCTTGGGCGAACAGTGCCGACAGGATGCTCACTCAGGATGTTGTGTTGCGATTCCAGAAAATGGAATGATGCGCTTCGAACATTGTACGAAACTATTAGTCTTATATAATGCGTGTTGGTAGGTAATTAGGTTGAACTGCCCCGGGGCGCTCTCTGTCGAATGGAAAACAAACGAGGGAAACCCGATTAATGATTATGAGTCACAGAGGCCCTTCTTTTAAGGTTCCTTTGGCGAGGCATGTTTCGCCATTATGTAGCGTCGTTTACGTCGCTACCCGCGCGGTGGTACGGAAATTCCAATTCCATCTCAGACCAACTGGTTTCTGACGCCCGGTCGCGGCCCGAACTGATAGGATCAATAAACTTTTCCACGACCGGCAGCTTCTTGATCTCCTTGAAATCGGTCCGGCCGGAGGATGCGTTCCTCGCTGGGTGCGGATATTTTAGAAGCACTCTAAACCCTACCCCGTGAACTGGTACTAAGCATTCTAAAGCATTAGCGAGTGAAGCTGGTACGTTGACCTGAATGGTAACGAAGGCACGATGGGAAGGGTCGCAATCAAAGTGTTAACCGTTCACCCGATGCCAGCGCAATCCCCGGCTGGAAGCGAAGGGAAGTCTTTACTTAACCTGTTCAGTTACCCAGTCACCTTTTTTGACTCGACCCAGCTAACCGCCGCCGTCGGAACCGTCGGAGCCGTAACGGATGGCGGCACACAAGAGGAACAGCTGAGTGTAGTATGTCATTTTTATAGTTATTTTGACCTTGATCCGCTGCTGCGGGTTGCTCCTTCGCGTGGCCGCGGAAGGACATCGGAAGGACGTGGTGGAAGGCGGAAGAGAACGAGTCTTTTCCGTCTCGCTTGATCACTTGATTGCCGGTCAGCGATCGTGCGGGCGAATGCAGCATGAGTGCAGTGTTGCAACGGGGCTGGTTGCATCCGATGTTTCGAACCGGGAGTACGTGAACTACTGCACGTAGGATGGAGTCTAGGCCGCGTTCGATCGCCGGAACGATAGTACAGCTTGCCCAAGTACCAGTCACGTGAATAGGTCGGAAAAATGAGGGGGATGAAAAATTGGAAAAGCGCCCCATCGACTCGTGATCGGCGACATCGCGCTTAATAGTGTTCGTGAATAATAAATCTGCTTCGAAGTGGCGCACCGAAAGAGGAATTGACGTCAGCCCGGTGGGTGGTACGGTGAGGTGACTTTCATGAGACTTTCCATCAAGCCCCCCTTCTCCTCTCTCTTTCACTCCTTCCCCCCCCCCCCCCCTTCAACCGATGCCGGTGGCCAATTTCGAGCGACATCAAATCACGACCGCACCACCGAACAAATGACACTCGCTCGAGAGGCATGCGGCATCCATGACGCCCCTCCCCCCCCCCCCCATTTTGACAGCAGTGGCAGGGGGGGGGGGGGCTCAACTCTCGCGTGATCGTCCGTTTTTTTTCTTCTGCCCCCACGATCCCGGTTGCGTCAGCAGGGTGGCGTGCCAGGAGCGGGTCATGCAGCAGTGAAAATGCGGCGAAACGAGCCCGACCGGTCCACGATCGAAAGCCGAACGTGATCTCGGCTCCATCGTGTCTGCCTCGATGGTCGCTGGCAGTGGCAACCACAGAGGTGACATACACCCCCTAGGACCCCCACTGCCCCCCCCCCCCTTCCCCTCGATCAGGCGTCATTCACATCATTGTTCGCATTCATCATCATCATCATCATCATTCGCAGCAACAGCAGCATCATCGTGCTCTCGTGCGATCGGTCGGTCGCGTGCGCACGGTCGGCGATCGTCAAGTGACAGCTGAGCGCGCGGTTTTCGCGGTCGTAGATCGTAACACCACCACCAACGCAGCTGTCGAGTGGCGAAATTAATACATGGCATGGTCCGATATATCGAATGAAAACCGGTGTTCGCGATCGCGAGGCGAATGGGTCAGCGTTTTGCTTGTTCGGTTGTGCGCGCGCGCGCCCGATCGCACTGTTGCTGGGTCATTACTGATTCCTTCCGACGTCGCGTGGCTCTCCTTTCGACCCTCCGGTGCTGTCCACCCCTTTTGGCGGGTGATTCCCCGAGAGGCAGTCGGTTTTTTTTTTCGTACGTTCACACAACGTGTTGCGGTTTGATCGCTAACCGTTTCGATTCGTTTGGCGGACGTCCGTTTCGGGCTTAATACCTTCACTCCGGGGGGTGGCTCGCAGGATAGCGATTTGGCACAGAAGGGAGTCGCTAGTAGTTTCATTCGAAAATCAACCCCCAATGGGTTCCTCGAAACTCCGCCTTCGGGCTTATCGCTGATTGCTTATCATCGAGCGCGTAAATCGCGATTCTCGTAGCATCGCAGCAAGTTTGGACTTGAATGAACGAATTTATTTATTGCATGGCACAACACGAGGCATGTTTTGACTACCGAGCACCCATTCCGTGCACCGGACGCCACTCTCTAACCAAATCAATTGATTTTCTATACTGTGCTAATACCCGTAAAGGCAGCACAAATTTTACACGAGCTGTATATCAAATGTGTCCCAAGAATTGGCAGCAGTTGGTGTTTGAGAAACTTAATCAAACGTGCTTGCGATTGAGTAAGAATGTGCCAAATGTGTTAATCAACCAGAGCAATGTTTACTTAGTCCTCCGGTTTTCTCCCAAGCCTTCCAGGTGTGCCTAAAATTGATCAACGCCAATCGTAGTAGCAGTTGGACGAGATTTCAAATCTCACACATAGCGGTAGTACGCGTTATCGCGTGAATAGCGACATTAAACGGGCCACAAGCGCGGTAACCGAGGTGTTTGATAATTGAAAACCCTCAGCCGTTGTGCACACGTGGGTTGGAAATGCCAGATTCAACGCAAAACGAGGGCTCCGATACTGTACAGGCGAAAGAAATGTGTAATGTTTATTTTTCTTCTGCCATTCAGCGAGGAAAAAATTGATAAGATCGGCGATACGATGTTCAATGACTTCTGTGCAAATTAGGCGCGATGACTTGAATGACTGCGTAAGTTGCACAGATAAGCGGCATAATGAGACTGGGTACTTGCGAGCGGTAATGGTGATTGATTGACTCGATGTAAAGCGATGGGAGTCCACGACGACGCTGAAGGTCGCGAACGAGCTGGAAGGGCCGCTCGAAGGGCCGGTGTACATGAAATTCGAGCATGCCCGGAAGGGCCTTCCTGAGGGTCCGTCTGGGTTCTTGAAGGGAGCATTAGCGGAAGCCCTTCGGTGCCCTTCCATCGCCTTCGCATTCCTACAAGCGAAGAATATCGTCTCATCAGCATATCGCTCGTTGACTGGCCGGGGACCAATTTGCTAAGGAGCTTGTCGTCGCCAGTCTGGGCTAAGTTAAAGCTTTTTTGGGCATCTTTTCCCTGTGGCAGGGTTCGAGCGGTATGCTCCGTTCGTGTGCGTCCGATATCGGTGCTTCTTTGCCGATATAAAAAATAAAATAAAAACGAATAGCCTCGTGCAGCACACCGTGCCTTGTCAACGGCATGTTGAGGCCTGCCCAGGCCGTGCCCAGCAGTGACGAAGGAATGTTTAAACATTTCTCGTGTTTGCTTAGCTGGCGACAAGGCTCGTACGTGGTGTACTGTGCTGATATGGGAATGCACCGTGCCGTGGTGTAGACGCCGGCGTTGGACTTCCGACGAATTCCGACGTTTTTGGATGATGAAATTCTGACCGTTAATTGCGGCGGACGCACACCGTATGGGAGCAGGAAATCCAATTTCGTCAGCACATTCCCCAGACAGGGGTCCAGCCAAGCTAGGTGTGGCTGTGGGAAAATGAGGAACGGGAAAGTACATTAATTGACCAGTATGGATCTTGGTGAAAAAAAAATAAAATGAAATAAAAGTACATCGAAAGAACTCCCAATGTTGAATGTACTTAGCAACAGAAATAATACAAAAAGTCAGCAAGGAATCATTAGAGCGATGAAATGTTATTAAATGCTATTAAATGCCTACACCAACGGTCTACGGCAAATCTTTCAGCAAGCGGTCGGTGCCCGAGTAATTTTGTTCTAGAAATTACCCAACCAACCAACGATAATTACCCACGCAGCACAAAAGGTGCGTAATAGATCTAATCAACCATCGATCGGCAAATTACCCACCCAGGGGCCATTTAGGGGCAACTAATGGGAGTGGGAAGACCGGGTATGAGAGAAGATAGCTGCGACTCGTGAAGCAGTGGAAAGTTCCCGGAACGTCTTCGACATCGTGATTGACCGATTCGCGTCTTGCTCACAGCGTGCCAGGCCTTGAACGGACAGGTGAGCAGATAACACGACAAGATGCCAATCTTGGCCAAGGCAAACCGAAACGGCGTGGTGTGGCTCCTGTGTGTTAATTGTTTATATTTGGCAGTTCCGCGCCGGAGCACAAAGCCCGGGGCCTTCCGTCTAAGATTTCGCGTCAGGCATTTCTGGCGAGAATTTATTTATAGCGCGGCTGCGATGAGCCCGGTTTTGGGAAAATGCTTCCGCGATAATGAAGGCAACCGGCGGTGATGTGTCCTCGAGCTATCGAACAGTCCACCCACCAGTGAAAAAGGGTGGCTGTCAACAGCCCCAGCCCACCCTAGCGCGCAAATATCACGTGAAAGTCACATTCTTCCCGAGCCGACCGGTCGGCGCGTGAAAAGCATGTGATGCAACTGTACTTCTTTGCTCACGGTTTTTCCTATCTGGTGGTGTGGTGCGCGATACGCCGGACCTACCGACTGGCCCTTCGCAACGTGGCCTAATCCTGCCTCCATACTGCGCTGTGTGGAGGTGTGTTCGCGTGCGTTCTTTTCCGACCCGACGTGGAAGTGGCTGATTTTAGGCGATTAATTTTAATTAACGGTCTTTTGTCGAGCTAACCCGATCCGGTGTAGCCCGCCAGGGGTTTGGCCTCGAGTGGCCAAGTCACGTTTAAGCCACGTTGCTCGTGCACGCTAAGGGTGGCACGATGGTGGTACGGTTAGTCGTGGATTATTCCACTTTTTTTTTCGCTGCTGCTGCTAATGCCAGTACAGCTAATCTCGCGAGGGTGGACCCTAGTGTGTGTGTGTGTGTGTATTTTCCTTTCAAGCGGCCTTTTTTTTTTAAATCCAACCAACGCAAGAAATCGCGAGAGAAATCGAAGAAAAGAGGAACTAATAATGATTGCCAACGGTGGTGGTGGTGGTTACCTGGAAAAGGGACACCCCGCACGATCGCAAAGGGTTTGCGCGAAAGGGACAACTCTGCTTCAAATACAGCCCAAACAATCGGATCGGGTCGACGAGCCCAGCTGCCCATCGGATGCAGTGGGGAGACTATTTTATGTAACGAAGCAGATCCAAACGGTGCTAATGACTTCGTATCATGATCGCCTGATCCGGCTGTTCAGTGTACGGGGTAAGCTATTCGGACAAAAACGAGAAAAAGAGCGATAGAGAAAGCAAGAGAGAGAGAACGCAAAGGAGTGTGCTCTGTCGCACCGTAGTAGTAACAGATGGTTTGATCTTCCCTCGATCGTCAGTTCTATTCCAACGCGTCCACTAACCCCTACATGTATACTAAGTATCACCGCGTGTATACTAAGTCGCGCCATGCATGAAACAAAGAGCGAGAACACATTGGGCTCGTCTGCATCTCGAAAGGGCTCTACTCTAGTCTCTCTACCAGCCTGGTGGAGACCCATTTTCGATGCGTACAAAGTGGAACGACTAGAGCTAGCGCGCAATGGGGGAGATAAACGTAACTGAGCACCGACTTGGGCCACGATTCGCTCTCACACCAACGGAAAACGAGCGAGAGCGACCCGCGACCGAGGAGTGAGATTATAAATTCGTGCACGGTTCTGGCGCGCGCATTTCCATTTTGTGCATCAACCCGCGAGGCCGCAAGTGTGTCGTGTGCTGCAAACGCAAACTGCAACTGTCTGCATCTCATCCCACCGCTTCACTGATACCAGCACCATTGGATCGGATTAGCGAATCAACGCGTTAGACCAAACATTCAACAGTACCGGCAGCGTTGGTGGCCAGCATCCCAGCATCGCCGAGAGAGGGCCCGTTCGAGATCCTGTTCGTTCCGGTTGTAATCACCCGTGCTTCAGTGCGATAGACACATCTCCATCAGACACCAGCACTTCTACACCTCCTTCGCCGAAGAACAAAAGGCCCTGACGTCAGCGCAGTGCGCAGGCCAAGTGTTGATTGATCGGTGACGTGAGATCGATTGCCCGACAACGGGAACGGGTCCGAAATCGGAACGTGCCTACCCCGGGACGGTGAGATTACACCCCGTTTAATGTCAGCCCTCGGTCCACTCCGGTTATCATCGTCGACGAAGCATCAGCGCGCAAGCATCCTCAGCAAGCTGGCCGGCAGGACCACCATCGTAGCTGCCATTAGTGCCGACATTGAAGGCGCCATCGCCATCACCATCGAGGGTACAGTTGTGGTGCTGCCATCGTGCTGTCACTGGTAGGACCCGAATCCGGAATACTCGCGAGCTACTCTCATCGGACGAGCGAGTGATCTTGAGCGATCCTCCGCAGGCTGAGCAGGAAGGACTTTGGAGGCTGTACCGTTTTTGCTCGGACGTTACGAGTGTGTGCCACGACGGGCCGTTAAGTGACACGATAGTGAGCGTGTCGTGCCGATAGACAAAAGCCCACTCGATCCGCGCGGGCTCGAGCATCACGGCCACGACGACGTTGGCATTGTTCGCCCATATGTGCTGCCCCGGCGAAAAAGTGAACCTTTCCGAATTAATGTTGCTGAATGTGCTGATAAAACATCTCATAAACTCGAACATTACATAACACCCGGTGTGTGTGTGTGTGCGTGCGCGCGCGTGCGTGTGTGTGTCTGCCGGTGAGCAGTATATATATTTTTTTTTCTCGCGTGCATGATCGTCGTCTAGCCGCGGAGAAGCGATCGCGGAGTTAGCACCACAGGAACTACACCATCGACGGATCGGACGGAGCAAGGAGGCAAACGGCCCTAGAGCGAACGAGTGAGGCCAAAGAGATAGCCGTAGGAGAGCGCGTGGCCGACCCAGGGATCCCGGGGGCATCGGAGACGAACCAGAAGGAAGTGGTCGCTAGTGTTTCCGCGCTAAAGAACGGCGTAGAAAACGCCGGACCCAAAAAACCGTTCGCCTCCAAAGAATTGGGGGGCTACGGTTGTGTGCAAAATACACACTTACGCCCTCGAGAAGGCCCTCGAAAGTCCGGTTCGGGCGGGCTCTGCTCGATCATCTTGGTCGAGAGCACACCCCACCCAGCAGCGAAAAGAAAAGAAGCGAAAAAGGCACGCTCAAACGGCAGGAAAATTAAGCACCCTGGTGCTGGTGAAGTCCAGTCTGGGTTGTCGGAAAATACGCACCCCTCCCACGAAACGCTTGGCACAAAAAGAAAACCTATTCCGTATCGAATCGGAACGGAGCGCGAGAAGGAGACTGCTGAGAAGGAGCTGAACACTGAAGGCGAAAGAGCGAATCATCGGATTCGATTGGACTTTGGAGAATTGGTATAATCGTGCGATTTGTTTCCCCCACACCACGCGGTTCAGGCAGCGTGATCAGCTAACGATCGGACTGACACGCTGCGACACGGACGAGCTCTAACCACGCGGTAGAGAAGAGAAAGGTACTACGAGCGGTGATCACCGCAATATCACAGTTGAAACAAAGAAACCCTCGTCATCGTGGACGTTCAAAAAAAAAAGCGAGCAAGGGAAAGAAAGTGAGTACACACATACACATGTTGGTTAAAAAATCAATGGGGATCGAGGAGATGGCCTGGGTGGTAGGGAGTCTCTGTAAAACCTGAGGTTGGGTAAGTCAGACGAAACCAAAGCGCACACGAGGTTGGCTGGCGTGTCGCGTAAATTTGGGTCGCGCGCGCGATTCGACCGGCCATTCGCTCGGGTTGCCCGGGATTTAACCTTTGGAGTTTGCCTTTTGCCCACTTTGCGCGCGTATTGGGTCGTAAATTTAGAGACTATCGCACCGTTGCGGAAGAATTGTAGTACGGATCGTTCTTGGCGACGCGACGGCGTTATCGGACGATGATGTCATCGACACTGGCGCCGGCGCACCGTCCGATAAGGGACGAATGTGCGTGTTCCCCATGGTGGACGAAATTCACGTGCTCGATTTACGAGCGTGTTGCGGCGGACAGTCGGAAACGGAAACCGGATGTTTGCGATGATCACTAAAAATAAATCCGATCGTATTTTGGGGTCTGTTCTGTCGCTTGGGAGAACATCTGCGCGTGGGCAACACACTGTCGGTGGACAATTGATGTTGCCACGTTGTTTCGGTGATAGCAAAGGTGTTCTAAAGTCTGGTTTGAGCTCAAAAGCACGTGACAGAGTGACACCGGAAGAGGCCCTTCGATTACAACCCGTACCGGACGAGCATCAGGCGAAGGTGTCTGATGCAATTTCGAGCGGAATTTCTCATTCACCCCATGAACACGTTCTCTTCATCTGTCACTCTCTCTCTCTCTTTCTCTCTCTCTCTCTTTGTACGGTTCAGTGCACTAGACGCTCTCATGGGCGATAGCGTTTGAGAGCGCGAGAGCTTATCTATTTTCCTAGACAACGTGCGCACGCGAAAAACTAGTCCATTTTCTCACCCCCGATCGACTCACGGTTTTCTCTCTTCTCTCTCGCTGTTTCTCACTTTCAGAAATGATGAACCTGAAGCATTTGCTGCTGTTGGCGACGGTGCTGCTTCCGCTGCTGGTCACCCCTGGTAGTGGCCGTGCCGTCGTCCTCGAATCGGACACCTCCTCAGAGGGTGTCCGTGCGGATGGACCTCGTGCGGTGAGACCGACGTTTGTGAAAATTACGGCTGCACCACCGGCACGAGTTGCCCAGATACGTGGAACCACCGTCGAGCTGGAGTGTGAAATTATGGGCTCCCCAACACCCACTGTCCAGTGGGTGCACGGAAGTGGTCAAACGGCTGATGTAAGTATGCGTCCACGTGCTCGATACCACGTGCGTCTGTTCCAGTACTCATCGGTTTACGTTTCGCGCCATTACAGTGGGACGACATAAGCGTTAATGTCATCACGGAAGATACCCCAACATCGGTGGCTCGCGTTGTGACGCGACTGGTGATCGATCGCATCTCGAGAGCCTCTCAAACGACTTACACATGCATCGGCCGGTCAGCTGGACAGGAGGTTAGCTCGTCGACCGTCGTCCACCACGTGGACAGCGTGTCTCATCTGGGCAATTACTCCGACATGCCACTGCTGCGTCCTTCAGCTGCCGTCGATTCGATGTTCAAGAACCTGAAGGGGTCTCGCATCACGCTGCACTACAAGACGCTGTTCGAGAACATGGGCACGACTGTGGTGCTGCCGTGCAAAGCCATTGGACGCCCGCTTCCGGAGATAACCTGGCTGAACGAGGAGGGCCACGTGGTCGACAGTCTGCAGGATCCTCGCTTCCGCACGCTGCCAACGGGTGAACTGATCATCACTGGACTGCGGTGGGCCGACATGGGATCGTACACGTGCGTGGCGAAGAACGTCCTGTCGAAGGATGAGTCCGAAACGTTCGTCTACCCGATCCGTCCCAACTAAGGGCGCTTGTGGATGGTCACGAACTGGCGGCTGGTGGTGTCACCATTCCGTTCGTGCCTCTAAATCTCAACGAACGGCCACTGCATTCGGGCTGAAACGATGCACAACTAGATGCAAACGGATACAAAGTAAGCTAAAGAATTGAGCAGGAAGAAAACCAATTTGGAAAAATTACAAAAAAAAAGAAGTTTGCAGAAAAAAAAACACTTATGCCATTTACTTAACTTATTTAAAGTTGCACTATTAGAATCCAACATGCTATCGTCCGCTACTTGTTAAACAGCAGCCAATTTAACGCACGGACTCGGGAATTGAAAACCACCCATCCCGTAGAGTCCAAGAGCATTTAAATGCACTATTTTTAACTTATTTAAAATACCTCCTATTTGATAAAAGAAGCTATTCAATGTACGCAACGAGTCCGTAACGTATCGTTATAATGACCAGGATCGCAGTTGTGCTCTCTATAGTAAGATGGAGTTACTGATGCGCCAACGTTACCGATTCGATGAAGCCGTCTGGTGGGTAACGATGGGCACATTTGAAACCATGTAAATATATCTACGTAATGTCTCGCTGCTACAGTTCATGCGAAAGCACCGTAACGAGTAGGCTAAAAGTCGCTACTTCGTGGCACTACTTAGAGTAGGATATCAAAGAGCATACATAGTAGATGTTCAACAGCAGATCGCGTCACCTGCAGCGATGTAGTATCGGTGTTTGGCCAAAGAAACAGAGCTAACCGGTAGTGATAGCTGCAGGAGAATTAGGAATGGATAAACGATAGAGAAAGGAACCATAACAAATTGATGGATCAATAAAATGTTTCATTGAAAAAAGCATAACATCACAGTGTGTATTTAATCTACTCTACCAAAGCGGAGATCCTTGCAGTTTTTTGAGAAACAACGAGTATTTGACCCCTTCACAGTCCTTCAATTTAAAAAAAAAGGGTCAAAAATTGTCACCCTTTTTTATATGTAGTTTGGAGTTTGAGTTCTTAAATACATAATTCATTGATTCTTATAAAAGTAAAAAATCGCAAGACATATATTCATAGAGGTGCAACAAATGCACAAAATCAAGCCCACGTGGCTCTCGTCAGCAACGGATTTTGAACGCCAAAATCGCCACATTTCAATTCGCTAGTAATGAGAGATCAGGCAACGAAGAGGATACATGTACCAGCTGGATTTCGATCCGAGAATCACTTGTCATTCAAGGGTTACCACATTTAATAGATTTCCCCTCCTTTTGTTATCAGTACATATCGCCGATCTTTCCGGCGCATGATAATCAGCATCTCATCTCATTTGCTTTCGGATAACGGGAGCAGCACGTGAGCGCAACAAGGACAAACTACTATATTTTGTACCAGGCGAGCGTAGGAGGTGACCATTCCTTGCACTATGGAGTGATGCGTGCCAGTTGGACACTGTGTTTGATCATTCCGCTATTTTCATATATTTTTGTGATAAAAAGATGCTCAATGATATGGAGAACAGTGGTTTAAGTAACAGAAATTTATCACATACAGTTTTCTGCTATGTTTTGTATCGAAAAAGGATTTAATGTATGCAGTCACACAATTTATTATGATCGGAAAAATACTGCGAACGAATTATGACCGGTAAGATAAGACGCTCAATAAGATGCTACAGTGTGCGTAGAACATTGCGATCGATAGCAAACGAGAGAAAATGAGATGGGATGCTGATTATCATGCGCCGGAAAGATCGGCGATATGTGCTGATTCCATTAGGAGGGGAAATCCATTAAACTTAGTGTGGTAATCCGGCTGGTGCATGTAACCTCTTCGACGCATGATCTCTTGTTACTTGCGAATTGAAATGTGGCGATTTTGGCGTTCAAAATCCGACGCCGAAATTCTCCTGGCAGCGGTTTGATAGAATAATCGATAGAATTTTGTGATATTCACTTGCGCTAGAACCACGCGTGACGACGCGAAATTTGGCACTGTTGATAAAAAACGTGCGCCATGGGCTTAAAGATTAATATTTCGGATAACCGGAGCAGCACGTGAGCGCAACAAGGACAAACTACTATATTTTGTACCAGGGGAGCGTAGGAGGTGACCATTCCTTGCACTATGGAATGATGCGTGCTAGTTGGACACTGTGTTTGATCATCTCGCTATTTTCATATAGTTTTGTGATAAAAAGATGCTCAAAGATATGGAGAACAGAGGTTAAAATAACAGAAATTTATTACATACAGTTTTCTGCTATGTTCTGTATCGAAAAAGGATTTAAAGTATGCAGCGAGACAATTTACTATGACCGGCAAAATACTGCGACCGAATTATGACCAGCAAGATAAGACGCTCAATAAGATGCTACAGTGTGCGTAAAACATTGCGATCGATAGCAAACGAGAGCAAATGAGATGGGATGCTGATTATCATGCGCCGGAAAGATCGGCGATATGTGCTGATAACATTAGGAGGGGAAATCCATTAAACTTAGTGTGGTAATCCGGCTGGTGCATGTAACCTCTTCGACGCATGATCTCTTGTTACTAGCGAATTGAAATGTGGCGATTTTGGCGTTCAAAATCTGACGCCGAATCGATACCGCTTAGCGACGAGAGCCACGTGGGCTTGATTTTTGTGCATTTGTTGCATGCAAACGTGCATCTACTGATTTGCCCGACTTGTTCGGGCATTTTTGATTTATTCTTCCTCATTTTAACTAATTTTCTCAAACACTGACTGAATCAATTATCATTTTCTAGCATAAAATCCCAACAAAAAAGAATAAAAACTTTAAATTTTATGAATTTTAGAGCACGTTTTTTTTTCAAACCACAAATAAAAAAAGGGGAAAATTTTTTGAACCTTTTTTTCAAAATTGAAGGACTGTGAAGGAATTAATCAAAAATGCCCGAGCACTGCTATCAAAAATACCCGGGCAAATCAGTAGATGCACGCTCAATAAGCCCGCTGCTCGGACAAAACTATAAAGGGGTTAAAAATGCAATGAATACAATCTTTATAAATATTCAAGCAAGCTCTGCATAATCGGTAGAAATAAATGAGAAGGATTATAATACAGCATTTGTAATAAAACAGTTGAATAGTTGGGTTATACAAATATTTTTATTCGTTACTGGTTTAAAATTGATAATACTATAAATAACGAAAAGTTGGTAAAGCAAGCTTGGAAAAAAAGATGTTCTATGCATGAGGAATGTTTCGTGTACAGTTCTGCATTGATATTTACGCCAGTTTGTCAAAAGCAAAAGACAAGGACCTAACTTTATAAAATTCACTCTTTGCTGCAGGTTTTAGTACACTGTAATAAATGTTCCAGCTATTCTGAATTCTATATTCAAGTGCCCGGACAAATTTGGCCAGCATGTTTGCACTCCGATTGAACAATACTTTTTTTTTCTAATTTACACCACTAAAACAACAACTCGTCGGATCCACATTCAGCTATAACAATTTGTCGTGTTTTGACACTTTTCTATGTTTTTAAATCAATAACGCTACTGAAATGTTCGGTAATTTTGTCTAAAGTGTGCTCTTTACTAAGCCGTAATCAAGGACGGGAATACGTATACGTGCCAGTTTATATCTGGTATACGGTCAAAATGAGGTTATTTCAAGCAAATCGTGATGATCACTTTAAGTATAGTGATTTATTATATTGGATGATTTTTTTCAAATTAACGTAATTCTCCAAAAAGAACCTGGTTTACTTGATCATTACAAGAAATTATTGCAAGAAGATAATGAAATTCAATTAAAAAATGCTAAAACTTATTCCATCGTAGTGATTGGTTTTCTACTAAAAATCTATTATGACGGCATTGCCGGGTTAATATAAATGTTCCATTATTTTCTGTCCTACTAGTGCTAGAAACTGTTCCAGCTCTTTCATATACTGACGATTGTTATGCATTGCTATGTCCGGTAGGCAGGACATCGTCCAGCAGAGCCCAATGGCCTATGTACCATATTTGGGTTTTGCAATTGCTTCCTGCTCAGTGAGTCTAGTTTTTTATTTTCTTATTAATCAAATATTGCATTCAAACACGCCAGACACATTTTTGTAACTAACATAAATACTGCGCATAGCAACCACTACTGTGAAACATCGTTAATGTTGCTGGAAGATTAGACGTTTAGAACGTTGTGTTTTTTGTAGGCGATTGGTTGTTGAATCCCGATTACACCCAAGCTTCCGTCTCGTAGCGGTGCCAACAGATGCGTATTACCAACAGCACCGACGATCGTCTGCGTGGGAACGTGCAGAGGTATGTCGAAGATTGGCTTCAACCTAAAGTTGCGTAGACATCGAAAAGCGGTTTAGTAACAGGATCGATAATGTGCATCGCAGGAGATCTTACCCGTACAAACGGCTCATGGTCACATCACCGGCATCATCGGACACCACCAGATAATCGGACGCCGAGGTTAACCCAGTCACGCGGCCAGACACGTATTTCGACCCAAGGCTCACACCGTTAATGCTGAACACGTGCACCGAATGGGAGGTGTCATCCAGCGCGGAGAAAGCGATATGACCTGTGAAGATTGTTGGAAATATGAAGGAATCGTTAAAAATGAAGAATGAATTAATATGAAGGAATCGAAAAACAAGGTTTCGGAATGAAGTAAAGGAGAAGCATTGTTCATATATCACGTACCCTGATATGACAATGTGATGAAAGACACTTCAATCCTGCAGCCTGTACATCCGATGGGATTTATTGTCCTAACGAATTGTCCATTTTTTATGGTATGCACATTTACAGTACCGTCCTATAAGAATCAAATTCAAAATTAGCATTTATGCATGTGATTTTTTTACAAGAAAACCAAACTTATCAGCTGCAATCTTACCAACGATCCGGAAACAACAAGATCCAGTTCCGTCATGATGGCAACACAAGAGACGCTGTCGTCATGTCCGTAGAGAGTGTGCACCGGTTTCGGTGTCAGGTTGTTGGTAAGATGCACTACATTTGCGCTTCCTACCACGTTTCCGGCTAGGTTCTGATTCAAAGCAGCCGTATTGGGCTGTAAATTTGAACCAGTGGTCTGACCAGCGGTATTGCCCGTGTTAAGGGACCAGATGACGCATGTACAATCCTTCGACCCGGTCACCAGATACGATCCGCAGTTGTCTATTGCAATACAGGTTACCACGTCTATGCAACAAAAGAAAAAAAGGTGTTTTGATGTTTTGCGATGTATAGAAAACTAAATCCTAAGGGTAAGTAAGATTACCGAAATGGTTGATGGCAGATGCGACGACTTTCCCTCGAGCCATGTTGAAAACGCGTACTGAATTGTCCCAGATGCCGCCGGCGTAAATATATTTTGCATCCACGCTGACAGCAAACAGCTTGGAGCTGAGTGTCACTGACGGGTGGAACGGTCCGATGAGTTTCTTGCGATTTCTACATGGAAATGTAACCAGAAGCAAAGAGTTTCAGTGCAACGATGAGCAGATACTTCCTGATAGTACTCACTTCAAGTTTAGCGTTGTAGCATCGATCTCCAGCAAAAAGCCACGTTCCTTGTCGAAGGACATCCAGCTGTGACAGCCAAGAATACCGGATTTCGTAACTGTTATGAGCATATCTGGGCTGGTTTGCAAAAACGATCGTGGCGGGCTTTTAGGAGTGCTAAGGTACACGACCGGATCCTTGTCGGTGGATAGTTCGCAAGCGACGCATTGGACGCGATCGAGAATAAGCGTAAGATCGGGACGCCTAAGCTCCAGCTTCAACAAACGAACCGTCAGTTCGTCTTGTGACAATCGTCGTGGATGTGGATCACGTAACAGCTGCGACGGTGTCTGACCAAAGTTGTTGATCATCCCTTCAACGGCTTCACGCTCTATTGGGTTTGCTATTTTGTCCAGATCAACCGCACCTTCGTAGGAGCAGTAATAGAACACGTTCAAGGCTTCGACCGCTTTGGGACCCTTCTGTTTATGACCGAAGATAAGATCGATCCAGTGATGCAGATGTTGCGACACATACTCCGACTCTAATGCTCGCCGATGGATTGCGATGAAATCCTCGGCTGTTTTCGCCCACGGTGGCAGCATCACATCGTCCACCTTCTCCTTAGTCATCTGCAACACGCCCAAATCGAAGTTGTTCATGTTTTTCAGGAATTCGGGGAAGTAGAAAAACTCCGGAATCAGTTCTTTCACGTCGTTCGGGTTGTCCATCAACAGTTTCCAAGTTTGAGGGATGGAATGAAACTGACGGTCCGCGACATCGAAGCGACCACTCTGCAACTCAATGTGCAGCGAGGTAAACGGTTCCACTCGGATCAGATAATGCAGTACACCAGCAGAGTTAGAGTAATGCGTGCCATAGTGGAACTTGGGTATCATCCCGGAGGGATCCTCGAAGCCGTCAAATTTGCTCCGCACTTCGGCTTCGTTCTTTGGGTTCACCACACCAATTGGCTTGCTGAGATCCCGGAATGATTTTGGATCGTTCAAGTCCAGCACTTCGCTAGTGTAATCCGCCAAAATCCACGGAAACACTGGGTACTGACTTAAGTCATTGTACGATCTACCAGCAATCGTATTCAAATGCATCAGATACTCAAAGTTCGAAATCTCTCGGTTTGCCCACTTCTGCGTTAAGCCGGACGACTTTAGCAGCTCGGCCGGCGATCGTCCTGAACCGTACAGAATGTTCGGAGGCTGCAGGCTGAGGATTTTGGTGAATATCTTGTTGCGCGTTCGGGTCGTGAAGTTCAGGAAATAGCTGGTCTGATCGATGAGGAACACCTCGAGTGCGCTGCGTCGTAGGTTATATTTCCTGAGATGAAGCTCGCGTAGCTGCCCGATTGGAAATTTAAAATCGTGCCGTTGGCCGTCGTCCTTGAGGCTTGCGATTTCAGTGAACATGACTTGGTTTGTCGTAAGATCGAAGCGTCCCTTTACACGTGTCATAAGCGTTATCAATTCGCACTCCTGCGAGATGACAACCTTTTCCTTACCCGATGTTTCCGGACTGTAAGGTAATGTTAATAAGCCACGTGAGAATACATAAACGAATGTCGCTTAAAGCTGATCCATCACTTACACCTGCGGTTCCATACTGTTTCTCATTTCCTCTTCCAGCAGTAGCATCTCCTCGTCGGTGTTCTCTTCGCCCATGGCGGCAGGAGCGAATGTTGAACCGAACTCCGACGAAAGTCGCCGGTTTTGCGAAGAGGACGTAGTGTTATCACGCAAATTGGCAGCCGCTGTATGTGGATCGTGGTACAGGTCCGGTTCCAGCTTCAGGCGCATTCGCGTTACATTCTCATGATGAGATAAACGCCAGTATTCTTCTTCATTAGATCTGTAGCAAGTAAAGAAAAACAGCATGATTAAATCTTTTATGCCAAAACGAGTCAAACGATTGCATTCTTAAATGAGGAATGTTTATGGGCTTGACTACGAAAAAACAAAGCAACAATTCATAACATAAATGTAAAAATAAAACACGATTCTTTTCAATTCATTACAAATGCAGATTTTCCTGTATTTCTTCACATATCTTTAGAACAATTTTGCAACAGATAGTGGGTTCAGAAAGGGATTAAACGAGTGGAGTGGGACGGGATCGTGGAGAAAAGTCAGTGCAGGGAAAGTTGACAGGGTGAAGTCAGCAGGAAAGAAAGCAGAGTGCCCTAAGGGACAGTGGAAATTATGTACAAATGGACGAATGCTTCAAAGTTGCACGAAGATCCTGGTCATCTGTCGTCCCGTTGGCGACGGTGGCATTATTTACAGTCGAGAGCTTGGCCTTGGTGTGGTCCTGCGTGGCAAATCCGTATCCTAAACGACGACGGCAGCGGCGGCCGGGGCAACGACCGTCTTGGCGGCAACGGCAACGGCGGGTGTTGCAACGGCCACCGGCACATCCTTCTGCACGACGGCGTTGAAACCGTTGATGGGATCAGCATAGTAGTTGACGATACGGCGCGAACCGTCGGGTTCGATCAGCGAGTACGATCCCTTCACAACATCACCATCGCGGGTCTCCTCCTGAGTCTTGGAGTCGCCGGTCAGCGTATCCTGGACGTTGTACGCGTACTGGTACTGCGGGTAGGCGTCAGTGAATTCAGCCTGCACCGGAGCAGCAGCAACAACTGGAGCGGCACGAGCAGCCACGACAGCTGGAGCAGCGGCCACAACCGGAGCAGTAGCGACTGGAGCAGCAGCCACAAGTGGGGCAGCGGCACGAGCGGCCACAACGGCAGGAGCAGCAGCAGCCACTACAGGGGCCGTGTAAGCGGCAGCAGCAAGTGGTGCTGCCCGAGCAGCCACAACTGGGGCAGTGTACGCGACAGGAGCAGCGTTGTAGGCGGCACGGGCTACTACCGGGGCAGAGTAGGCTAGAGGGGCCGAGTAGGTGAGCGGAGCCGAGTAGGCGAGCGGGGCAGCCACGGACCGAGCGACGAAGGGTGCCTGCACCAACGGGGCGGAGTAGGCCACCGGAGCAACCGGAGCGGCCAACAGAGCCGGATCTGCTTTAGGCTCAGCGCTAGCGCACATGGCTAGGGCGGCGAAAAGGGCAACCTGCAGGAGAGCAAGGACAATTTTGGATGACAAACGGCGTCACACACACACACACACTCGCACAGGCACAAGGATGGGACAGCACTTACTTTGAGCAAACTCATTGTATACTTGAGAGCGGTGTGATTCCACACTGTTTGTAGAGCTGAAGAAGCGCTGACTGACTGATGTGTCGTTTGCTGGTGTCCGGTGGCTTTTATACCGAACCCCAAATTCAAACATCCGATCGTCGATACGCCCTACCAAAGTCGACGATTTACATACCACGCGCACCCGGGACGAACACCAAGCTGGTGGCCAATATTAAGGCCAGCCCCTTCGGTGACCACACCGTCCAGCCAGCCGGCTCAAAAAAAAAACCCCTGACCGGGACCGTGACGATGCGTCGTTGGCCATTTGGTGATTCTGCACACGTGCACCTATCGAACACGTTGCGATGTACGCGGTGTGAGCGCAATGTGTTCGCGTTTCGATTCACCTCGTGCTGGATCAGGTGGCACGGGCCATCCTTGCTGTCAAAGGGTCTCCTGCTGGTCCCGGGAATGAACCCCGGGCGAAAGTGGCTTTCGCCATCAAGGGGCACCGGCGGCAGAACAGGAAAATTCAACACTTCTCCACGAATACGGGTGTCCATGGAGGCGCACGATAAGCGAACAATTCAAGGCCGTCACCGGTGTTAAGTAACGCGATCGAGAAATGATTCATTAGCTGTATCGCGTCGTGGCCTGTGTGACACTTTGACTGCAGGTTGGAAGCATACCACGGATCGTCCTGTCGGTAGGAAGGACACTTGCACCGAAACAGGAAGAGATGGTTTTCTGCGTTCTTCTGCTGTATGTGATCTGTCAGATGTGAAGACATTTTTCTAGACATTGGATATTTTTCGAGTTGTTTTTTGCTTTGAGCCACTGATCATTTGTTCTGGTCTAAATCGTGTCTTGTCATTGGAAGCATTTGGATATTTGCAGGATACTACATTAAAATGAAACATTTTTCACAGAATCCTCCTGATGGTATTTCAATTGATCAGTCATCAGACATTTAAGCAGAATTGTGAGTTTAGTATAAATTAGAAAATAGCTTCATAAAATGATTGTCGTTGCGCAAATAATTCGTCTCATTATTGCAAACTTTCACGCTAAGCTGCAACGTATTCTTACATTTCGCAGACGAGCTCATCGCCTCGTAACGGCACATCGAAAAACGACACCAAAATCCGGCTGGCTGATCGGAAAGTTTTTCCACCGCTCATAAGGGCATGCGCAATCGCGCGCACGGTCCAGGGCGGGTGGCAACCGCAACCAACCGGGTCCTTATTGAAAGTGAATTGTCATTCATATAGATCGACGACGTGCGATAAATTTGAGCGGAATGGTAATGAATTTTCGATCGCGGCATACGAATTCCGTTCGCCCTCGCGCGCCCGTCTCGCGAGGAAGACCGATGGATGGGAATTTCAATTGGGAGGAGGAAAACAGAAAAAAAAGACAATAAACCTGCCACGCAGCAGCTCGCAGTATCTGGCCTAGATTTTTCATGTCAACCCCTTGCGAGGAGGCGCGGGCAGAGCCGAGGCAATGTCGTCTAGTGGCACCGCGTGGTCACGCAGCATTAACGACGTTTATTGCGCGCGCATTGCGTAAAGGCAGCGCAATGCTGCTGCCAGAGCTGCTGCTTGGTAGTGCTGCAGCGCGTCCTCCAAGACAGACCTCGTCGAGGACCGTGCAAGAGTCAGTGTGAGACGGAGCGAGACGGCACGAATTCCGGAGGATATTCGAACCCTACCTTTCGATCGGCGGTGAGCTCGATCAGGCGCGCAGTTCGAAAATCTGTCTAACGCATCCTATATAAGCAAGAACCGGTACGAGTAATGGGCTTTGCGGTCGCGTCAGATAGCCGGGGCGACATCCGTGAGTCGTGCGTGCGCCTTCGCAACGACCTAATTGTGGGGCGACGTTTTGTCTTTTTGCGCAACACCAGCCCGCCAAGGGTTAATTACGCCTAAAATGGTCTCTTTGCCACCCAGTTAAAATGGCCCTGGTGCTGGTTCAGATGGGTTTGGTTTTGACTAATAGCACGGTAACTGGCGCGCAGACAAATCGTATGACTGTTCTGCCCAAGTTCATCGCTCGCACGGTTCTCGGTTTCCTTTCGTTCTCACAATCGACTAGAAATGGGTCATGAGAACATTCCAAAAGTATCGATAATTGGGACGCTGTTTAAAGCATGTGAAGAAATAATTGTACTCCTTCGAAAAGATGCTAAACGCACCAAAAGTGAGATGTATATGAGCTAACTACCACACTTTTCGTGAAATATGTGAAACCTTTATTTTATTGAGAAGGAAAAGGACATATATAAAACGAGGACACTTCACGAAAGAATTTCTTCATCGCCGAAAACGCCAAACTTAAATCAAGCGTCTTCTGCATTCTCCTCGCAAAAGGAGAACCGAAACGCGCCAAAGTTACAATCTGCTTGTGTGGTGTCGTTTCATGTTGATATTTATTTATCTTGCTCATGAGTGTAACTATCGTAATTGCAATTACTAACAGTACGGTTGTCGCCTAAAGCTAGTGAGGGTATCTACAGTATTCTTCGTCGTGTCCTGCCGAACATCAGCACCGATCAGTGGTGGTAGTACGGCAAAGCAGCGTGCACCAGTGGGGCGGCCGCGACAACCTTCTTCAGAACGGGCGTCGCGTGGACAGCATGGCCACTCTTCTCCACAACGGCATTGAACCCGTGGATCTTGTCGGCCGTGTACGTCACCTTGCGAATGGTACCGTCTGGTTCCGTGAGCGAGTAGCTACCGTGGACGACACCGTTGGCAAGCGTTTCTTCCGCGTGCTTCGAGTCACCGGTATGAGGATCGGATACTCCGTAGCTAAAGCTGTAATGAGGGTTGGGATCATAGGCCTCGACGTGCTTCAGAATTGGGGCAGCAGCGACGACGGCAGGTGCATGTAGGACCGGTGCGGCTGCTACCGTGTGCAACGGCTGGATGGCTTTGGCGGCGTAGCCGTACGAGAGTGCTGGTCCATAGGAGAGAGGTCCGTAAACTGGGGATGCCACGGACACCGCCACCAGGGAAGCAACCAACACCACCTATAGAAGTAGTTACGCACGTTTAGATTAGAGATTAAGTTTGCATTTCCAAATTGCCTGGGATCTTAGAAGAAAAAGGATCTTTTCTTCGTGTCAGATTCATGTGCCAGCATTTTGCTCCCTGTTGGGCAGTGATTTTGGCAAAGAAACTTATTCGACTTTTCATTCAAGAAGTTGCCAAATGATATCAGAACTATTTACGTCTGCCGTGTTTTGGAATACAATGCCAAATTTTCAGCATCTCAGCAGCAGCTAGCACATGATTTTTCCCAAGCAGTTTTTCCAATCAAAAGTTTAGGGTTCTAACCTTTACAATCATGGTTCTGTTTTTTGACGTTATAATGTACACTACACTGGTCCCAACTACGTGTGGATGATGCACAAACACTTCACTTTAATATGATACGTCTGCACTGAACTACGCGTTACGAACGGTTCTCACCGGGTTCCAGCAGTCGAGTGCTCCAGGCAAGGTTCTTCTTTGGTATGACCGCAGAACCATCCATGCGCTCATATAAATACACACCTTGCCCACACATCGTCAGCGGATGCTGCGCCACAGATTGACAGAATCGACAGGGTTGGAGAGGAACAGAAAAAAAAAGCCCACCGTACGTAGATGGCCGCAGTCACTCTAGCAAGTTGGCGCCCTGTTTGGACACCTCCTGCAGTACCCGCGACATCTCCTAGCACCAACGTGCACTCATTTTCTCTTTCGCTTCTGTGTTCCCCTCCACCGGTCCTTTCTTCTATTCCTTGAAAGCATGGAGGGAGGTGCTGTGCATTCAGAGCGCACGCTTGTGACCGATCGAGCTCGTTTTTCCCACCACACACCTCTACCAAGCATAATGGGAGTCCTGAAAAGTCCATGCGACGACTCTGGATGTGAAGTGAGATCGTCGAACTCGGTGATATTATGAATGAAATAGCTTTACCGCTACGCCTCAACCATTGCCGTTGTCCTCATTTGATCCGATGACGAACAATTAACGGACATGTGGTCTAATAAATAACAAAAAAAATGATAACGAACCATGCCAGATGCATGATACAGGACACGACGCAGAAGGCCTGATCAATCAACTACAAAGAGAATAGTTTAGAGCTAAACGCTATCCCACGATCAATGTGCTTTCGTTTCGAAATTCTCCATTAAATCACTATCGATTGCGTTAGAGTTCGGTAGCAACGCCGCACCGATCGCAGGATGGAGAAGAATACGAAAAAAAAGCTGGACTGCATACTGGTTGCACGCCCTCCTGCTTCCACGGTGTGCTGACCCTAACCATCGGCACTAGGCTGACTAGCGAGGTGGTCACAGACCGTCCCAGTCGCTTCGTCAATGGAATAGTTTGTCGCCACCGCTTCTGGGCCAGGTTGACCACCAGCCAGGACCGGACTAGACAGGCTAAATTACACCGCTAGCGAACAGCTGATCGAACGGACGCTGCTCGGGCCGTTAGTTTCCCAATACCCGGTGGTTCGGTCGGCGCTCGGTGAATTAGTTAAACAATCTTGTGCAGAACGTCACAAAACTGACACGGTGAACTAGTTAAATGGTTTCTTCTCTTTTGCTTCTTCTTCTCTTTCCATCACTAGTGTAACCGAAGGCTGGTAGTGCCGGCTGGTGCGCGCATAACGCCGGATTAATTAAATCATGTATTCTTGAACTATATTGCGCCGACCGGTAGAAAGCACCTGAAGCCACCGCAAAACCGTCCCCAGTACATCATGTTTCATAGGGTGGCTCTGTTTTACAACGGTCGCTTGGTGGTTTTGCCCGGTACAAGAATGGTATGCCGGGTGTTTCGATAGATTCCACGCGCATGGGATATCCAGTTTCGTTGGCCGCGTACCGGCCATTCTTGCGTAATACGTGTTTCAATTCACTGAACGAATTGAGATCGTTCTGAGCATTATTTTAATTGACTCGTTTGTCCGTTTCTCTACGTTCGTAGAGCTTTCTTAACTTCACTGAAATCTTAGCAGCGCTGAATCAAGCGGTAGCTGGTTGATGTTTTTCTATCGATTTATTGGCTATGTCGACATTCTTGGATTGTAAAATAACCTACAGTTATCGTTATAGAAGTAAGTAAGTAAGTTAATTCGTACGTACAGTAGTTACATCAAATCTTGAGAAACGTTTGTATAATTCGTCTGAACATTTGTTTAAACATGGTCTAGGATGGTTTGCATAAAAAATTGGCGAAAAATTTATGTTTCCGTTTCAACCCTGCATAAACGATTTGCATTCCATATTTCACAATCTTATCAACAACTTATACTTTCATGAAAATGCAAACTAAGGTCCTGGAACATTGTCTACATGATGAAAGTAAATATAAGCTTATAGTGAAATATGCCACCTTCGAATCAACAGCTGGAATATAAAAAATTAATCTACTCTTTTAGAAGAAAGAAATATAAAATGCGAAAATGTATACAAAATGGCTGTTGCTAATTACTTTCCGTTTTCTGTGTATAGACTTCGTTCGGTCTGCAATACGAACTTTCATTGATCGGCCATAGAGCGAACATGACAATGAGACACGGAATGATCATGATTATTGCACTTGCAAGGCTTCCCAACTGTTGCCATCAACGCCTTAATGTACATGCAGAATGAAACATCCTCTTTGGTTGCAAATTAATAACATTGGTACAGTTTTATTTCAGTCTGTAGAACTCAACAATGCCATAAGTGGCTAAAGCGATTGAAGCTAAATTATCCTACATAAAAGCAGGTCCGTTTTCACACGAACTAATAAACAATCTGCGAATTCTGAGCAGAATGACTCATTAGCCTAGAACTCGTGCCACTGGAGCTGGTGCCAGGACGGCTGGGCCAGCTGCCACCGGCACAACAGCCTTCGGAACAAGCGGACCTCGCTGAACCACGGCGTTGAAGCCGTTGACTGGATCGGCCGTGTAAATCACAGTGCGCAGAGTGCCGTCCGGTTCCACGAGCGAGTATGAGCCTAAGCAAGGCGACGGAAAAACGAAAGGAAAATGATGGAAAAGAGAGTTTAGCGTTAGTAAAGCGTGAGTGATTGAACTGCTCGAATGCGATTGGAAACCAACCTCGCACAATGTCGCCATCTCGCGTCTCTTGTTGGCTTTTGCTGTCGCCCGTCAGTGCGTCTTGCACGTTGTATGCGTAGGTATACTGTGGTAGAGGATCGTAGCTGGTGCTTACAGGCACCGCTGGAGCTACGGGTACGATCGCGGCTTGTGTTACGCTACCGAACACAACAATTGCACAGAACGTTGAGACGAGCACGGCAAACTGAAAGCAGAGGACCTCCGTATGAAAACAGTTCTGAAGTTGTAATGTAAAACCACATGCAGCTTACCTTCATGATGCTGCTTGTTTTGTGAAATGTACTGTACGCACTACGCGAAAAACTACAACGGAATGCTTAAGTCCACACTGTTTAATGTTTGACTGCGCTTTGATAGCCCTTAGACTACCGAACGATGGTTTATAAAGCAAAATTCCTCACACCATCTGATACATCGTATGTCTTCGAAACTCCCACCGCGGTGCCATCCGTTTATGACGTATAACGATTGTTAACAACTGGGTACAGGCTCATACACACACACACAAATGCACAAAAAATTGACAAAATCAATTGACCATTGACCACGGCCCGAACTGCTCACCCCACCTTCGCTGTACTGCGCGATGAGTTCATAATAATGCGATTAAAAATTCACAACGGCAACTTACTAACCAAATTCAGCCCATCAAATAAGTAGCATAAGCTGCTGGAAGAAACGAAACGAAGCCCTACATGTGCTAGGAATATCCCAACGGATCAAACCCCTAGTGTAGGGGTAAAAAGGAACGGATAGAGGGAAGCACAGTTATTTTGGTCATCCTGGCGCGATTATTCCATCGTTGCATAAGACAGGGAAACATACGAACGCACTGTTAATACGACGAAAGTGAAACCCAGTGCAATATGGATGTCCGGTTTAGGGCTGAATTATAGTTAAATTGATCAGGTTTTTGCGTACTGATTGTATAATTATTATCGGTAGTGGTGGAGTCAATATTGTACCAACGATATTCTACAAATGGATATGCATATAACGGTGTTTCGTAATTGAAGGTCAAGTTTAGATCAAAGTCAAAGGTGCTATTCATTTGTTATTAATCATAATAATTTAAAAATAAGAATTAAGAAAATAGTTGCTAGCCAGACAGTAAACAGGAGCATTTGTAGCAGTATATTACAAATAAGACTTACAAAAAACTACCGTAATACTGCATCTAACTTGTTATATAATACATAGCTAAAAAACATGTGCAAACTTTATTGAAACTAAGAATTCATAGCTTCATAATGCTCAATATTCATAGCTTCATAATGCTTAAAGCTAAAGCTGCATAAGCTTAAAGCTTACTCTTATTTCATTTATAATTTATATTCGGCATGTAAAACGAAAAGGTTCGTTGCTTGCTTGAGCGTTTAAGTCTTTTCAATGTGACAGTGAGTTTTCTTATGCTTTAATGCAACCATCATTTCCTATAGTTAAATTTCTCCGGTAGAGCAAAGAGGTTCGTTGCTTACTTGAGCATTTAAGTCTTTTGAAAGTTACAGTGAGTTCCCTTATGCTTAAATGTAACCATCATTTTCTAAATTTAGACATGATTGAAAAAAAAAACAAAAAGAGTTGTTCACCATAAAAATGCGCTATGTAATAAGTAAGTAATATTAAATCACTGAGAAAATCCTCCAGGAGACGGGCCAAACAACACTAGTTTTGAACGACCTTGTATGCAATGTGACCCAAATATAAAAGCTGGGTGTTGCTGGGTCTGTACTATGACTGGGCTGGTTGTAGGTCTGCATCAAGTGTGCTGCATATTGCATCAGATAAATTCGATTGAGCGAAAACTGACCTGCATTAAGCGTGTGCGTACGAATGAAAAATTTATGCAATCCGAAGAAAAAGCCACGTTCATTTAAGGATAACAGTTTTCATAGAAGTAACATTTTGATATTTTTTGAAAATAGTATATGTAAAAGATCGATAAAAATACATTTTGGTGGCAGTGATACAATTACTGTAATGAACAATTTCTTATTGTAAGAAAATATTTTATTTTTTGCCAGGTAGTTCAATTTAACCGTGTCGCCTGAAGCTATAAGCTATTGTCTTTTGTAAGAAGTATGCTCATAATTATCGACACTCAGTGACATTTATGCTCGTTCGCATACAGTGGGTTGGCCGCTAGTGCGGCACTTTGAAATATCACTACATTCACCACAGTCAGAGACTAGGTTCAATTACACTAGTTAATAGTGAAGCACGAAGAGTAAAAAAAAGCAAACGCTTAAAAGATTGTCACGCCTTTGAGGTTTTGAAGCAGGTGCGATAATAAGTACACGGGTTATGCTAGAAGCGTTTTTTTTATAAAGATATCTTAAGATCGTACATTTGATTCTAATGCCTAGTGAGTTGAATGTCGCCCCAAGGAGACAATTAGCTGATTTCTACAAGGTCGTACAGATGTGTCACAAGCATACAATGCAATTGGATTTTTCTTCTATTCCAGCGAAGGCTAGAGGCATACAATGCAAGAGCAACATAACAGGCACGCTCTTTGAGCTGATGATTCGTTTCTGCATAACCTACCACACCCTAGGATAGCTTGGGTAACGGCATGTAACGGCACATCTGCAGATCGATATATTGGATAATGTTGTACGACATTGAGTATGCTAATAAAATTAATTTAAACACTAATTCGAATAAAATATCATCCGTTACACTCAATGCATACATAGCTTTTATTATAGAATATAGAACAAAAAGATGAGACAAAAACTACATAAATTGATTTACTACGAAATTTTAATCACCAACTGGGTAAACAAATAACATCACGTAATATTACAGACACGCTTAGTTATTTGAAAGTGTCAAAACATTTTTTTACATAACCCGACCGGAATGATTCTATTCGATTACAAATCGGTCCAATTAACATTTTTAGCCACAACTTTATCACTAAATAATACAATATAGAATAATATAACAAAGTTTTAAGTATTGTCGCAAATCTGGCAAATGAATTTGATTCTCAATTAATCTCAGAGGGGCGTTTATAACGTGTATTCCAAATTGGTTTTGGATACTACACAGATTTGACATCATTGTGTTTTACTTTCCAATACTGCACCTCCTTAGCGCCACAGACTTGTCCCAGCCTAGATAACCAGCTGAAACTGATGAGACATTGTCTAATTTACACCCAATCCCATTGTTACCATATGTTTGATGCCAGATGGCAGTTTGACCCGATCGTAGTGGCAGGAAACAGCACGATCATACGCATTCGTAACGCACACAATGAAACCAAATGCACCGGCAAGCCTTATACCTCGGCCATTGCACTAACTGCATCCACCAAACGTGCAAGCCACCTTCACCAGCATCGGTACATGAATGTGGAAAGCGTAAAAGAAAAGTCCAACGATCGGCCCTATGAACTGACTCCATTTTTCTCGCTCTAGCAATATCGTTATGATGCTGGCTGATGAAAAAAAAACAAGAAATTCTGACCCGATCAGTCTGAGTTCGTTCGCGTTCGTTCAGCGGGGCGTAGCTTTGGTGGGTCGTTTGGTGACTGAAGCAAACGAGTGCAATTGGATATAAAAACCCGCTGATACCTTCGAAAATGTATCACAATCACTTTATCGGTCTAGCAAGAACAGTTGCCACCAAACCGTAGCTCAAAATGGCATTCAAAGTAAGTGTCTGTCAGGACCTCCAACAAGAAGCTAAATCGAATCCTTTTAGCAGGATGTCTCTGAGCCTCTCCCTGATTCATTCTTACGTGAATTTCCACAGTTCGCCGTCTTCGCCGCCATCGTGGCCGTCGCCAACGCCGTCGCCATCGGCTACCCGGCCCCACTGGGAGCTTACCACGCTCCTCTGGGAGCTTACCCCGCCGTGGCCAAGGTTGCCGCTCCAGTCGTTGCCAAGGTTGCTGACGATTACGACCCCAACCCGCAGTACAGCTACAGCTACCACATTGCCGTAAGTGTTGCTTCTTTACTGTGCCAGAACGGCTTGGTTTAGAACTACTCGAACATCAGTGAACAATGAGATCCTTCTCCGTCACAGGATGCCCTGACCGGAGACAACAAGGAACAGCAGGAGTCTCGCTCGGGAGATGTCGTGACTGGATCCTACTCTCTGGTTGAGCCTGATGGCACCCGTCGCGTCGTTGAGTACACCGCTGATCCCGTCAACGGATTCAACGCCGTCGTCCACCGTGAGCCCCTGGCCGTCAAGGCTGTGGCCCCGATCGCCAAGTACGCTGCCCCGCTGGCCTACCCCGCCGTCGCCAAGGTTGCTGCCCCGGTCGCTCCCTACGGATACCCTGCCTACGGCAAGGCCATCCTTGGTTAAGTCCTCAGCATCGTCCCGTTATAGATACTATCCAGAACCGTTTCTTACGCCCAGTGCCTAATGCTCGCGCTTCTTGAAGTCATTAGTTAATGATTCCCTATATTTATTTATTTGCCTTCATCAATCTCTGCTCTCACTCCTTTCGTAACTTATGCTACACTCTGTTAGCAAATCCTTCATTCTCATTCTTGACCTTATCCTGCTTCTAATCGAAGATTTTTGTACATATGAAGACTAGCGGTCCAGCGGTACTGCTCTGCTCATGTTGGATTGAAATTATTTTCGTTCGACAATCACGTGATTTGACTGTGTGACTTGATGTATAAAACTATTGTTACTATTGTGCTAGTAGGAATAGTCAGCCTTATGGTTGATGTAAATAAAAGCAATTTCTGTAAAAGAATACAATTTGTTTGAATATACACCCATACTGATTAAATCGTTGTAGTTTCAAATATCGTCCGCTATATAGTGAACACAAACTTGGTGGTTTTAAACCAAAAAGATGATCTTCAAAAAAATTTCCATCTTACCTCAACTAATGAATGAGAAATACATACACAAAAAAAAATCAAATATCTGATTATTTGATAAAAAGCGAAGATTGTAAGAATGCACATCATTTAATTAATGCTCTGTTGCTATCTAAAATATTATCAAATGTATTTTATCTTGAAACAAAATAGATTCAACAAAGCTACAACCAAAAAATGGCGTTCCTAATGACAAAAATATTAAAAAACCAATAAAATTCCAGAATAGCTCAAAACTCTAAAAATATTATTAAATTAATCTAATAAACTAATATTAATTTATCATTGATAATATTTGAACAAAACATCTTTATACTGAGATTGCAGTTTTCAAATTGCTATAAACAAATGCTAAGTCAGTCAATGTAACTGAACATGGTACTGAATGTCGACGTTAGTCTATGTTTTATAATATGCATAAGGACGAAAAAAGAGACGATGAAGAAAAAATCAGAAAAAGTTTTTCGGTTCTGGCGTACGATAGTACATAGAAAAATTCCAAAAATAACATAACAACATAATAATAAAAAAAAGAATATCGAAAATATATCGAGAAATTTATAATGTACGGAAAAATTATAAAAACGTTTTATAAAATATTAGTAACCATCTAAACATCACGCGAATTTTTAATCTTGTTGAAGATACAATATTGTGCGGATTACAATTAGCATCACGTTGATTCATCCGAATGAAAGTCTATATATATACCAATACACAAAAAACACCTTAAACACTATTTTAGATCATGCAATATCGAATATGTCAAATGTAAATAAAAGAGAAAAGCAAACAACAAGCAATCTTTAAAAAAAACACATAATTTTTAATTTTCTTTTCAACCGAATGTCAACCACAAAAATAAGAAACGTAATATACACCACTTTAAGACAATATGGGTTTTTAAAGATCAGAGTAAATACAATTCTACACATAAAATATTCAAATTAAATTGGGCTTAGATTTTAACACAAATAAGATAATTTAAAGCTAATGACAAAAATAGTAAAAACAGTTTCAAAGACACTTCGGTTAAAAAACTACAAAATCCTTAAAAATAGTTTTGAAATATTGTAGTTTTAGATTTTTGTTTCGTTCACGTTCAATTGAGTCCCGGAAAATCCCGTCGTTTCCAAGCTTATTGAAAATTTCGCTGATATTCCGTTTTATTCTGAGCCTTCAATACTGAAAGACAAAAACCAGTTTTTTCGTGGGTTGCCATGTGGCTACTTTCATGACCGCTAGAGGAACCCCTATCTATAGCATTATATACTGAACGGTTGGAAAGTAGGAGAGCATTTTGATATAAAAACCCGCTGATACCTTCGAAAATGTATCACAATCACTTTATCGGTCTAGCAAGAACAGTTGCAACCAAACCGTAGCTTAAAATGGCATTCAAAGTAAGTGTCTATCAGGACCTCCAACATGAGGCCAAATCGAATCCTTTCAGCAGGATATCTCTGAGCTTCTCCCTGATTCATTCTTACGTGAATTTCCACAGTTCGCCGTCTTCGCCGCCATCGTGGCCGTCGCCAACGCCGTCGCCATCGGATACCCGGCCCCACTGGGAGCCTACCACGCTCCTCTGGGAGCTTACCCCGCTGTGGCTAAGGTTGCCGCTCCTCTGGCTTACCCGGCCGTCGCCAAGGTTGCCGCTCCTTTGGCTGACTACGACCCCAACCCTCAGTACAGCTACAGTTATGCCGTCTCTGTAAGTTTGGGTAGTAATATTGGGAGCAGCGAACGTAAGAATTGAATTTTACATGCTTTTTTATCTACAGGACGCTCTGACCGGAGACAACAAGAACCAGCAGGAGTCTCGCTCGGGAGATGTCGTGACTGGATCCTACTCTCTGGTTGAGCCTGATGGCACCCGTCGCGTCGTTGAGTACACCGCCGATCCCGTCAACGGATTCAACGCCGTCGTCCACCGTGAGCCCCTGGCCGTCAAGGCTGTGGCCCCGATCGCCAAGTACGCTGCCCCGCTGGCTTATCCCGCCGTCGCCAAGGTTGCTGCCCCGATCGCTCCCTACGGATACCCTGCCTATGGCAAGGCCATCCTTGGATAAGTCCTCTAGACTCTATCCAGAAGTGTGTCTTATCCCCAGTGTCCAAATATCAGGATATTGTCCCGGCTTAAGTTATTAGGCTTCCCAACTTGCAAATTCTATCTATGATCTAATAGATATCATTGTACATAGCAAATTGTAACAGGCTACTGCGAAATACCGATCTGTTCATATAACAAACACGTGATTAGTCGGGTTATTATCACCGACGAGTTTAATGTAAAAATTAGCCAGAAGGTTGATAAAAATATAAATACGTTGAAAAACTATGTTCTCAAGCGTTTGTAAAAATATTATCATATGAAGTATTTTTAAGATAGTTGCTTCTACATCAACAGTATGTTAGACATATACTTGAAAATGAATATGTGTCTAGTTTAGATCCTTCAAGCATAATAAATGAAATTACAAGAAATCTTATTGTAATCATTTGTTTGCAAGAAACATGTCATATTAATTTCACACACAGTTTCTCACACTCACTACACTTGATTCATTACAACCGATAAATTTTCATGTTGCCTTAAATTGAAGCGTTTGTATGTAGCACATAAAAGCGAATTGTCCTACAAAATTTATTTTTTCTTTTATTTGAAAGATTACAAATTATATAATCAAACAGGAATCAGATGTTGAAGTACATGATTAATTCCCCCAGATATTTGCAGCCCGAATGAGCTCTCCGTTGAAATATTGTCGAAATTTTACATAGAAGTAAGGAATGCACTAATAACCAATCTTTCTCATTAAAATAATGATAAATTGAAGATAAGGTACCGTTTACATTATTCATTACATTTATGAAATTATTTGAACTACTAAAGTGTTAGCGTGACATGTTGATATGCATGTCATATGTGCAATTTTTAAAACACTTAATCAATAATTTGAGTGGATTACTAAAGAATCTTATCTAATGAATTATATAAATATTACATTTCATATCAAAAATGTTGAAGATATAAAAGCTAAATAATGCAACAACATATGATCAAAACTGTTGTAAATAAAAACACGCGATAGCAAAATTAAGATCAATTTTGTCTTACTCCTAATACAAAATCTGAAGAAATTTCTTTTGTTTAAAAAAAAATACAACAACATTTAATCGAAACTGCTGTAAATGAAAACATGGGGTATCAAGATTATAAGCTTTTTTTATTATTATTTCACTGCTAATACAAAATCTGAAGGAAAATTATAATAATGCGAGTCTATCAAATTGTTGAGCAATTCTTCTGACCAGCTCAACCTTCTCTATTGACCAAAACCAAACCCTTCCTTGGTACGAGCAACCTAACAAAAAAACAAGTTCTATCGTGGGTTGCCATGTGGCTTGTTACAGACAATTCGGCGCGTGTTTGTTTGTTTACCTGACGTAACGGCACTGACAGGTAGGAGACAGGATAAGAGTGCCGTTACCGAAGGGACAGGGAAACATCGCAGAGATGACGCGGTAAAAAACGGCCATCGCGAGGAGGCCATTGGATTTAAACGGATTTCAACGGAAAAACGCCAGAGAGAAGACGTGAATTTTTGTAACACCATCGCACCATCGCACCATCGCACCATCGCACCATCGCACCGCGCGCGTTTAAAGAACGACCCAACCGAATTAACTTGAATAAAGTGTTAGTGGAATCAGTTAAAAGAACACGTCAGTAGAATTTATTATTACGAACTTTAAGTTGGAGCCGAACTCCAACATTTTAAAAAAATTCACTCGCTTTCTACTTGTGAATCGGTGAACACCAGACTGAGAATGAATCGCGAAAACGATGTACCAAACCCCACCGCGAATTCCACAGTGCGACAACTTTCCGCAGTTCAGCTAGTGGAAGACACTGTTTCGATACAGGAGTTGGTACAGCAAGCCAGGGAAGCGAACGAAAGCTTCGTCAGGCTGACCGCGCAGATCGCTCAGTTGAGCCCAAGCGTGTCGAGAGGGCTCGGAGTGTCGCTGAACGAGCAACGTGTAGGCGCGATATCCCCGTGCATCCGCACAGGAACCGTCGAAGAAGTGACATTTCCTTCGGCCGCCACCCTGCCGCGGAGATCGACGCTTGGGACGCCTTACGTCGGCGGCACCGACCGTGAACCTGGGAGCGCATCGTCGCGACCGGCCATTGCGTTTCCAGATTTCCTTCGTTACGACGTGCAAGCCGGCCCGTCAGGAAGATCGACGCTAAGGACGCCATACAATACCGATACAGAGCGTGAAGCTGTTAACGCGTCGCCGCCACCGGCCTTTGCGTTTACCGACTCTTTGCGCTACGACGCGCAAGTCGGCCCGTCATCGGCTCAGCACAGCGAAGCAGAACGGCGTGGTACCACTGGGAGAAGGACAACCGTACCCTCCCAGGGTGAACGTGATCTTCGGCGTGCCCTGGAAGACATGGAGATCGAGCATCTTCGGGAGCGAAACCGCTTGATCCAATCCTTCGAAGCAACGGATCACCAGAGAAGGACTCACCTGCCATCACGTACGAGGATATCGATGGCGTCGCAGAAAAGTTCCACTAATCCGGCGCTGGCGGTAACGAACCGTATCCTGCGCTCACCATCCCACGAAAGCTTCTCCACCGACCTCTCGCTGATATCGATTTCTGTTTCGTCAATGAACTCGGAGGCAACAAGCGTCCTGAACCGGTCTAGCTGCAGTCTGCTCAACCGAACGATGGAGGAAAAGCTGGGCAGTCTGTTGAACCCAAAGGACAGCAAAAGAAATCGATCGTCAACGCTGACCGAACGATGGAACGAAAGTAACGATCTCATTCGCAACTGTGCCACACTGTCGGCGGCGCTGGGAATTCACAAAAGCTTCAGCACCACCGACATCTACCAGTTGCCATCCGATCAGCACAACCTGGGCCGTCTGTCCACCTCCGAGCTGGCGCTAACTCCGTTCCAGAAGGTTGGCTACCTACTTGACCACTCCCGGCTCGAGCACGCTTCCCGTTCCTACTCGACGTGGGTTGCGGTCGGTGAGCTGGCGTCCACTTCCCAACTGCCCTCACCGCACGGTGGCCAATCATCGCAGGTTCCAACGCTCACAAGCGCCAACCAAACGCCCAGCTTCACCGTTACGGATCTGATCAGCTCGGTGAATAAGAAAATTCGACAGAACTACATCCGCCGGAGACTGTTTACGACATACCGTGCGCTGGAGCGGTTGTCCCAGAGCGAGTTCAATCTCGATCGCCTCGAGGCAGCCGCGTTTGCCGCCACCAATCCCGGCCCAACGGAACTGATCGTGCCATCGAGCATGTCGAACGCGTCGGCCTCACCGGTGGGAGGAAAATCGACCAGCTCTCCGGGGCCACCACTGGGCGAGGTTGGTACCGTGCCGGAGCATGGTGCGGTGCTGACGTTGAAAAAATCCGGTACCAGTGGTGCCGGAACCGGTGCCAACCCACGCGGACACCACGGGCCCAAGAAAATCTCACCTAGAAACGACGAGCAGCTGCTGATGGGAGTGAAGCATCCGACAAAACGCGAGGTGTTACGCATCTTGATGAGAATCTACGACCCGTTGGGTCTCTTGGGTAATGTGCTAATGTTCCTGAAAGTTCTGCTTCAAGAGATCTGGCGTGCTAATGTCGGATGGGACGAAAAAATCAGCGGCCGTTTAGCGGAACAGTGGGAAAGGTGGATCACCATTTTACCCGACGTCTGTAAAATCAGAATACCAAGGTGCTATCGTCAGATAACGTCGACGCTGACTCGAAACATACAGCTGCACATATTCTGCGACGCGAGCGAAAATGGAATGGCAGCAGTTGCCTACTTCCGATTTGAAGAAGGTGGATCGATAGAATGCGCTCTTGTAGGGTCGAAAACTAGGGTAGCGCCCCTGCGATTTCTATCGATCCCTCGTTTAGAATTGCAAGCAGCAACTATCGGCGCCCGGCTTGCGAATACAATCATCAAGTCGCACCGCTTGAACATCACTCGAATAGCATATTGGACGGATTCACGTGACGTCATCTGTTGGTTACGGTCGGATCATCGCCGATATAGTCAGTTCGTAGCATTTCGAGTCGGAGAAATACTCGAGTCCACCAAACTCGACGATTGGCAGTGGCTGCCAACGAAGGTGAATGTAGCCGATGATGGTACGAAGTGGTCAAGAATTCCCGATCTGAGCGCCTCAAGCCGATGGCTCAAAGGACCGAGCTTTCTATGGCAGACGAAAAAGGAATGGCCAACTTCATCGACGCTACCGCATGATACGACGGAAGAACTACGCCGCAACCTCCTGCATCATTCCAGCACTAAATCACTTATTCAGATCGACCGATTCTCTAATTGGAACAGGCTGCTCAGATCTGTTGGATACGTTATTCGGTTTTCGAATAATTGTATGCACAGAAGAAACGGGAAAAAGACCACGACAGGACCGCTCACACAGGGAGAGTTGAAAACAGCAGAACGCGTAATTATAAAACAAATTCAACGAGAAGCGTTTTCAGGCGAGATCTGTCGACTAGAGAGCCGCGTAGTAAAACAGCATCCGTGGTCGAAACCCGTCGAAAAAAGCAGCGTGCTGTATAAACTCTCACCCAAGATCGACGAAAATGGCGTGCTGAGAATAAGTGGGCGTTTCGAAAACTGCCCTGGAATAGATGAGTCACTGCAGAAGCCAGTAATTCTACCGAGACGACACACAGGAACTGACTTACTGATACTTTACTACCACGTACGCTACCGACACTGTAATCATCAGACCGTTGTTAACGAACTGAGAGCCAGATACCACATACCGCGCTTGTTGACGGAATATAAGCGCGTCCGGAAAACCTGTCAGTATTGTCGCATTAGAAAGGCGACTCCTGAACCGCCGTTAATGGGAGGCATTCCCCAACAAAGGACGGCCATTCATCAGCGTGCATTCACGTACACTGGAATTGACTATTTCGGCCCAATGAACGTAGTAGTTGGACGTCGCCAGGAGAAACGTTGGGGAGTGATTTTCACTTGCTTGACGACACGAGCAGTACACCTAGAAATCGCTCACTCACTAACAAGTTCGTCCTGCATCTTAGCGATCCGTCGTTTTATTGCTAGACGAGGAGTTCCGCGCGAAATCATCAGCGATAGAGGGACAAATTTCGTAGGCTCATCGAGAGAGCTAAGGGAAGAGTAGTGGCTGTCGTCAGAGCCGCCGACGGACAGGTAAGGCGAGCAACTGTGCAGACCGCTAGCGGATTGATGGAACGACCTGCAACAAAAATAGCGGTGTTGGAAGTACGGAAGTAGACCGAGGATAGGCACGGTACAACCAAGCTTACCAAAGTAGACGGACTGATAAGGCGATAGGGAGTGCTGCCGAATTGTTTATCGAACAGATTGCGCACTTGAAATAGGGTAAATTGCCCATCCGAGCAAAGTACCGGGTGGGAGAATGTTACAGACAATTCGGCGCGTGTTTGTTTGTTTACCTGACGTAACGGCACTGACAGGTAGGAGACAGGATAAGAGTGCCGTTACCGAAGGGACAGGGAAACATCGCAGAGATGACGCGGTAAAAAACGGCCATCGCGAGGAGGCCATTGGATTTAAACGGATTTCAACGGAAAAACGCCAGAGAGAAGACGTGAATTTTTGTAACACCATCGCACCATCGCACCATCGCACCATCGCACCATCGCACCGCGCGCGTTTAAAGAACGACCCAACCGAATTAACTTGAATAAAGTGTTAGTGGAATCAGTTAAAAGAACACGTCAGTAGAATTTATTATTACGAACTTTAAGTTGGAGCCGAACTCCAACATGGCTACTTTCATGACCGCTAGAGCAACCCCTATCTATAGCATTATATACTGAACGGTTGGAAAGTAGGAGAGCATTTTGATATAAAAACCCGCTGATACCTTCGAAAATGTATCACAATCACTTTATCGGTCTAGCAAGAACAGTTGCCACCAAACCGTAGCTCAAAATGGCATTCAAAGTAAGTGTCTGTCAGGACCTCCAACAAGAAGCTAAATCGAATCCTTTTAGCAGGATGTCTCTGAGCCTCTCCCTGATTCATTCTTACGTGAATTTCCACAGTTCGCCGTCTTCGCCGCCATCGTGGCCGTCGCCAACGCCGTCGCCATCGGATACCCGGCCCCGCTGGGAGCCTACCACGCTCCTCTGGGAGCTTACCCCGCTGTGGCTAAGGTTGCCGCTCCTCTGGCTTACCCGGCCGTCGCCAAGGTTGCCGCTCCTTTGGCTGACTACGACCCCAACCCTCAGTACAGCTACAGTTATGCCGTCTCTGTAAGTTTGGGTAGTAATATTGGGAGCAGCGAACGTAAGAATTGAATTTTACATGCTTTTTTATCTACAGGACGCTCTGACCGGAGATAACAAGAACCAGCAGGAGTCTCGCTCGGGAGATGTCGTGACTGGATCCTACTCTCTGGTTGAGCCTGATGGCACCCGTCGCGTCGTTGAGTACACCGCCGATCCCGTCAACGGATTCAACGCCGTCGTCCACCGTGAGCCCCTGGCCGTCAAGGCTGTGGCCCCGATCGCCAAGTACGCTGCCCCGCTGGCCTACCCCGCCGTCGCCAAGGTTGCTGCCCCGGTCGCTCCCTACGGATACCCTGCCTACGGCAAGGCCATCCTTGGTTAAGTCCTCAGCATCGTCCCGTTATAGATACTATCCAGAACCGTTTCTTACGCCCAGTGCCTAATGCTCGCGCTTCTTGAAGTCATTAGTTAATGATTCCCTATATTTATTTATTTGCCTTCATCAATCTCTGCTCTCACTCCTTTCGTAACTTATGCTACACTCTGTTAGCAAATCCTTCATTCTCATTCTTGACCTTATCCTGCTTCTAATCGAAGATTTTTGTACATATGAAGACTAGCGGTCCAGCGGTACTGCTCTGCTCATGTCGGATTGAAATAATTTTCGTTCGACAATCACGTGATTTGATTGTGTGACTCGACGTGTTAAACTATTGTTACTGTTGTGCTTGTAGGAATAGTCAGCTTTATATTTGACGTAAATAAAAGCAACTTCTATAAAAGAAAATCCAGTATGTAATATATTTATTCATTTCACAACGATTTGTATTATCTCCTGGTTAACATGATAAACGGTGTTGTTTCTGCATAACCTTTTTGTAGTCCACATATTCCTTTGTATAATTGAGACAATACATAAATTTATAAAAATATGAATAAACAACATATAAGACATACAATAGTATACAATATAGTTCCTAATAACTTACAAAATGTATATTGAAATAGTGTAACGTTAGAGTCAACACAAATCAACATTATATGTACATCAAAAATAAAAATCGAAAAAATAAATAAATTATTAATGCACAGCACACTCTTGTTATTTCATTTTAAAGAAAATAATAGAGTAATTATAAAGTCTAAGCTCTTTTTCTAAGTCTAAGTCACTTAAAGTCTTTTTTAATTTTTTACCATTTCTTAATACATAATTTTAAAGAGAAGTAGAATATATTAAAACGAAAAACCTTTTTAAAAATGGTAATAACGTAGTAAGTAGTTCCTGTAGAATTGTTATTAAACAAAACATGATAAATATAAACTTTATGGTGTATAAAATATTTAAAAAAATAATTGAATAACAAGTAAACCATAACAAAATACATACTGTGTTAAAGTTATGCACTGGAAAAGAAAACAGAGTTATATTTAAAGGCACAACAGAATCGGAATGAATGGTATGCAGACATTCTTGGGACGCTTTTGAACCTTTCATCGATTGGATATCGTCCTATATTGGCCTTCCCGCGAAAACTGCACCCATTTTAGAGAAGAATTTTTCTGCGATCGAAATTCAAGAGCAATCGATATGTAGCGACCCAGTCGCATGCGCTCGTAATGGCACGCGTATCACAAGTGACCAATAAATTAAGATTTGGCAGTATAGTGCTCCCACCCAAGTACGCAACAACGGGTGCAATTGCATCAGGGAGCAGCCGTCCGGCTGATCGAGCCACGTTCTCTCTAGCGCTACGCACAAGGCGCAGCCTGTCGAATCAAGCCAGGGTAAGAGTATGTCGTACAGCATGCTCCACTTGGTTCAACGCAGCCCTGTTCAATACCGACGGACGCAAGACAGTGTCGGTAGTAAAAGTTCGAGCGCTGTCCAAATTATCGTTGATATTATTTTCCTTTAGTTATATGTTGTCTGCTTGTTATGTTATGTACGGGACATAACGGCGCAGAAAAAAATACACGATAAATCCAGTTGAACGGGAGAAAACGAGAAAAAACCAAAACCAACAAGAAATAGCTCATATCGGATTTGACCAATGGGTGGGTGCTTTTTCTCTAAACTCACCCCTAAAGTGCTACTCTAACGCGATCAAACCAGGGTGTGCGTGGCACGTTTAAGGATGGTTTGGGGTGCATTTATTTTTTTTTCGCTCGTCTTGCCCCTCCCGGCAAACAGAAATGGTTCCAGAACGGGTCAAGCGTTGCGTGCGAAGGGTTAGATCGACTTTTTAGTTTTCGTATATAAAGCAAAGCGAAAATTTGATTAGTACACATTCGTGAGGCACAGTTCTAACCGCACAAGACACACAGCAGCGAATGAAATAATGGCTCTCCGGGTAAGAAACAGATTAATCCAGGCTTACAGATCCGCCGTCGGACTCGGGATCAACCGAGCTACTGCTGACGATGTACTTCCGTTACAGTTTGCAGTTTTCGCCGCCTTCGTAGCCTGCGCCAGCGCGGTTGCTATCGGATATCCGGCTCCATATGGAGCTTACCCGGCTGTCGCCAAAGTAGCGGCTCCTCTGGCCGACTATGACCCCAACCCGCAGTACAGCTACAGCTACGCCGTCTCGGTAAGCTTTACAGCTTCGAGTATTACAGATCTAAGATGATCCGGAACTAGCAGGACTTTGAACGAATCCTTTATTTGCAGGATGCGCTGACGGGTGATAACAAGAGCCAGCAGGAGTCCCGCTCAGGAGACGTCGTAACCGGATCGTACTCTCTGATCGAACCTGATGGCACCCAGCGCCTGGTCGAGTACACCGCCGACCCCGTCAACGGATTCAACGCCGTAGTGCATCGTGGTGCTGGCGTGGTTAAAGCTGTGGCCCCGGTTGCCAAGATTGCTGCACCGTTCGGATATCCGGCCGTCGCCAAGGTTGCTGCCCCGTTGGCCCATCCGCTGTACGGATAAGCGACAAGTTACGTCAACAGCATAATGGAAGCATCCCCAAGCTAGTAATTTATGACCCTGTTTGTCCCTCATCCGTCTTTCTGTCCTTTCCTTCCAAATCCCGTTGCACGTGCTCGAAAACAAAAGAAGCACATTTCTTTGACATATTTGTTTGACTGTGTGACTGAATAAAGTGCAAAATAAAATACTATCTAAAATATATGTTGAATTTTAAATGATTTTTTATGAAATATTTTCATATATGCGTATGAACAGTTGAAAATTATAATCCACTCCATGTTGTTTTCGTTTATGACTACAACTTTCATTACTTGCATAAGAGCTTATTTATAAGTTAATTAGTTTGTACAATTACAATTAATTTTCTAAGACCAGCCACAAGGCAAAATTAATTAATTATTGAAGCAACGCGATCTTATACTTGCACGTATTATTTAGTATAGCAGACACAAAATATGGAGAAAGTTAGTTAGTTATTTATTTAAGAACAGGCTGACCGTATTTAGATTTGAATAATTATTAGTGAGCTGAAAGGCATTTCCTCCCGACAGCCGCAGAGAGCCTTATCCCGGGCTGACACGGTTAAGTATGGAGAAAGTTATTTTTGGAACATTTCCAATCAAAATAATATAATTCTCAAATGCAAAAGTAATGTGACGACCGAAAACATGCATAAAATGAAAAAATCTAACAAAAATAAAGCGCAGATTGCTTCGCGCCCAAATTATCTCGTTACACGACTAATTATCACATGAAAGTAAACGCCATCGACGCGCACGCGCAATAAAGTGGAAATTTTGCAGCCCTTGCCGAAGCGTGTCTACGTTGGGTCGTATCGGTTGCGTTTATTTGTTCGCTCCTTTACCGATCGCGATCAGCCGCCCTTCGCATGATCAAGACCTACCCGCGAAAATGGGGACATCAAGCGGACCACCACCTGCGCAGCACCTTGCATCGGAGGGTGACTCGCATTTCATTGAAAAAGCACGGATTCTAGACGCCCTGACGCATTTTCAAAGGCACTCAATCGACTCGACATTTCGACCAATCGACCACTCCCCCACTTTATGCGAGTAAAACGCACACCACCAGCCATCCTCCCAAAGCCACCCGGTGGTGAACGTGGGAAGTTTCGAAGAGTTTTGCCGACGAACTCGAGTGAATGGACGAACGTGGTGTAAACTTTGCGAAAATTGGATCTCCACGAGAGCAAACGCTCCATATCCAAGTGAAACCGGCGCTCATACTACTATCTGAGTGCACCACACCGCCCCTAGGCACTATTTGACCGCGTAAAACGTGAACTTGTGAACCTCCGTCATTGCAAGACCTTTCCAGTCCTCCCGTCATCTCCAAGCAGCTCGCGCCACCCAACGAGTGCAAGTGAGTGAACATTTTGATAACCTAGCTGGCAAGTCTGGCAAGTTATCCAGCGAATGCAACCTACCCTGTTTTACCTGGGCGTGAGCGAACGAGATGCAGCGCCTGCACAGCAACGCCCAGACGTGCACCATGGGAAACAATTTTAGTGGGTACATAAAAAATAACGAAACAGAATGCATCATCGTAGTGATTGTGGGCCGTCGTCGAAGCTGAGCTAGTTTCAGCGCGCAAGGATTTTGCGATATAAAAAGGAGTGCACGCGGCTCTCAAGAACATAATCAGCATACGGTTGTCAAACAGTCAACACCAGCCCAACCCACCCATCTCGAAATGGCATTCAAAGTAAGTTTCATTTGCCAGGACAAAGCTTAAGGATTACGGTTACATTCAGGGATAAACCTATTGGGCATGATGTTATCATAGTTTAGATAATGCTAAGCAAAATACATCCAATCTATTCTCTTCACAAAGTTCGCCGTCTTCGCCGCCATCGTGGCCGTCGCCAACGCCGTCGCCATCGGCTACCCGGCCCCACTGGGAGCTTATCACGCTCCTCTGGGAGCTTACCCCGCCGTGGCCAAGGTTGCCGCTCCAGTCGTTGCCAAGGTTGCTGACGACTACGACCCCAACCCGCAGTACAGCTACAGCTACCACATTGCCGTAAGTGTTGCTTCTTTACTGTGCCAGAACGGCTTGGTTTAGAATTACTCGAACATCAGTGAACAATGAGATCCTTCCCCGTCACAGGATGCCCTGACCGGAGACAACAAGGAACAGCAGGAGTCTCGCTCGGGAGATGTCGTGACTGGATCCTACTCTCTGGTTGAGCCTGATGGCACCCGTCGCGTCGTTGAGTACACCGCCGATCCCGTCAACGGATTCAACGCCGTCGTCCACCGTGAGCCCCTGGCCGTCAAGGCTGTGGCCCCGATCGCCAAGATCGCTGCCCCGCTGGCTTACCCCGCCGTCGCCAAGGTTGCTGCCCCGATCGCTCCCTACGGATACCCCGCCTACGGCAAGGCCATCCTTGGTTAAATCGCACCCAACGCTAAACCATGATAGATTAGGCGCGATTCGATCGGTTTTCTGATAGAATTACGCCCTCATTCAGCTAACATGACCACGTGCCACGAAGAACTAATCGAAGTACACAAAACAAAAACTCTATTGTAAATAGTAGCGCAAATGCTCGAAGCATCAACCAACGATCCCACGCCATAGCGGATGTTAACGGATGGATGGATCAGAGACATTGACAATGTTTGACTGTGTTTGACTTATGTTGTTTTCTAGTTCTAGTACAATAAACCAGCACCGTAATTGCTCGTGAAAGAGAAAAACAAATTCAATGCGTTGCGATTGTTTCTACCTAATTGAGTTGTGTCAACCGGAGCCAACTTTCGACTTTACGGTCACGAAAGAAAAATGGCAAATTATCGTCATGAAAATCCGATTGATGGGAAAGTGAAAAGCTTGTTATCGCACACATTTTGCTAGCACATTGCCATAATTAAATCTAATGAATTGGCAAACGGAAGCGGATGGGTGAGATGCTCCTTATCTAATTAATAAACGCAAAAAATGGTTGCACTTAGTTAGCAAACCTAAGGTTGATATAATGAAAAAAAATGAAGCATAATAGCAACAAAAACTTATACAACGATGTACAACTTGATTTTAAATATATTACATACAATGGAATATATAATGGGAACATTAAGTTTAGTCACGAATGATTTTTATATATATAAAAGATTAAATATTGAATATCGAATGAATATCATGTTTACGCGCTTCAAAAAGTGGATTTAATATATTTAAAACAGCCGATTTATTGATATCGTATAAATGCTCGGAATCATAGCATTTCTTGGGCTATTTCTGAGTTTTCACAATCACACAATTACCGTTCACCCACATGACAGCATGAAATGTTACTTCAAAAAGTTTGTGGCCTTTCAAGAAGTTTTGACACATAAATTATTCCCCCTTTTTTCTTCACACTTGAACCTGGCCGATTGACATTTTTTCTAGGTCGCTAGCGTGAATGTGTGTCTACCAAGATGCTGCCCTTTCACATTGCCCGACAGCAAATTCCCGTAACACAGGCAATTGACAGCATAATGAGTTGAGCGAATGAACGAACCCGACGCCAATCGATGGGCGACATGCAGAATTTAGGGTCAGGAAGGACGAACGTCCGCCTGCGGATGTTCACGCTTACGTCACCTTTTGGAAACCGGTAGCATGTTTATTCTAAGTCGCTACCATCAACCCATCATAATTCGGTCATCCTTCACGAATGTACGCTGCATTCAGTCGTACGTCATGAAGATGAATGCAAAAGGTACACATCAGTTAATCGCAATTATGTTTCGGTACTCACTGTTTCGCCCAGGCTCCTTTTGGTCCGTATAGAAACCGCTGCAAATACAGCCAGCGGCGGTCCGTGTTAGCTTCCTTCGCCTTGCGTTGAGTTTGCTGTATGCTGAGGCGGGCATTCTCCTCCGATTGACGTATCCGACAGGGCACCAGTATTCGTTCCTGGAGATGTGCGAGGAATAAAGTTATCATTTTTTGAACGTTGCTTCCTTTTCATTGCGCTAGCGTTCTCTGATTCTTTTTGGAAGCATGAAATACCTTTACTGTATCAGTAAAGCGTCAGTTGCATGTCGTTGTACGTTACCTGAAATTTTCGACGACTTTCCATCTGTAGCTTAGCTCTGCGCTGCGACGACAGTTTGCACGACTCGTAGCACTCGGCCCAAAAAGTGTTCAACGGTTCCCAGAGCGTATTGGATAGGTCTTTCTGATACGATGTGAATAGTGGTTTAATCTGTGGAGAAACAACGTAACACATGGAACCACGTGAGCACAGACGATGCAAGTTACATATCAATGAATATGCTATGAAAACCCATCAATCTATTCCCGAATGCTGTAAAACTTCCGTGATGCACTATCGCGAATCAATGGAAAACGGCAACAACGCAAAGCTTGCCACTCTACAGTCACATTCAGTCGGCATTACGAAGGGTAACCTTTAAACGTATCACGAGCTGGTAGGGCCAAACTCCAACCTGGTGGAAAAAGTCGCTACAATCGGAAACGACGATATGCACACCAAAACCCTCTGCATACCATTCCACAGCAAACCGGTGGTCTAACGACGCCGAGACCTACACCATCAGAAGAAGGTGGACCTTTCTTATTCCACAAATAGTGTGCGATTAGGGTGCAACTCTACGGCACTGGCGCAGGCACATTACCGAGGATTGGTACGCGGCAGCGAAAGTGCACTTCCGCCTAAGAATGCCCTTCCCAAGACGGTTTCGTATACGAGATGCACTTGCCTGATGCCAACCGTGATCGTGCAGCGACCAACGTCAATGGGACTATTGATTAGCTTCTGCATGCGCAGCTGTGCCGCACCGCTCACGACGACAACGGATACGATCCGCGGATATAATCATCATCCAGCATCCAACAAACCGGTCTCCAGGTGGATGAGCCTTGGCCAGAAAAAAACCGACCGTGATGTTTCCAATGCAATTGAGTAGGAAGTAGGAAGCTTCTGCAAACGTGTTTGCTGCTAATTAAAGGCTCTGCCGAACCTTGTCAAAGACTCGACGAGCATAATTCCACTGCTCTGTACCCTCCTATTGACTGATCGATGATCGATCGGTACATGCACAGTCACAAAGTGTTATGTTTGTAACGCGTCACAAAAACCAAACCTGAGCGGTCCTAGCTATCAACGAGAGTTTGATCGATGATGGACCATTAATGCCGAGCGTTTTTATTAGGACGTATTTATCAGTTGAAAAATGCTCAAAGGCAGGATTAAATTTAAAAAAAATGATCTAAGCAGCAGACTTCTTTTTAGCCGACATTTAAATATCGGTCGAACCGGACCGTAAGCTATGCCGATCCCGTTTCAGATCCGTTTCAGTGCGGCTCTCAATTAACCGCAACGATTCCGCAATTCCACACGATACCAGTTTACTGGGACGAATCTCCACAGTTGGTATTTCGGAGCCGCTTCCCGTTCCTAACCTCTGCAGAGGGAGCCTGTGGTTTCGTTCCGCTTCCTGCAAGGGCTCTTTCGTTTCTTTCTCTCCAGCCAAGAAAAGAAATCTACAGTCGTCGGTGGATGGTTGATTCAATTCAAATTTTGACACCTTAAGCCAAGTTCAAGGCTTTGCGATCCTTCACCAGGCGCTAAGGAAAGTTGGTGGTAATTCCTTAGCTAGCAGCGTGGTGGATCTGCGTTCAAGCTTGAGCTGACAACTTTCGATTTTTACTCACTGATCGGCAGAAATGTGTCACAATTCGAGCCTGTGGTTGAGTATGAATTTCGAGCACATACAGGAATGGTGGTAGCGCGTTCGGTGCCGCGTTTATGAAGGAAAGTGCCTTTGTCCCACTGGGAAAGTAATACCCAGATGGTCGCAGAAAAGGCGAGATATTTGTAATTTATATTCGAAACATTTGCTTACGACAAAAAGGATCGAGTACAAAATGTTGGACAAAAAATAATTACATATCCAAATATGATACATATATTTAGAAAATTTACATTTCATTTATGCAAGAGCATAATCATAAAACAAAGATATGCTTTTCTAGGCCTACTTTCAAGCTCAATGCTTAAAGCTCCTCGATCTTTAAGCATTTTGTAGGAATCAGATAATAGCCCTAATTTTTAAATTTATTCAGATTATCAAACCTAAACCTTCATTACAGGCCTAGCAAACGTAACAAATGGGATGTTACACGCGGAAAGCAAACAGATCCGGAAAAACTTCGAGTGCTGCCAACCATAAAGCAAGATTTGGTGGGTATGTTTCTCACTCACATGAGCTTAAACATACAGCCGCTTCTGCTCGGTCTCCGGCACTCGTTTTTCACCATCCATTTCTCGTTCATTCTGTCTCATTTCGGAAGCTTATTCTCTCATCCGTTTTCTTCGGGGTGATCACGCCGTGGATACCGATGCTCGCGAGCGGCGTGCAATGGAGGGCGCGTGATCGTCGCACAGTGGAGTATTTTCTCCCAGCGCTTCCTAGGAAAGGAGGAAAGGTGAACGGCTTTCCGAGACATGCCATTTCTTTCAAAGCTCGCGTCGCGCCACCTTTCCCCAAGCGGGAACCCAGCTGTCGGGTATCTAGACGGGGTGTCTTGTGCCATCTCACCCTCACGGAACGACGCACCCGAGGAGGCGCTACCCACCAGCGCCCGCTCGGGCGGAAGCCGGTTCGGATCGAGCGCGGCGAGAGTAGCGTTTGGAAATTTATAAAAGAAGATCCTCCCCAGCCTGGGTTGGTTAGTTTCGCAATGAAAGTGGAAAAACGCAGACAGCACACTTCGGCTCCCGCGTAGCGATATCTGGCCCTGGCACAGTCGCGGCCCTCACAGGGGACGGAAAAGAAGAAACCTAGATCGCGTCTGCAGGCGGAGAAACTAGGTGAAAAATAAACACGAAACCGGGAAAAGTGCGATTTGCGCCTTGCTGCACTATCGTCAACTAAGAAAAGTGCAACACAGAGAATCGGCTACAGGGAAAGTGTTTTACGAAATTATCAAGATTAAGTGAAGTGAATATTATCGTTGCAGTGACGCTGTGCCAGACTCGTTTGTGAATAAGTAGAATTAGTTTCGAATTTTTCGTCGTCACGCAAATTTGCGTGTTATTGCACATAAAACCTACCTAACGTCTTCAGCGAAACCTAAGATCTTCGAGCCGCATGATGTCCTGTTGGCAGCAACTGCTTTTGTTGGTAAATATTTACGTTTTCTTTATGTTTTGATGTGAAATGTTCAAGAAAAGTTCAGTCCACATAACAAACGGAACGAAAGATGCACCGATGGTTAACAGGTGGTTAGCATTTTACAACAACCTCCCAGTGTTTGTTCGGGTGATCTCGTAATTAATTCGATCGCACCGTGCTAGCGCCTGGAAGTGTTGATGGACGTGTGGGCAATAAAAAAAAACAACTAATATTTCCGCGCACGATCGTCGAATTGAACCTGGTAACGGAATAGACCACATTTATGGCCGGTATGTGCTGGCCGGCGTTAATGCTTTCGATAAGTATTGGCCTAAAGATTGAGGCCCCAATATTGCCAGTATGATGCCGCAAAAAGCCGCTATTAGAAACCGACAGCACGCCCCGGCCCCTTATCATTCCCGGCCACGAATGTGGCTGCAGAAGAAAGTTTTCGGTTGCCATTGTCTCGGTTGCCAGCGATCACGCGTGCATAAACAACGGGGTTCAAAGTGCCATTTGTCTTGCGAACCATTGTGGAGCACTGCGAATATAATTTCCTAGCGGAAGGAAATTAAGGCTACGATTGCAATGTTGCACCAGCTTTTACTATCCCCGCGTGGCTGCTTCACCGTTGCAGCTGAAACTGATTGTTTCAACAGCTCATTAACAATTTCACGCTTTGAATGGGTACCAGTTGATATTGAAACGAATTAAATCTGGGATGCCCAAGACGGCTGCTACAATTTTTCAACAATTACTTTATAACCGAGCATAAGTTAACAAAGTGCACTTTAGTGCAATTTAATTATATACGTCGAATTAAATAATTAGATAATTTTTAATAAACTTCATGTTAAACTAAAAAAATATTAAGATTATATATTTTACCAAAAATATGTGGGCATCTTGTAGGCAAATAACATTGAAAATGCTGCCAAACATAAAGGAATGTGATCTATTAATTGTATAAAGCCTATTGTTGTTCATTGTACAAAGATGCATAAACACCAACATTATCGCTAAGGCGACCTGCATCATAGCAAGAACATCCTCCATATTTATGGATATTTTATGTAAACCTACACGGTACGTTTGTGAGCAAACAGGGAGATAAATGGCTCGCCCCAAAACCACCTTACCCATTTAGGGCCGAGGGTTTCAAATCGCCCATCTTCCGAATACCGTTACGTGCTGCGTTAACAAACTGACAACTTTATTCAATATCTTTAGCAGCATCGAACTAACGAAACCACTTAAGATGCTTTGCTACGCCACATTACCGCGCATAACATTTGACCTGGAAACTCCCTTTGACGCGGCTCGGCTGGAGTATTTTGAAGGGCACTCTAGCTGGCACTAGGTTTACATAATTCGTGGAAAATACGGAAGACGTAGGCTACGTTTGGTGGCCGGAACCAAATGCTATAACCAGTTCCAGCAGCTGTTCCGATAACAGTACCAAAGAGTTGTTTAGTTTGGTCATGCGAGATAAAAATGAAAACATCAACGGACTTTCTTAATCTTGCATTTTTTTATTTTATGTGCCCTCAATGGCCCATCGCTAAACTACCGATTAAACAAAACGATCGAGTCGAGAACATGCCACGCGATAAAGTTTAAATTAGAGTCCGGCGGCTAGACTCAAAACTTAATTCCCCACAATGTTACATTATGCTGAATTCAACCAAGCCATACCATCAAATATATCACACCGATTTCCGTACTTCGTTTGCCACTTTCCATCCTCATATTAAGAAGCTCTGCTCAACCTATGGAGAGGTTCATCTAATTCATTGCTTCTTGCAGAGTTTACGATTAGCATAATTTGAACATGGCAGGCACCCTACTCAATGGGATTTTTTTTGTATGACTGAATTGCAAGGTGGGAAAGCCAAGTGCGTGATTTTAAACGCACGGATTTGGATTTGGATATCTGTAGCTTTTATGGGCATTTTCAGCTTTCACTCAAGTGCATAATAATGACATAGCTCCTCACGCCTCGCGCACCTGAGACCTTATCTTTCATCAGCATATTTTTCTGCTCGTATGCAGCTCGAAGCTCATTGCTGTTTAACTATTCAATTATCCACCTTAGTAGCAAGTACCGTTGCAGATAAATGAGAGACGTGATGAACGAAAAAAGATCCCAAAATGACGGAAAAGGCACATTGGCTGATCAATAGATTTGAACACGATAGTGCACTAAGAAGCAAAAAAATGCATTTATTACATCAAGTACAAGACCTTCAATAGAAAAAAATTCATACATTTCCCATAACAATTTCACTTATGGGTTCTGAGCCATAAGCCCCTAAATAGTTGATTTATTTGCATACTTTAAGATGCATGGTAATAGAAATTAATCAAATTATGCTTGAGTTATTCGTGTACCTTCGTTCAATTTCTGACAACCGCTTTGGGAGCAACCGAGAACTGCTTTAAGAGTTACTGGGATACATTGCTACAAACACCTCTGCGGTATGGTTCTGCAACCCTTGCATATCTATGCGTTATCTTACGCACCGCAAGCGAGATTATCTCCCACAACCTTAGCCACATACCTTGACCACATTGGCCGACGCACAATTACTAGCAATCAAACATGGCCAACTATCACAACAGCCCGATCGCCTCGCCAGCTACCAGTGCTGCGGTGGAAATCGAAAGTCGAAACGATCATTTTCATCCGTAGCCGCAGCAACCCAAACCAGTTTTCCTTCTTCGTGTCCAGCTGCAGAAGAAAAACTTGTACACCCTTCGATCCATCCGCGTATCCGTCGGACAAGTTGTCGCCAGGGAGCCCGTGGAAAGGCGACGCTGGAGAAAAAGTAAAAACCCTTAAAACCCACGCCGAGCCCATGCACACGCATGCTTGGGCCCGGGCGGCTCCCTCAAAAATTACCGTCACCTGGCCGTGGCGTCGGCTGCCAGCCTAAACGTCCACGAGACGGGCTGGGCCGGATGGCCTCCTTCTATCGTGACTTCTGCACCGACGGTCACAGCTCGCGTGAACGATAGGCATATGATGGTGTTGATGGTGGCAATGGGGAGCGGGTCACCTTTGGTGGTTAGTGCGGATCGGGTAATTTATGTTCGAAATTCTAACGCTGCCCTCCAAGCACAATATGCCGCCTCTGTGCGAAGCCAGGCGAGCACAAAGATACATTCACCAACCATCTTGGTCGGCGTTACCTTCGCGTGCCGGCGAAAGGTGCGTAAAGGATTTTTCTCGGTCATTCGATCGGTCTAGTCAGTGTCGATTGGGTGTGACCGCTATGTACGGTTGGTGTTAGAAAAGTTGAATTGCATTCGATCGACAAGAATCCATCCAATAAGCATGAGATATGTAGGATATATCATACCTCCTCTCTCTCTCTCTCTTTCTCTCTGGCACTCAATTTGGGTTTATCACATGCGAGCGGTGTCTAGAACACATTCCGCATGCATATAATAGTCTTTAAATTGCCGAAATATAAAATACATAACAAATGTACTACAACACATTGTCACTTGGATTTACATACATATATACATTTCTATTTCACAGCTTTGTATAGCTCTTGTAGTAGCGGAGGAAGCCAACCAAGCTAACGATTCCAGCAAAGAGAATGATTCGTCCATCGAATCACTTCCCGTGCCTGCCGCACTACACCGTCAAAAGCGCCATGAAGTTGAAATCCATCGTGTTATCAAACGTCGCCCAAAGTTACCACCACCACCTCGAGGCCGTAAACCGCGACCACCGCGAAGACCCGGCTCTAAGCCTCGTGTCAAGTACGGGCCTCCAAACGTAAACTATCCTCCTATAACTCGCTACGTACCCCAAAACATAGATGACCCGTTCAGTTCCGGCTTTGAAACGTCGTTCGTGGACCATCCAGGATCCTTTGGAGAGCCACCGGCAGGCTACGGATCTCCAATTCATCCGTCGCCGACCTTTGGGTCACCACCGTTTGCATACGGACAAACTATCACAAGCTACGAAGGTTCCTCCTACGGAAAACCCAGCTACGATGGTTCATCAGCTTTCGGAAAGCATAGCTATCAAGGAGGATCGTCTTCTTCGTCATATGGAAAGCCTAGTTACGAAATCTCCGACTTTGATGGAATTTTTTCAAAGACAACCTTTGGAAATGGTCCTAGCTCGTTTGAATCGAAAGTTCCTTCATTCCTGGATTCGTCCAGCTTCGATGGATTTTCTGGTAGCAAACATTCACACAATATTGGTGGCTACTCTCATAGCTATTCACATTCAAACAACAAGCAGCCGTCGTTCGCAGATTCTACCTCGATAAACACGTACACTACACCATCCGGAAAAGGTAACATATACTCTGACAGCTCATCCTCCTTCGGAGACATCGGTTCCAAGCACCAACTGCCATTGGAGACATACAGGAAAGACCCGTACAAGACACCGGTCACATCCTACGAGGTACCATCGAATCCCAAATCGAACCTTTTCGAGCCATCCAAAGACTTCGACACATCCTATAAGCGATCACCGCACAACGGTGGCGTAAGCTCGACACATTCGACCTCTCATAGCTCTATCGGTGCAAGCGAAGAAGAGTACATACCCAGTCTACCAACACGCTACGATCAGGATCAATTCCACACGCCAACGAAAACCAACCCCAACAAGCCATCGATCAACACACTTCAGACCATTAGTGGGGGAGATGATCATTTCACTTCATTCACATCGTACTACGATGGAGCATCAGAATCGCAGAAGGTGCCAGTCAAGAGCAAACAGCCACTTTCCTTCGGTCAAGACTCATCCGACGAACAGTTTTCTTCAACAAATAGCGGGAGTAAGCGCATCAAGAACCGCCGAAAGAAGAAACCTAAAATTCCAGATTCAGCGATCGCTCATAATCTAGACACGGACGATTTGAGAGATGCATTTGGATCAAGTTCCGATTTCCACCAAGTAGCCATCGACGCAGACGAATTTCTCGATTTTGAGCCTAAGAAACAGATTAAACATTCCAAACCCGCGGGCGTAACCTTGCCACGTTCTGAAGATTCACATCCATCTAATTTTGTACTACTTTCGTCACAAAATAAACCCACTTCCACCAAGAGCATTGGAGAGTCCAATAAGCAACGGTCACCTCCAACGACCCAAGTAACCGCAAGCAAATCGGTAGAATATGATACGACAAACACAGACTTAAGTTACCTTCAAACCAACCCCTCTAACTTTGGCCATCGACCATCCAAACCGATAGGGCTTGAAGATCTCAATATCCTATCCATTCAAAAATCAAACTCGAAAAGTTACTACGGCGGATCTAGTCCAGGACATGGCAGTAGTTTTCAACCAACAAGAAGGAGAGATATGCAGCACTACCGTAGCGCTCCGAGCAGCTTAGACTACACGATGCTCGATGAAGACGAAGAGGAAAATTACGACGAAATTAGTGACATCGGAACGCGATCAAGGGGAAATCGAAAAAAGAAAGACCTATCAGATAAAACAATAGACATATAGATTCTAAGACAAACGTTACGAATCATAACAATTTACCAGGGCGATTCTTTAGAGTAAGTAAGAGATAAGCGTTGTTTCAACACTGTTTTTCGTTGTAGATTACTATTGGATGATATAGGATGACTATTTATTAAACTGTTTAAAGTTTGTCGAAAATAGCTATAGGGGTTTGTTTTTGTTTTTTTAATTAAAATTCCGAAATCATTGTTAATTCACTACAGTTTGTTAATGGTTAATAGATACGTAATAAAAATGATGAAAGTCATTGAATAGGTATAATTTCAAAACATTCACATAATGTAAAAATAATATCGATGACAAATAATCTACATACCTTTTTGTCAATGAATGTAATCCACTGCCGACTAGCACAATATGATTGGAAATCCTGGAAGAAAATCGGACCCGACGAAGTCGCTGGTAGATCTGGCGTATGCGTTGCTAAACCGAGCACCGTGCGTGATTTCTCTAGTAAAGCTTTCATCACGGGAATGAGAAACGAATACTGCTCCGAATTGTCCACTTCGATGGCATTGCACATTGCTTGATTTAAACTGTACATTAGGTATCCGATTTCGGCGGGATCTTGATTGATACGGTTTTGTAACAACGCATGCAATTTGGCCGTGGCCATCGCTACTATCTCTGAATTTGCGTTATGAGAGCACTTTAACAAAAGTCCCAGGCAGAGGTGAGACATTTCAGACCAATCATCACTGCTACTTTGTTGAAAGACCATCAGTATGTCAAGTAGTGAAAGCACCCCATCCAACAGTTTCACAGAGCACTTTTTAGAGTCGTCTTCGTTTGGGTCTAACACCACCAAATCGTAAGCTAATCGTAGTAATTGAGCCGCGTTCTGTTGATGCGTTAAGGCGAGATGCGCATTCTCCGCCAAGTCAATCAGGGCTGCCTGAACACCCATTTCCAAAATACGCAAACGTAGGGCCAAATGGGAACAGTATAATTCGTTGTTCAACGCAATTAAGTTGATACAAGCCATCACTTGACCCCGTTCCTGCCAAGAGTCGTTGGAATTTTCCACACCGCGCCACAGAATTGTGAACAAACTGCTAGACACAAGGCAAACGAGATTTTCTTCGTCATTATCGTCCGTATACTTCACACTTGGTGACTCTACGCTGTTTCCTGCGCTACTGTCCAACTCTTCTCCACTCTTCGTCGACTGTACATCCTCTATCACCATTGATGTGGTTCCAGCAAACGAGCAAGATTCATCGAGGGAAACATTTTCGTCACTGCTACTGCTGAGTGAAGATTTTTTCTTTCGCCCTGAAGTATCCTCAAAGCTTAGTGTTAACGATCCGATCGTATCTTGAATATCCGATGTTTTTTGCCGTATCACCGAATACACTGAAGTTATCGAAGAGGCAATGTTATCCACTACCGCCTCCTGCACCGTGTCCGCTAACTCTTTGATTTCATGCTCTATAACCGTTGCTGCCTCCGACATGAATGAATTTGGTTGCTTACTGCTGTCCTGTAAGTGCAGTTCCATATTGTCCTCATCAAACACTATCAGATCATCCACGCCCACACCAACGACAGAAGATTCGCTCTCGCGTTTAACCACTTCATCCATATCGGTTAGCAGGTTCTGTTGATTTTTTTCCGTTCCTTCGTCTAAACGGTTTTCAACCGGTTTTTTTATGAGCAACCGTGCGATAGATTCTTGCCACCCAACCTGCTTCGCAATCATCTGCGGAGCCTTTGGTTTGGTAAAAGTGCTTGTCATCAAACGACGACTAATTTCGAGCTTCAACGACAGATTGGAAAGATTGGAATGGTAAATCAAGCATAACGCACCAGCATAGCCCATTTCCGTGTCCGAATTCAGATTAAAATCCAACAACCCAAGGATAACGTGCGGTTCCAGTTGGAAAGGGAGCATGAACGAAAACAGACCCGGATAAAGACTATGACATTCGACAGATGTATCATACAATCTCAGGGCAGCTTTGTGTTTCCCTGATATTCGTTTCGTACAAAGCATGCCAGTAATAAATTTGATTAGCTTGGTATGCACTTCGCTGCCAAAGTGACGATCAATGAAAAGTGTGTACATAGCTTCGGCCATATGTGGTTCGTACATTAGCAGGAAAATTTGATCCTTAACGTGTTTTCCTTCGATTAACAATATTAACATATCGATAATCTCACCAACCGTCGCCTCGTGTTTCGTCGTGGTAAGGAATACCAGCACTGCGGAAATCTGTAATGATAAACAAAACGTCAGACCTTGAATTTTATCATTACTGAAAGGTAACATACCTCTCTAATATTAACTTCTTTTTGAATATAGTATTTCACGATCCTCAACAGAGATTCCCGAACCATTTTAGAATCTTGTGGTGGAAGGTTTGTATTATTGGTGAAATGCTCCTGAATTACGTCCAGTAAATACTGTATTCCAAAATGCTTGCGAAAATATTTTCGATCATCTTTGATGATAGTACTTATATACTGTACATGTCCTATAACAATTTGAAACTGAGCCTTAGCCCAGATACGGAAGTTAAACACCAAATCACGATGCAACACATGCAACAGCTCCATGTTTCCGGATGGCATTTCGTTTTGTATCGATTCAATCAACAGCTGCACTGCCATTAGCACGTTCACATCAAAAAGCCGCTCGTTGCACTTCTGAAGCAGTGCACTTATAATAGCGATTGCGTCGTTTTTTAACATATTCTCCTTATTTAGCTCGCTGCCATTGATGAAATTTCGTACTAAGCACAGGAAACAAGCGATAGGGTTTTGTATTATCTTTGCTTCAGTCAGCGAGTTTAATTGCAACATTTCCCAATCACCAAACCGCTCCTCATTCAGAGGTGATTCAACAGGACTCAGCGATATGAGTTCGTTAGTCGATGGAATGTCAGAGTCAGGCATAAGCGATATGCCATCTAATATAGGCAGTAATGCCACCATGCCACCGATTCCATTTAGCGCATTCTGCATAGAGAGTGTATTGGCGACACTAGCCACCAAATGGCCGTTATATTGATTTCCTGGAGCCAGATCCAAACACAACCCGTCAAAACACGCGTTAGGAGCAAAACAAAACACAAACTTTGAAGCCATATCAAACGATTCGATCATATCTGTCGCTAGAACATTCGCAATGTTTGGTCCGCTCTCAAATAGATTCTTGAGACTAACATTTGTGTCGGCCAACAGAACGGCACCGAGCTGCCCCTTCAGGCAGATTGCTTCACCGAATACTAAATCTTGCATTCCAATAGGGTAGGATTTCACGCTGGGATCCAACGAGGATGTAGACTTGCTCGGAAGAGTAAAATAATTCGGTACCTGTGAAACTAGGCCCGGAAAGAACGTCCTCTCGATAATGTTGGGAAATAATCCCAAGGATTTAGCTTTTTCTTCCTTTTCGCCGCTTGGTGATGCATCTAGTACAGGGCTCATTCGAGCGGAGTTTGATTGATGCGATGTGTGCGATACTTTCCGGAAATTGTTGTATGGCGCTCCGATTGAACAGTAATGAAATACCTCCGCAAACGAAGCGTACTTCATCGTGGATCCTAACTTTTGAACGGAGTCAATATATACGTTGATTTGATGGTACGAAAACAATCGCTTCGGTGGTACAACGCTGACCGTGACCGAATGCCATCGACCATCCAGTAGTTGCGGCGATTGCACAGTGGCGGTGAAAAATTCCTTCTTCGTGATAACGCTGACCACTAGATTACCATTCTTCTGTATGAAAAATTCATATCCAGTACCATAATTGGTGGTTAGACTAAAAAGCTGTCGACGATAGTTTTGTGCCAATGACTTTTCCTCTTCTAATCGAAGCCAGGCGTGAAAGACGAATCCATGTGTTGTTTCCCATTTGCGTATTTCGGGTATCGTGATTCCGCTGGTATTAGTTTGGATGTCTAGAAAATTAACGGGCACGTTTCCCTGGGAGCTACAGTGGTGCGAAACTCTCAAGATCGTTTCCAGCAGCACCTTACGGTAATCGAACTGTGACTCAAGTCGTAACAGACGGAATAAACTATTCACTTCCGTGGGATATATGCTATATTTGGCTAGTTCTTCCACAAGCTTCAAAAGATTTATAGTACATTTCGAAGAGAGCTGGTGAGAATTTGATAAACAAGCATCTACGATACGTTTGACAGTTTTTTCTCTGCATACATCTTGTTTGCTAAAAGTAACCATTTCACTCCGAAGTTAATTTTAATATATTCAAACAGTCCACTTTCAATTCTTACCTTTGTAAAGTACCTGAGCACTTCTTCAACAGCACCTCGCTAAGCATATTTTGCTCAGTTTCACCCATGAATGGAATCCATTCTATTAATTTAATGACGACAATTGGATTTACTTGCCGAAAATCCAACTCATCAAACGCGAACCCTAGACATTGATTAATTAAACTTGATGTGGGTTTACCAAAATCTTTTAAACCATCAAACAACATATTTATGTAGTTGGTATGCATTAGGTTGTGCTGCATTTTTTCTGAATTATAGCATAATTTATGCAGCGTCTCTACCAGCACTGTACCAAGAGCTTGGTGATCAATGTTCCACTTCTGATAAATGAAAAATAAGATAAACGGGAAAAAATTACAGCACAAAGGATTCCTTTCAATTTATGGCTTACCTTTACTTGTTCTGGAATCTGAACGAGCTGTGCGAGAAACTTCGCTTCAAACAAAGCATTGCATAATATCAACTTATTAGAATGATCTGGAATGAATTCTTGTATCGTCTGTATGGCCGCGGATATAGCGCCGATATCGAGACAATTATCGTCGTCGTGAGACAATTCGAAGCTTGCAGCTGATGAACAACTCGCCATGAAGTGGTCTGTCATCAGTAAGTCGCGTATCGATCCTATATACAGTTGAAAAATTGTCAACAAATCTATCTGGCGCTGAGAAAATATATGAAAAAGTTTATTATATGAAAAAAAAACATTCATTATTTTGCTTCCTTGATATAAAATTTACCTGCTCAGGACTAGATTTTTGTAGAATAACTGCCATTAATGCAAAGCAATGCAACATTAACTTTCGGAGATTAGCATTGCTTTCCCATTTCGATATTACATCTATTATAATGGTAACAGTTGCAGGGCTTATGGCACGCAATCCATTGTGCTGCAAAACACATGAATAATTATGTATTGATATACAATGTAATTTAAGGTTAGATATAAATTGCTAATGCTAATCATTTTAAACATAACTATACAAATAAGAAGCGATGAAGTGTGTAGAATGGATCACACTTCTGTTAAGTCACAGAATCCCAATTTCGTAATATAAAGAAAAAAAAGGATTTAAGAACTAACTACTATTAAAAAGGTTTTAAAATAAGGTAGTAATAATGCTGATATTGGATATGTAATCATGCATATAAAGGATGATATATATGCATGGGACAAACTCCTAATTATTAATGAAAATTATTAAGAGTTCATTTTTGCATGCAGTATACAGGACAAGCTAAAAAATTCTTTAAGCATTAATCTAACAAATTTACAACGCAGGCATCCATAAGAACAGTGATACCAAACTCACCGAGACTTGATCGTTCCCTTCACCGATCGGATTATTTAAATAGTACGAATTGACATTAGGTAGCGGAACGTGAACTAAAGCTACCTAGAAATGATCATCGTTAGAGAGCCACACCAAGTAGAAAGAACAAGACGTAGAAAATTATAATAAAGAGAAAACAATCAATCACCAAACAATTCGAAAAGCAGATATAAACAGGAGCGAAAAGATGGCAAAGCACCCATAGCTTTACCACAATGAATTCATTCTTGATAACAACGCTTTTACCTGAGATCCTGCAATGACTGCCCCTAGTATATGGACTAAGTCTCCACCAATATTTGCGTTTTTGGTAACTTTACCGCTCTGGAAGCAATCGTATATAAATGGCACTATTTCCGGGTGCATTTGAGAAATTTTGTAGTTCAAGCTGGCGTAGTCGGCATGATTGCCTCGTAAATAGCTCCTCCAGGTCAGATACGGATCGTACAGTACCTCCAAAAGTCTTGCTGCATTTTTTACAAATAGCTCATCAGTTTGCACATCCGTAGACTGCTCATTGTGAAGCTAATTGAAAAACAAAAATACTATTGTAGTCATCTCCTGCTGTATGCTACGTACAATGAATCACTCACCCTTGTTATAATAAAATTAGAAATTGCAACACAGCTGGAGATGTAACTTGAATTAATTACAGAAGCAATGTTGTCAAAATGACGACAGATTACAATGAGGCATTGAACTAGCAGAACATTTTCGCTCATCCATGTTTCGTGAAATTCTCCACCATGCCGAATCTAAAGTAGACAAAGTAAAGTAATGAGTAGATTGAACAGAGATTATCACCATAAAAAACATCCAGTCGGAGCTCGTTTTCCAGCGTTATGCAATGCTTTCTTACATTTTCACAACTATCTCGAGCAATTATCAAAAATTTTTCAATCGCCGGTAGAAGTTCATCCGGCAGACGACTCAAATGAGGTCCCAAATCCGACGCAACAGCATCCCATAGAGGAGCATTTTCAAAATCCAGTTGTAGCTGGGAGTGCCAAATATTCACGAATCCCGCAATGAACTGACGAAAGTAAATTTCTTCATTCTAAAAGAGAATAAAAAACCTTTTGATTATAATGGACAAAAATAATAATGCCTCATACTAACTTTTGTCGTGTACTGCACCCAGAGATTGTAGATATCCTTTCTGGAATCCATCGTGTTTGTCTCCAGTAACGATACGATGAAGTCATTAATCAATCATTAGTCTATGTTCCATATCCTAATGCACGTTTTCATCTGCACTTATAACATATTCGCTACACCGAACATATTCGTTACCGACACTCTCTATTGCGTTCTCCAACCCTTTGGCCAAGAGCAATGAATCACCTGTTCAATGTACTGCTACGTGCAAAAAAAAAATACTCCAATAGTTAGCATGAAGGTAGAACGTCACTTTTCTATAATTGCAAACGAATTACTAAAGATATACAAGGTTACTGATAACAAAACTCGCACGCGTCAACAGAACACAAATGATCCCTTTTTTATGAAGAATGATTAGAGTGCTTACGATACAAAACTTCAAATATTAAGTATGACTAACGATACACCCTCCCATAATATTACACTGACATTGTGGTAAATTTCATATGACGATTGTTTCAATCAATTTAGTACTATTACAAAACACAAAGTTCGTCAAATGCACTCATTCTAATCACAATGAAAAATGATCATTGGCAAGGAATTCTATCACCAAAAACATGAAAGCAAAAATATAATTAAATGCTTCCTCCATTATACAATAACATGAAAAAAACAATCGGGTTAAATCACTTTTGCCAACGGCATTTAAACATTGTAGTACGTGCTGCTTCACTAACCTTAAAATTCTACAGATCGTTGATTTTGTTCCAGTTTGTATGTAGAATCATAATAATTATGCAGTTGATTCTTTTACCCCAAAATTTACTATGATATTCGTCAACAAAAATACCGACCAAAACAATCTTTGGCGCACACACACAGCCCTAGACGATGACATAACGAACGTCATATGTTTCATTTATTTTTTATTTCACCTTCAATTTCACCATTTCACCATCCACTATACCGTTAAAATAAACTTGAAATGATTTTGCTGCGAAATTACGATAACATTCTTCCATTAACTCCTTTCATTAACATTTATGAAACTAAAAAGTAGTATGCATATCTTTGTCTTATAATTAGTAATACATTCTCTAAAATATACAATGCTTTGGAATAGTCGTGCATACATATCCTCATCATGTTATATGATCTATATTTCATTCACGTTTGTAATATTACATATAAACATGTACCCTTTAGTAGAATCCTCTCCATGAAGAATAATATTACAAACATGATTTGATCTATTCAAAGTTGATATTCTGTGTGGATAACATGCAGTTCCAAAGACGATTTCATGTTGCAACAGCTTTCCACATCATTATAAATATTATTTTATACAATAATGGTCCTTTTCCTTATCGATGTTATATTGAAAAACGTATGTCCTTTCCACACATTTGAGGAAAAATCAGTGTGCTTCTCTCAACGCGGCTGACTTAAGGGTCGCGGTCTTAACGGAACGTTCGCTTTGACCACAGCCTAAACGCTAATGGCGGAGACCATTATTTTAAGTTACAACAGTCAATTGGAACGTAGCGCAGAGGAAAGATGGTTTCGGATGCAGTTAAAATTTTGTTTGTTTTAACAATCTCTGTCGTTACTATTCGTAGTCGTAGTTTAAACTATAACACATGAAGAGTTTGAAAAATGGCCTCCAATTTTAGGTGAAATGAATTGGTCGTATGTAAAGCTTTCACATTTTATTTATTCTCAATAGTTTTACTCATGCCAGCTTAGTTTTCGCTTTCCATGATTTCACTCTTAAATTATAAATAGCAATCACAAGGCAATACATATCATTGGAAATATATATTCAATTCAAAACAAACTCCTTATATCCCATTCTACATTAGCAGCAGTGCGTACTTTTTCTATGGTTCATTTTGAGAGGTTCAAACCGAGTTTTTAGTTTTCACCAGTCTATGTTAAGTAGGTTGCTACCTCGGTATTTTATGGTCCAAGCTTACTGACCCACCAGCGAATGTAGTATCATTTGTTCAAAAATCCAAACCATTACGACGAAACACACGGCAAGAAGATCGGTTGGATTGTAAGAATTTCACTCTCAAACCCGATGGTTTCATGTTTAGCGCATGTTCATGCATTGTTGTGTACTTCGGGCTAATCTTTTTTTGTTTTTTTGTTGTTGTCTTATTCTTCTGTTAGTTCTGCGTCTGTTTGCAAATGTTTCTGATACTTTACTTATGTACAAACATGTTATCATTTCAGCTATATGTGCGTTCTTTGCAAATACTAAAGTTGAGTGTTTCCTTTATAGCTTGGCATGCTATCAGCAAACTTGTAAACTTGATGAGGCCTGATTGAGCGCAAGCTGCCATAGAAATGGACATTTTTTTTCTTTGGAACGGACGGTGGTAGTTAAATTGTAGAGCTCTGCATTACAATATCTGCGTACAGCTGATTCTGGCGAGCCGTAACACGATTCGCAATCTTGACAAGCTCGGATTCCGATGGATAGTCAAATTCTTAATAAAACAACAAGCCCAACAACAACATTCCGTTCCATCCTGTTCATTTGTTTTTTTATTCTTTACGTAAGTGGTATATGTCGAGTTTTTTTTTCAAAATTAGGTAATCAATGATTAAATGTTATGCGCTGGGTTATGAGCTACTTCTTATGAGCTTAGCGGAATTTGTATCGTTTATAACCGTCTCACTTGTTCGCAATTTGTGTCTTTTTACCCTTATATAATATGAATAATTATATTCTAGCCTTTTTTCTTGTGACAAAGCTTTTAAACTAGCAAAGCTTTTGAGATTTTAAACATCTTTAAGAGTTCAATATACCAGCTTACTAAACGCTTCTCTTCCATTCTATCCTCCGCTTTTCACTCTTTTGTTCTCAGTTATTCGCTTGTATGCATTTTGTTGCTAAAATTTGGAAAATTTATAACTATTTTATGTGCTTTTTGGTTGCTTAGTTTTGCTTTTGCTTTGCTTTTATTTGATTGGGCTTTTCACTTAAGAATTTTTGTACAGTGACATTCTTCTGAATTCATGCGAACTCAGCCAATTCATAAGGAAAATGGAGCACTGCCAGTGTATTGACTACTAAGCGACAAAAAGAATTGCACAAAAAAGCTTTTATTCAAAAACTCATTAAAAGTATACCACGCATTAGATAATCTTCGAAAGGTTTATTATTTAGCAAAGTTGTATGCTAAACATGTTTACATAGTTGGACGCCACAGTTTGTTAAAAAACACAATATATTACGGATGCGGTACATTTCTTTGGTAAAGTTAAAATCACATGAACAGGCCATCAGCATATAAAAGAGTATTTGAATCAACCATTAGCCAACATACAAAGGGTCAAAACACTATCGACTAGGAACAAGGCCCGAAGGTATCGCCTAAAGAAAATGATGAGAATAAATAATTGAATTGATAAGAAAATAAAGAATGAACAAAATTAAAAGTTTAAGTCCAAACAAAACACTCAAAACGTTTATTTGCATGTTCATATAATACTAATGTAATAGTAAATAAAAAAAATCATGTTCATAGGATAGAATCATGCAAAGTAAATAAACGTCATCTATGCATCAGATTGAATTTTGTATGAAAAAATAAGGACAGGCGAAACGTCTTTGAAAGGTAACAATTTTTTTTTAAATTTTAAAGTTCTCTTTTCCTAGTCTACGAAATAATTAAGATGTATTTTTGCTAAGTTCCATCACCTTCTATATAAAACCTTTTTAGCTATATTAGTTTGGATAGTGTCGTTCGTTTATTTCGCTTTGCATTTTATATTTTGTTTTGGGTGGCTGCTATGCTAGACATGCGTTTCCCATAACATTTTGCGGACTAAACATTTTCCCTAGTCTCTATGCTGCCTCTGTGTGTAGTCTGCACTGCTCTTGCTTGTCGTCCTAGAATCTAATTCGATAAAAAACTATCAACAGTTCATGCTTGTTTGCTTGTTTTACCATCATGCTACTTATCAACCACTGGATTGCAATAAAAATCTTGCTCTAACCCGAAATGCTCCATGTCACTCTAATAAGAGACGAATGTGAAAACAACTCAATTTACCTCAATAGGTTTCACGAGTATGCTAAGCGATCATATCAAACAAAGAATAAATTAACTGCAGTTCAATGTAAGAGATCCATCCTAAACTCTTCTTCGTTTGGCGCTTTGCAAGATGATATGAAATAAGTAAAAAGCACAATTTCGGCTGCTAACTAACACGTTCTTTGGCGTTCTTTTCCTTGCCATATTTATATATCGTGTGCTGGCTCTACGTAGTGTTTACTGTAAAATTTAAAAAGCCAACTTCGTAAAATTTTCTGAATGAATAATACTCATATGTTTGCACACGACTAATGTTTTGAAATTACATTACTCATGCAATTATCATTTCTTCGTGTAAGCGCTTTAATTTTAAAACTAAAACTAATTCACCCTCCGTTAAATTAGTACGCATTAGGATGCATTGCTGCATTGTTAAGCATGTCAAATATTATAAGTATTAGTTAAATAAGCTGGCGGAATGTAACAATGACTTTTGTGCAGTTTGTGCTGTTGTCTTGTTTTTTTTTGGTTTCTGCTTCTGAATTTTTTTATGTTTTTTGCTTTCGGCATTCAGCATGCTGCAGTTATGGTCAGTAGCTAGATGCATTAATGATATAATTCTAGTTAGTTGAATAATTCGCTAGCAGCCTGGCATTTGTTCGTCAATATATTCTTCGTGCCATACAAGATGTTCTTCACTTTTCTCCACGCTTTTCAACAATCATAAGACAAGCAAGTTCTTACTTAGTAAATTTAAACTTAACGTCCTCCAGACCATGCACTTGACGTTTCAGACTGCGGCTATCGGACCAGGTGGAGTTGAGATACTGGTCGTCATCGTTTTGCTCAAGTTTCTGAAACGATAAAATTAATAATTAATTCAAATCCTTTATACCATTCCGAAAAAAAATACGCCAATATCATCCAAGCAAAACGAGATGCGCATCTGATTGATTGTATAATTGTCTCGTGGATGCATAAACGCTAATAATAAACGGGAATATGTATGCATTCTTGTTACGCTACGCGATTAGCTGTAGAGTTGATGCTCATCAACTTCAACAAGAAAACAAATAAATTGAATGAGTGATTTTCTAGATTACATTCAATTGAATGCTTGAAATTTTTGGAATCTATTACGAGTATGATACACTCAGCCACATCATGCAGATTTCATGCACCAAGCTGTACAGTTGCAGTACACGGAGCACATTGTACGCCGATATACTTGGCTTTCGTCCAATTCAATTCCACATTCTTGGCCGGTATCGTCAGTCTAGAAATAATCAGCGTTACGATGTCGCTCAGTTTCACGTAAAATGGTGACGACAAAAATGCCCACGACATATGTATGCATTCTGGCGCGAAATTTTAAATGAATATTCCCAAATTGCATCCTTATTCCACGTTTGCTTGGCCCGACGACAAATGCGATGAAAAAGTAGGATATTCGAACGGCAGCCTTATTAACCCATAGCAAAATCGCTAGCACGGAACAAGGAAATCCCACCCGACGCGGCCACTAGGGTGACCTAGAGGGTTAATTCTTGCCCGGCGCCACCAGAACGGCACCAGTTGTATGCAATCGATAATCGCTGGGCTAACCCGTTGGCGACCGCTAATTTGGCCGCCCGTAGCCCCGTCGTTTACCAGCGCCCCCTAAGGGCCATTGCTTTGATCGATGACACATTCTGCACCACTTGCCTGGCCTGGCTGAACTCGTTGACGCCTGGCGTGTGCGGTAGAAATAGGGTGTGGGTTGAGGCTCTCGGTAGTCACGTCAAATGGCATATCGCAATTATGCACCATAAAACAGCTGGCTGTTGGCACTACGGCAACAGAGACACCGACACTCAGTTCCACTCAGGCAAAAGGACGGGTTGAGGTGGCCTTAGCAATATTGAAACATTCTAAATAGAAACCGACAGCTTTGGAAAATGTTCTCGCGAAGGAGACCCCATTCGCATATTTTTATCAACAACAAGCGCTATGGCAAACGACCAAGACAGGTCGGCTTTAGCAGCGACATAAAGATGGTTGAAGGAAAAAGGCAAAACTTAACCGCAGGATAACACATGACTCGGCTGCGGGACAGAGGAATCAACGAACCAAAGCAGAACATTGCAGAACCAAAGCGACAATCCGCTGACTTAGCTGACACAATCGAATTACTAACCCTTGAAATGATGCCGAATTCGATAGTAGACCGCCGTCGATGCTTTCGCGAGACATTTCATCCGCCATTTTCACTTTCAGCTGGTGACCGAAGGAGTTTAGATCAGAAGTGGAGTTCGGCGTGATCGGCTTGGACGAACCGTTCGTGTTGGTAGTCGCGGTAGTGTTGGTATGTGTGTTGTTGATGGAGTTGGCAGTGCCATTCGGCAACGGTTGGATCGGCGTAGTCGTCGTTGATTGCCCGTTGTCATCATCCGTCGTCTCATGCTGCTGCAGTTGTTGCTTCTCGTTGATGTGATTCGCGGTGACTTCGACTTCGTTCTCGTTGTTGATCTTGTTGTCGTTGCCCTCGTCCGTCTCCTGCAGCTCATCTTCGGCGCCCTCTTCCTCACCGTTCTTATCCAACAGGGCGGCTTCCTCATCTTCGTTGAAGATGACAAAGTACGCGAATGCCAGGTAGATCACTGAGATGATGAATGACGGTATCGGGATCGCCATCGCATACACCAGGTTGAGCGTGTTCTGCCACATATCCAGATCGCTGATCACGAGCTCCGGATCGACACGCGAGTAGTAGCAGGTGAAGTTCGTGCCGATCTTCCAGTACTTCTTGGTCCAGATGGTGCAGTTCAACATTGGCGGGTAGCCACAACCCTTGACATTCGGATAAAGACGGGCGCCCGTGAAATACCACTCGGAGTTGTTACCCATCAGCCCAGTCATCTCCTCCGGGTACTCGATGAAGGCGTTCTCGTCGTCGATGATCGAGCTGATGAAGCCGTTCTTGTGATCGCCGAATCCGCCATTGCTGTTCCCTACCAGCAGGTCACCATAATCGTAATCGGCTCGAATCGCGCGCTCGAAACGATTCAAAGGACTTCCGTATCGACTATTGCCTCCACCACCACCACCGACAACACCGGTCGGTCGGGACGCCCCGCTCGCACCGTCGCTCGTGCTGATCGGTTGTTTACCCGTCGAGCTGGCTATGCTATTGGTACTACTAGCTATATTATTATCTCTACTATCGTCCTTACTAATGCTACTATCACCAGTGGTTTTTGTCGAAGAGGACATCGTCGGCCGGCCTGACTGGGCCGAGGGCACTATGTCCGATGGGGCCGGATCGGGTGCGTCACCACCGGCGGCCTCTTTCGCTGCGGCGGCCGCTAGCTGGGCGGCCGTCTTGTAATTGACGCGTATCTGCTGGCACTCGTAGATGTCCTTGGTGCAGCCTTCGCGACACGACGCCCAGGAGCAGTTCTTCGCCCCGTACAGGTGCTCATTGTAGGCGGTCACGCACAGGGCCGGTGACTCATCGAACTGCATGAAAATAGTCTGGAAAGCTGGTTCGATCACGAACGGTACCAGGAACAGGAAAGCGAACAGGCTGAAGGTGCCAAGCAGGATAAAGAAAGCCGTGGTATAGAACAGTGCCTTTTCGCGCGGTGTGCGAGGATCGACTTCTTCATCCATATCTACTGCCTGCGGGACCAGCTACGTTTGTGTGGGTGGGTTTGTGAATGTATCGGATCGTGTGGGTCACTTTTTTGCGGTACGCAAACGCCACGAAACGATACTGATAATTTGTATGATCACCACCTCGCTCTCTCCTTGTTTCACTCTTTGATCAAAGAAAGTGGCTTAAAACACTCGATACTTCGCTATCGTACAAATGTCGTACTTCTCATACCCCGGTATGGACGGTAGGATGCAATACGATGATGTACGAGAGGTAAAATGACACTTGTTGCAAAATCCTCCCTTTTCCTAGCACTATTATCAGCCGTATCGTCGAGACAGCTCTATAGTGACGCTACTGCTACGACGATCGTGGCGTTCACGGAGGACCCATTATTCAAGCCATCCCAGTGCCGAGGATCGGATCAGTTCCCGGGCCGTAACCGTCTTGGTACTTGCTATATTTTTCTTCTCACCGGAACAAACTGGATCCTGACGGACACGAATGCGCATACCGTTGCTCACGCAATCATTTCTCCGGTCTCTGTCGTTTGGTGGCGTGTTTATGGCACCCACCTGACCGTAGAGAGTTATTATTCCAGGATGTCGCGTCAGATGGCATGTGCGTTTTGGGCGGTTCGTAGCATGAGCTAGAAAGCCCTTGTACCGTGATGTGCATGCAAAAAAAAACAATAAAATCGAAGCCGCTTCGCAACGTTCCCGATGAAATACTCAACGTTGAAAAGAAAAATATAGCCACAAATAAAAAAAAACAAACACACACAAACACACAGCACGTAAGGAAACGGATGCAAACAAAATAGATTTCCCTGTGCGAATTTTTCCGTTTTGCCCTGTTTCAAGCGACGGTTGGCAAATGGCGACCCAGCCGGAATGGCGGCGTTCGTTCCGAGCACGAGTGCCTAGCGCCTGCCGTTTATAGTCCTCCGAGGACGGCTGGCGGTGGCCTCGGCGACGATTCGATTGTTGTTGATTTTTGTAGCTGCTCTTTTTGCAGTAACGCTACTGCCGCGCGCCTTCAGACATCCGTCGCCGTCGTCGTCGTCGTCGCAGGACGATTGGCACCACATCCAACCGTAGTACACCGCGTATTTATCCACACGCGCGCGCACACACCAACGGCACCACGGTACAGTGCGGTGTTAGTGCACGCTAGTATACCAGCACGTCATTAGGCACCGACTAGCGGGTTCTTTATTCGCAGCAGCTGCTACCGTGCCGTTGTCACTTAACCCTCGGCCTGTGGTTCAGCGCACCGGGCTCGACTCTTTCTTCGCAGCAGCAAATCGCGTCGGTCGCAGGATTCGCCCAGGGACACAAATCGAACTCGAGAGATGCATGGGGCGTATGCCTTTGTTCTTAGCATGGTCCGTGCTCCGAGCAGCGCATTCCACTGCCTCACACGTTTGCTAGCGGTCCTTCTCACGATCCTGACACGTTCTCACTGTCTCGCTCGGTTCACCACCGCAGGCTGGCACCGGTGTTGTATGCTCACTCACTCGGCCGGCTTTACATAACTATTGCATGTGTTTCACTGTGATTTTGAATTATAAATAATTTTATTTATCTTTTTTTCTCATCCTTCTGCTCGCACCAGGCGGCTCATTGGAGCCGTTGGATATCGAACTGTATCATATTTGGGGTTGCTTTTTTTACGTTTATTGATTAAAACTGCTGCACACCTAAACTCGGTCGAACACGATAGAATCATATATTCACATACATACACAAAGAAAGAGAGACAAACAAACGCACGCACGTGGTTCTACATGCCAAGATGTTCAATTTCTCATTCTACGTTCGACCTAGCAAGAATCTTATTCCACCGAGGGCAGAGTGGTAGGACGACTGTTGGCGGCAAGAGGAAAAAATCAATCCTTTCAGGTTTCAAGTTTACACTTTGCATTATTAACAAACTCTATATCCTCAGCACTCTGCCGGCCTCTTCGTCGATTGGAACATCAACGGACTGTACGATAGCTCAGGTTCGTCCATAACATTTACGTTATAATCATATACACGGGGGGCACCTCGCAGACACAAAATCTATCGTGCTAGTTGCCGTACATTTACCACACACAGAAGTCACGACATTGGACATACGATCCACCACCATCGACACTAGTTCATGTCCTGCAATATTATTCCTTGGGCGGCACGTTCTTCTATGGAATGCTCCAATTGGTCAAATACTAGTACTACACGAAGGCGATGACATTTCAACCTTTTGAGACTGCAGTATGGACCCGACATCGATGCTTTCGCGACTAGACTACTTGGTTTTATCCAACAACTGACTTTTCGCTAGGTCCTTGAAACCCGTCTCTGCCAATGCATCGCAGGCCTTATATATCACTAACGAAGCAAACTCGATAAAGTACGCACGTTGACACAATACAAATACAAGAGACCTATGGTGACTATTTGAAATAAAACATGCCAGAAACAAATGAGAAGGCCCTCAAGTGATTGTGTGCTTAGAAGTGATGTTTGCCCCAAAAAGTCGCCACCGCAACATAAATAGAGGCACATACGCGCACTCATACCCGCATACACACACAGTCACTCATCAACATGATGACGGCCGTCACTTTACGTCACAAACACGCAAATCGTGGAGGTCAGCTTAATCACGCTCCATTCTGCTCATGGCATGCGTTTAAAATCTTGCCATGAAAGACCTGCTCGAGTCCTGCCGCTTTAGTTCCGGGTACAACAGAGAAAATCCAGAGTAGAGCTACCGAAGAATGGAGCTCGAAAACAGGGAACAGGGCAGCAGGCACCCGCGTTCACGCTGTTCACGGTTTGACAAATGGTTCGGCTCGGACCTCGTTGTGTGACCTCGGGCTTGCGTGTCAGGCAAATCGTGCGGATCACTGCCGAGACACCGCAGTCACCGTGATTGGTTTCTCTGTAAAGTTTAAAGACGTTATTATAAGCTTGCGCTAGTGGGTAGCCTGGTTCATAGGCCGGTCGCATTGGTCACACGAAGAGGCGGGAGAAAAGCGAGAAGGTTTGTATTACATCAAAATGACGTTTTGTCATGGAAAGCGATACAACCCGCATTGCTCCGACCGACGGAACCTCCAAAAGCGTTCGAACATTGCTCCGAAGTTCGCTGCTCGAGATTACACACGATTCGCAATTGCCAGGTAATAGCACTGGAGAAGAAAAAAGAGCATACACAAGCGGTTCACCGTTTCCGAGTCCTTGTCAGTAGCTCCTTTGCAAATCGAGCACCCGCGAGGTTGAGAACCGGCGCAAAGGAAGACAAAAATTGATTTTTCTCCAGCTCTTTTTTTCCTCGACATTCACAGGCATAGGCTCCGGTGAGTAGCCTTTGCGTTGCGAATGTTTCAAAGGGATGCCTCTGCTTAAATTAAAAATGCTACACCACACTCACAGAACAATCTCTGATAGCTTCACGGAGCACCGCACGTTTTTACGTAAACTTCACCGACAGTACCCGGGATACGCTGTTACCGTAGGCAGCTGAGGAGAATCCTTATCTGATGTTCTGAACGATAAGGAGCGCCACGATTTCAGCGTTGATATTGCACCTCCCTCGTTTTGCTTTTACTGCGTTCACTTCGGTTTGAAATGTTCACACTCGACATCATGGCACTGGAGGTGAAAAGAAACGTAAAACAAAAGACACGCTCCGCCACCGAATGAATGAGAGCCGCAGGATCACTTATCCACCGTCGGGTTCGCGGGTGGCTAGAAGTATGAAAGCGAACTTGTGTCTTTGTGCGTTTGTGTGAGCAAAAACAGGGGGAATGATTCCACACCACACTGTGACGACGATACGCAATGTCACCAACAAACCAACCTCACTCGGAACCCTCGCCTGGAGACTATCCCTCCAAGGGTCCGGTTATACGACGATCATCCTAGCAGCTGTCCAACTATTGCTTGCTGCTCTATATACAACCGAACAAACAAGAAAACTAAAATTTCTCTAAACACATAGCTTATGGATATTATCACAATTGCACGGCCTCACGCACTGAACAGCGACTGACCCCTGCCAGTTCGTCAGGGCAGTTTTGTGCTCTAGAAAAACGATTTCTCCATACCAGGCTCCAGCTCTCGCGCTTCTCGCGCACCCTGAACTCTGAACTCTCCGATTCGGCTCGTTTGCTCTCGGAAAGCTTCCTGTTGATTGAGCTTCCTATTGACAGACTATCGGGGAAAACGCGACAAGGAGAGCCAGTACAAGGATACGAAAAAACAATGGAACTCGATACATTATACCATAATCATGTGACAGAAGCACTCAACATTGCATACAAGAAAGTACTTTTTCGAGGTTTATGTGCAAAAAAAAACATGTAATGCGTTCTGTAAATTGTTGTGGCGGGAATGGAATTGGATATCTTATTTAAAATATAATTGATAAAAATCTCGTTCGAAATTAACACAATTTGGACTGTCAGCTTGACGCTATATTTAAATTTTAAGGTACCAGCGAATGGAACGACTGGGCGCCTCCATTGGATTATACTTCAACCAAAATTGAGTTCAATAAATGCTATTAAGTATTAAAATTGAAAACAATACTTCCTTGACTTAAATCTACAAAAACTACAGGTAAAAGGTAGGAAGTTAATTATTTATAGAATATTTCCTTCAAACTGACAGGTGGCTTGAATCAAGAATGACCAGGAGCCTCCATCACAGTGAACGACAGCACTGGTAAGCGTATTAATCAAACAGAAGTGTCGTCCTGTTAACCATCGCTAAATGAACGAGTACTTTGAGCGAGAGCTTTTTTACCATGGACATGCGCACATCCACCTATCGATGACCGCCGGAAGAACATTCGAGTGAGAAAATTTTTCTCATTTCTATAAGAAGAAATTTCATTCATAGGGTAGATGACGACCGAAGCGCGTGTGATTGGATTTCGTCATCGTGCCACAGCCGTGTAGTTCGGAGGGCGCAGAAAAGAATTGAAATGTAATCGAATACAATTTAATTTCATTCCTCGCATATTCCAAAGACAAGTGCAGCACCAGTGCCGTGTAAGGTTCCTACAATGTGGGCGAAAGATGAAAATCGTACCAGTTTTCAACGGGTACATTGATGGCACATATTAGCTAGCAGAGGTTCGCGTTTAGCTTTTTCCTGTTCAGTGGAATATCTGTGACGATGAAAGTGAAAGAAGTGACACGTTTTGCACAACTTGCCTCGTACTGCATGTCTTTTATAGCTGCATTGCCGTTTTTCAGAGCCTTCTAAGAGCTTGCAAAGGGGAGCTTTGCGTGTGAAATGGAAATTGATTTTTCTCGTCCTTTACAGTGCACAGACAAGCAATCGATGTGAGCCAACGCACGAGCGATAGACTTGAAAAGTTTTAGGATAGACACTTCAACTGTAGCACAAAGTTGCGCATAAACAAGGGAACAGCGCGATGTGCAGGACAAATAGTTGAAAATAGTGGCTCACATTGAAACGGATTTACCCGCATGATACCCGAATTGTGCTGCGAATCAGGAACACACCGTGAAATGCAGGAGCGAGAGCGCACTAGAAACCCTATACTATTTGGAGAAGTGTGACACAAGCTTTCGACGTTTCAGTGTGAGCAGAAGCGGCGGTGCAGGAAGAGCGAGGGTAAACGTGGGAAAGAGACAGAAACTCGAATCGCAACTTATCATCACCAGGAGCGAGTAGGTACGACTGCGATCCAAAATACTGCAGTGGTTGTTCGCAAGTGCAACCGTACCGACGAGTTTTTCCGTGTAAAACTGCTGAGCAACTACTTGTACCGCGACACAAGGCGGTCCGATGTCTGGGAGCAGATAGCACCACAGAGGGCCGCTGTCGTTAAAAGGTAACTATTACTGTTTTGTAAGGCATACCAACACTCAATTCCGGAGGGATAGCGAGGGTTTAATGTCCAGCCAAAGATATAAACTGGCAGCATTTAACAAACCAAGATGTAAAACTAAACAGCATGCAAACAATATAACCATATTTACGATGTGCTCCTCTTAGAAACAGCATGCGATAATTTTCAACTGCAAACATGCAGTAAAAACCAAATGAGATTGTTTTATTTTAACATTAACATTTTCTAATACTATAATAATAATCCTAAATTCTTCCTTCTCGTGTGCTTGGAACATCCGCTCAGCCACGAAAAACGATATCGAAGACTTCATACAAGCGTGACGGGCACGAGCTCCTAAACAGTAGTATCTTGAGACACTATATTTGTCCAATCAAACCAACTAGGCAATCGACTTGCCACTAGTGTTCCGCAGCGATGGGCAAGAAAAAGCCAACCCCGGAGGAGGATCTCATCATTCCGCCACAGGACAACCGAATCTGTGGTGTCATCTGCGTCTGTCAGCTCACGTTCGTGCTGAGCACGGTCGCGATCGTCTATCTGACCGTCGCCATCTACATGCCGTCATCCCGCGCATTCAAGAGCGGAATCGATGAGACTCCGGTCATGTGCACGACAACTCGAACCCTTAATCAAGAAGCCTGTGAGTGGGGTTCCTGTGGCGAATGGTGCCTCAGTAAAACGTCGGGTGCGTGCATCCAAATCTACGTGCATCTGCGCACGAATGGCAGCAGTCTACTCTTTACGAATTGTACCAACTCCGCTAACAAAACATGTTATGGGATCGATCAGGAGAATGCGAAAAAGTCTCGCTGCATCGCGGACGAGTGCAAGAATTTGACCGGCACGTTCAACTGCAGCCTTGGTATGTGCATCAACATTACCGACGCGTTCGAGTGCGTGTTCAAAAACACGGACCCTCCGCTCAAATGTTCTGGACGCAGGGGCAAGATCACTTGCATCGACATAACGGGGCTATTCTCGTGCAACCGGGGAACATGCCGAAAGATAAGAACTCCATATAATTGCGATCGTCGTTGTGTCGACATACCGACCAGAAACAAGAACATGATCTTATTAAGTGGAGATAAAGTTTATCTTTCGCAATGTTCAAGCGCGATAGACATGGAAACGAAGCAGGAGGTGTGGAACGAAGCGGAGGACAAGGTGATCATGTCGTCGTGCTACAACATACAGAATACCTCGCTCGGTATTGAGGCGATCGATTGTGTCAACGGCTCGGTGCTGGAGAAGACCGAACTGACCGACTTGACCAACTTTACCTATCTAAGCTATCTGCACTACGCTGTCTCCAAGCCGATCAAAGTGATCGCCCCGCTGGAGCAGGACCTGACGCTCTCGAACGAAAGCCGGCTCATGATCAACCTCGAGGGTTGCGTCAACACGTTACAGGACGAGTGCAAAGAATTTCTGAAGGAGTTTGGCAAGGACGGCACGGATCATAACGCGCGGGCTCGCTTCCCGTGCTTCTACTCCAAGAGCAAGATGCAGCAGGTCGTCGCGCGGTTCAACTTGGAAACGACCTATCGTCAGTTTATCTTCGGATTTTTCGTGCCCACGATACTGTTTGCGGTCTCCTGCCTGACGCTTATCTTCTGCCAGCGGACGATCCACGTTGGGGATGACGCGAAAATGCGCTTCGTCGGTTGTGCTAATAAAAACCCCGTAGTGGCCAACGGGGGTGCTAAGAACCAAGACAAGGCTAACTCCGGTGACGGCGGTGGAGGTGGAGACTCCGTTATGGCTCTCTGAGATCCATCACGTAAGGCGTTGCGATTCTTACTTTCTTGCTACCCTTCATCATAGTATCCTTACACCCGTTGCTCTCTCTATATACCTATGTCTTGCTCGCTCGCCCTCGTCGCTCTCTATCTATTCTTCACTCTCCGTGTCTCACTCCTTATCTTGCAATCTCTAGTTCCCAACTATATGATTTGTTTATGTTGTATGTTACACATCAGTATTGTTCGTTACAATTTTATGTTGCTAGCGCAAAGCCTCTCACCCGACGGAGATACAGTTTTAATGGCATCTTAGCAGAGCTCCGTTGGTTATAACACCTCTATCCCTTCCTTTGATCTTTGATTTGTGCCGGAGAAAAGTGGATAAATAATGAAGATCTTACCTACGGCCGCCCCCATTCGGTTCAGTCAGCCAACGGAAAGAAGCACCTCCTCCACCTCCGTCAACGGAAGTTCGAGTCCTATGATTGTGTCCAACGAGCGGGAGAATTGCTGCTAAACTTGGGTATCGAGTGGAATTATCCAAGCTATGAGTAAACATGCGCCTAACCTAGAATGGTCAACGGCTAATTTGGCACAATGGCAACATACAGTACTGTGCAAAAGTAACGTGCATTCTGCAGTCAGGATGTAGGTTTTAATGGAAATTCTACCACAGCACGTCCCGTTCTATTAGCATAGAGTGCTATCAGCACACAGTAAACTCTCCCGTTCGTTACGCCACGTTTATCCCCCGGAGGGCTCCTTTTCGTTCTGCAGGCTAAACGACGACCGGTGGCGCTAGCCGGTGGTGATGATGTCATTATTTCACAGTTCTACCCTTTTTCGCGTTATTTATGGTTTTGCGTTCCGAGTCGTAGCAAGTTGATTGCAAACACTCATTTAACAACCTTCACTTCGTCTTCTCCCTCAGTTCTGTTCTCTGTAACATACGTTGCGACGAGCCGGTCAAACCTTACAAATCAAATTATTTACGATAGCAAACTAATGCTTCATTTTCGTTTGTTCAAACTATTGTCATATCTTTATAGGCATTCCTCTCCTACAAGAAGATAGTCCAGTGCATCAATCGGGAGTGTTTTCTCTACACTAAACCGTTTCCGGCCAGAGTGATAATCGGTATTCTTCAGTCTATCGTCTCCCCTCCTGCCTGAGAGCCTATGCCTGCTAGCCTGTTGTTATTTCTACGTGTTATTTCATTGAGTGCCATTCGAAATACCTGACATGCAAAGGTGTGCCGAAACAGAAGCAACGTTGAACGATCAGTTATTTTGTGTAAAATTTCGTTCAGTGTAATCCTCCGTATCCTGCCATGCTTGTCTGAATGCCGTACTCATTCGAACGAAGCCGTGTGCCATTGTGGTAAGCTGAATAACATTCATTGAACAGATCAGCACCCAAGAGGCGGTCGACGTCTTGGATAAGCGATTTAAAGGACCATTAGCTGCAGCAGCTTTGTACTTCATATCCGTTCAATTGAATACAATTGACAGTTTCATGTACGTCGTAGACTTGTTGGCTTCTATGTACACAGCGCTCTGAAAGCACTGACACTATTTGTTTTTAACAAATATTTACACAAATATATATATATATGCAACAACAGAACCAATTGCAGTTGGAACTGATATAAGTTTGAAATTAAATTAAACGAAAGCTGATCAAAGCTTTATGGTTCATTCACAAGGCATTAACGAGCACTAGACAGCTCCTACACAAAAATGGAGCAATCAAGTACGCACTAACACTCCAACACATCTTCTCCGTCAATCCCTAAAGTATCGTTAAGTAACGTGTATTTTGTTAAACGTGAAGAAAATTACTGAAAATTGTTCATTTTTGGATGCACCATTGCGTTGTGTTACAATTCAGTAGAATATGTTCCAATCGTAAAGAACATACAAAGCGGAAAAGATCAATGAAAAAGGTATCCATCTAGCTAACGACAGTACATCAAGAAATATGAGCTGAACAAGTTATTGATTTTTGATTGTTGATAAAACCCCATAAATTGATGACGAACGAGATACCGTGTGGACGTAGGCTCATACAAGACCGACACCGGACAGCGAAGAACATCAGCAAAGAAACGCGTCTGGGGATAGACAGTGGAATAGGTAAAGCAAAACCAGTGTATTTGCCATTCGCCAATCCGTCGTCTCATCAGAGCTGTCCTGAAGATAACAACCATGGCGTAGGAAACCGAAGGTGTGAGAGAACATATAAGCAAACAACAAGCTGGATCATCGAATAGGAGATTGGAACCACGACCTCACTCCTAACCAGAGCAGAGGAATGCGTGATATTAGAGCAAGAAGCTGCAGCAGAAGGTAATGCTTCATCGAACAGATAGTACCATATTTTAGAAGCAATTGTAATACAAACAAGCAACATAGATACATTATCATAGCGAAAAAAATTGCAGTAGTAAGAGACCGAGGCACAATTTGCGGCACAAGCTTGAAATTCGTGAAAAAGGAGCGAATAATTCGAAAAAGATTGTTGAGCACGATAATATTATACACGATTCCTTGCAAAAATTGTAAATGGTAAGATCGTGCAAAGTGCTGATTCGAACAACTATCATAGCAAACCCTCTAATTTGAGCCGCTGAAAATCAAAAACCAATTTCGACGTTTAGATTCATCCGTCAACATACATACGCTACGGAACGCTAGACGTCCACTATTAGAAATCTATGCTTAAACAATAACAAACTAGGCTGCCAATGACAATTTAAAATCACAAGCATATAGGTCAACCGGTGAGGCAGACCGAACGGAAGATCAAACCAAAAGACACACGGGTACTTGGATCAAGCGGAGACTTACAAGCTTGGATTTACAACAAATCCTTGACATTAAGTAACAACTAAAACAACAGATCGTCATGAGATCAATCAACGACATACGATCATCGTCATCGACGCTGTCAGGTGCTCCGAGTTTAACTATGAGTAAGCCAAGCTTAAACAACAGCAAAGCAAGTCTCACGCACAGCAGGCAGAGCCTGAATGATTCAAATCGAGAAGGTAGACCACCGACCAGAGAAGAGCTCATCTCGGAATTCCTGGATAAAGCAAAATTCTATACATCGCTATGCTTAGGTAACTTTAAGCCACGTTACATGTAATTAATCCTTCAGGAAACATTTTTTTAAACTTGTTCAAACTTTTCTCATTTATGCCAGGCACGACAGCTATCTTGTCAGTTTTTGCGTTTCTTTTTCTTATACCATTTGTGGTGGATCCAGCGATCTCAACGATCGTGGCAGATTATGATCCTGTGCCGGTGACATGCGTCGTGACGGATCACGTCTATGCCGAAGGAATGAGAAACTGTACCTGGAGCTCATGTCGAGAGGGTTGCACAACCGCAGCCATCCGGTGTCATCAGCTTCTCGTAAATTACACCAAAATTGCATTTCACGAGTGGCACAAACACCCTCGTGATCTGGATAGTATCGAGTGGGATGTCATGGATACGAAATTTCTCGTCAACACCGAGGGTTGCGGGTATCCACCACGAGTAAATTGTTCCGAATTTGCAAAGCAATACGGGTAGGTAAATGCTACTCACTAAGGAAGCATCTACTGAAGGTCCACAACGATGGATTGTTGCACTAAGCAACTTTACCTTTCTTTCCCACAGTTACTCACACGTTGGAGAACCGTTTCCTTGCTACTACAGTCGTGCCTATCCAGAAATAGTAGTAGCTCGCTACTCCTGGGATGACAATCTTAAACACCTTATACTGTCTCTGATCATTCCGAACGTTCTGTTCGCTGTATCAATCGGTGTTCTGAGCTACTGGTATTGTCCTTGCTGTGATAAAGCCTGCCACAAGTCGCCTCGGGTCTATGCGGAGAAGTATCCCACGAAAGAGAAGTAAGTCGGTTCCTTGTTGTGGAACCTCGAAGCTATCCATCTAGTATACCACAATGCAGTGTCCGCCATCCAACTAACACCCCACAATTCTTACTAGATCCATAATATACACCTCGCTGCCATGCGTTAGACAACTAGGACCTAGGTGTACTGCCTAACACATTGCCTACATCCTCACATATGCACTTCACACACCATTTTGTGCGTTCCACCATTCTGTCACGAATTCCTTGCACTGCAATCTGTGTGATTGCTCCGAGTGCCGATAACAGCATCACGATCACGCTCTAAAACAAATTTCTTTAATTCCCGCCATAGCTCCCTCGATGTATGTGTGCGAAAGCACGATTGTGTGTTAATCAATTAAGTATAAGTTGAATGATTTTCACGTACCTCTATTTCACTGATTTTCACATTTCCTATACGATTCTTTGCCCATCTATCGCCTATCGATTGTAAGCCACCCTGTAAGCAACTAAACATTTACGACCTTTCTACAGATTACTTTATAAAGATTAACACTGCACAATTTTTCCATTTTGCGAAGTCGATAACTATTACCGGAGGCATAGTTAGAGCAAAACAAAATTACAATATATTTTGATGTAATCCAAAGCCTATTTGCATCTTAACAATAGAACGCACGAATAAATTGTGCAATTCAGTTTTTACACAACATGCAAACGACCACATCATGTATTGTTTCATCAACAAGTGTGTACAGAGATGCATTCATTTTTTCACAAACACAACCCATTACAAGGTTTCTAAACATACGTTTCATAGAAAATGAGTTTTTAAACATTATTCTAAACTTAATTTAGCATCCTATTTTGAATCCTCACAGAATTCGTAATATGTCGGTTGATGATGCTCATAAGTGCTTCTTTCTTTTCCCTGTATTTTATAGCAAACTTCTATGCCGTAGTGACGATGAGGAAGACGAACTAGACTACTGAAAAACACACATACACATCCACACACATACACACGGCCCATTCAATTTACATTTCTCACCAAGCAGCTGCCGACATTTTGTGTTTTGAATGTACACTTTGTAACAAGTACACTCAGGTGTCTTATCTCACTCGTATTACACTCTCGTTGATGGTTATTTTGTTTCTACACTTTTTTGTTCCCTGCCATCTCCGTTATATGGAGTTAAGTTATTAAAGTTTTTCTGTTCCTTTTGTTGATGGTATACATACCTTCGCGTCAGTCTCGGTAAACCGCGTCCGAGCCTAGGCGTCCATCGAATGGTGATGGTATCGCATACATCAGCAAAACCAACAGGACGACGGATTCGTTTGAAAGATAGTAAATAAGATAAAATAGCAAAATACCGATACTTCAGCTATTGCTTCTCTTTTTTGTTTGTTTTCCCAACATCCACGTGCATGTTTATTGTCAGTCAGCTTGCTACTTTCAATCGTTACTGATGATAAATAATACTTGCATATAGAATAGCTTTACGTCGCTTAGCGAAGCTGCACTTACGAGGGATTACGAAACGAAAGCGCGTGCTGTGAAACGCAATAATCTTCGTTCCGACACCGCACCCGAAGGCGGGCAAACAAAACTTGCAAAGTAGAACACCGCAAATAGGACATCTTTTTCAGAGGCATCCTTTGAGTAGCTGTTAAATACATGTGTAATGCAACTTGATGCGTCATTCGATAGATAATGTAAATATTGTACAAACACTGTACAAAGCCAAAAACAATAATTGGCGTGCATTTAAACGAAATAACTCGCCCAGTCAAGGATGTTCGGGCATGCATGTACATACATTTTATGGCAATCGAATCGCTGCTTAATGGGAGGTCATCCCACGTTTTCTTCGCGCCCCATGTGTTTCGACGTATCGTATGGATTGTGTAGTGCGTAGCTGTATGATTTCAACTGTGATAAATAGTTTTGAGTCAACCGCGAAAACCAAAACCAAATCGAAACTTTCCATCCAGAGGCATTAGATAGGTCCTTGCGTTGAACAACATGTACGTAAACTCGACAGCATTGCTTCATATAAATTGCTTTGATATATGAGCCGACGAATTTTGCTTCTATTCACTGTTTCACTCCTAGCAGTTAGCCAATTTGTATTTCTTACTATTTATAGATTGAATTTTTTCCTTTTTCCATTACTAAACCCTAATGTTCTTGCTCCAAAGGAAGGCGTTCGTCTCTCTAATATATACATTTTATTTTCCTTTCAAACCACACAAACGTAACATCACTCTTCCCGATCCCACGTGGAACAACCGTATCTCCCGATCCATACTACCAATCAACCAACTATACAACCTTGTTTCACACTATCTACTACACGAAAAAACTGCCCACCACTAAACATACCAACAACATCGATTGCCTCCATAAGGAAAGAGTCGTGGAAAATTGAGTATCCGCAAGAGTTCATCAATAAAATGTAAACGAGCTGCTAGCACCAACGTTCTACGTGATCTGGGCAGATGCGGCTCGTTAACCCCCACGAAGGAAACATGAACGTCGGATCACAACTAATTAGATCGGTCATCAGCTTCAGCGGCTTCAAAAAATCATCCACAAAAACCTACGTTCAAAGGACGCCACCATTCACCAGCGGGGATCAATAAATCGTGCATCGATTGTAGGCAGTATCGTTAACATAAATTGTTAAGTTTGAATCTTTACTTTCGATTAGCATACAAACGAAAACACTTAACTGTACGTGACACCTTAATAGTTGATCATTATTTCTAGCTAGATACGGCGTGCAGACTAGTTGCAAATAGTACTTTTCATCGCAAATGAATCTATTTTTTGTTCAACACACTCACACACTCCTTTAAGGAAGTTTTTACCATCATTACCACGTTAATGTTATTTCGATACGAAACTGTTCAAATAAAAGCCTATTATAGACTCTCAAAAAAAAAAGGCGGAGATGCATTGCAGTGAAGACGAAGCTAATTTCGATATATTTTAACAGCTTCAGAATCAGAGCTCGAGATAAAGTAAAAGAAAAGATATAACGAATAAATCAATCTATCAACAAAAAAATAAAGCTAAAACAAGCTTAATCATAACAAATACGTCAAACAACTCTTACGCGATAAATGCCCGTGAGTTTGAAATGCTTTATCGATCAATCTTTGATATGAAACCTAGCACATCTAAAAACTTTGTACATTTTTGAATAAACCTAATATATTTATGAAATATAGAGCAATGCTTGAAAGACAGAATGAAATAAACCAGCAAGACTATTGGTTCTTAACATCCGAAAGGTCTTCAAAATATCTTAATTATTTGTTTTTAAAAAGTCTTCTAAACAAAGAATGGTATATCTCGGATAAGTTTTGGATAAAGGTAACATTATCTTACCTTTAATTCTTCCTGGCGGCGATAGGCTTGCATCATCATTTGCTTCTTAGCATCTTCTGAGATGACAGGCTCACGGCCTGGGGCACCCTCATTTAATTTTGCCAATTTTACGATAATTTTTGTTTTCTCGTTTTGACCAACTATTTCTCCAAGCCGCTTATCCGGTAGCATCAATTTTCCAGCAAACCATAGCTGTACTTTTGACGGCTCAATCACCTCTAGTGATGCCTGAAGTAAAGTCGTATTAAAATAGCCACAGCAATCAGGGAAACAAAGTCTCAAATGTGGTAAAAGGTGAACCGTGCAGTACATACTTGCGTGCCCGTTAGATCTTCCGTGTTGCTAAACTCCATTCGAATAGGATCATGAGGCGGAAGCTGCATTGGGTACACGATAGTAACGGCTCCTCGTAATAAATCCAACGCTTCTTGTACATTACGCATGGTAAGTAACTTGTTTTCCGCTACTAACTTTTTTGAAATCATGGTCTTTGCCTCCTCGATTGCTTTTGTTAACACATCAACCATCTTCGATTGCGGTTGTCTACCATTTCGACGACCAACGGGATCGTGATTCACACGGAATCCGCCGGATGGTATGCACTTATCTTCCCATTCATCAACCAGATGTAACTCTTCAATCTGTTCGTCGGTCAACCCAATCATATCGGAAGGTAACATTATGCCATGTTTTGCTAATTCTTCAATTTCTGAAACAAAATTACAATTGATAAATGTTGGACATCACATAAAATTCCCACATGTAATTTCATGCAAAACTTACCAGAGCATACTCGACTCACTTTTAGCCGCCCATTGTAAATTGACACCAAATCGTACGCAAGTTGTTCAACACCGATTCCTGTTGACGTATCGAAAAGAAATTGGCTTTCGTCGCCACGTTTTACATGCAGCAGAACCATTTTCACAAACGTTTAAACACTTTTAACGGAATTACTTCTGAATATCTGAAACGCTACAAACGGCTTTATACAAGGAATCAACGATTCATGCATGCACCCTCTAACATGTTTGGTAACCATAGAAACAAAACAGCTGAATTATGTTCACGGTAACTGTTGCTAGGCAATGGCACCATCTACTTGATCGATGCAATACTTAGGTATGAAGACATTTAAGCCTTTGGACGCTTCTGAAATCTTTGGGTAAAGTAGTGTATACGAATTATAATCCAGATCGTGAAGTGATAAATGAAGTTATGCTCAATTTTTAATCGTGAAAAATCTGGCAATTTTAAAAATTTCTTTCATAAAAATGGTGTAAAGAAACTATAAATTCACTAACCAAATAGTGGTGTCACATTAATTTATTTACAAAACTGATAAATACATTTGTATATTCATAATTACATCCATCCGCTAGAGAAACATCGACTATAAGTGGTATAAATTAGTAGGAAACATACGGATTATCCGTAATGTAGCACCTTCGGATTTTGGTGCATATACACATCTAGAACAACTGTACAATCTCGTTCGATAGTTTTCGGCAGTACACAGCTACTTTGTAAATATCTTTGTGATCTGCAAGATCGGTACACATTTCGTACTCGAGCAACCAGTCGAGAATGAGTTTTACTGCCAAATTAAAACACACATTAAAACAATAAACAATCGATTCATGCTGCCAACAATAACCATTACAGTCCATAAGTCTTATCGTAAACGAACCACCGGAAATCACTGTGTTGGTTTGGATCTAAAAGCCAGATTTATAATCACAAAGTCGTTGCACCAGTACGGCGGATTTAGTCTTTTTCGGGTTTGGTAAACGATGAACAGACTTGTGATCATCGCATCCTTTGTCGAAATTCCTCCAACTCGTGAATACTGGTTGAAAGCCTGCGGAAAATGTAGTATGATTGCGATAAAGTTAATTGCTTTTATTCATCTGTTAATGTTGTGCTACATACCTTCCAAATGCATTCAACAGTGCTACAATTTCACCGCGTTTTAGCCTAAGCAATGGTGATTGTTGCTTCAATTTTGTTCCAAAACCACTGTTGACTTTTTCGTCGAACTTTCCAGAAAACAGTATTTTCAGTGCCGTTCCCATACCTTGGACCTGTAATTTTCCCCATAATCGACATTTATCGCACCCGACACAATCCATGATCTTAGAGATGTTCATAAATTTCTCTCGAAACTCGTGCTTTAGCTTTATTGCCGACGTTCCTCCGCTGAACATTGCCGTTTCGTTGAAATGGGCCGGAAAACCTTCTATTACGGTTAGTAAGTCTTTGACTGCCGTTTTCACCTCTCGATCGTCTTTTTCAAGACCAGTGAAATATTCTTCGTTTCTTAAGTATGGAGCCGCTTTTGCTAAAGCTCGAAGCTCCACCAGATAAGCAAAGTACAAGTTTCTTAGCCAGTGAGACCCCTCGTTGTCGGTCATATGGGGGCTGAAGCGTCGTTCAAATTCTTCCATATTTGGACCCCACACACCAGCCGGAGCCACAAATCCCAAGGAGCTTTTCTCCGATAGTAGATAGTTAGCACAAAGATGAATATTGATACTCGAATGCAACCCCGAGATCATACGATAAAACACCCGGTGCTCCAAGCAAACTTCGTTACGGGCCATGTCCTGGTACGGGATTAGTGCGGAATAAGCATTTTTCTTTTTTATCGAGTGAGCTCTGTAAAATAAATAAAAACCATAATTGCATAATATTTGAAAAATATTTTATCCTTCACAGGCTTACTGGAAGCAATTTTCCAAATAAATGCTACTCCAAATTCGACGCGCAGATTCTCCGCGGTAGCCAGTATATCGTTCTGGGTTCAGCAAGAGATCCACGTATTCAGCACCAGGCTCATGGTCATCCAGAATGCAAAAATTATCTTGCGCTTCGTCATAGTCCGCCCACCTCTGGAATTCTTTGTGTGCTTTATCACTGATACTAGTGTTGAGGTAGCCTAGCTCCACATCTAAGTCCTCGTTACAGTTCGTCAAAGTTTGCACCTCTTTTATGTACTGAAAATAATGATAAAATTAATAATGTTGATATTGATATTGTGATGCCACATGAATGGTTAGAAAAGGAAATACATCATTCTTCAACACCCCGTCATCTTATTGAAACAACAAACCAACGTAGTCATAAAACGGTGACGTATTTAAGAATTATGATAATGGTTGGTGATAAGGTTTAGAACATGTACGCATGTAAAAATAAGCATGTGGCTAACGCAATGTTTGTGTGTTTGTATTTTTTTTTTTTCATTATTGCTACTGCCTTGCCACTATGTTCACCATATCTTACATACCTTGTGATATGACGAAGCGTCGCCCTTAAGTCCAGGTGGGATATCTTTCTCTTCGCAGTGCTCCACATGGCAGAACCTCATTGCACACTTGCTGTCGTCAACCCAGAACGGGCAATCTTTATTCAGGTGCACCTTATAGTAACGGAAAAAATCCTTTACTAGCAGACTTTTTATTCTGGGATAGATTTTTACATTGTTGTAATAATCGACGGTGTCCACGTTGCAGCTACAATCATCGATTGTTCCTTTCAGCTGAAAACAGAATTATTGGTTGCATTAGTACACTTTTACAAACATAACATTACAAGGCAAATTTGTATGAGACATAAGCATCGTTAATCGATTCGACTATTTTCTAACCTGACAAAAACAAAACCGATCATTGCTAGCTTCTTCATCATCACCATTGTAGAAGTATCCGTTAGAACGATTTGCAAAACTGAGTAACACTACAAAACTTATCACAATCCACTGGAATTGCAGCCCAGTAGGCTGGCCTACGGATAGTTTACGCCACGGTGCCATTGACACTGAAAGTGCTGCTACTTGTTACGTTAGGTTTGTTGTTCTTCTAGAATATAACACAAGCGAGGGCCCAGTTTTAGGGTTAAGAAACAGCTGGATGTTTACGATATGAAAGGGCAACGATTTGGTAAGCGGTAGCTGCTTGTTGATTGTTTAGACTTTCAGACGTAGTAAACAAAATCCAAAAGCACACGACCCGAGGAATGCCAGAAACGGTAACAAACGGTTAAAGTTGCACTGTTGTACACCAATATTAAACTTTTGTTAGCTTGTTGAGTTGTTTACGATCACTTGTCGGTGGGATTAAACGAATAAAATATTTTCTCTTCCGTTGGATGCTGCAACTCAGCTAACGATTGCAAAAAGAACTCTTTGCAGTGAAAAATTGTGTACCACCCACCCACAAATCAACACGTCAACACACCGCTTGAGTTGTCAAAGTGCCACCTTCCCTCTTTATGAATTACATTAAAAAAACAGCTGATAAACAAATAGCTGTCATTGCGATCAACGTCATTATGAGAATAGCAACGCAAGAACTCGCGCTTGGGCTATAAACATGCTTCCGGGAAACGGGGCTTAAACTTACCAAGATGTTCCACTCTGCTGATGAATGTAGGGCCATTCTACCGTGTCATATTCTGTTTAAAATATATTAATTTCATCTGATTCAATGATTTATCTGAACAAAACGTCATCAAAGAGTTTTAAAGCGAAAATGACAGCATAAGCTATAGTTTTATATATCAGTAAAACTCATCCTACAGCTATAAATGCTCTCGGCTATGCCTCTAGATTTCAACGTTCTTTTTCGACAAATTTTTTTAATTTTAAAAATGTATCTACTCAAAACTAACAAAATCTTCCGAATCTTATCATCATGAAAAAATTGTTGAAGTGGTCCAGTTCTTGCACCATTCCAATGCTTTATTCTAATGTTCTACATTTTATTACAGTTTGTTTTTCGTCCTTTTTATTTAAAAATTCTATTGAAAACAAATCAATCCTGCCTGATTACATCATCAAAAGAAAACTATTAAAGCTGTCCAGGCCTTTCCCGAAATCCATGGAATGCAGGTCAACGCTGATTCATTCAACCGGATCACCAGATCAAGACGCAACAGTTCCATGAATGAAGAGAAACATGACGAATCTGATCGACAGTATGCACCACTCATGCTCTGGAACGAGGAGAGAGATTTTCACGTTCCCACACAACATGAAGAAATCACTGCTGCGCCTAGTGGACACCCGTCTGCTTTCCGCCTGGCCTTAGCGATCGGACAAAGGAAACGATCAAGCTCAGCTCCTGCGACTGGTCAGTTGGATGGGGCTATTTGAAAAGCGAGGACGTGTACAACGTTGCAGCTCCGGTGGTTAAACTTTCAGTCACTCGAAAAGGTAAACCAACGGCGATACTTTCGCGGCGTACGTTATCGGATTCGCACCTGCATCCGGGGTGGCGATAATGATCTTTCGGTGAAAGTAAGCATGGATTTCAACAATCCACCAAGAAGAGCATGGAAGCAGTGTGCAACCAGTACCACTGATAGAAATGTGCGATGCTGTTGTCTTCGATTTGTGCACGACCGCGTGACGGGTTAACATTGTTGCGATTCTCTTCGATATCTGCGATCGTGAGGTGGTTTGCCTGGAAAGAGAAACCCAAGCCCACCCTATGTAGAACCACTCGACAGGAACGTTCCAATCGTAGGGGAAAAAATCAGGACAGGCAGGCACCGGGAGGTGGTACAACGCGCAACGCTAAGTGAAGTCCCGGGAAACTAGGTTAAATATCGAGTGATAAAAAAAGCACGAAGACTTCCCGATACCGCTATGCCCGTTTCCGCTAGATCGACCTGATAGCCAGGCGCCGGTCTTGGTCTGCGAGGGCTTGTTTGGGTTGTTGCGGCGCTGCTCACGTGTTAGCTGACGTTACGAGGCCGGAGCGCGTTTGGCGCATACCATGTGAAAGTAACCAACCCCATTGATGGCGTTCTTGCAGCGTTTTCCGGCTTTTCTATCGGCCCAACATTTTCTGACTAATCATTCTGCCTCGCAAACGGTAAACGAATGATGATGGATTTGGATACATTCGCCATCCTTCACGATCTTGCCCCGGGTGGCCACAGGTGAAGGAGTTGCGAATAAAGTGCTCACGACTTTAAATCCCGTTCGGTACGATTTGCTGCCAACGGTAGTCCGAGGCGGCCAAATGCAAATTACGTCGATGCGTCGTGCGAGTGGCCACCGAGGGTGAAGTAACTCTAACGGTTCCAAGTGAAATCTGAAGTAGGCGGACTACTTTGCCCTTTAGTAGTCCATCGTGAAGTTCGGTAGTATATTGCGTTTGCATAGCACTCATCGAAAAATCTGCAAATAAGCTACGTGACGATCGTGGCGAGAAAGCTTTGGGAATTGCTAAATTATCGACGAAAGTCGGCTACTGGGCGTGAGGGACCAAATTTGAACGCTTCCAACGGATAAACTTTCCCTCAATTAGAACGGAAAATCCACACGCCGATTCGGTTACCCGACGACGATATGCAACGTGTGCTGCCGCATGGTTCGTTATTTTATGGTATCTCATAAAATGGAAAGTATAGTGTTTGCGGCTCTTAACCAGCTACGATCGCTTTACGGGATTCAAAGTACGATAGAATTTAAAAAAATAAGCTACCATTTACCGTACGGTTTTGTGCTTCTATAAATAAATTCCTCATTCCCCCCATAAAGTCACCAATTCGCGATCGTTTTACCGATCAAGACTTGGGGCACAGCTGTCCATGACGTCGTTCTTCACTGGAAAGCTTCTCGAAAGCTCGCAGTTTTCAAAAGCCGCCTCTCAGCAGCCGTATCCATCACAGAGGTAGCCCAACGAGGGACCAGCCTACAAATGCCACATGCATGGGAGGCTGCTAGCAGAAGAAATTGAGTACAGGTAGAACGGAAAAAATCAGTAACATGAAAAGAGAAGGCACCGCAAGCCCCCATCCGGCCTGAGAAACCGAAAGAAATGGAACGCGATCGCGGTGGTTTTCTTGCGATCGTCCGGTGGCCGGCACGGATCGAGAAAGGAATGCACGTGAACGGGAAAGGTTCCGAAGATCGATGGGAGGCAAATGAAAACGTGCAGAGAGCGATCGTGCAGCAAGGCACTGAGAGATCGGAAAAGAAACCCAAAGTGAAGAACGGAAGATTCAGAGAAAGGTGCGAGAGAGAGAGAGAAAGAGAGAAAGAGAGTGGGAGAGAAAGACAGAGCGCGAAAGTAAAGAGAAACTATGATGGAGCCGCACAAGTCAGCGGCAAGTTGTTGGAGGTACAGTTTTGAGGCGCAATATTAAGTAACCTTACAATCGCTCCGGTTGGCACCGCATACGGATCGCGTTTTCCACGTTCGACGGAAGTGGACAGATCCTTTGGTCCTGGCGAAAAACGATCAAGCGCTGGTACGACAATCCTTCTCACCTGGGGCAAGTACGGTGATACAGATGAAAAGTGATAGTTTGTTGTGATATCGTCCGGAAATAGGTAGAGTAGTGGAGTTGCGAAAGTGAGGTTGATTTGGTGAAATGTGCTCACGATTAGGCGAATTTCCCGACGAGCAGATGACGCAGGTCTCGGTGGTGGTTTGGTCTGTGTCGAAATAAAGGTTATTATAGCGAGAGTAACAGTCACAGAGTGACAGGCTTCAGGAGCAAAACTACGATCCTATAGCATCAACTTACCTTCTACATTAATTGATTGCATTAAAGTTAATTATACAATTAACTCTCGAGTACATTAACAAGGCTACTTGTCAAAATGCAGCTGTATTCCGAGACTTGATCGCTATAATAGCTTTGCTCGATATCAGCGGGAAGTCAAACCCATCCGCTTTTCCACTGGAATGCTCACGTCATCACTTGTACGCCGGCACGGCGAGATTTGTCTAGGCGGTGTTCGTTGGTTAGATTGTTGCATGTCCTGCCGTACGCTGGCCAAGAACCAGTTTGTGGATGCGTCTGCGAGCGATAACTGTGAAGACGCTCGGGATGAAGTGTGTTAAGTTACAGTTAGATTGTTAGTTAGCGTGCTCAATTTTCCCAACAGCGGTGCATGGCCGGGATGGCCTAAAGATAGTGCCGGAGCTTGTTAATTATTTAATTCATGCTGCTCAAGTGGCCGTCAGTAGGCGAACGAACCTGTTTGTAAAGCGCACGCGTCTGTGGAACATATTCTTCTACAATTGTGAGAGATGGTGGTGATGCTATTTCTTGAGAGCAATGTTGGACCTCGGAAAAGCTGGTCGAGTGCTCGAACTTCCAGAGATATTGGCAAAAACGATGACACACTCGATACTGCTTTGTTTGCATTTTTTAAACCCACCCCCGGTTGTAACGGCTTCTCCTTCGTCCATATTTACGGAGGAGTTTCGAAGACACGCAGTCGCATCGCAGCACACACACACACACACGCTGGGCGGAATTTTCACCAAAACCGCCAACTTTGTCGACGCGGTTGGTTCGTTTGGTTGGGTGAACGCTTGATTTCTCCTCGACCCCGATGGTGCCGTTCGGCTCACGTACGCACTACCGTTGGCCAACGCGATCGATGGTACCGTACCGCATTTTTCATTATCCCAGCAAGCGGCGAAAAGCTCGCATTTCGAACCGGCACCACTGACGCTCTCATTTTCACCGACGCTCCCGAACATGGCGCCGCAGGCCGGATGCTTTCACCGGCTGGTTGGCAAGCGGCCGGTCAGCACTTTTGCGACCGATCGACCGATCGACCGAGCTACCCCGTGGTGCAGGCGACAGGAAGTGCATTACCGATTGAAAGAGAAATGAAACACCCCTGCGACGTGCGGGTGCGTTTTGGAGTGAGAGAAATTTTTGTAAGAAACCGTCAGAAACGAAACGGCCAGCCAACGAAAGTCAGCCGTACGGTTGCATTAGACGGAAAAGGGCTCACATGGCGGCTAGCGCGTGTCGATGCAAAATAGAGCCGAGGTTGAAAACACTGCCTTGTTGCGGCTGTTGGTAACTCGCAAAAGCCCAAGTGACATATTTTCTCTTTTCTTCCATCGAACTCGACACACCGTCGAGCCGGACGACCGCAATTCGGTGGCGTGGGCCCGCTTTACTCGGGAATGCGCCCGGAAATGGGTCAGCCGTATTGTATCACTGCGCAGACAAGCAACGGCGACGGATTCGTTGCCACCACCACTAACCGCATTAACCTTCGCTCCCACAGCCACACCGAACTACGGGTCTCGACCGTGACCATGGTCTGTGACTCTGGGCTACCAGGCGAAGGCACCGATACACCTGCAAACGGTTCGATACACGATCACCGCTGTATGGTATGATCTCGCGTGATCGAACGCCTGGTACGGGAGCAGAATGATTGAAGCTCCACGCGATCTCTTCTCGTTCGCGCCACCAAACCAAAAACCTGTCCTGGGAAGCCCAAGGCCGCGGCTGGAGTCCGGGAGAGCCGGGAAGCAAGAATCGTTTCTTAAATCTGTGTCAGAGAAAAGAAAACAGTTCCCACTCCCCCTTTAACTTCCCGATACGGGTTTGGGCTGAACGTCGGTGGAACGTCGCGGAGCTAGAATCGCGGCTCGATCGCGTCCAAGCGCTCCGGCAGCTTTCACCAGTGGGCATTCTTTCGCCGATGGTGAAATTATTCGTCTGATCCTCACCTTTGATGGCATAATGGCCGGGGTGGCCTTCAAAATCGAAACCAATGCGTAAAGATTTTTGCATTTTAAACCGATTGAAGCTTTTGGTTTCGGTAGCAGAAATGGAAGAGATTTGTTTTCTTTTTTTTTGGCTAGTTTTTGTGTGTTTAAACAGCACCCAGTAGAGCCCACCATATTTCCTTGACGTGGAAAGTGATGGTTTACATCGAAACTGTCCGATTGATTGATATTCATTTGTCTAGAAAGCGTGGCAAAGTGCTAATGCTTCTACAAAATAACTTTCTTGTGTGTCACGAGTTGTGCTAATATTCGCAGTCCAAAGCTTTGACAGACCCTTAGCCTAAAGCTGCCGTATTCATCAGTACAGATTATAAAGCTCCATTTGTCCTTATCAACGACGGTGTCGCACAGGTGTTGGTTTCTCTGTGCGAAGTAGTTAGTTTGGTAAGAAATTATAGAATAGAAGCAGATCCACCCATGAGATTCGTACCAGCTCGATCGATCGTTACATTCCGCAGCCCGATGGGTGGTTTCGGAATTCACAGTTAGTTTCGCTCCTTTTGCGAGGCGGTGTAAATTGGAACACATTTTCACTCGACCTAAACCGATTTTGTGTATGCACGGGTATGCTTATTAAATGCTCGCTTCCATTCGCCGACCGATCGTGTGCGATCCCGTTCAATAATCAGACGAGAAATACTTTCTGTGATAGCTCGCTTCCGGCGGTTTTGAGGCCAGCCAGTTACCCGGCAGCACTTTTCTTTTCCGTAAGATGGGTTGCAAATGCAAACGCACCGTTTGAATGGGGGGATTTATTTGTCTGAAATGCAATAGGTGCGCCCCAATGATATGCAGGGTGAATTGTATGTTTTTTTAACCAACCAAATATGGGCTCTCTAATATTCCCGTTGCATATGAGATAAAGCAAACTTTCGGTATCATTTTTAAGTATCTAAATAAATTGCTTACTTGTGTGTCTTTGCAGGGAAATTTGTGATCCGTTGTCAAAGGTAACCCAATAGGTGGGTGCTTTAGCTTCCCAGGACGACAAAAGCTCGCGACACATTTATGTGTCAGCGCACAGACCGAACAAGCGATTGTGTGTGAGTTTCAAAATGAACCTCAAAGCTGCAGCTGTATTGCTGCTCCTGATAAGCGGAGCAAACTGTCAGGACGATTCATTGGCTGGGAGCTTTCTGTCAGGTAAAAACAAGCTTTCTTGTAAATGAAGTACATCAGTATTCCAGCGCTAAACTCTCGGCTACCTTTTTCCAGGACTGCTAGATTCGATTACAAGCACAGAGGATGCGAAAGGATGTCCGGGAGTGTGTGTCCACACCCTGGCCACACTGATATGTTTCGAGGTGCTGGACGACATTCCTTGTCCGTCTCCAAGCATGAAGTGTTGTGTGGAAAGCAGTGCGGCCGCTGCCAACATCACGACGACCCCACGGCCACGTACTACAACCACGACGATGCGTCCGACCACTACGACGCCAAAACCGACGACAGAGGCTAAAATAAAGGAAAAGGACAACAAGAACAATTGTAAGTAACGCTGGAAGGGTGATGCGAAACTAACTGTAGGAAAAGATGGACTAACCTGTCTTTTTTCTTGTCCCATTTCTAAAACACAGCATCGTGTCCGGGCGTTTGTGTAGCGGACCGAATCGCAGAATACTGCGAGGCGTACTTGACGACGGCCGGTTTGTGTAAAAGCGGCTCGAAATGTTGCGTTTCACGTGACATCTACCCTGACAATCCGCCCGACGAGCTGTACATCCCGACGGCGCACTTCGATTCGAAGACGAACAAAACCACCACCCCAAAACCATACGCGAAAACGTCAGAGCGGCCACATACCACCGAGGAACCGATCAAATCGAAAACTAATCCAACACCGAAGCCAACGCTCAAGCCCACTAAACCGGCTCCGTCGAAACTGAAAACCCCACTAACGCAGCTGGCCAACGGTGGTCAGGGTCCGGTTCTGAAGGAATGCGAAGGCGAGTGTGTAAACGGATTGCTGGCGCTGTTCTGCGATGATGTCGACAGTGAAGCCTTCTGTCCCCACGATGAGTCCTGCTGCATCACTGGCGTGGCCGAGGACAACAAGCAGCAGCTCGTGACTACCACGAGGAGGCCAGCGACTCCGGTAAGATGTCTTCTGGCGGGGATTACCCGTCAGTCTAAGTTCGACTTCGCTAATCAACACCTTCTAACTTTTGTCTTCTAGCCTCCATTGCCACGGTGTCCCGGTTTCTGTCTGCTAAACATCATGGCGGCGTTCTGTGAACGTCCCTCGGTGCTAATCCCAAACACAGCCAACTGCAAACGTGGTTCAGTCTGCTGTGATAACACGCGTGCACCACCACCACGTCCTCCACAGCAGAAACGACCACCACCGACTACAACCACGACGACACCTGTCCCGACGACCACGGCGGCACCAGATCCTCGTGAGGAATGCCCCGGTTCGTGCATCGTCAGTCTGCTCAGCTTCACCTGCTTCCGTAACGCCGAGATGACGGATCTTTTCAAGTGCAAGAAGTCCGGAACGCAGTGTTGCGCACCAAAGTCAAAGATCCAGGAACTTCAGCAGGCTGCCGCCAGCAAGACAAAGTACAACGACACCAACCCTGGGGTCTACCCAGGACAACAGGGTCTACTTCCGGCGCCACCTTCGCAACAGCAACAACCCTATCCGATGCCACCAGCGGCCATGCCGGCATTGCCACCTCCACCAGCACCTCAACAGGTGCAGGCACCACTTGCACCTCACCAGCCAGGAGCTGGTTATGGTCCGCCGGCACCAAATCCCTATCCCGGTCCGATCAGCAACAACCTGTACGAGGTCCCACCAACACCTGTAGCACCATACGCGCAGTCTCCGGTGTATGAGCCACCGACGACAACTCCGCGACCACAGGTCTACTCGAAGTACGTGTGTGGTGTAAAGGGTACCAGCCGTGCGTCCAAGTCCTTGCTGGGTCGTGAGGTACTGCGTCAGGAACTGACTCGTACTTCACCTCGCCAAGCTCGCCACATCGATGCGGATGGGTCGTACAAGTCGAAGAGTTCCGAGCGGCTTGTATTGGGCAGCAGTATTGTGCCAATACCGATCATCTACCATGACCACAACGACACAGTGCCCGAGGACTTGCTGCACCATCCGAGCCTCAAGGAGAATGCAACGATGGCGAAATACTGGGGTCACCAGCATCGGAAGGGGCGCGTCGTGGGTGGAGAAGATGGCGAAAATGGCGAATGGTGTTGGCAGGTGGCGTTGATCAACTCCCTTAACCAGTATCTCTGTGGAGCGGCCCTCATCGGCACACAGTGGGTGTTGACGGCGGCGCATTGTGTAACGAAGTAAGTACATCCAGGACACTAGATCCTGTGCACAAGAGTTGTTGTTAATGGTTTCTCATTGTTTTTTTTTGCCCCGTGTTGCGTTGCAGTATCGTGCGGTCAGGTGACGCAATCTACGTACGCGTTGGTGACTATGATCTGACGCGCAAGTACGGTAGTCCCGGTGCTCAGACGTTGCGTGTGGCCACTACGTACATCCATCATAACCATAACAGCCAGACGCTCGATAACGACATTGCATTGCTGAAATTGCACGGTCAAGCCGAACTGCGTGATGGAGTTTGCTTGGTAAGAGCTAGCATAGAGTGGATCTCTTGCTGGGACGTCTGCTATGTTTCGTTGGGATTTTCTTACCAAGAGGATATGTATGCAGAATTGATAACACTTGTTCTTATCTTCTCACCCCCCCCCCCCCCCCCCCTCCTAGGTATGTCTACCGGCACGTGGTGTTAGCCATGCCGCTGGAAAACGCTGCACAGTGACGGGCTACGGTTACATGGGCGAAGCAGGTCCAATCCCGCTGAGGGTGCGCGAGGCCGAGATCCCAATCGTCAGTGACACCGAGTGCATTCGCAAGGTGAACGCGGTCACGGAGAAGATCTTCATCCTGCCAGCGTCCAGCTTTTGTGCCGGTGGTGAGGAGGGTAACGACGCCTGCCAGGGAGACGGTGGAGGTCCACTTGTCTGCCAGGACGATGGGTTCTTCGAGCTGGCGGGACTGGTGTCGTGGGGCTTTGGATGCGGGCGCGTGGACGTGCCGGGTGTCTACGTGAAGGTGTCATCGTTCATCGGATGGATCAACCAGATCATTAGCGTTAACAATCAGTAGCAGATAGAGTAGCATACCAAACCCGTCGCGATCGTGTCACGTTCGCTGGAGTAGCTCTTAGGTAGGTTCGGTTTTTTTTTAAGGAGGACACCGTGCTAGCAGGGAAAGAAAGCAGGACAATCGTGACAATCGATGCTAGTTGATAACACGTTAGATGTAATAGCCAACCGCTGCACCGTCGTGTGAGGATGGTTCGCTAGCCGAGCTGGTGTGAGATGGTTTTTCGCCAGCTCGATATTTATTGTAAAAAAGTAACAACTTCTGTGGTAAGTGTTTAAGCGATAGCGATACCCGGGATCGGCACCGGTGATGGCATGTTAACACAGCAGGTTATGCCGAACGCTAACTGACAACGAGAGATATTACCTCCATCTCATAGGCAGTATGTAGGAACGCGCAATTATTTATTTATATTTTCTCCATTGCAAAACAAGTCGGCAGTCGGTACATTTTCCATTTTAATGAAAATGAAACAAAAATTCTACGATACTGTCGCCAAAGGAGATGGTCGAACTGAAACGCTGGGCAATGATGGAGTTGAGTGAATGTGGTAAACAGTTTTATGAAATTGTGACAAGCTTGTACAATAAACAAAATATCTGGCAGCAGTAACACTTTCGTGCATCTGGTAGCGTTCTAAACTACATGCAAATAATTCTAAATGATGCAATTTATGAACACAATAAATGGTCCCATGTACTGTTTTGTTGTACATCTAAACAACGACTTTTATTTATTACCCGTCTTATCAGCAGCGTCTTATTCGTTACGGAATGTTCTTTGTGTTGCACAAAATACAACGGAACATCTCTAGTGGTAACATTTATCATAATGCTTTAAAGTATATGACTATTGGAAAATGGTTCATAACTTCTTGCGTGAAATTTTGCAGAAAAAAATGCAGCATCAAAAATACCCCAAAAGTAATTGGTAAACTTTTGATCCGCCACTGCCCCAAGCATTTCTCGCTCGGTAGCAAACATTTACGGTGAAATAAAATAAATATCAAAATTAGTCCCTGCTCCCAGCCACGCACCCCCATTCCCGCACAAACCGACCAACAATACGCGAAAACAAAAGCCTACACTCGAAAGCGGAGCTCGATTCAAAGCACAAGCAAAAAGCGTGCCCCTGCGCCAACCCTTTTTCATTCGACCAATTTTCTTTTTCAAACTTTTTTTTTCTTCTTTGTTTAATTTCACTTCGTTGTTTCAATCGCCTAAATCACCCAATCCATTTTCCGAAATTCATCGAATCCTTGTTAGCGAACCGAAAATAAACGCTCCAAAAAACGTCCACACAGGGGGTGAGTTTTGATCCGTGGCGCAGCAGCTCACAAATGGATGCCATTCCTTCCGGCCTTTCGATTTTCCTTCTGTCGGAAGCAGGATAGGGGAAACCGGCAGGAAACAGCGGAAACATTTCTTATCATTTTCCCCTCCACCTCGGTTTGCTTAACCACCCCCGGGTGAGAAGCAAATCAAAGAAAAAAAGGAGAACGCAAAAAAAGGAGAATTCCTATGCGTAGATACGCAACAATGGTAAAATACTATCACTTTCAAAGACGCCTACTAAGTCGTTCGTCATTTTTAATTATTTTTCCACCACCGGGCGGTGGAAAACGGTTTCCACTGGTTCTTTCGCGACCTTTTTGGTCGCTTTCTTTCTCTTTTACGTACTTTACGACCCTCGGACTGGGGAGGGCTCCCGTTCGGTCACTTATTTATCAACGCCTCAGTATCTGGACCAATGGAATGCGCCGCTTGCGAACCTTCACGGGAGGCCGTGTCGCTGCTTGTGGTTGGGTTCTGCTACAATTTTGTTGTATTTTCGGACATTCGCCTTTCATTCCCACACCCTCTGGCGTGGTATGGATAGCTGTAACACTGTCTCTTTCCGCGGCATACCGGTCCAATCGAGCCAGATACATAATGTATTTAGGAGCCGATGCGATGCCTTTTTACCAGTTAGAAGAGTTGCTTTTTTTCCACCACCAAACCGTGGTGATCGATTGTGCTTGGAAACCTTTGAAGATTTCGTAAGGTGGAAAGTTTAATTAGAAGACTTCGGGATCACGAGTTTAGATTTTTTTTTGACGCTATCTAGTTAGTAATTAGCAATTACTGAAAGATTTTTTATTCAACTACGCCACCAAAATGTGTCGAAATGTTGCATCAAAGAGCATGTTCGTTTGAACATCGAAAAAAGTTTAATTTAATCTATAACATTACTACTGGACAGCAGGTTTCCAGCGGATAAAACAAATGTTTTGTACAATGCGTAGCTTAATAAACAGCCAAGTTTCCAAGCCACAGGTACTCTACATGCATCCAATCGACTGTTGAATAACTCCTCTTTTTTTCACATCTGACCCATCGATTACTTACACATTTTGGAGTCTTGCATTTCAGCTTCCAGCCAAATCGTAACAGCCCATTTAGGGCGATTTGCAAAGTATATCACCTCCGGCGTGGTTTGAACACAAATCCTTCGCGATCGATAAGCGAGATCGAACAAGAGACAATGTGCTCGGAGAGAGCAAAAAAAAAACACACACACGTCAAAAAACCCGACTGGTTGCATGCGCTTCTGCAGCCCCCAAGCCTTGCATTGCAGCTCGCTGACAGGTTCCAGAGCGCAGTCAGAATACCTGGGAGCAACGATGCACTTTTTGTACCATATGATTTCGCCTCCGGCTGTGGGCGATCGCCCTTCGCCGGCAACAGTTCGCACTTGATGCTGGAGGATGCTCGAGAGCCGACAGGTCGTGCATGAGGTGATAACTTGGGCCATGGTCGAAGGTAGCACCAACCAACAAAAAAGCCCCCTGGACTCGAAGAATTCCGCAAGCGATGGTAATGTGAAGGCCCTAAATCAAACAAAAATGGTACTCGCGGGTCGATTGGTCGCATTTTTGGCATGATCGTCTCACCCGCATGGCCAGCGGTGGCTTCCCCGAAACGTGATCCTATCGGGAAATACTGTACGGCACAAATGGGACAGCTTCTGGTAAGCGAATGGGCAGCAACGACAAAAAAAAATGCATCGAGTGTACACCAAACCGCCACCTTCTCGACTGATCGACTCGGTGGAATGTCGAGCCCGGACCCAACCGGCTCGTGGGTTCGGTGATTTTCGGGTAAGTTTTATTATTTTAATCACGTGATCGCTCGCGCAGCTTGGAGTGATTTGTTTTTGCTCACCCTGCCAGCGGTTTTTCAGCGTCTGCGCCATGCTGCCACGGGCACTGTTGGAATGCGATTTCGTTCGATGCGGCCGCCTGATTCGAGACCCTTTCGAGTGGAGCCCTTCGGGTAGCTTTTTTTTTGTGTCCCATTTTTAGCACAACTCTTGCTGCTGCTGCCGAGGTAAACGGTGGCGACGTACGCGCGATCCTGCGAGGATCGCACACCGCTTTTCTTTGGTCCCGGTTTTTGCCCGGTCACTGCAACGATACACGCGGGGCGCAATCGTTCGATTCCCGCGTCCGATGTTGTCGCGGAGCTGTTTTTCACCTCACGCGCCCGGGGATTGATCGATTTTAATTTAAAATTTTAACCACCGGTCCTTGGCCTTGCGCCTGGTTTTGTCATCGCAAAGATTTATGGGATTGCTGGGGCGCGTTGGTCTTCAAGGAGGCTGTAGAACTGTAGAACGCACCAGCGAGCGCCATGACCGGGGAGCAAATTGAGCAATGATCCTTCCGATAAACCTATGCAACTTCACACGAGCGTTTGGGATGTCGCTTCACACTGGAGATGGGTCGGTGGTCGACTGTAGCAACTGTAAATATACGAAGATATGCATTTTTAATCAATAGAAATCTCTCAACAGTTTGTTAACTTATTGTCGACCCTCAAAGAAGCTAATCTATTTGGTCTTTATTTAGAGAACTCCGCAAAACAATAATCCATCTAATCACAAAATAATTGTCCTTCTGTGATTAAAACTAAAAGATTTTATATGACTTATCCGATATGTACATGACTTATCCGATTCAGATTTGTGATTGCAACGCATAAAGCCCAGAGCTGAATCTTTACTTTAATTAAGATGCCACCGCTAACATACCATCTATGGCGAAGCAATCTGTTCGTAGTAGAATTGAGCATGTATTCCGAAACGTGATTGTCATATTACCTCATTTTTCCTACCTTAAACGGCTTTTTGGATAAAAAGAAACTGACACCAAGAATGAAAAGAATGTATCTCTTTAGCAACAAATTTGTCATTGTGTGATTGTCTGGAACAATCATTGCGTGCCTTTTTACGATGACAATTTGAATGGTTTAATTAAGCATAGCATTTACGTACAAATTATCCCCTGTGCGTCACCTTTAAACGTAGACATCGTACATCGAGTACGATGAAATTGAATGTTCTGCCAGCACACCACAATTTGCGCGCCAAAGCATCCAACGGACACCGGAGCACGTGTTTCACATTCCTGAGCGATCTCCTGAGCGAGGATCCTTGACAGCTTCCTGAGGCATCCTGCTTGTGAGCATAGTGATGATGGTGCGTAGCGATAGTTGTGACGGCGCGGATAACAATTGTTAAATGAGCAGAGCAATAGACGATAGTAAATTCCCTCCAAGGATCAATCCCAACAGGACCCAGTAACGCACAAAACCGGTGAGTGCGAGGGAAATGAGCATAGGAAAAAAAAGTAAAAGGGCGGAGCCACGGTGCGTGTGTTTTTTTTTTGCCCTGTTACATCTTCCCGCAAATGTTCGCCCTTACCCAGGGACTTCCAGTTAACCCCTTTCGCACGTTGCACAAGTCGACAATTACTTGATCACAGGCATTTTCCCTCTCCGAGATGACTTCGGTTGGTCTCGCTTTCACCAGCGCCGAACGGTCGGACCGTTTTTCATCCCTTTTCACCAACGATCACGGAGCGTCTGGAAAGGGTTGATTTTTTTGTGTGTGCTGCCGTTTCTCAGCCGTTGCTACTGATGTTTTGGTTCCTACTCATCTCCTAGGTCCCGCGCGCTCTCTTGGCCGCTCTCGGCGCTGTGAGTTTTCCACGCAAACCCCCTTCACGCGCGTCTTTGGCGTATCGTGTTTCGAACCGTGCCTACAACCCTTTTTTACGCTGGCCCTTCGACAAGCAACTCACACAAGCTCAGCACCACATGTCGATCTTTGCCGGAACGTCGCTCGAACCCAAGAAGCGAGAACTCAAACGATGACGATGCTGATGCTAATGATGATGATGATGACGATGGCGCGGAAACAGCAGGAATCGGAAAGGGATGAACCCCAAGAACGAGACACGAAACGCTCAAGATCTTCCGTGAGAGAAAGCGAGAGAAAAGTGCACACCGAGCGGGAGACCGTACCACAGGATCGGGTTTTTCTCGGCCACCTTGTCCTGGCGTTCTCCAGCATGGGCAGCGAAGCACACCAAAAAAAAATAAACAAAAAGCAGTTCAACAACAATAAGGACCACGTTTTCTCGAATCAAACGCAGAAAAAAGGGGATGCATGCACACTCACACACGCTCGGTGGCGCGAAGACGGCGCAAAAGGCACGGAAGAAACGGTCAGATGGTCCTGCCACAGCCACACACACCCAAAAAAGGGGTGGCAGCCGGTGGCTGCGAGGAAGCGCCGATGACGGTGATGATGCCGCTGATGATAACGACGGACCACCGTTCACTACCACGACGCGGCCAAACACGCCGGTAGCTGGGTTTGAATTTTTCCTTCACCAGCTCCGGTGGACTTTTCCTTCGGCGAGTCCGCTCAGATATTCTTTCGGCTTCGATCTGTACAGTTGGTAGTCCAAGGAATACAGCGCACCACCACCGTCACGACGCTGGGACGCGCAAACAGTTCAAAACATTCGCCCAACACAGCCGCATCGGGTATCCTGTGCCGATCGGCTCTAGTCTCGTTAGCTTTTTTTTTTTCTTAAACGCCATCAGTTTCCAGCACGTTTGTTCGGCTGAAAGGCGGGAAATCCTGCAAAGTGTTGATCGTGAGAGCGATTCGGCGAAACTCGAGTGTGCCGTGTGCCGTTGCTACCGGCAACCAAGTGTTGTGACATTTCGGAAACCACCAGTGACCGATAAGCGAAGCTGAAAGCTCCTCGTGCAGGGACACCGAGAACACTTGTCGGAGCTATTGTGCGTTACTGTTTTTTTTACTATTATTTGGAATTTTTAATTTTGTTTTTGCGCAAAAAGCAGGGAAATCAAAGCACGCAATAGTCGGAACGTCTTATCTATCGGTTAGCTAGGAAAAACACCCCATTTTTGTTGTTGAATTAGTATTTTGGTCCCACCTGACAGATTAGTTGTGGCTTTTTTGGCTTACTTAAGGTTAGGCCCCGATCGAACGGGCAGTACGTTTTAGGCAAAATTTTGTAGCTTTAGTTATAGGTCTAGTGAGCTTCTTCCGCGGTTGGCCATTCTTGCGCTTTCGGGAGTAGCTCGAACCACCGGTGTCGCGGCTTTTGAAAGGGCAACCCTTAATTAGCACGCTTACCACGACAAGTAGCGTGGCTTCTCGTCCCGGTCCCATCCACCTTCCACGTTCCCGTATCGGTATAGCAATGCTTTGAATGTCGCATCGCCCGCTCGCATCCTGCCCCACGTACCCGTGTTCGCCCGCACGCCTGGGCCCCCGTCCCGGTCGGTAATGGAAGTCAAGCCCCGCGTCGGTTCGCCAGCAACGGTCACCAGCGGTGTCATAGTGCAGAGCGCGCTAGTGTCCTTGATTCCCGAGGCCGGAAGCGAACCTGCGCCCAGTAGTTTGCCAACCGGTGCCGGCAGTAGCACGCCCGTAGCTAGTACCGTAGGTCAGGCAGGACATCTTTCAGAGCGCACGCAGGATCCAACGCCCGGAACGGCAACGACAGCGACGACGACGACGACGACGTCCGTGAAGGGAACCGTTCTACCATCCGGTCCCGGTAAGCGATCGCCCTCGGTTGGAACGCCCGCGAAGGGCTCGAACGTGTCCGGTGGAAGTGCAACGACCGGTTCGACCTCGTGCATAGCGAGCCCCATCCTTAGCCCGCCGGGTAAAATATTTGGCCGCAACAACAACGGAATCAGTAAGTAGGCCATGCGTTTGGGTTGACGTTTTTTTTTTGCTTTTCGGGGGAGATCGAACGAATCTTATCAATTTATCAGCCGGCAGTAAAGCACCAGCTAGCTGTGGATGCTGGCGTCATTACTGGAAGAAGCAAGGAATTGGATTGGGTTTTGTCCTGTGATAGATAATTTTTTTTTCTTCGCTCGCTGGCCAGCTCGATTCCAGCCTTCTTAAGCGCCACATCTCCGGCGACGCGTTTCTTTTCCCGATTTGACGTTAAACGGATGCCAGCTTCTTAAGTGCAGCTGGTTGGGACCGGCTACCAGGAATGCAATTTCTCCGGTGCGTCCCGCTCGTTCCCTTGGTTCTCTTACACTTTCTCTCTCTTTCGTTCTCGTACAACCACTCTTTCTTTCAATCCCGGATATCCAACAGAACCGAAGCCGAATGTAGCTTTGGTAGCAGTTTCTGCACACTCATTCGCCTGGAGATTTTCCTGCCCTCTTCCCCCTTCTCCCCTTCCACCAATTTCCCACCCAACCCACCACCCCTCTCCGCTGCATGTATGGCGTTCCAAATTGAACTTTCAGCAGCGTGTTGTTTTTATTGTGGCCCCATAGACGGTCGGGAGCCACCCCAGAGAGAGAGAGAGGAAGCGTTTCTTTTGCCCTTCAAAATCATGTCCCCGCTTTCTCGCTTTTCCCCGCACCGTTTCCCGCTTTTCGTCGACCCTGCGCGCGAACGCTGGGATGCATTTCTTGCCATGTCCCTGCAACAGTGCCATGTCCTTTATCCTTCCAGGCGGCTATTTTTTGTTCGCCCCCCCCGAGTTTTTTTTCTGCTCTCTCTTTCTCTCGTTTCCCCCATTTCCTCGGACACTGGGGGAACCCTTCCCGCGCCTCGTCCTGTCGGTGGGAATCCGTATTTTATGCTACGATATTTTATAGATTATTCCGGTGCCCTCGGGGGGGCAGGCATTGGGGCCAAGCAACAAGCGGCGGTGTTCTGCCATGCTTGTCCAAGTTCCGACTGGAACCATGCTTTTTCTCCAACACCTTCGTCTATTCCTTCTAGCTTCTTTTTTTTTTTGTTTGTTTGCTGCTCACCGCCTGAACCGTTACCTCACACAGGGATGCATGTATGGATGTTTTCTGCACGTCCCTTTTCCCTGTTGCGAGGGATTTCTTTTTTTCTTCAACCTCATTCGCTTCAGTATTTTAGCGGTGCCGTCGCGCGCTGCTTTGTGCATTTTCTTCCGTAGCACTTTTTGTGCCATTTGCACTGCTGCACTTTTCCACTGGTCGCCGGCGTTTCTTGCCGGTCGGTGCTACGGTCTCGAAGCTAGCCGGTACCGGGCAGCAACAACCACAAAAAACGGGGAACGAACGGACGGAGCAACAAAAAAAAACCTCCCAGCATTAGCCGAGTAGAATCGTCAAGGAGTCGTGAGAGGAAGGAGAAAAAAAACGACACCGTGCATGGTTGCCCTCGATTCTAACGCGAACCAGAAGCTTTTCCCGGGCAATCCAAATGCGCACGGGGGTGGACGCTTGGGGACGCTCGGATCCTTTTTGGCGTTTTCTGTGCGCCTTCTTTTTCGTTGCATCGGTGCCAGTTTGAAAGTTCTCGCCCAGCCTGCAGTAATTATCCAAAGGGAAACGAATAGAATTGGAAGCAAAAACCAGCACACACACACGCACACACACACACACAAACATGTAGTCCTCTCTCTCTCTCTCTCTCTCCGAAAGCTCACCCGTCTGAATACGGCCACTCGGCGTGATCCATTTGGTCGATCAGTTTTCGCCTCCTCTCAGGCTTCCTTGGCTCCACTTCGAACGAGGAGGGTGGTGCTTCCGAAAAAAAGGACAACCATTCAATCGATTGAATGAATCGCTTTTGCAGGATCGAATCCGATCCGCCGTCCACTTTCCGCTGGACGACTGCGACGGTGCCGTATGCTTCCGCTGGGACGTTGGTGCTTTTTTTTCTAATTTTTTTTTTCGAGTGCAACGGCTGGAACAGTACCATCGAAGGATGCCTTGTTCCAGCTCCCTGCCGAGAAATGGCCCTACCAGTCCGGTGATTTTGTTTCTTTATCCCTTTGCCAGTTAGCTGGTGCCTTTTTTTTATTCTTATATGTTTATATCTTTTACTTTTCCTTGCGCTCGTCTTGCGAACACACTCGCCCGAGACTGTCCACATGCGATGTGGGACGCGTTTCTTTTCCTTCCGATGGATTGTGCCGGTTTACCTCGCGTCCCTACGGCATTTCCCAAACCCACCAAGGGCACCGGCCTTTACTCCCACCATAGTACGCTCCACCGCACGGATGCACAATTTTCTAGCCCGTGCTATTTGTCTTTTTTTTTTGTTGTTGTTGTTGCTTCTCTACGCTGTGTCATTTATATATGTTCGTGTTTCTCCATTTCGTTGGCAATTCACTTGGCTCTGTTTTTCCACCGATCCTCCATCGGTGCAGCTGCACGGAGCCTTACCTTAGTTCATACCCGTCTGCTGTGGAGCTGCATCCTTTTTCACCCCCACAGTGGGTCGTTTCTTCAATCTCGTATTCTTTTGCGATGTTCGCATGGTGGTAGGGTTTTTTTTTTTTCAAAGTTTTCCAACATTTTCCTTACTTATCGGTCGAAAATACTCCCCACGCGAACAGACATGTGCGATGTGCCCTTTTTTCTCAAGGATTACTCGCGTGGTTCTTCTTATGGGTACTTTCGTCCTTCAAAGTCATCCTTGCGAAGGCACAGACTCGGCCTTACGTTGCTTAGCAACCGAACCAACCAACTAGTCCGCGTGATGATATTCGTTTGGTTACTTTGAAGCAAAGGGATGCTCTTTTTGAGTTCGAACGGACTAGCGGCGAATTTGCCATGACCTCGGTTGCGTTAAGTTGTGCCAGAAAGGATGAAGTGGTATGTCTTGGCTGTCAGCGTGAAGTAATCGTAAAGAAGCCTTTCGTTTTCTTGATTTGTTTGGTTTATCAGCTATGTAAGAATTATCGATCAAATTCACTATCGATATACCTTTAAACATAAGATTTTTCAAAAATAAATATCACTTTTCTGCCGATTTACTACATTTACTTTGCGTGGTAAAAAGTAACGCACGTTTTATTTATGCGTTTTGCTCAATCTTTTTTCCGAAGCTGCTACTTTCCGGCATGCAACCAAAGACGAATATACAACCATCATCCTGAATTCCCAGTGACCATCCGCGTCACAGTAATGCCGTTTGATATGTCTTCCTGCCGAAGAAGACCGGCGCAACGCTAAAAGGTTGGCCAGTGATAGATGATTGTTTTTACGTCGAATGCGTTTTCTCGCTGCCAATGTTACTGCCACTTTTTTTTTGTGCAACATAATTTTGGAACGCTTTTCACGGATTCTCGGCTACACTCTGCACTCGTCTGAATGTTATCTAACAAATCGATGTATATCCGGTACGAATGGGGTTGAATTACGAATGATGACCTCAATCAACTGTGCGATGTTTATGTGCAATACATTGTACCAGGATGCATTTTTCGCGAGCTTTCAAGCTTGTGTAGATTACTTTTACTGGTTCAAAAATTACATTGCATAGAGGATAATAGTACTCATTGAAAACTAGTTCAAAATATGTTTTAAGCTCATTCGTCGGTAAAATGTATACATCCTAAGTTTTCCTAACAGGTACATGACGCTGTACTCTGCTTGGAAGAGCGAAGGTTATCCTGAGGGACGCGAGAAAACGCGATGGCAGCGTGCCAGCTGCCCCGATTGATGACCTACTCGCATTTTAATCACTGAACCATCACACGCATGTCCTGGAAGCAGGACGTCACTGTCCGGGTCACTGGCGATGGGTCTTGCTCGGTGTCCTCACGCATCGTTAACCCTATCCCGTTCCATTCCGGGGCCACGTTGACACCGCACTGGTGCGTGTTTGATTTGATTTAATAAAATTCGTCCCTACCAACAACGGGATGCCAGTGACCAAGCGCTGTGCAGTAAAATAATAGAATCGAAAAAAAAATGCTCTTAAATTTTCGACGTCCGATCGCTAGGGAAATGAGCAGATGTGTCCGCACACCACACGACCGGATGCAGGTCCCGTACGGTGTCAGCAAACGGCATTCGGGTTAGGTATGATCGGACAGCGAGCTACAAAAAAAGACCCCCGGATGATCAACATACGGCTCAGCCGGTCGCGTCCTCTGTGTCTAACGGTCACGTCGTAACCGAAATCCCTGCCCGAAACCCAACTGGACGCGCAAGGGCTGCAAGGACATTCTGACCTAAACGCCAACGGGGTTCGGGCGAGACGGGATACGCGAGGCCATCGGTGAGGGTTACCGGTCGAGCCGGTTAATGGGTTCAAATTTTCGGTTAGCTCACGTCAGCACGAGTACGGAGGGCTAAATTGATGGGACCCTGGCGCCGTGTGATTATAAAACAACACACGCGGATAGACGAAAACGAACGAACACGAAACGAATAAAAAAACACAATGATGTTCTCAGAGTCCACCAAGGCAGTCTCCTGTATCGAATAAATGCTGAGCAGAGAAGTCACGACCGTGTGCAGGTCGCTAACCCTTCCAGGCTTAGGTCACCGATGTTTGTAACCGTTGCCTCTCGACGCCATCCCGTTCATCCTGGGGTCGACTTTCGTTGACCCTTGCGTATGACGCGGTGTGTACGCAAATTGGGATTGTCTAATGGCTCTAAATTCTCATGGAAAATTACTCTCACGTCGTGGAAACTTGTGCAACCGGTATGGTGTCACTATTTACATGACGAACCTGTCCAGCAAATTTTAATCACAGTTCCATCATTTGGAAAAAAGGACGCTTACAAATCAGAAATCATAACAATCCTGCAGGCTTAATCGTATCGCTATTATTTCTACCGCACGTAGCAAAACTTTCTGAACGAAAAAACGTTTTTCACGCAATTGATCATGAGCCGATATGATATTTTTTTTATCAAAAGTCGGCACTGATTGATCGTAGGAATTTCGCGATGCACGTCATATTCCTGCAAACGTTCGAAGCGGTCCTATTCAACGCACAAAAACGCATTTTTAATCTCGTATCAAGCTTAAACCACGCTAACTTGGTGACGCACGGTGTAAAGAAAAACGAGCCTGTTTTTGTTTGCTATCACGATCCAGCCGATCTACCAGACCCTAAGATGTGCGGTCCTAATCGCTGTTGTCGCACCCGCCATCCTTTGGGCGCGTTCTTTATTAGCCATAGGCGATCTTCTTACCTTGCGGTAGTCTTCAAGTCCAGCCCTTGCCGCATTTGTTCGATTTTTTGTGATCATTCTCGTGTGCGCTTCGTTTCAAACTGTGCTACCAAAGGACCCGCTCGGTACAACTATTTTCACCTCTCTCGTGTCCGTCGGATGATCAAGCGAGTGTTTGCGTTGTGTTTGATTTGTCGTCTAATTGTCCCTAAAATTCGGCCGAAGATGAAAAACGACCAGCACCGTCGGCAATCAGCACGCGCAAAACGATCAACCGAAATTCGGGTCGGAGAAACTTGACGAAAGGGAAAAAAAAACGCTGCCTCGATTGACAATAAATGGCTCGATTTTTATTGTTATCATTTTTGTTGGGCACATTGGGGTTTTCGCTGGAGCAAAAACTGGCCGGCAAAGGGCTTTCGCACAGACGCACTGTCGGGACCGACGAGATGGAATGCACGAATGAATGTTTTGCTGTTCTTCGCCAAAAGGGTGCCTTTGAGACTGGCCGCTACTGTTTTTGTGTGCCGTTCAGTTTTTAGTGCTTGTTCTTAGATTCGATAGAAATCGGGATAATTATAAAGCTACTGCAGCTCTCGCTCAAAGGCTCAGAGATTTATTTCTGCGCCACTCATTTCGCAGTAACTTTTCAGCGATGGTGTCAGTTCGAATCAATTGATTCTTGGGCTACCAACGTTCTATCGCACGAGTAGATCATTTGTTCGCTTGCATGTTCAACCGTTTTTGCTTGGTATCGTTCAGGTCCCATTTCAAAAGCGCGGTAGAAAAATAGTTCCAAAGCCGACCAAGTCGACCACACCGAACACCCTGCATGTCCTTACACAGGCACAAGGTTTTTGTCCCTTCTGTGTGCCTTTTTCTGATGCTAAGTTCTTTTTTCCCCTCTGTTGTGTTGGTCACCGTCAAGGGTCTAAAACCCTTTTTCGCGGGAGATGTTCTTAGTGGAGGAAAAAATGTGACCAGCAGAAAAAAACACAAGCAACCACACCAAGAAAGGTCCACACCGGGCGGTGCGTTCGTTAAGTAATTTGCCTGCACGGATAAATGCAAGAAAAAGGAGCCAGCCCAGTGAGGAGACGAATTTTCCTACGGTTCCAAGTTTCGAACGCAACCTGAAGGATATAAGGGCAGGAATAAAAAAAATTAATCTAAATAAATGGTTTCTGGTCGCTTCCTTTTAACGACCAGTATTGTAAAGGGTTGTCCGTGATACGTATGGTACGTATTTGATTTTTTTTTGCTCCATTCAACAAACGTAGTTCTTTCAAGTTCTCGCTCGCAGCGTCTTGCTACCGTACATTACGGACCCCAGAAAGAGCGAACCGGGCCCAATGGCTTGAGATTGCAGCTTGAATTAAAGTGCGAGGCAAAACAAGTAAAAAAACAGACCTTGTCCAGATGGTCGCAAACGAGGATCAAGGAAAAGGTGTTCTTTGATGCAGTTTGATCGTAATTTTTTTTTTCTTTGGTTATTTCGATTGTACGCTTACACGAGGTTGCTGGAGTCCGTCGCGTTTATGGATATTTTTTCTTAAATAAAGCGCTGTTTAACTTCATCAGAACTCACTACAGACCGGGGCACGAGCGTAACACACGCGTGTCCTGATTCTAGAGTGCCTGCTAGACTCTAACGGTCGATCTCCAAATAGGTATGTGATGCTATCTATCGCACGTTGATGATCGCTTCTGTCTACACGATCCACATCAGCATGAAGTTGGGATAGCATTAAAAAATACACACCTTTTCGGAGAGTGACTTCACAAAAAAAAACATCTTTTGTACCAAATAACCGTAGCATGTTTGCAGCTTGTGGTACGAGGAAAGCTTACTTCGGAAGATTCGCATCTCCGATACCATTTCAAGTCGTTGCTACTTGCATCTTGCCGTTAATATCAGACAATCCTGCCTTCGGTGCAGCATGTTTCCTAGAATCGCGATGTCCAAAAATTGATGTCAATTTCATCCTGCCCACGGAAATTACACGTTGTATTTGGTAATCAGCTTGAAATAATTAGTACCAACGATTGGGCAAGTTTCATTCTGCACCCAGCTAGAACCGGGACGCGCACGCACCGGCGCGCTCATTACGCATGCAGCTGACGAGGGCACGTGGCCGATCGCGAACTCGCGCGCAATCGCGCGTCCACTTGCTCGCGTAATAACGCACGGTGATGCAAGCCTTAACCTTAAACTTCACGATCACCCGTCACCCATCGATAACGGTAGCTTTGGTGGGGCCCGATCTGTTCAGAATATCGCGAACCCATCCATGCGTACCGCGGCGCTTGCGCAACATGCGCGAAAGGAGCTAATAATCGGTCCACGCCGAACACCGTTACACGGCCGTCCAGATGGTTTTGGGCAGCCGAAAATGAAGGGTTCCAATCGAACACATCCGGCCCGAATCGCAAAGGGTTCGCTGGGTTCTTGGTTGGGCTAAACGTTGGGACCTTCGTCAGGCCACGCGACGAAAAAGGGCCCGAGACATTCCTCTGCGGTTGCTGATAAAACTGATCTTAATTGATCGTTGGCACCACGCGCCAGCACAAGGGAAACCCCTAAAGCCTGGTGTTCCCGTTCGCTCGGTGCGGGTCTGACGATGGGCTACCTGAGCTGAGGGACGTTTACCTGGTCGCGTTCCGGTCGTGTGTCCTTCATGACCTAGTTGTGCTGTGCCTGGAGGGATGCCACCCGGAAGGGAAGGATGAGTCCCGTAAGCGTCCTTGTTTCGTTCTTGCGCATTTCCCGGCTGTGATGTCATTTTTGAGGTTGCCGCCACGGGACCGTGCGTACTGATAATGACGATAATAAGGGTAACCCTAAATAAATGCTCACCCATCGACGCGAGTTTGTGATGTGCGCTTTCATCGGTGTGCTCGAGTGCACTTGCACATTGTTGCAATTGCAAGCGAAGCACGTGGAACCGTCCGCATACTGGCAACCAGCCGGATCCATGTATTCGCTTACACGAGGTGCGAAAATTGAAACATCTTTCCCCGAATGGGACCGGCTGGCAGAAGGTGCCAAGGGCACGTGTCCGATGCGGCCGAAATGGTGGCACGTGGAGGGTTGCCGCGCTTGTTGCCAAATATTTGCGATTCCACCGTAACCGGCGTCCCGTCCGGGGAAAGACCAGCTGGAGTTTGGCTCGCGAGGGTCAAGGGTGTGTAATTTTCGTGTAATGTTCTTGGGTTAATTGCGCAACGGTGGATGATTGCTGGCACGGTTCGCTGCTGCATCCGGTGGAACCTCAGCTGGGAGGGTCAGCTGGACGCGTTGGCACACTTTTTATGCCAATGCGCTTTAGCTCACATGCAAATTTGGCCGCATTCGGGAAGGGATACAATTTTACGTAATAACATACGCAACTACTTGTGTGCTTACTTGTGCGGTGGGACAGATTGCGAAGTAATGTGACACGGTTTGTGTCGGTATAGAATTTTTATTTTGAGTAATTTCACAATCAATGACGAATCTTATATATGTCACAACGGATTGGTAGCAGCAGGATTAATATCTGTATTAGGATTTCTTTTCGTAGTATTGTAACAAAAAAAGAAGCTATGATCTAAGTGAGAATCCAAATTAAAAAACATTCTACTCTTTCGTCCGGTGGCAAAGCAATAGCGAATGAAAAGAGGGCCCTCTTACAAAGCCCTTAGATAAATTTTGAGAGCAAAAAAAAAAGGCAAACATTAACATTTCTGACACTTCCCATTTTCCACTTACCCTATTAAGACGTTCACCCATCCATCACGCGGTCTCGAACATGCAAAACGGTTCCCAAAGGAAACAACGGCTCCATTAAACAATTCTCCTTTCGCGTAATTAATGCGGTTGTTTGCTCACGGAAATGGACGCGAAATCTTTCGGTGCTATTGGGTTTCGTCCTTCGGGGCGCGCACCGTAGATAAATATTCTCTCCCCCACCGCCTGTCGCGTTTTTTGGCGATTTTGTTTTCGGATCCTTTCGGTGCGTTGCGCTTCACCAAACAGAGTCTAATAATTCAAAAATTTTGTCACATGTCGGCGAGCTGTCGCTTTCGTCTGCGAGTCCTTAACGGAGCCGATGGTGCGAGAATTTTCATTCAATTACGGCATTATTGAATCGGGGATCAGTGCGTTCGCCCCGGGCGTCCCGTTGGACGTCCCGATGGTTGTCACTTTCACTTTCGCCGGCGAATTTTGTGGGCTGAGGGGAAAAGTTCAACCGTATCGTCCGATTTCGGTGCGTACCCGCCGGCTCATGCACAGCCAATCAGCGCTCGAGTTTGAATTTAAACGAGGAGGTGGGTTTTCCCTCCATTCGCTGAACCGGAAAACCCACCCCTACGGATTCGCGGATGCACCCTTTTCTTTCTTTTTTATTTTTTTTTCTATATCGGCCACAATACGCCGCCACGTTCAAGGACTCCCTCCGAAACGGTATCGCCGGAAACGCATCCGCTGAATGATCCCATCCCTCGCGGGATGCTGGTGAGAAAAAGACAAAAATAATTAAAAATGATAAAATTTGTAATTAAGGGAGGAAGCTGCCACTGGGCTGCGTCCGGTGGTGAATGTACGCGTGTGATTGTGCGATCTGTTATTTCGCTTTTTTTTATCCATCCTACGAAGACCAGTGGCGGGGTTTAAAAAACTTTCACTGCCCTTACACGAGCTAAATAGCTAGCGCTGGAAGCAACATAAAAAACGCACACCACACCTCGCCGTTATGCGAAAGGTTTTTCTAATGCAAAGCATCTTGCGAGAGTTGCGAGCATAAAATGGTTGCCCATTAGTGATACACCCTCCGTACAGCGATGTTTAATGTTCCCCTGCAATTCTTGAACGGTGGACGACTGCTACCATTTTGTAAGCAATGCAATACTCGTCATAGTTTGAGTATAAAAAAAATAGGAATTATTCTTTATTTTATAATTATAATTAGTTATCCGGATGATAAACGTAATGGTATATCCTATTGGTTATAATATGAATAAAACGATGTATTAACATGTCATCTTAAATGTATAGAGACTCCAACAATCGTAGTGAAAGGTTTCTAGAATCATATTTTTTTATCACGAAAGACTGCCACAAAAAGACTAAAACGTTATTTTAGGTTCCGATATGTGATCGCTTAACCGATCGTTATGCTGCTTGCAAACCAGCAGACGTGAGAAAACAGTTTATATTTAGTAAAAAAAAAACATAACTTTCCTCCAGCTATGTTTTTTTGTTAGAAACTTTTCGTAGAAGCCCAACTCAATAGCTGCGTCCTTAGTTTTGATCAATGATAAGAGGAAAAAAAAACTGTTTTAATATTCCTCCAGCCGTCAGACGTCCTGATTCATTCGGGCGCATCGATCTTCGAATGTTTGCCTGCTGCACAGACTAGTGTTTTTTTTTATGTTCATCATTCAGCTTTCGAAACTAACAGTTCCCAGCATCTTGCGTGTCATCATGGCCATACCCATGGGCCATAGTCAGCTGCTCGTCTATGTTGCGAAGGCGAAAAAAAAGTGCACCTTCCCCGTCGGTCGCTCTCAGGCGCATATTCTAATGCGTTATTCTAATATCCTTCCCAAGCAACGGGACTTCTTTCTCTCCGTTTAACGGGGAAAGTGAACCGAACCCAAAATCACTCACATACACGGCAAATAAAAAAAAACTGGACCAGACGGGAGACTTAAAAACAAAAAAAAATTATACCCAATCGAGCGTGTGCATAAATTATCTCCAATGTCCTAATGATTAGTTCGTAACCTCGGAAGCAACCGGCTCCCTGTAATTCAGGGTCCTGAGAGTGATGTGCTTTTCTCACCGATGGCACAACCCAGAATGCAGCGGGGAGATGATCTGATGAGTGGTCCGAACATTTCTCGGTGGTGGCTGCATAAGACGGTCGTATATATGAAGAAAAAACAATAACCGGGACCATCACCTCCCGGAACGTGTGTTGCCGTGAATGATTATTCAAATTACTTTGCCACGGTGTAAGGCCACGATGTCTTCGGATTTCCTAGGCCAAACTCCGGTGTGGCAAAGGACGCGTTAAGACCCAAGACCCAAGCAAAGGGGTTGACGTTGACCCCAGCCGGATGGGCTCGCGAGTTGCTTCGGGGTGTAAGGGTTAGGGTGATGATCGGAATTGAGCTTTTTTTACCGCAGCTTTTCTAGCGGCTAGTTCCACCGTCCATTATTCATCCCTGGGAGCGCGTTCATACCGGGTCTCGCTAAACACCTTGACGGTGTCTCTAATGCCAAGGATCGTATGCAGATGCAGACGCGCATCCTCATCGTAAGACCTTTCTTGAGACAGAACGGGCTATTTTTTTTGTTTTATGGCGTTTTTTATGTTTAATGTTTTTTTTTGTGCTATCCATGTGTATTTTGTATCATAACACAATGACACCAAATAAGCGTACGCATCACCAAAAGGCGTATGGAAATGAGATGCTGTGGGAAAATGGTTCGTTTAATTTTGGAGCTTTTTTTTGGTCATTTTTTACATTTACATCATGTGACGGTAGTGCTAGGTTCTCATGAGAATTTATCGCAAGAGATGCTAAATTGTTGGCCTATTTACTGACAGCAGTCAAGAATGTTTGAAGAAACTTTTTACTTGACGAACATCTTAAAATTATTATTTAATACAGCCAAAACATATGTTCATTGTTACTATTGATACAGGGAATGTTTATACAGAGAAACTAGTTATTTAAAGATTTTTTGGAAACATCTGTTCAAAACAATATAAAAAGAATATTTTAAACATAATTGTTTGTTTTTTAAATCAAACACATTCACATTTCAAAATTATTCTTCTGTCATTTAAAAATTATTATTCAGATAGCCTGTACGTTAATAATTAGACTATGAACTTTTTTAAGCTATATACCAAATAGTGAATGAAAGCCATCTGGTTTATCAAATTCTTCTCAATGAACAATAAGAAATCACACATATCGCTGCTGAGAAAATGAAGAATAGGCAGGATAACCCTATAATTTATTATTTCCTAAACCTTGTCGAGTTTGGCAAAAAAATTACCAAACTCATAATTCCCATGATGGTCATGGTTGCACTGGTGGAAGAAATTTCTCAGGATATCTCCCAACGAAAGACGATGAACTATCACGAGACTGATACTAAAAAAATATCCTTCATGCAAATAACTTTTTTACGCATCCCACAAACGCATCCAATGCGATGCGTGTGTGAACGAAATCGAAAGGGAACGAATGCCTTCGTCGGCACGATGAGACCAAACTAGTCAATCCGGAATGATCGTGAGAGGGCGCGCAAAAAAAAAACCACGAAACAAAGCAGGTACGCCAGAACTCTGACGTTCTCACGGTGCCTTCCTGCCGCCAGACTGTCCTCGCGGGGTAAACACTCAAATTTCTGTCATTACCCAAAGGTAAGATGCGCACGCCAGAACGCAACAATACCGGCCAAAGCCGAAGAAACAGAAAAAAAATGTCCAAATCCACCACGAAAGACAAAAAAAAAGTCGGCCCCCGGTATACACGCCAACATTGGCGAAGCAATAAAAAAAACATATCACACACGCACTGAAAGGCCAGTCCCGTGATCAAACAAAAAGGTTACGATGTCCTGGAAACGAGAGCGAAAGTGAAGAATTCCCAAACATCACGTCCACCGGAGGAAACGCTAGGGCTAAAAGAAAAGTGTGGTGCAAAAAAACAGCGTGCGCCGTGATATCTTTTCCACGAGCCGGATAGACCTTTCGGTATGCAAATGAGGACCTACCCTAAGACACGTCAGGACCCCTTTCACCTCCCGGGTGTCCTGGGCTTGAGACGAACCCTTGGAAGACGGCACTCCGGCCGACCTCGCTTGATGCCGACGGCAGGTTCCGCACACGGGAGCGATCCTTCGAAGGGTAGAGAACAAAAAGCGAACAAAAAAAAACATGTCCACATCGCTGCCTTTCTACCTGCTCTGTGGAACTGAAATTATGCTCCGATTTTGCTCGGATCTCGTTCCAAAATCCCCGTTATCGAATGGCCATTTTCCATCGGTCGAAATTGGGCTCTAATCGCCATGCAATTGCTAATTAATTCGCGCATTTGCCGTTGTACCACTCGTAATCTTGCGCTGCCATGACGTATGAACTGACGGACACTGCGCGAAACGACACACCTCATTATGCAAAATATGTAAATCGAATTCTCTCGCGAAAAAAAAAGCAACCACCCTTTACATTTGCTCCCACTTTACAAGTCAATAATCGGTGCCCTCTTCACCTTGTAAGGGTTGTCATTAATTGTCGGTTAACCGATTAGCTCATCGAGCTCGAGAGCATCGCACGGTAACGGCCCCTGATGGGAACCGTTCTATGAGAGCAACAAAAAATCTCCATTTCACGCTGGCAAATGGATTCGACAAATGTGCTGCTGTTGGTGGGAAGCACATAAACTGCTTTTTTTTTGCCAATTCCCAACATAGTGATCACCACCGCATCACCACACAAAAGTCACTCATAATTGTTTCCCAAACAAATTTGCCTTACGCTCGAGGGCACGAATGCGGATGGCGTCGACGTGGAACTGTTGATAGGATCCGCCGATTGGGTGGGATAGTCCCTTTTGAGCGCTTTTTTACACCCGCAGTATGCAAATTCCTGCGTGCGCGACGTTGAGGGCTTCATGGTGGCGCGATTCGGGGGCTGTGCACACACACAGACACACCGAAAATAGGAATCTCAGTTCACGAGCATAAAAAGCAGCTCTGCAAGCCTCAACGGTACTAACTTCCGACAAACTACATGCAACAATTAAAACATCTCGTTGCTCCGCGGTGTGTATAATCCTTTTTTTTTGCACTCCTCTACGACACTTGAACCGGGTGCGGATTGACGAAACCCTCAGAAAAGTTGCAGAGGGTGTTTTTTTATCCTGTCCATCCCCGATCGCGAGCTGATTACCCGCGTTTGGCGATGGTTTACCCCTTTCGGTCACATCGTCACCGACATACCCCGTTTCGATGGGGTGAAATTAGACGCACCACCGCAACGTTTATCATCGCAACGAGAGAAGTGCTTTTTGTGCCGGCAGGGAATATTTCACGTATGCCAACATCATGGCAATTTAATTTAGTGTCAAAGATTAAACCAACACTCTAACCCACGTCATGGCACAATGTGGAATTAGAAATTGTTCGTCATCGATTTTTTTCTGCACTGCCGTTCTACACTGCCGTTGCTTGGATGGCTATGTCAACCGGATGCTTAAACGTGTTGACAATAGCCTGCTAACTACTCATGCAATGCTGTATCCATGGTTACTTTGCCTCTAACGATTATCCAGCATCATATTGACATGACTTCCGTAAGATCACATTGAATAGTTCAACGATCGTATGTTTTGACACAAAAAGCTCACGATTGACATTGATTGAACATGCTTCTAACTATCGTTACTACAAATTCTAACAAGCCTTAAACATCTTGAGTTTTGCTGAATGTTTTATCAAAATTCTTCATCCAGAATACTCCATGTAAAAATTCCAAAAAACATGCTCGCATAATTCATTACTACGGTTTCACTCTCGCCACTGGCGTGCAAATATTTGGCGGCGTTCGAATTGTTCGCCGGCACGCCACTGGCCCTGCTGGACGCATATTTTACGCTCCTCGACCACCGGTAGTGGCGTTCGTTCCTCATTTGGGCTTGGTCCACATTCCACACGCATGTCTTTTGCCCAAATCTATCGTGCCTGCTGACGATGGACAAACGCCTTAAACCGTAGCTACCGGTTCTGGAGGTTGCAATCCGACGTCCGTGCAGCTCGTCAGTACGCACGGTGATCGCCAGGAAACCGATCCCCGGGAAGGGTGTGGTTTGTGACCCACAGCAAGAAGAGATTTGCTTTTTTTTTGTTCCACGTTTCGTGCAACTTCTCTCTCGTACGCACACCCTATCCTCGCTACCCCGACAGTGCTGCATCCTGATTGGGCTGCGTGTGGCTGTGGCCAGGAATCCGTGGGTTGTCCCACGGTAGCGTTTGTGGTTCCCGTTTGCCTCCGGCCTAGAACGCAGTTTGTCCTTCTCGCTCGTTCTGGCTGCCGGCGGTTGAGTTTTGAACGCGTTTACTTCCGCCGAGTCCTTGCGAGTCCGTGCGATTTGGCGGTTGGTATTCTATAAAATTCCCTCCATTTTCTATACGCTTCCGTCTGCTGGGAAGGAACAACAGCACGGGCTTTTTTTTTCCTTCGTCGTCATCTTTCACTTCGTATCACCACCCTAGCCGTAATCTCAGCGTGACCGTCATTTTCTCGTTTATCTTCGTTCCCCTGCTGCAGACACTTTTCGAAGGGGGTAAATCCTTGAAGGAGAGAAACCGGTGAAGACATGAATGGCCGAAAACCGAATGTAGTTTTTTTTGTGTACGTGTGTCTCCGGCAACATTTGCATAGAAAGAGCTGCACAACAGCGGGTTTAATCACAACGTACTCGTTTTGTTACGCACGAAAAAGTTGAAATCATAAAAAAAAACAAGAAAATAATCTTCACATCATTCTCGTTTGCGATAACGAAGAAAAAAAACACACAATTCGATGGCCTTGGAACTCAACAACGGATATTATTAACCGTCGAGAAGAGGTTCTGCAACGGCTTTCCGTTCCCTTTAACCGACGGTTTGGAGTAGACAACTCCCGGGAGACGAATCCGGGGTCTTGGGTGCCGTCTGCAGCGGGGGTTGTGGACGCGTAATCTTGAACCAAAACGGCCGTTAGGTGGTAGGAAATGGCAGCTCACGCAAAAGGACCCTCCAGCGATGGTGGCAAAAGATGGATGAAGCACCGAGGAAAGACAAAAAAAAACAGACTCAATCCGGATCTTAAAACGATCCGGACTGGCGGTAGAAATTAACGATTTGGAAGATTCACTGCCCTAACTTGGCGGGAAGATTTTCGGTTGGGCGTTGTGAGATGGGAGACCTAAAAAAATAAAAGGAAGACACCATGCGACACTAGCACGGAGTGAGGCAGTACGATGAAGGCATAAATTATGACGTCTAAGTGCGTTTTGAGCAAGGATGCGAATGAACCCCTTTTCGCGGTTCTGGAGCGCGGTTGGTGATGGGTCCGGTTTAACGGTTTTTTGGCGCTTGAAACCTATCGTATAATGGCGCGAAACAACCCTTTTGCTCAAAATACGTCCTTTTTTTTCGCTCCCTGCAGTGGTGGTCACGTCAACTCCTTCGAACGAAGCGGAACTTCAGCTGTATCGCGTGTTGCAGCGGGCGAGCCTGCTCAACTACTACGACACCCTGCTCGAGATGGGTAAGTGCTGGAGAACTTTGGCATCCTGTCGTTAAGGACGTTTGGCTGATCTCTCTCATTCCCACCAGGCGGAGATGACGTACAACAGCTGTGTGATGCAGGCGAGGAGGAGTTCCTGGAGATCATGGCTCTAGTCGGGATGGCGTCAAAACCTCTGCACGTGCGTCGTCTCCAGAAGGCGCTGCACGAGTGGATGACCAACCCAGCCGCGTTCCAGAGTCCACTCACCAACGCCGACATTCCATCACGCATCCCTTACAGTCCCGAGCCAGGATCGATCGCGCGTAGTGTCACGGTAGCTGGAACGGGCGCGTATGGAGGCGCCTCATCTGTGGCCGGAAGCTTTTCTAACCTCACCGCCAATGCGTCCTCCAGCACAAACCACCCGCTTTCGGGGGCACCTACGCCACTTTCGACCGGATCTTCCTCAACTACCGGCTCATCTTCATCCGTAGTGGCAGCAGCGGCTGTGGCCGCTTCGGCGGCTTCCTCCACACACCTAAGTCACCTGGGTGGAGGTGTTGGATCACTCGGTCATCACCATCACCTGCTGCATCATCACCATCATCACCTGCCGTTGGGTGGAGGTGGTGCCAGTCTCGGAAGTAGCAGCAACATCAGCAGCCAGATCGGTTCGACAACAAGCGGATCCGTGCAGTTGACACCGGCGTTGACTGAGGATCAAGTGGCGAAGATCGTACAGGCAGCTGAACGATTGTCACGTACACTTCCCCGGCTTGAACCACGCCAGCAAAGCATCAAGAAGCGATCTGCCCGTGATCTGGAAGCCGTGATCGCGATGAGTGAGGCTGATCCAAGGCGGATGGACGAAATCCGCAAGTACTCAGCCATTTATGGACGGTTTGATTGCAAGCGCCGTCCTGAGAAACCGCTCACGTTGCACGAGGTGTGCGTGAATGAGGCTGCTGCTCAGATCTGCAAGTACATCCCGGCCTTGCTAACCCGGCGTGATGAGTTATTCCCACTGGCAAGGCAGGTTGTGCGAGACTGTGGTTTTGGCCATTCGGCCAGCATACGGCTGACCGGTTTGAGGTGCGTGATCTCGACAATTCGGTGGAGGTGTATTCAGATAGGTTGCCTTTTTCCTCTAAATAACGTCTCTTTTTCTTCATTTTTCATCCAGCCAAACGCAACAGAATCGCGGTGATGAACTTGACACAGTGCAGCAGCTAAAACGGGCTCGACTCTCGAGCGACACGAGCTCGGACATGGGCAAGGTAGGTGACTGTTGCAACACGTGTTTGTCCCGCATCTAATGACACCCTACCTTACCGCTTCGGTTGGCACGCTTTTAAGTGAAGTGGTATTTCTGCCACCCTACCTGATGCTTTGAGCTGTGCGGTGATCTGCTTTTAGCGTTTGATTTAGCTGCTTCCGCTCGTACACGCTCAGTACGGCCGTCCAATCTGACGCACGCGCAAATCTGATTGATGGCTTGCGATTGTTTTGTTAGCTTTTGCCGTTCCATTTATGATTTCACGCCTTATGATTTCGCGCATTAATGATTATTTCATTTACAGCCGACCCCAACCACGCAGTACACGTGCTTATGAGCTTCGCCACCGCCGCCCGTCGACGATCGGTTGTCTGTCGTGGCCATTTACGTGGCCCGGCCGGACCCGGTCGATGCTGGCCGCTTTGACTAACCTCGCTTCCGCTACGCGCTTCCCGGGGCGCTTTGCTTTGCCACGTTGCTTCCCACGCTTCCGTTTGCTTTATCGCTTTTGTTGAACATTTAAGTATCCTTTCATATTCACTCATTTGGTTGTGATTGGTTCGAGTTTAAGTTTCTTATTTTCAGTTAGAAAGTTACCATTTATTTTAGTTATAATTTATGCAGCCACTGTTCCGAGCAGCGCGCAAACTTTTGCCACGCGCTAGAAAATTGGGAATGGAAAGCCGAAAACTTATCTTTATCAGTTCCTGCTGCATGGTGTTGAAGATACTTTTCAGCTTTTCGTTTAGTTGCTTGTGCATTTGTTGCAAAGAGTTTTCGCTGGAGTTTTACTTGTTTGCTTTCCTACCTGGTGAAGCTGGAAGTAAAATTCTCAGCTGTTCATATGCTTAGTTTAGATGAAATGGCGATGCTAGTGGTAGTAGCGCAGAGTTACCTGTTCGAAATTCCTAGGTGCCTTGTAGTTATCTAGTCAGTGCTTCGACCTACTCCTATTTTGCGTATCAATCCATCGCTTTCCGTAGATCAAAGTTCTTTTGTGTGTATGATTTTGCGTGTATTTTTATCTATTTAATATGTCAAGTTTATGTTCTTATAGTTTGCTATCGTTTACTTTCTTTGCACCGTATTGCACAAACGCTTCGCTACGCTACGCAAATTACAAGGCTTTCGCAATTTGTCAATGCAAAAGGTAGATGCTTTAGTAATGATTCCGTTTTTACAATTTCTTTCAAATGGTTTCGTATAAGTCGTCTTTTTTATTTCAAGTCGTAGGTATTGTGCAGCGTACTTTTTTATCTTATGTTTCTTCTTTTTCTTCTTCTAATTTTTTATACCTTAACTGCTTATATCCTTTTGCACTTACAATTTGATGATCGCAAAAGCACTTTGGCTCAAAATTATGATCATTGCTACATCTATGCAATGCATTCGACTCCGCCAGTGTGCTAGATGCTGCTTCATCGCTTATGCTTCTGCGCCATGGCTTGCTTCGTTGTAGCTTTAGACTGCATGTGTCATTCATTTGCCTACCTTTAATTTCTTTCTAATTACTGCTATCCCATGCATTATCCCCTACTAACGCTTATTTTATGCAATAATCAGCAAATATTAAACCAACAACCGATGGTAGTGAATATGGAGATGCTAATCCCGTACCGTTTTTCACGCTTTCCCAGGAAAACTCCGATGATAATCGCGATATTTCGAGCGGCTCCATTTACCAGCAGATCAGTGACAAACCCTTCGATTTAACTGATTCAAGTAAATTTTCGTGAGTATTTTTTCGTAGCATAAAGCGCAAACAACCCTGAAAGCTGCTCAAATGCCACAGCTTCAAGCGAGTGTTGTTTGATCTTGAGAAATAAGTTTCAGCTTAACTACATGTGTAGAATTTAGAGTAAACATCTGCATGTTGCACGAATTCACCCTACGCTTTGCTGATCGGCTCACATCACCGTTTTCCTTTGTTTCACCCACAGGTACGCTAGATCCGAATTTGATGACACAGATTCTCGATTTAGTTTTAGCAATTCAAGTTCGTCACCAGTTCAAGTAAGTCCGTCACATAAGAAGGTGCGATTGTGCTTGACTTTTCACCTTCACCCGTTACCATGTTTTGCAGGCTGGAAATGGAGCCGACCGAGATTTGAGCGATCCCGATTTCGGGGATTTACGATCCCACACACCCCGTATGCTGGATCCAACAGGTGGCTCACTGGGCGTGCAGGTTATCTCATCATCCGGAGGTCACATCATTGCCGTAGCCAACCCAGCCCTTGCTCTCAGTCCAGCGCTCAGCGAGGCGATCTCCATCAAACGGGAAGCCATCTCGCCGGACCTCTGAGGCACGATCTCATCCCAACTGTACCGGACAACCTCTGCGCTATGTCAAGGGTGCTCCGGCGACGGTCCTGTACCATAGCTATCTTAAGTTTACTACTCTTTTTTTATCTTGGTGGAGGATATCGCAAAATTTCTGTAGGTCAAGGCACTTCCTTAGTTTGTACTAGTCTGCAACTTTTTAAAAGTTAGTTTGATAAATTCCCCACACTAAGAACAATCGAAAAACATTCGGCATCGCCCTTGTTTAGGTCAACTGTCGTGCAAAGAAACTTTTTAGACTGCAACCACGAAAGGAACACGAAAGAAAATGCAAAATTAAATACAATTCTAAATGATTTTGAGCCTTTTGTTAGGAAATTTTCGCTCACTTTATCGCTTTAGTTATTCAAAATTTGTTCTTCGTACTGAGTTCAATTTCGTGAACGTTTAAACACTCACTTAAAAGACTGTCAAATAAAACAAACTATAGGACTGCTTGTTTCTAGTGTAGGTATTTGTTTAATATGTTATACTCCTTTTTGTTTTGTTGAGTTTACCGCTTTGCGCTCAATCGCACCTTTAATCCCTGCAGACATTCGTTTAGTTACAATATATGTTGCGGCCCGCTTGTAGTTGGGAATTATAGCACAACGTAAAGCAGTGAAGAAAAGAATTTATTCGTGACAAAATTAATTGTGTAGCCACTGGTGCGGGCTTTATGAGCATTAGCAGCGCTAGTTTTGCGAAGTCTCCCGTTAAATGCAGCAAAAATGTACACAAAATAAATACTAACTTTGCGATCAACCGACAACCTGCAGCTGCAGCCCCGAAAGGCTATTCGTAACACTTCTTCTTAATACCCACAGCAAACATTCAAATGAGGAATTAGGGTACCTTTGGATGGAAGCAACCATGGTACAAAGCTACGCGGTTAGAGCTATCGTTCGTTCGTGTGAAGATGTACAAATGCACTGTATCTGATAGGAATAAAAAAAATGCATCTAACAAGTACCAAACACACGGTACTGACGTTGTAGTTTGTACTCAAAAACTAATAATACCATTTATTGCAAGCATGAGATATAAAACGTACAAAAATCACGGTGCCGGACATCTACAGCGGTTCGGCCACCTTCTGCTGGATCCAGTCAACGAAGCTGGCCACACGCGTGTACACACCGGGTACCTCAGCTCGAGCGCATCCGATACCGTACGAGACGACACCAACCTGGTAATAGTAGAAGTTGGTACCAAAGCGCTGCGGCAGCATCAACGGTCCACCACTGTCACCCTGGCACGAGTCCTTTCCACCCTCAAGCACGCCAGCGCACATCACGGCATTGTCGAACTGCTTCTGCGAGAACACCTTTCCGATCTTGTTGTACAGCGTGCGGCACTCGTCGTTGGCAATGATCGGTAACTGCAGCTCCTGCAACACGTTGGCGGACTTACCGCCTTCCTGGGTGCGACCCCAACCCGCCACGAACGGTGTGTAGCCGATGAAGTTCTTGGTACGGATCGTCTCACTCAACGGCAGACAGATTGGCTTGATCGCGTCTAATGGGGCGTCGGAAAAATCCCATGAAAATGACACATCGTTAGGGATGTTGATTTTCTCGCACAAAATTACGACCCTTTTCCGATACTTACCGCTGAACTGCACCTCAGACTCCATGTACAGCACGGCCACATCCGTGTGTCCGTCCTTCTTATCGTACGATGGGTGCGACTCGTACTGTGAACAGCAAAAGGGCAAATTGACAAGTTATTGCTCTAGAAAGGTGATTCCTTTCACTGGCCACGCGCAAAGTCGACCTTCACGACTACTCACCCGAACCACGGGCACGTCGATGTGGTTTGTCTCCCCGTCTGTGGATGTATCATGCTCTCCGAGTCGAACCGACGCCCTGTAAGACATAGGAAACATGTTACAATGCGTGGAAATTTCCCACCAACGAGGCGTTACTTACAAGTCCTTCCGGATGCAGTGGGCCGCCGTCAGGACGTGGCGTTTCGTGATGAGGGATCCACCGCACTTGAACGAAACCTCGCCCAGTGCGTTACGGTAGCCTACCAGCGCCATCCAGGGCCATCCGTTCAGTGCAGCCGGAACACCTCCGACAACACGGTTATGCTCTACGGGGCTGTATCCGCAGCCAGTCTCGGGTGTGAGCAGCTCAGCAGGACCGACGGATGATGTTGGTGGAGCCGGTGTTGGTGCCTCAGTGACCGGTGCCGGCGGTGGTGCCGTTGGAGGAACAGTTGGGGGAGCCGGTGGAGGTGGTGCAGGTCTGGCCAGTGGACAGCAGACATTCGGCTGGATGTAGTTACAGACGGCGTTGGACTGACGGACATACTGCACGTACTGTGGGTCTCGCTGACGCTGGACAAACTCGTTCAACACATCTGGACAGCTGCGGATACCTAGGGAATCGCGAGACTCCGATTAGTTCCTTGGGGATCGAAATCCAGCTCCTTGCAGCATACTTATGCAGTAGCCTTCGCGGTTGTCCGGCCCGATGCAGTCAGCGGTACGCTGCACGGTCGGAGGTGCCGTGGTGACCTCTACAAAAGGAGATGAAGTTGTAGTGGAGTCGTACTGCACGCCATCGCTGCAGCAAAGCACGGGACTTCCGTTGTAGTTGCGATTGCCGCAGCTACGCTGGGAAGCGAGCAGGAAGTTCACCGTGTCCTGGTTTCTATTGTACTGGTACAGTCGTATCAGGGACGAGCAGTACTGGAACACCTGACACACGCCTATCTGACCGTTCGGGGTATAGCACGATCTGTCGGCTGAAAGAGCGGGAGGATAAGCATTGAAAGGACACCGATTGTGGAGGGAACTGGCCCGTTGTGGAGAAGTTAGTTGGAAGGAGTTGGTTTGATGAGTGTCAGTGGCGCCATTCAAATGGGAATCTCACGCGAGCTCATGAACCCCGCTAAGCCAGTTGGATCGTCGTTTATCAACCGTGGCGAGCAAACATAACACTTAGCTAATGACATGGTCGTGGCAGGTGTTCCTCCGTTTGTAGTACTCTCAAGAAACAGGTATTTTAATTGCCATCCATTCTTCCATCCTGCGCATTTCAAATTGAATGTTCCGACGCCACTACATCACGGAGCGTTATTTTGCTGGCGCACATTGGCTAGTTTTGTCGCAAATCCAGCATCAGTAAACGGAGACTGCGCCTTAGGTCAACAAGCTGGAACGGTGCACAACTACCATCAGCTTGCACTACCAGCAGTAGCAATTGTTTGACAAGCGAATGACCATTATCATCATCTCCACCAAGCGATCGTCGGTTAGCGTTATCGATTAACACCATTCGCTTCGCGATGCCATAACGACGCACCCCTTTCTGATGGGCAGCAGCGTAGTCGGCCATGACTGAGACGTTTGAATGTCAGTCGAGGCAAACCACCTTCGCGTTGGTGAGAAACTTCAAGAAGGTGAAAAAAAAGGCGCTTCAACAACGTCCAAAATATCGAACCACCCGTTCCGCCATGATTGCGTGTCATCACGACGGTACGCACAAACCGCGGAAGACAGCAACAAGCGATAAAGCAGTGAACCGGCTAATTTCACCTCCCGAAAAACCGGACCGGATCCGTACAGTGTACGGGTGAGTGGTGATTGTACGCTTCATAGCGTGAGGTCTTCACCATTGCCGCAGGGCCAGGCTCTGGCCTTGGCACTGGTTTTTCCTCACGGTCACTCCTCGGCGCGAGGTGTTGTGCGTGTGTCGTGTGGTACGTGAAGTTTAAATGTATTGCAACGGCAGCTCCTTATCTGGGAGTCCTTGACGACCGTACCTTGCGGTTGCACGTTCTGTACGGCCAGACAGCAGAGAATAACAAACGTTAACTTCCACATGATCGCGGGCTATTAATGTCACTAATTTTGGGAGCCAATTAACTGGGCAACCTTTTATGGCGCACAGCTCACTTTACGGAAGCGATCGGATGCTGCTAAGAATCGAACCCACAGCACAGCCAAAACCTACTGGCACATCTTTGCGCGCGCGCAAGCAGAAGAACCTCCTTCTCGATCAACCGTAGCGTCAGCACTAAAGTTAACCCGTTTCTTCGGTAAAGATTTTAAACTCACCCCGGCGAATTGCGAGTCAGAATCGGAAGTCACCGTACCGGATCGAACGAACACCACCGTCGATGGGTACATTCGCGGACATGCTAAGAGGGTGGGGACGTGCGCGATCCGTTCGCACACTATCGCGCGAAACAACCCTTACCGAGAGCACCAACCAGTTCTCGGTCCGCGTCCTGTCTCCTCCCTGTCTCCTTGCCATTTACCCGGTCCTTCCACAACTCGCCGGAAGAGCTATCAGTGGGTCGCTTCGGCATCGTCAAGCTCAGAAAACCCCCGTGAGATCAATCAGGGGTTTAGCAATTGGAAGATTTAGACAGTTACAAAACAAACAGTGGCGGTTAATTCCGTCTCGTAGTTCATGGGGGAACATTTTCTACTTTCATTTCCCAGTTCCATCGATAAGGTGCCATCTCACCTTGTGGTTGTAAATCATTGCAGCGGAGATTGTCATTCCTGCTTTCATTGAAGTATGAATCTATGCAAAACCATCGAACAAACACGAGGTGCAACAAAATGAGTAGCTGATGCTGGATGCTGCTCATGCATATGGAGCAGTCAGTTCTGTACACGTGAAAGGTAGTTTATTAGATTATTGATGATCTTTGACTCGATTACGGCTCGAGGCGTGAGAAGATGTAGCGCCAAGGAGGGTATTTTGCATATCGATAGTAGAGCCGTGTTATCTTCCATCAAGGTTTGTCGCGTGCTGCATATTATACTTAGTGGACAGCAAACGGGGTAACAAGTGTTACAGACAATCACATTAGATGCCAACAGTGGCTATACGTGTATATAGGGCTGTATACGAATTTCATCTTTTTCAGATTAGTGACTATTTTATCTACAGTTACATTTGAATGTAGCTTATTAATTGATTTCTAAAAACATTTGCTGCTTTTTATGAGACAAATGTGTGAGGTCAACTGTCTATTCTTTTAGATACTTCATTCACCATTAGTCTTCCATATTGTTACATGAGAAATATTTCTAAGGTTTAACGGAAAATAAATTCCAACGTGCACTTAGTGACTTTAGTATGTCAAGTTCATAGTAATTTATTCTACTACTGGTCTAGTGCGTTGAATCATAAGATCGATCATAGGACTTAATTATCTTAATGGATACGCTTACTTAATGAAAGGAGCAATTTCGAATGATCGTTTGATAAACCAACATGGCGTTCGGGGAATAATGGTAAACGATAAAGTGTATTTTATTTTCTCCTTCAGACATCCTCCCATCCTTGAGCTGCTTCTATTGACACGGATCAACCGAAGTAGTAGAGTTTATCACCCTCTTATTGACTTCCTTCACCCCTACCAGCTTTCCAGCACAATTCGATAACGTGTGGAGGCAAACGCAACAAACAAAACCAAAACAGATTGGCAATCCCTTCCCATATACCCGGACGAGGGTCACCGAAACCAGCTCATGCGATTGCCTTAAACTTGAATTTGCATTTTATTCGGCAGCCAAAGCGGGAAGGTAAACAGTACGAAGGCACAAAACAGGTCTTCTCATTAGCAACCGGTTCTGGTGAGGTTCTGGTGATCGCGCGTCGAACGTCCGAGTACCGGTCTCTTTAGGCCACATGAGAATGCTCGGACCGCGGCAAACATACAATCTCAAAGCACTATCTAATACTCTGCCGAGATGATACATTTTCATTTATCGTCGAAGATGTTCGTTAGTTGGCAGGAGTAGATGTGCATCGCAAAATAGAATCGAGGAGTCGAGACGACGGAGAAGAAAAAGCATAATATGTGTTGAATATTCCTCGTGCGGACGATGACGCAAGCCTTGCAATCGCAAACCTTGGCCGGGACTGTGCACTATCACATAGAGTAGATAATTGTTTATTGATGCCCAATCAGAAGTTAAGGTTTGCCTCGATCCAAGGAAGATATGCCGTGATTTTCACGTAGACGCCCGGAAATCCGGCACGAGCACATTCGTAACCGTACGAGACGAGTCCGATGAGTGTGTAGTAATAATACTGACTGTTTGACGATAGCTGCAAAAGAAGATGGTTCCACACCGAAAACAAAACAGTAGCAAATCAGTGACTCAGCTGGTCTTACGTCTAGACAAACGCGACCTCTGGGCCGTGTTTGCCACGGCCGGACGTAATGCCAGGTGCTTTGACGTGAATCATTGACCACTCGAGAGAGTGACGCATTGCTCAGTGGCATAGCTACTGGCTGGGTTGTTATACTAACCTCGGGTAACATTAGTGGACCACCACTATCGCCTTGGCAGGAGTCTTTGCCCCCTTGGGGGAACCCGGCACATAGCACCGTGTCATCAAAGATCTGTCCGGGGAAATACAGCTTATAGTTGAAGGCGCACTGATCGACCGGAAGTACTACCACTTGCGCCTCCTGCAGCTTAGTGGCAGAGGGACCATTAAATGAGACCGCTCCCCAACCGGCGATGAAGGGTGCATAGTAGGTGAGATCCTTAGTACGCTGGCGAGTCTCCAGGGGTAGACAAATCGGCCGCACGGCGTCGCTGATGGTGACAGTTTTTTGCAGCAAAACCAGCGCGATGTCATTGTGAATGGTCTTCACGTCGTAGCGTTCGTGTATGAGCCATCGCAGAACGTAGACATCAACCGGGCTGGCCCCGTCCTGGTCGGACGTGATGTCGTACTCACCGAGACGCACAAAGTACAGCCCAACCTGGATGCAGTGGGCTACCGTGAGCACGTGGCTCGTGGTGATTAGCGTACCTCCGCAGAGAAAACGCGGCCCAGAATTGAGCTCGAACGATGAAGAACGGTAGCCCAACGCTGCCATCCACGGCCAGGCGTTCAATTGTGCATCTACGCCACCAACCACGCGCATATGAGTGGCATTCGACATTCCACAGCGATCGACATCGTTCGTGGGCAATCTGACCGTTGAGTAACCGGTAGTAACAGTTCCAGAACCTACATTCGACGGTTGACTGGTGGGGGCTGCCGTGCTAGCGAAAAAAAAAGTCCCAGATCCGGTAGTAGTTCCGGAAGTAGGGCTAGTAGAGCTGCTGGAAGAGTTTGAGCTTCCTTGAGCAAATCTAAGCGTGGGACAGCACACCTGATATGGTAACGGAGGATCTTTCAAGTGTACAATAGACTGGAAATCATGTTGACATAGTTACCATGGGAGTCACATCAATGTAGCCACAGATGGATTGGGCTACGTAGTTCTCGATCGATGGATCACGAAGATTAGCATTGCGTATGATCAGTTGAAGGATGAAATCACAGTTCACGTACATGATGCAGATCCCATTCTGTGCATTGGGTGTAAGGCAGCTGTCATCTGCAAGCACAATTTGAAACGGTCTTCACAGGAGAGCTGTTGGTGCTGCTGTTTTTTCACTCAACATACATTCAATTGTTTTTTGTTATATACTAGCCGTGGAGATTAAGGGTAGAACCCTAGGATCAATACATGGGCATCCGTTAAACGTTTGTCTAGGATCAATGCTGGGCGCTGGGCTTGTAACGAACGTAGTCGATGTGAGTACTGACAGAGGACAAATTTGTGGAATTGCCGGACAGGACACGGTAGACGTCACTCCGTTAGTGGTGGGAACTGTGCTAGTCAGTGTTGGGGGATTAATTGTCGAGAGAAATGTTGGGAATGTCGGCAGCGGAGATATACCCGTGATGGGTGTTATCGGTCCCAGAGTCGACGTTAATATCGCACCAGGAATTGTACTCGCAGTCGGAACGGAAGGGTTTGTAAATGTGACTGTTGGAAAGAGAGGCGTGTTTGAGGTGCCGGTCAGTCCTGGATTTGGAATCGTATTCGTGGGGAAGGTTGTTGGCACAACAGTGGATGTAAGAGTGCCTTGGGTATTGAAAGTAGTTGAGGTAGGCGCTGGCACAGGAATCGTCTGGGTGGAAACGGTTGCGGTAAACGTTAGTGGCACGGAAGGAGTCGTCGATCCGAATGGAGTAGAGGTGAAAGGTGGTCCTGTCGGGTTGGGTCCAGTGCTAAATGTGATCGAAGGGCTGGTCAAAGGAGTGAAAGGAATCGTCGAGGACACTGTCGATGCAGGAAAAGAAAAATTCGGCGGCAGGGTAATGTAAGGAAAGGGTATCGTCGTTTTGAAGCGATTGTGACAGATTCCCTTCCAATGGGCTAACTTCACCAGCCACGGAAACAATATCAATTTCCAGCAGATCTCATCCAAAGACATCACTTTCCCACAGCACTGGTGCCTCACCGCGACAATAAATGCACAACACTATGAATCAGTACGAAGAGCACAACTAGTACATGATCAGACTGTTAGCCGCTTTTAAACTTTAGGAGTCTAATTCATAAAAACAGGAACAATAGCACTACTTTGGGTAGCACAAAAACTTCCAATGTCAACTTTGATGATCATCCTCACGCTGAAACGTGTTGTCGTGTACTCAATATGCTTATTGCATATGAACCCAAGAGCACATTGCTATACATCGAACTGAGTAGAAAGGTCGATGAAAAAGTTACCGAAGCATACTGATCAAAATAGAATTATCTCACGCACTTGGCTCACCAAGCATTCGAAAACATACGAACAGTGAAAGATTTACTAGAGCGTAGCATTTGGGGGTTGATCCATTACGCGTGTGCCTCTCACGTGCGATGAACGCAAAGAGTTCCACATCATTATAGTCATTAACGACTGGTCATTGCTAGAAACAAACACCTGGTTTAGTTTCAACATTTAATGTTTATTTAACTGAATTTTAGATGTTTGTCAACTGAAATATCTCTTCACTGCTCTTCGGTAAGCACACTTGAAGTTAAAGTGGTTGTAAAATACTCCCAGTTTGACTTTGAATTCGTGCTTTTTTGCTTTACTAGCATCTTATCTTGACATTTTCAAATTCGAAATATACTCCGTACTTACTTTGGCCACACACGTGAGGAAGGAAGAACAAAGTAGAAATTGCTGCCAACTGTTGAAGCATTTTGTTGAAGCTGGTAGGATTTTTAAATATTCCACCATAAGTTTGGTGTGCCTTCACTAAAAGCTAAAATGCTACTGGTGTTACTCAGCATACATTTTGATTGCAAAACCTTGCGAATTATATCAGGATGAAGTAACGACCGATTGTTCTCATTTGGAACATTTTTTATGCTGCAACTCTGCGATACATCAACATTCGATACTAGTTCGGGCATTATGAAAACGACAGTAAAAACTCTCCATGTCTGCGAACGGCAATGTGACGGAAATTTTACATGAGTCAATCGTTTCCATTGGCCTGACAAAATTAGTGCTATGCCTGATACAGGCAATTCAAAAGTAAAATTAAAGTAATGATTTGTTTTCTACCAGCCTATTTGCACTAGTAAGAGCTAGATGTATATCGAAAATATTACTATAAAACAGCAAAATGGATGGCTAGATACAAACCATACGTTAGAAATAACCATCTTTTGATGCTTTCATTTTAGTGCCTCAAAATAGTTTCAAATAGTAAAAATAAAGTCAAAATTTTAAAAAATTTGCTTCAATGTAGATCAACATGTGCGTTTATACAGTCCTTAAACAGTTTAACGCGTGAAACATCGGAAATAGCATTATAAACGTACGAGATAGCAACCTGTCAAGATGAAGGGTTTTGCTCACCAGATCACGAACAGGAAAAACAAGAAGAAACAGTGAATCTGTTCTCATTATTTTGTTTCGTTTTGTTGTTAGTAAACGCACCGTCGGTTATTAGTTCGTTTCGATTGTTTAACCCAGTGTAGTGCGTGTCCCTTTCTCCTATTGTGCTTAGCGCGAGTGTGTGTTATCTGTGGATTCCCGGTTTGTTGCGATCCCGCGGACCCAATCCCTTGAGTAGTTCCAGAATGTCCCGTTACAACCAAACGCATGCAGGCTACGCTCAGACCTTCAAGCTGGTCGTTGTGGGTGGTGGAGGCGTTGGCAAATCGGCTATCACAATCCAATTCATTCAGGTATTTTTAGCATTTAGTTAAACATTGCGATATCGCAACGTCCCTGTGTATGCATTCCCTCGAACCACGACGGACAGTTCCTTAAGTCAGTTAAGAGCCTCCTTGCGTAAGGTAAACCGAAAAATAGAGCATCTGTTAGTACAACAACAGGAGATAAGATCCATTTACAATGCGGATCGTAAGGCACGCCTGCGGTAAGCGTTTCGCTATCGCTGATTTGTTCTCCGCACATGAAAAGGAGTAAACTTTTCGTCAGCTTCTCGTTCAGTGATCGGCTGAGTGAGCAATCTTCGCCCGCGTAATCTTTTTCGTTACACTCGATCCAACGAAGAAACGAGACGGGGAATGCAAATATATTTCACACTAGCCAATCATGGACTGTAAATCACGGCGCAAGTTAGGCGACGTCATCCGCCACCAACAGATCGTTGATCGCGAGCGAAATGGAGGCCACTCACATCGGTTTCGCCCACATAATTCTTGGACCATTTCGTTGCTCTTTGCGTACGATCGGCTCTTGATGGCCAAGGTAAAGGAACATCATATGGCTCATTTCGATCGATGCCAACGATGCTTAATTTTGAATCACAGTGGCTTCTATCTTGAATCGTACTGGAAGATTCGAAACGATATCCGGTATCGATCGTTTCACACTATCGATATGGTGAAGGAATTTACCATAAGTAGACATGGTAGTGTTTACACGTTCATCTGTCGAGCAGCCAAAGTAAGCGACATCTGACACGAGGCAGGTGGTGTGCATAAGGCTGAGGGACCAACGGATCGTGGGACCTTGGACCGCCGAATAAGCCATCCGCACACACAGAACCTTGAAAACAGATGCTAATGAATTTATTATATGAAGTTGCACAGCACAATCATGCAACAAGTTGTATCTATTCTTAGTGATGCACTCTGCCTGTGGCCTTCAGCATGCAATGGACGGGCGCGGCATTGTTGAAGGATACCTTTCGATCTTTAGTCTAAAACCGATTTATAACAATGACCAAAAATCATGTCATATTCATGTGTTTAAATGTTCCCGCGTCCATCCATGCTCTAAACGTATAGCAAATCTATTCTAAGATTGGTTTTTATCGAATTTTAAAAGTATAGCAACGTCCATAATGTGGCTAGTAGAAACAAATCACGTTACATCCAAATGCGATGAGTAATGCAAAAGAAAGTGAACAGCAGTTCTAAAAATATTTTCAATTATTGTTCATAAACGCTATAAATAGCAACCCACTGGCTTGGGATTCCGTTAAACGTAGGAGCAATGAAACTGTGTTCTGTAAATGGCAGTATAAATTGTGTTTAAAACTTCTCGAATCAATTGTGCTTTATAAAGGTACTTCGATTTACAATGGAAATGAGAAATATAAAATAAAATAAAATGAATTTGCTACTAATTTCAATTGATAAAGTGTAACCATATCTAAGATTTAATGTTTTTTGATTTTCAAGAAAAAAAATACAAAGAAAATATTCGCACTTGCATAATTCGAAAACATACTGTTTCTTATTTTTAGAGTTATTTTGTAACCGACTATGATCCCACGATCGAAGATTCTTACACCAAACAATGCGTCATCGACGATATGCCAGCTAAACTAGATAGTGAGCAGCTAACTACTTGAGAAAAGTCTCCGTTCCACCACTAATGGCACTTTATCTTACCAGTTCTTGACACGGCCGGGCAGGAGGAGTTCAGTGCAATGCGTGAGCAGTACATGCGTTCCGGTGAGGGATTTTTGTTAGTATTTGCCGTTACGGATCACGCCAGCTTTGACGAGATATACAAATTCCACAAACAAATACTGCGTGTGAAGGATCGAGATGAATTTCCGATGTTGATGGTAGGCAACAAGTCAGATCTTGATCACCAACGGGTCGTTTCGCTGGAGGAAGCGCAACAGCTGAGCCGACAGCTAAAAATCCCTTACATCGAGTGCAGTGCGAAGCTGCGTATTAACGTCGATCAAGCGTTCCACGAGCTGGTGCGAGTAGTACGAAAGTTTCAGCTCTCCGAGCGTCCGCTCATTGACGAAAAGGGCAAACGGAAAAACAGAAAAAAGTGCTGTATCCTGTAGACACGCATCCCACAAGCGGAATTGATTTTTACTTCTGATGGTACTTTGAAACCACAGCATCCTCATCGGTCTTTGCAACTAACTGAAACGATAAATGCGAGCAGTTTCTTCGTTGATTGATCACTCCATGATTTTGAATGGAAATCATTTCTTGGTAAACTAGCTAAGGCCTACTATAGGGGTGTAAAATTACAAGATCACGATAGAACGCATTAAGAGAATCCCTTAATAACACGTGTGTGTGACTAGAATGCTAATCTAATAGAATGCAAGGTAGAATGTGGGATGTTTTTGTGCCAAAGTGCCCAAGTCCTGCTGTAAGCGGGATAAACATACAACTGACTATGAGATACAACATCAAAAAGAAACTTATCGAACTTAACTCACACATTTCAACCGTGAATTAACTGCCAGCAGTGCCGGCAGTATGTCGGCGTATTTATTTAAATTTTTATAATTGTTTTCTGTCGCCAAATGCGATATTTCGCTTGTGTCCTTTTTTTATTGCAGTTTTTATTAAAAAGCCATTATGCTGTGCCATAAGCAACTTTTGAAATATCGCACAAATGATTCTACATTGCCATTTCATTTCATGATAAGTACGAGCAAGTGAGTCGAAAATCAATCAATCAAAATTATCCATTAGCTCTTTGGCTATACTTTCCTATACGATTCCCATGTTCTTTTTTTAAGATCGCAAATTTCGATCGCTACAATTTTTCAAATATGGTCGAATCATGATTTTTGTTCTGTCATGTTACGTCGATGAGTGTATTTTACAGCACTCTCCTACAAATGCATCGGTGCACAATACAACAATGGCAAACCTGCATATATCATCTACGAATTTGATAACGCGGACGTGTTTAAACTCAAAATATCGAAAGACTTATTCATAGTTAGCTAAGTGTTAAACTTGAGAAAAGTAATGGGCCTTCATAGAAGAAGGTAGTTGCAATATACACAAGCACGGATCAAGTTCTGATGCAGAACAATAATCTAATCAAGCGAGACGGAAAGAGTAAGAAGTTGTTGAGTCATTGAAATCAAACGTATGATCCGCGTTGTATCGATGCGGGTACGTGTTCTAGGCGAGGATCATGCTAGTACAATATCGACACAAACCGCAGTCGTAGTAATTTAATACAAATTATTTGTATAACATAACTGCATATAGCCAAGAAAACAGTGTCTATTAACCAAAACAATAACGAAACGTTAATGATTAGCTTTAAATGTGCTTCGACAAATTTAACGCTGCAAAAAGTGAGATGTGTAGTGACAGGAAAACCAAGCAAAACCAATAAGATCATTACAATGTTTTAACAATTTTGTAACTGTTTTAACGAATTGCACAAGATAAGGCGAGATACAGATGATTTCTGCTTAAAGTTTTAAACGTATACAGTTTTCTCACATTTGGTTGGGAGAATATTTTTAAACAGTTCACGCATCGGTGCTAAATTTTGTAAGTAGTCGAAAATGATGTAGCAATGTTGATTGCCAAATGGTCTTATCTTTGAAAAAGATTTTTAATGAACAGTGTCAGAATAATATTTTTTACGTTTTAATTTTTATATCGTTTGTAGGAATGATCGTTAATCAAATATATTTACTGGATTTTAATCTACTAATGAAAAATCTGTGTGTACGCTGTTATTGCTAGTAGGGTCTGGAATCGGATCGTTTTGCATCGGAAAAGTTCACTACAGTATCAATGTGTTGAAATACGCTGCACTATCCAGTCGACAAATGTAACTACTCTAGTGTAAACACCCGGTAGCTCGGCTCGGGCACATCCAATGCCGTAGGAGACGATGCCAATCTGGAAGTAGTGGAACTTTTTGTTGATCAAATAAGGCAACATCAAAGGTCCTCCACTATCGCCCTGGCACGAATCCTTGCCACCTTCCAAAAACCCGGCGCACAGCACTGCTTCGTTGAACTGTTTTTTGGTAAACTGCTTCCGTATCTTCTTGTACAGTTGACTGCACTCTTCGTTCTCGAGGATTGGTATTTGTAATTCTTGCAGTACTTTCGCTTCCAATCCCGACTCGTCAGTGCGTCCCCAACCGGCTATAAAAGGGTTGTAGCCAGTGAAATCAGTACTCCGCACGGGGTCTACCGAGGGAAGACAAATGGGTTTGATCGCGTCTGGGGAAAAAGCGTATAACAATTCAGGTTACACTGAACGATAATATGGGAAATAATTTTATAACCGTTTACCATTGAATTCCACCGCTTTTGACATAAACAATACTGCAAGATCCGAATGTCCATCGAACGTATCATACGATGGATGAGAAACGTACTGCAATAAATAAACGATGTGAATGTCAGTTATCATGCTGTAACATTACAATGAATAGTCAAAAACTTGTGGCCGACCGTTTACCTTATAAATCGGAACATCCACGTGGGCCGACTCCGTTTGATTGTCCATATCATGTTCGCCCAATCGCACAACAGATCTGTAAGGATTCCGAGGTTAGCTTCTAGACTTTTTTGCACGTGCTGTGTCTGGTATTCTTACAGTGATGCTAGAATGCAGTGCGCCGCCGTAAGAACATGGCGATCAGTGATAAGTGATCCACCGCATCGAAATTCTACGTCACCAAAACCTTCATCGTAGCCAACCAAAGCCATCCAAGGCCATCCATGCAGGGCAGCTGGTACACCTCCGACCACTCTGTTATGTTGTACATCGCTGATTCCGCAACCAGAGCTCGGTGTTGGCAGGATTACCGGTTTATCGAAAATGGGTTCCTTATCCAACCGTTTCTGTAGAACGATCGGTGTGGTTGTGCGAATGGTCGAAGATCGTACCGTGGTAGTACTGATTGTCATCGGCTGGAGATGCATTAAAATAATGATGTTCATCAGGTTCATTTATGGGAATTGTTTTCGATTCCGTCTGTCGATCTGACTCACCACATTCACTGTGCTGGGTATGGTTTTCTCGGAAACGCAGGGTCCCACGGTGCCATCCGTTCGCACACACTCCAATTGAACACTAGGACGTGCAGTGGTAGTAGAAGTAGAGGTCTGCCTAGTAGTCGGGACGACGAAAGGCTCGGTTGCTCTCGGTGGTGCAGTTGCGGTTGTGGGAATCGCATTTGAAGCTGCCAGCGAACAGCATACGCTACCAATGCCCAGGAAGTTTTGACATCCTCGTGGAGCGGCTCCAAACAAACTAAAGGGGTTGATATTCAACTGGAACGCGGTAGGACATGACGTGATACTTCGGCATACACCGGTTATTCCCGATGATGTATAACAGGTCGCTCCGTCTGCAAATCACACATAGTAGACAAAATCGATAAAATATCCTTAAAACACCTTTAGCACAGTAAGAATTACTTTGAGAATCGGTGCTGCGAATAATGAGGAATAAAATGACGTAACCCTTCCACAGCCACATTATTTTAGTGTGCTGAATAGAGCAGCACCATACGACTTCGCTGAAATCTCGCCAATGACTGCCTACGCAAGGAAGAATGTTCCTGTTCATGTTCAGTGCTCTGAAGAATACGTGAACTACAAGTTGTTATTAAGAAGATCGCCAGATCTGATCTCTCAGGAGTTGTAGGACCAGTTTTTTCATTTGCAAAAAAGCTTTAATTTACTCCGTTGTTCGTCACGTTTTTGCATGTCGCTTTAACCACGCGTTGTCCATTGCTGCTATGGAACAGGGGGAGTATAATTCCTCCACATCCAACACATGAGAGCCTTCAAGAAATGAAGTGTCCACACAGAAAGATGGAGTTAGTAAGTGTACCGATAACTTGTTTTGCTTGTTAATGGTCATCACACGAATAATGTTTCTTTTCTTGAAACTAATCTCTAGCAAGATCGTGAAGACCCTCACAAATCTTTAACTCTTTTTGTGGGTCTTCAAGCAACTCTTATTTGAACTTTTGAACAGCAAACAAGAGGTAGTTTCAACCTACGCTTTATCCCATGAAGCATTTTGACCTTTATGCCTTCGATTCGTGATCCATTTTATTCCTGAAGCAGGTTTCGCGGGTTAAGCCGTAACTAGCATAACAAAAAGAAAGAACTTCTATTAAGTTTGAAAATACTCAAATGAAATTAATGGATTCACCACGTGTTCTACTTTTGCATGCCTCAAATGTACCTAATGAAGGCTGTATTTTCGCAAACCTATGGAACTAAATTTCCTTTAAAATTTTATAATAAAAAATATCGTAGTGCTGTTTTGGGTTGCTAAACGTTTTTCATAAAACAATGCTTACTTTCTCGATACAATTCTGAGCTCCCTCTCTCTACTGTATATTTCTATTTATTTTTCTCTCTTGTCGCGTTTCTCTCGCTCTCTCTCTCTCTTTTTCTTTCTCTTACTCACACGCTCTGTGTCTGCACAATCCACCGCATACCACCGCGAGATTGCTCGCAAAGAGAAATCGGTTCAACACGGCTCTTTCGCATCGACCTCTGTTTTCCTGGTTTGTTTTGATTACTTCGCGTGGAGCTCTTTTCGCTTTCGATGGCGAATCGGGTGCTTTCTTGTGCTTTGGCCGTACCCACCCTTTCCTATTAGGGGTGGGCCTGGCGTGGGGTGCTGGCGAGTGAATTTCTGCGTGTTTGCCGCAACACTTCCTGGCGCTCGGTTCCACGTCGCTGGAACAACTTGCGAACACAACCCGGTCATATATTCCGTTTCCCAGGAGCGACTACCAATTTTGTGCCACAGCTTCCCGGGCTGATCGCAGGAACCTTTCCTTTTTAACAATCCTACCGAAACGTGCACAAGAAGTGAAAAGCTATGGTTACGTTTAATCGAGAGCCACCAAAGTGATAACCCAAACCGCCCCAGTCTGGTCGTTTTCTATGGTGCTGTGCTGTTCGGTTTGCGATGCGTTTGATGATATTTCATTCGCCCCGGCCAGCAGGAAACGGAAAACCTGTCTGCGTTTAAGCGACGTGTTGTGGCAGGGTTTACTTTCACATTTCGATCGGTATAACAGCGCAACCGGGAACGAAGCAATCAACAAAGTGTGGAAGCGTTTGTTTCAATTCTTCGTGTTGCGAATTCCACCCGGCCCCCCGGTGGTCGTTTTTCGGCTGAGGCTCGATGGCTAAACCCGTCAAGATCTTACGTAATGCGCCACGATGGTCCACACTGTTCCCGGTGGTGCTGTACGTGCTTTTCATCCTATGCATTCTGGTGTTGGCGTTCTCCTCCCGGAACCAAAGCGAGGAAAAACACAGAAAACACATCGAAAGTGGTAATGCGCACGAGAAACCGATTGCACCCGCCCCGTTGGTTTATCGGAAATTGGAAGAGAGTGTCGTGAAGGAACTATCCGCAGCTTTTGCCAAGTAAGATTGATGTACTTACAAAATCAATGCTTAGGGATGAAATTAAATTGTGATAATATTTCCCTTGCTTACACACACAGAGCTGACACTAGCGGGGACAAACAGCTGTCGGTGCAGGAGCTGGCAAAGTACATAAATTTCAAAATCCGTGAGCACATCGACGAAGCTATTCGTACAAATCCTACGATGTTTGTCGAGATAGACCATAAACCACGCGATGGGCTCGTCAGCTGGGATGAATATCAGACTTACTGGCTGCGAGAAAAAGGCATTGCCGGTGATAGCCATATGAAGAAAGCCGCGTTTGATAAGCTAGACCGTAAGGTGAAAGAATCCATCGCACGTGACAAGGCCCTGTGGATGGAAGCCGCCCGAACGGACCCGCTGAGCTTGACATTGGACGAGTTTTTGTCCTTCCGTCATCCAGAATCCAGTACGGTCAACTTACTGAACCTAGTCGACGATATACTGAGACAGTTCGATTTGGATGGGGACGACTACCTGACGATGGAGGAATTTTCCGACGTGCAGACCACGGATCTGGGTGAGGGTAAGAAGTTTATTTTGTCGCAAAATGTGCGTGAAAGGAAGGAGGAATTCAAGAAAGTGATTGATAAAAACCGGGACGGCAAAGCCGATCGCGGAGAGCTGCTTTCGTATGTTGATCCGCGACACCCGCGCTACGCTATACAGGAAGCTTCGGCTTTGTTCTCTCTAGCCGACGTTAATAATGATAAAAAGCTGGCGTTGCATGAGGTACTTAACCAAATCGCGGTTGCTTTGGAACACGACCGCTTATAAATTTTTATTTGCTTGCAGGTGTTAGCAAAATCGGTTATATTCATGTCGTCCAAGATGATCCACACAGCAGAAAGTTTTCATGACGAGTTTTAGGTAACTTTGGAATTGTTCAATAACATATTGGAATTGGAACAACAAAGAAGGTTCATCGTATGGAAGTGATGCATATCTGTGAAATAAATGTAGTTTGTTTTTTTTTAAATAAAACTTATGAGTTACATAAAAGGATATTAAATGAGAACAAAGCATGGTTCCTTGTGTAATGCGTTGTTCAGCGAATTTAATTGCACTGCAATTGAAAGTACGACTACATTTAGCAACTGTGAGATTCATACCCCCCCGAGTGTGTAAGGTTTCGTTAAGTTTCAAAAGCTCTCAGCACTCACGAGAAAGGGTCTCATAAACCCATTGTCGGAATCAGCTGTACACGCATTGTTTTGATTTTTGCATCATAAACCGCTTTGGCGGCTTTTTTGGAAGTACTTTATTTCTTCTATATATAATCAATGCAATGGAGTCACAAAAGTTGGTGCTACAACAGTTGAAGACGTTTATTGAAGAGTCAGAGTGTAGATTGAATTCCATTCTCAATAAACTGAACTGGAACAAAGAGAGCATGCAAATATCGGTAAGCAGAATTAAACTCGCAAAACGGAACAGAACAGTCTAGGAGATAATGGCTGTATTAAATACTCTTCGTAGGATTGTAATATATTTACGTCGGAAAGTGCGAACAAACCAATTCCATTCAAACCCGCAGCGGATGAGTTTCCACAGTCGTTTCAATCAACTGAAAGCCCCTGCACGATTAAACTGGGTAACTATACTTGGCGTGCATGTAAGCACATACGTATCAACCTTTCATTTTACAGATAACATCAAACAAGCCGAAGCAATACTTGAGGAGGTGTACCAAAACCCGTCCTTTAATTTAGGCGTTCCTTTGGAAGAAATCGAATACCGCAAACCACCGTCAAACTTAGAAGATCTACAAGTAAATTTTTCCCGGGAAGAGCGTTTGGCACTGCATCACCATGTGCTGAAAAAAACCACAGGACCGCCAGAAGTGCCGGATATAAAAATACGGTAAAGATAACACAGTAATTATCGTCCCTTGATGAAGCTTAAATATATTTTCATGAATTTTGGGTTTCATAGTTTCAAATGGAACAAGCATGCTGAGGAAAAACCAGCAACCCTTGCCGAAATAGCTGCACTCGAAAGAGATGGCCGTCGACGAAACCCCAAACATAGGGTATCACGAAATCCATTGACTTACAGGGAAGAATTGAGACAGTTAATCAATGTTCAAACGGAAGCTTTGGCTCAGCATTTACATAAAAAATATAGCAATGAAGCTAAATCAGGTAGCTGCTCAAAGGTGAAATCCAAACACCGGCGCAGTTCCCATTCAGATTTTGGAGATGAGGAGAGTAGCCATAAGAGAAAAAAACGACACAGAAGTCGATCCCGTACCAAAGAACGATATCGCGAACGTTCGTCGTCTAATGAGCGGCAGCGCAGAAAATCGCAAAAGAAGCACAAGAAAAAATACCGATAAAAGATACTTTATTCCTTATATTCGCCGATACACAAGCATGCATTAGTACCACCAAATCCAAAAGAGTTCTTTAAGGCCACCCTTCGGCGTTCGCTTTCCCATGGCTCCGATTTATTGGCAACGTAACGCAATCCAGCCATGTCTTGTGTGATGCTATTCAAATTAACGGTTGGAGGAAACACGCCGTGCTTGCACGCCAGCAGCGTAAAAAGAGCCTCGATATTGCCAGCAGCTCCGAGTAGATGACCGTGGGCTCCTTTCGTCGATGATACAGCGATCGTTTTCGTGTGCTCTCCGAACAGTGTCCTTATCGAACGAGCCTCTATTGCGTCCCCAATTGGGGTGGACGTAGCGTGCGCATTAACGTAACCAATGTCGGCTACCGTAACGTTGGCATCCGTTAATGCTCGTGTCATCGCCAGAATCGCTCCTGTGCCGTCTTCTCGTGGGGCCGTAAGGTGTGACGCGTCCCCAGACAACCCGTAACCCAGTATCTCCCCGTATATTGGGACTCCTCGGCTTTTTGCATGCTCCAGTTCTTCCAGTACTAAAATGGCCGAACCTTCCCCCATCACGAAGCCATCTCGATGTTCATCAAACGGTCTCGAGGAAGCGGTTGGTTCGTCGTTGAACGAGGTACTTAGTGCTCGTAATCTACAAAAACCAGCAATACCCAAAGGGCTAATGCATGCTTCGGCTCCGCCACATACCATCACGTCTGCGTCATCGTGTTGGATGAACCGAAAAGCATCCCCTATTGAGTGTGCGCCAGTTGCACAAGCCGTAGAAACGGCATGATTTGGTCCTCTGAATCCGTACCGTATGCTAAGCTGACCGGCGGGCATGTTTGGTAAGATTCGAGGAATAAAAAAGGGACTTACTCGATTGTAGCCCTTATTGAGGGCGTCATTCGTTTCACAGATATCCATCAAATCGACCATACCCATGCCGATAGCAACGCCCGTCCGTTGACAAGCCACTTCATCTTCAACCGGCGGCTTCCAGCCAGCCACAGTTAATGCCTCTTTGGCTGCGATCAATGCAAATGCCGTAGATCTTGCCATAGTCTTCAGCTCACTTTTCGGGAAACACTTATCCAAATCAACGTCATTTTTATCGATTGTGGCCGCAACCCGGCACGGTAGCTTGTCGAATGTTTCTCCAACTAATCGTCCGATTTTTGATTGACCCGACAGAATCGTGCGCCAAGCGGTCTCAACACTACAGCCAACTGGTGAAACTACTCCCAGACCAGTTATCACAACGCGTCGACGGTTTGTTTTTGAATGTGTAGAACTTGATTGGCGCAGGGCAAGCCATGTTGAGGATAAAGTGTTGCTCCGAACACGTAAAGCGCGAAAGCTATGTGTATTCAAAACCATGGTTGATATTTGTGTCCTACTGACGACGATGTAGATAGTACCAGTGCTAGTTGGTGATTACGCATTGGTCGAGTTTGACATTTGCTGTTTTCCGTTCGCATACGAATTCACATTGGACTGCTATGGAATAGTTTTAAGCATGATTTCAGGTGATAATATATCTTTCCGTTTTCTAGTAAAAAAACTGCAAAACTTACATACTAAGCACAGAATTTGTGTTTCGTTAAGTTTCGTTCAAAACAAAATTAATGCAATCATGTCAATAGTCAAGTTGTCAAAGTGTACAAAGCCGCATGTGCCTTGTTTACGAACGAAGAGAACAGCGGGTAGTGTGGTGTATTTAGAATCCCTCGAATTATTTAGATAAAATGGGAAAGAAAAGAAAGCTCCAAGCATCGGAAGATCATGATATGCACTACGATCTGCCTTCGAAACACATGAATACTAGTCACATCCGGGCTAACGAACGTCGGTTGATTATTATTCTAGAAGGCGCGCAGCTTGAAACAGTGAAGGTAGGTCTGGCGTTCAAATTGCTAATCTGTTGAGGAATCGTTCTGTACGCTACGCTATCATTGTAGGTGGGTCCTGCGTTTGAATTGCTGAATTGTGATGACCACCTTAACATACTGAAACGCAACAACCGAGACCCAGGCAGTTGTCGGCCAGATATCACCCATCAATCGTTATTGATGCTAATGGACTCACCGTTGAACAGGGCCGGATTGTTGCAAGTTTTTGTCAAGACCGAAAAAAACGTGCTGATTGAGATAGATCCGCAAACCAGAATTCCACGAACTTTCAGGCGCTTTGGGGGCCTCATGGGTAAGCCAACGGAGTGAAACATTCGAATAGTAATGTGATAATCATTTGAAATCCATTTTCAGTTCAACTGCTGCACAAGTTCTCGATAAGAGCTGCAGAATCCCAAAAGAAACTAATGAGAATTGTAAAAAATCCCATCACGAACCACCTTCCGGTTGGATGCCGTAAGCTCGCTATGTCTTACAGCGCCAAAGAGGTGAAAAATGCAAAAGAACTAGTGCCGGCAGTAGATGAACCTCTTGCAGTGGTTGTTGGAGCCTTTGCTCATGGAAATTTAAATTTAGATTATACCGAAGACACTATATCGATCAGCAACTACCCGTTATCTGCCGCATTGACTTGCACGAAGCTATGTTCCGCCTTTGAGGAAGTGTGGGGAATTATTTAAGTTGTCTGAATAAATACTACAATAATTCGAACAACTTGATAACACCTGTACTGCATATACATCCACAGTTCAAAACATGTTCTCACCCAAGTATGCATGTGCAATCTTTCGACAACGTCACATAAACATAATTGAAAAAAGAAACTCACGTGGGAAAAAGTAAAAGGTTGTACCAACCACTCTTGTTGGAATATCCGCTATTTAAGCACAGTGTTTTATTGTATATGTTGAAAAAAAAACGATCTACATGCTTTTAAACTCATTTGCTTTTTTTGCGATGAACGGTGCAAAATAATATAGTTTTAAATGTCATCGTACCTCGATTGTCAAACAACAATTCAATATGGAGGCCAGGAAGTCACATTGGACGGACCTTCCGTTTGCCTACTTTGAGTAGTTCATACGTGTGTTTCGAGTCGCAGCAGCAATTTTCTCGCAGAAAAGACTGGTGAAAATAGATGCCTCATTAACGGCGGCACGCAGATAATCCTTTTACGGTGAATATCGGTCGACTCTGGATTCGAATCAAATGAAACTTATGCAGCTTTATCTTTGCGCGATGATGAGTGTGCGATCTTGGTAGAAAAACCTTGAACGTCGCTAGTGCTAATGAAGAAAGAGCTCCCTCGTTTCATTCACCACTGCTGTTGAGTGTATGATTTGTGCAATAGTGTTTATGCCTCATGGTCCGTAGCGTTTGATTGAATAAAAATCCATATCTTGGGAGAGATTGATTACAGAAAAAAAGGAAAACTTGTTTTCGTTTGTGTTTATTCTTCTCTGATTGCGGGGCTGCCCGAAAAAAAGGTTTTGCAGTGCATAAGGTTGGCTGTCGGGTCGGAGGAAGTAGCTACCTCTTCCGCTTTCTAAAAACGAAGCAGGGGCACATCGCTGATGTGTGCTTGTGTGCGCGAGCATAGTGCAGATATGTGTGTTTGTGTCGACTGGTAGCAAACCTACGAGATGCTCGCCTCAACGAGGCGGCCATTTTGTTTTCCAAGCTGATGTGCTCAACTGGCGCGAAAGAGTTGAATATAGTGCAAGCACTCAACAAAAGTCAATCAACCGAGCGGCAAAAGCGAGAAGAAAGCTGCGTTTGGCCGCAGTAGCAAACGAACCCTAGCTTGCTCGCGCGGGAAGCGGTTCGATTGAAAAATTGCGTGATCCTACGACCTCCGCCGGTTAGACTTTCGTTGAAGCGCGGTTCGCCGGGAGGGACGCTATTTTCGAACTCGTTCATGGTGAGCCCGACCGTCGAAGACTCCCGGTGGTGGTGTAGTGTGGTTTCCGGCGATAAAAGTCATCAGTCTCTGGGAGCAGGAAAGTGACTTTTCTCGCTGTGAGCAGCGCTGTTGCGGCGGTGGCTGGAATTTCCGAGCTGACTTGCTCACCAAGCACTGTACTATGCCACCAATACCACCAGCCTGATCTCTCCTGCCGGATGCCAATTTGAGCCTCTTCTTCGTCGTCTGAGCGCGTCGACGGCGATCGAGTGAAAGAGGCGACTGCATACTTCGGGCGACGCGAGAGCGAGACCACCAAAGCGTCTCATTTTTAAGTGAAGTTCTCATCGTTTTCACCAGTGGCTTGTGTTGTGCTGGGTCCGCATTTTTCAACCCGAATTTATGCGGAAAATTGCACTAAAAGCACAGGTAAATGGGCACAATCTGATTATAACCATGAGAAGTTGTCCATTTTGATGAAGTTCGGACCGGCGATGGGCAGTGAGGTGTTAAAAAGTTGAAGCAAAGTTTTTACTACTGCAGCGAGCTAGCCTCGGAGGGAATGCGCGAACGCCGCCCGCCATATTTGGGTGGGAGAGCATACATAGCACGGCAATATTGCGGCTACTGACGAGCAGTATCAATTTCCGAACAACTCCAATGGATTTTCGAGAGGCAAATGGTAGTATTCTTGTGCCGAAGCAGCACCTGCAAGAAAGGAATTGTTGAATGGAGAGTAGATCGGCGCACATATGCGTAGGGAGGGAGCTGTGGCCGCTTGCCGCACAAGTTCGTAGTAGTACAAGGGATCTTCGCGGTGGTGGCTTTCTTTCTCGTGGTTGCCGTTTACCAGCGCTACCTACACCATAGAGCCACGAGAATGCATGTCGTGTGAGCGTTTGTGTACGTGTGCTACCATATACGCCCGTGTGTGCGAGCAGGGCCAAACGATGCAGAAAGCGTACGGCTGATATGCTGTGCTGGGTTGTACGTGCCTGCATGTGCATGACGGTTTGTGAAGGCTGGCTAGAGATCGCGACTGTTCTGCTTGTAACCCGCCTGATATCTCGCTGGTGTCAGACAGTGGTGGTGAGCATCGGAACACACTTCCGATCGTTATTATCTGTCTCTTTCCTGTCGGGCCGCGAGTCGATGAGTGTGCCATGAAAAAAACCCATTCACTGAGTCCGCCCGTGCTTCAGAGATGATGGCTTTCGAAAAAAGGCAATGGAACGTTCTAGATTCTTTTTAAGATACACGAAACTTTGGAACTGGCCGAATTGAAAATGTGTCACGAATGGGACGTTCCAAAGTGCGGTGCGTGAATGGAATGAAATTGGACCACCCGCCTGAAACCATCCGACTCTGTTATATAAGATTATTACGGTTTAGGCATAGCAACATCGTGTAGTTTTTTTTATGGGTTGAAATATTCGATTTCCCGTACGGCTGCTGCGATGAGAAGCAAAGCGCCGTTCTTGTGGTACGAAAACGAGCAATATTATTTGTTTATTGCTTCGACATGTACCGGTATGGTTTTGTCAGATCGTTTGCTCTTTAATTTTGTGCAGGCAAATTTGATACATAAGTGTCAAAGCTCTTTATGTAGGTCTTTTAATCGGAACACTTTGAGGTGTTGCTACCAAAGATGTGTATTCTCACCTATCTAGACCTTTAGTGGTGGGGCAGCACATTTGTATATCAACACCGATAGTGTCATGGCATTGTATATGGCATAAAGATGTTCGTACATCTGGCGCCAACGGACAGAATGCATTAAAATTATAAGCATTGAACACTCCAAATGGTAGACAGTTACCTCCGTGAGTTTTGCCTATAATATCCACATGCTCTAAAGCTTTATTTTCTTCTATCATGCGACATTTATTCCAATATTAACGCTTTATTTCGGTTGAAGCAGTTTTTCTAATAGCCGTTTCTTAAACTTTTGTCCTACAGGTTTCTGCCGATCTGTGAGCCGTTTGTGATGGTACTCAGCTGACTGGACAGCAATCCTTGAAACCTTAAACGGTATGTATTCGGTGAAAAAAACAGCTTCCATGGTGGTGGATGTGGTGCAAAATATTCACGACACATTTTTATAACAAACTGCATCGATATCAAGTGGAATGGCAATGCAAATTAGTTCTGAACCCGATAGATAATGTAAAAGAAAGTTGATCCTAGCTAGAGGCACACATGTGTGAACTTATAATATAAGGACAAAACACGTTCGGTAAATATGCCTGCCAGTGGAAGAATACCGTAAATCGATTCGCTTCTCATCGCTTGGCAGTGGTTCACTATCATGAGGAAGTAATCCATAGTTGACTCACCTATTTCCCACCCCTCCATCGCGGAAGGGCTCTCCAGACAGCAGCAAGACCGGCTCCGCTAGGCTGCTGTGGGCCGGTATGTGTCAGGCTGCGATAGGGGTAGGCAGTTGCCGGGCTGAGCTAACGGCCAGACAGGAGGTCGTATGTCTGTTCGCAGTTATCGAGGGCAAAAATCAACCGTATCGCTCTCATTGTACCGAAAAGTGTACAGGTCCAAGTGGGCGAGAGAGGAAGAAAGATACAGTCGCGCTCTGGCGCTCAAATGGAAAACGGCGCGCGTGATGCTGGCGCCGCGGTAAATTAGAGCGAGATGCACGTAGACGTCGCGCATGTGTGAGTGCTTACGGAATGAGCAGCTTCGGTTTTGGTTAGGCGGCAGCACGCACACCACTAGCAGCAAACGGGCAAAAGATGACGTAAATGAGAGCACCTTCGATTCGTTGATTGCGGTAGTGGTGATGTCGCCAAGGTTGCTATTGCGGGGAAAAGCATTGTAGTAGTGTCGCGACGAACGCTGCAACGGTAATAATGTTGGTTTTTTCCCTTTCGAATATGCGGAGAGTAGTGAGTATTTCTAGCTAGCGCGAGTGTGTGTCTGTTGGGGAGGGCGCATTGCTAAGAAAAAGACGCTACGCTGCCGCCTGCAAGGGAAAAGTAAGCGACTGAAATTGTGATATTTCCGCGGTAAAAGTAGTTTCATTCCCGTTAAAATGGTGATTAAAGTGTTGCTTGCGGTTCAGGTGAACAGTGAATCGTGGAGTAGATGCGTTTTGAATCCCAAATGACGGTCAAATTGGAAATATTTGTTTAGATCTTGACCTTGAGTGTACATTGATCCCTCGCGTTTGGATGCTTGTAGGAAGTGTGCGCGGTTCTTTTTTCGCTTGTCGAGTGTCGTTGCGTTCCCTTCTTTCGCGCGCGTACCGCATCGTTGGCGACGTAGTAGGCCTACGTTGATGATGCGTTCGGTTGGTTCGCCGTGTGTGCGCCGCTTCTTCTCGTTTTCGTGCTGACTGTGGTGACTGGTGGTGTCGCAGCTGCTGAATTGCGCGCCTGTTTGCAGACTGCTTTTTGCGAGTTGTTCGTCGCTTTTTTGTCTCGCCGCGTCGAGACTGGTTTTGCAAGTGCCGTGAAGCAGTTTCTAAGTTGCTAATAAAAAGAAAAAAGACTGGCAAGTGTTTGTGCGAATGGGAGCGGCGGTGCCTGCTGCTGCGGCGTTTCCCATCGCTGATCGTCGGCTCCGAGCTAAGACCCTTTAGAGAGGATTCATTCGTGGGCATGCATGCTGGTAAAAATGTACGAAATGCTCACGGAAATTAACACTAAAGTAAAACACACAGCACATCCCAGGTGGCGGTGATGTCTGATGGTAGAACGCTCCCGGAACGGTTAGTACGAATTTTTTACTACCGTGTTGGTTAGACGTTACCGGAAACAAGTGCCATTGCCGCATCATATTCCTTTCGGTTGAATGGTGCTGTTTATTTAGCGAGTTTCTTCAAAACGTTATCACATCAAATACTGTGACCAACCTCATGACCACTGTTCCGTTGACCCTGATGTTCCGTTGTCACAGCCCTGCTAAAAGCCTGTAAACGGCGGGAGAATAACGTTGCAAAAAATAATTGAACATGCACAAATCTAGGGAAACATCGAGAAGTCTGTTATGAAAAATGTGGAGTGAAAATTATTATGATCTATGCGCTAACGAGGAATTCGGTTTCAGGCTTAGTCCAGACACTATGCAGCAGGGATCGGGATCGACAACGCCTACAGCAGCTCCGGTAAGAAACGTTTGCATTCTGTCACTTGGCTGCTCCGTGAATGGAGCGATGTTTCAAAATAGAAATTTCATTTTCCTTTGTATGCATGTTTTTTTCTTCAACATATTACAGCAGGCGAGCGTGCCTCCAGCGCCGGTATCAATCGACAACAACATGGATGATCCTCCACCGCGCAACGAACCCGCAGTCGAGCCGGTAAACGGTATCGTCCAACCGCCAGTAATGCCACCTCCCGAGCGGCCCGGTCGGCTTACGAATCAACTTCATTTCCTCCTGCGTACCGTAATGAAGGCTGTGTGGAAGCATCAATTCAGTTGGCCTTTCCAGCAGCCGGTAGATGCGAAAAAACTCAACCTTCCTGACTATCACAAAATCATCAAACAGCCGATGGATTTGGGATCAATCAAAAAGCGGTTGGAGAACAACTACTATTGGACTAGCAAGGAATGCATACAGGACTTTAATACAATGTTCACCAACTGCTATGTGTATAACAAACCTGGTGAAGACGTAGTAGTAATGGCGCAGACGCTGGAGAAATTGTTTCTAACGAAGGTCTCCTTGATGCCGAAGGACGAAACTGAGATGGAAGTTCAGCAACCGAAGGGTGGTAAGAAAAAGCCCCGTTCATTGGCTCCACCGGGAACGCTCGTAGGCAATACGTCGGTTACGGGGGCAGCAGCGGCCGCTGGTGTGGCCCCGAATGCCGCTATTGTTGCGGGAGCAAATGCTGTAGCTGCGGCTGCAGCGGCCGCAGCCGCCGCCAGAGCACGCCCTGGGTCATCTCTTGGTGCTGCCGTTTCATCCAGTGTCCCCCCAATCAGTTCTATTCCACCTGGTAGTGTGGGTCCTGCATCCACGGTCGTCGTACCGAGTGTCCCACCGATCGGTACCATGCCGCCCCAAACTGTGCCTGGTAGCACAAACACCACAACAACGGCCGGCCCAAATTCGGCCGTAGCCGCACTGGCTGCAGCAGCAGCGGCTGCAGCAGCTGCTAGCACTCCGCACAATCCCATGAGCAACCCGATCGGTGCACCGGTAGTCAATAAACCGACGGGACCGACCAACCCACCGTACATGTTGAACAGCTCGCAAGTTGGCATGGAAACAGTCATACCTCCACAGCAGCCTGCAAAAGTCAAAAAAGGGGTTAAAAGAAAGGCAGATACAACTACACCGACAGCAACTGTGTTCGATCCTCACTATGGCACGGCAATGGATTCAAATGCTGCCAAAATTGCAACCCGAAGGGAATCTGGTCGACAGGTAAGATAACAAGACACTATTCTACTTCTGTTTTTATATTTTATTTAACAATTGAAATAATAAGACGTCAAGCCAAATGGCTTCGACATTAAAATCATAACCAATGCTCAGTAAATGCATGTGTAGTTTATGTAACTACCGCTTTTCATGTCCTTGGCCTATATGAAGAGTCGCGAATCTGTACAAAGATAGAAATTAGAGAGGCGATGTTGTGAACCTCGTATTTCGATATTGTAGAAGGTCATAATCCTTTCGACAGAACGAAGAAGATGGAAACTATATCGTATGCGTTTGTCTTATGCTCTAAACAAATTACAGGATATCGTGCCGTATCAAACCTCCGCTTACCCTATGTCTCCAATGACGCATCAGGGAACAACTTCTTCGCAGTATCCGCCGAAAAACAAGGAAAAACTGTCCGACGCACTTAAATCGTGTAATGAAATTCTGAAAGAACTCTTCTCTAAGAAGCATTCAGGATATGCCTGGCCATTCTACAAACCGGTGGATGCAGAGCTTCTCGGACTGCATGATTATCACGATATTATCAAGAAACCGATGGACCTTGGTACGGTGAAACGGAAAATGGACAACCGGGAGTACAAATCGGCTCCGGAGTTCGCAGCGGACGTTAGGTTAATATTCACCAATTGCTACAAGTACAACCCCCCAGATCATGATGTCGTTGCAATGGGACGCAAACTCCAAGACGTGTTTGAGATGCGCCTTGCAAATATACCGGACGAACCGGTAAATAATGTGGCCCCGCATCATCAGGGCAAGGAAAGCGAAGCTTCATCCTCCAGCGATTCGAATGAAAGCGACGAAGAAAGTGAATCTGATGAGGAATGCGCTCAGAAGTTAAAATTGCTAGAGAAGCAGCTTCTCGAGATGCATGAACGTATGCGGAAGCTCACAGAGGAGGCGACTATGAAAAAGAAACAAAAGAAAAAATCCAAGGACAAGAAAAAGCCGATAGTTGCTGGTGCCGGAGCCGGTGCCGGCAGTAGTGCTAGTGATATTAAAACGGTGATGGATCCTCACGCCGGTTTGGGTCTGCCTCATGGCTCCGGCAAAGCAATGCATCAAATGTCGGGAGCCATGGTTCAGCCGTCGATGAGTGGACCGGGACCAGCTCCAGTTATGGGGGCTCCGGGAACTAAAGCTAAGGCGAAGGGTCAGAGAGCACCGAAGACAGGCAGTGCTGCCGGCGGGGCTGCACCGAATGCACCGGCAAAACGCGCTAAGAATGCTGGTGCCGCCGGTACTAGTGCTCCTCGAGCACCGAACAAGAAGAAAGCGTCACAAAATGTATCTAACTTTGATTCGGAAGAAGAAGACACTGCCAAACCCATGTCGTACGATGAAAAGAGGCAATTGTCATTGGATATCAACAAACTACCGGGTAAGTTTATTCTTTATGTGACATTTTTTCAATTTATTAATATATTGCTATTTTTTGTAAATGGCGTTTAAAATGAAATACAATGTTTTACGATTTCTTATTTGTTTATTTTTCTTGCATCAGGCGATAAATTAGGTCGAGTTGTGCACATTATTCAAAGCCGGGAGCCATCGTTGCGAGATTCAAATCCGGATGAGATCGAGATCGATTTCGAAACGCTGAAGCCATCGACGCTACGTGAGCTGGAAAGCTACGTGGCTTCCTGTCTGCGCAAGAAAACTCGTAAGCCTTACTGTAAGTTTCCAACTTAACAAACACTGCTACTGAGAGACACCGATCATATACACATACATGCATATCTATATTCATAAATATATAAAAACACAATTTTTGGGATTGTGTTCTTTTTATTTTCCTTCTCATAGTAACATTTATTAGTGTCTTAAAGATGCTTTAGATTTTGTTCATAATATAATTCACAGTTATCTGTTACTTTGTAAATTATGCATCTAATGCAGGACAAATTCACACATTTATTGACTTCTATATAGTATTTTACGTGAAATCCATAAAATGTATTCAATTAATTGATTTGTTTGCTGCAATTTGTATCATACACGAGGAAGCACATTTAGTTGTTGTTTTTGTTTCATTTGAGTTATTTGTATTAATTACATAATTTTTCTTTATTGTGGTTTATTTTTTGTATTATATTGTTAAACATATCTTCAAATTTTTACCGATTTGACAAATCATACACCAATCTGTATTGCTTTTTGAAAAGAAAGTCCAAATGGTTCACAAAAATGATCTACAATATTTGCTATCAGTAGTGTCTGTTAATTGGAAGATATATCTACTTTTTACTTCAATTCGTTTTTTTGTATGCTTATTTTAGAAATAGATTAGTATTCCAAATGTTTCAAATGTGTCGATGATAACGCCTTAAGAAAACGGAAGAATGATAACTGTCATGTTTATTCACAATAACTCCTTGTGAATTATTCTGTTTAATACTGCGTTATCATCGACGCATTGTTAATTTCTGCGTAGCAGATGAGTTAGTTTAGTAGAATCAATTCCTTTAAGGTTCTGGTTACTAATTTCGTTCGTCAGTAGTTTGTGATTAAAAATACATTTTTTATTTTAATATAAACGTAGGTTCAAGATTCTTTATTTTTCGAACGTTGATTCTGCTATTGCTTTGTCTATTAGTTTCTTTGTTGTACGATACTGTTTAGTATAGTCTATGTTAGTTTTTACAATGTTTCATTCGTTAATATTTTCATAGACAAAAAAGTCTCTGGTAAATCAAAGGAAGAGCAAATGATAGAAAAGAAGCAGGATCTTGAAAAACGGCTCCAGGATGTGACGGGTCAGCTTGGCACAGGAAAAAAGAACGCAAAGAAGGGTAAACTTTTTTGAATAATATTTAAACATAACTGTTGTTTTTTTTTAACCAGTCAAATATGAAAGTCGTAATTGCTCACTTATGATGAATGTATGTTTTTTGCATTGTTATTTTCACATGACCGTGAACATCGTATTTGGCATATAGACGAAGCAAACAAACAAGACGTCGCTCCATCCGGAGGTAATATGTCCTCTAGCAGCAGCTCCAGTGATTCCTCCTCGTCAAGTTCGAGCGATTCCAGTTCTAGTGATTCCAGCGACAGTGAAGCAGGTTAGGCAAACTATTATTTGTTCTTAAAATTTACAGAACTACAAAAATCAATCACAATTTTGTAGAGAACAACTGATAAAAGCATAAAAGGAGAATCAGTGACAGAAAACAATATAGATTTAGCTTGTTCTATTCATAAATGCATCTTAAACATATTTTGAAACGTGGGAGGGAGGGGTCAAGGCTATAACAGTTATTTATGAAAGTCAATCGTAGAACACATATATACACCCATACACACACCACAAACAAACACTAGGCCGAAAAGTATTTTTCCCTTCGGTTTTATGTGACGATGTGATTCTTGCTTGCTGCTGCAGAATGTTTAGGATAAAATGAAAAGTTCAAAACAATGAACTGTTTTAAGTACGATCTGCTGAAAGGTTGGTTTCAGATTGTAAAAAAATGCTAACCTAATGTGTTGATGGACAAAATGGACTAGGACGACCATTGGTGCAGAAATGGTCATGTGAGGTGTTAAATGCGTTACATAAACTTTTTCAACAAATTAATGCAACCTTTCGGTTCGACGGCTTTTTGAGCATGTGTACTATATATCCTGCAAATGTTTTACATGATGTACGTTGCAAAAAAACCGCATTAACACATAATTTATTACAGGAAAATTGGATAACAATAATTGATATCTCATGTGTTCTTCAAAACAGTAAATTCAAACAGCAAAAAAAGTTAGCATGTTTTACAAATTTTAATTTCTAAACACATGATAATTAGTTGGATTTTATAATATTATCATATGATGATGATGATGATGATGATGATAATTAAAATAGTCTTTAGCATGATAACATGGTGCCATCGAGGCGTCAGACGATAAATAGGTAGATAATACATACATATGAATGTATAAATCATTAATCTTCATATTAACAAATCGGCAGGCGTGATTGTGTCTAGGAAAGGTGTGTGAGTTTTATGTTTAATAAATTGTCATCCATCTGGGATCGTAAAATTGTGTCTCAGGAGTGTTCTTAGATTGAACGAGATGTGTAGTTGAGGAATTTGATAACTGAAATTTGATAGATTTGAGCAGTCTCTATCGAAAATGGAAATTTCAATCATTGCAGTATGATTCAATAATAATATTACACATATGACAAACCAATCATGTATTACGAAAAGTATGTGACATGGAGGTGGATTTTCAAACTATAACGAATATTTATTTTGAAGTTTTAAAGAACGAATGACACTGTCTTACGAAAACTTCTAAAGATTGTTTTGAATTTTGTACAATTATTCTGTTGATATTTCGTTCAATCTGAAAACACTAACGCACCATTCATTTCAGCATCATAATAACAATCATGGTGGAATGAACACATACTTGCAGCAGCTTATAAGTTTGATTACTAGTTTTCTTTGCGATTACTAGTTATTTTCATTGCGAGTTATTTGTAACATCAAATACAATCACATGCCAGATGATACATTTTTTTCAATTTGAATGTCAGTCATCAAGGATGTGTATGATTAAAATAAAATTGAAGATGTGGATGTTCCTAATCAGATCGAATATTCGCTGCTGAAATGGAATATTTGGTTTTTTATAACGTTTCTCAATGGATTATACAATTTTTGCTAATAGCAAATCAATTGTACTGCAATCATCATCTACGTTCCACAATATTTCTTATGGTCACTATAGTTTAACGTGTAGTCCATAACAACTATGGGTCGTGTGCTCACGAATCTGTTAAAGTTAGATAGAAAACAAACAGTTCTACTTGAGAAAGGCATACGTAAGCATTCTTTTAGTCATTCATTTCGTATATTTCATATTAAGTTTGTTTTATTTATGGATACAAATGTGAACAGATAACAACAAAGCAGAGAATAATGGTAATAAATATGAGAACGGTATTGCATACATATATGTCACTAAACAAAGGCAAGATTTAATCTTTAAATAAGGGGTTAACAAACAAGAGGTGTTTTAAACAGTGACATTGGTGTAGCGATTTTGGTATAGTAACTAAGCATGAAAATCAAACTAACAAGTTTGTTCACCAGATCGATTACCCAATTGTTAAACGTGCAATATACGAAACTCTTCAGTAGTTCATTCCGTTTGGTAATGAGTGAACAAACAGAATTCCCTTTAAAGTATCGGGCCAAAAGTATGTAGTTGGAATTACTGTCGGTCTAGTTAATCTACTGACAGTTATTATTTATATCTTTCAAACACGTTCTTTGAAATTACGTTTTTGAAAAGAGAAAGCAAGCTACTTTCATGTGTTAAATATTCTAAAAAGATGATGTGAAATTTTGAATGTTTTACATTTTGAAGTTTTAGAAGCAATTATGGTGTTATTGACGCTAATTTGTTTCTACAATCAGACAAGGTTTGTACGTTTACACTCACATACGGTGGATGAGAAATACAATGAATGATTTCCTTTCTTACTATCTGCTATACATACTTATTATTTTGTGTTCTTGAAAGCGTTTGGTAGTTCAGGGCGTAAATTGAGAGACAGAGATTCATCACTACAAGGCCTCGTAATATATTGTCATAACATTAAAACAATGATGTTTTCAAATGGAATTGTTTTTTATTTATATGACAATTTCTGCAAGTTTATTAGATGTTTCATTATACATTCATGGTCGGTGCTCTTGTCATTTGTCGGTTATACTTACATGAAATATCATGTATCAAAAAACATGAGTTTATACAGCAAAATTGTTGGTTGTTGAAATTTGATCTTTAAAATATATCAATCCTACGATGTAGCATCATTACCGATGTTAAAAAGAAAGCCTAGTTTTTAAAGATTTTTTTTTAGAAATTCTCTGTGAAGAAAGAGAAACCAAAAAGTTAGTCTTTATTTTCGCTCTAATTCTTGCTCTTGCTAACTCCACTTGCTTTTTTTTCACGCACAGAATGTATTGAGAAGAAGAAAATAATATACTGAAAATTAAAAGGAATTAATTATTGTTAATAATATAGTTGAAATGACAATCAAAAAAGAAAGAAAAAGGAGGATGTATAATGTCAGCGATCTATCTCAAGCAGGGTACGACTATAATTGTAAAGAGCGAGTCCGACTGTTTTTTCACGTAAATTTGTCAAGTTCTACGCAATTCGAGCAGAGGCAAGTACATATTTGTCAAAATATTTTTTGTCTTCGTTCTCGTGGAAGAAGACTGCCCAGTCATACCCTGAATTAGTCTTGGGCGGAACTGGTTCACGCTCCTTATCCATGTCCAATGTTATCTGGATCTTCTTTTGGAGGATCAAAAATCCCAAAGCAAATCTGTTGGGCAGGAGCATATTGAACTCCGGAGTCTGACCTACCTAACTTAGCCTGAGCAACAACCATTGCACATCTCATGATGTTGACAAACTCAACAGACTCTGGCATGATTGCATTCTTGGATCTTGTTTGGCTCATGTATGAGCATTTGGCTCAATTGTATGAGCATAAATATGCAATGATTGATTGATATTCATTGATGTTGCACTCTTATGGCCCAATTTCATTGATTAAAAATATGGACCATAACTATCTTTTTTCTCATATTCGTTGAGCTCATTGACGATTCTCTCGATGTCATTTGCACATGCACGTTCCACACCCACCCTGGTAGGGACGGTTGTTCCCAGCGATTTTCACTCCAAAACTTTCCCAGTCCTCTTCGTCGTTTTTCGTATTATTATTTGCCATGGCATGATATATCATGTAGATAACACCCACTCTTGTGGGACAGGTTTTGCGGCCAATCCTTTTGCAATGTGACCTGAGATTTCAACTTCCCCCTCTATGATAGCGAAGCCTGGCTTTTTCTGATCATTCTTCTCAAAACAAGTTCCAGAGTATTCATCCATCGATTGAGACAGGGTTTAATTTTCAGTATATTATTCTCTTCTATTGAATACATTATGTGCGTGAAAAAAAAAAACTTATCGCTAACTCCTGCTAACTCCAATTTCTTCTCTTTACAAACGGACGGGGCATGCTATGATGAGGAGAGAATGCTATAGCGAACACGGCAATCTATGACGATCATGGCATGCTATAACAACAGATGTTGAAAATATAAAATTTGTTTTTGCTTCAATGAATTAAATTAACAAAAGAATTCAGGTTCATTCAACATAAACACATTGAAAAACATGTTTTAAGTAGCTAAAAAAACAACATGAGCATAGAGCGTCCCATTCAACGTATGTGTTGTTTGTTTCATGAAACATGTAATATTTGCTAAAGGCTGCATATTGGATTAGAGCGGAAATGTAATCCAAAAACAAATTGGTTGCAAAGAGTTAACTCTAAGTGATGAAATGGTCAACATTTTCCCTGTTCTAGAGCAATATTTTAAGAAAATTACAGCAAGGGAAATAGTTTACAGCACTTAGTTTAGTATTATTTTCCATGATAATTATATTATATTTAAATACATAAAAATTCCATAATGTATCACGTCAGCAAACCCTCCAATAGAATTTAAATGTATCAGTAGTTCTTGAACGATAACATTTTTAAAGTTAGGTATGTCGATTTATATACATATAGAATCGTATGTGTATATACAACATATATGATTTTATTCGTCATTGTATTCTCCTTTATGTTACTTTTTATTTTGCTTTTAAACAAATCTTCAACAAATTTCTCGTGTAAAAAGTGTAATGCGATGGGGCAGCCAACAATTAAATCGTGTTTCTATCATCGTTCGTTTCGCGTTCACGCGTTCGGTAGTGTATTGTTGTTCGCTTGTGTGTCCAAGTATTGAAAAACAACAGTTAAAAATAGAAGCACAAAACAGAAAACCAAAAGAGGAAAAAAGTTCAATCCGTGCGAATGTATGCATATACATCCTGTTTACTCTAAATTCTACCGAGCTACACCAGTACTTCCAATTGCGAAGAAGGTATGTGTTTACTGTAAATTCTATTAAACTTTCTTACGAAATCAGAATGCGTTTATTATACAATTCAATAGATCAATCATTGTTTGATTGATAATCATGAATAATCAGGACGATGTAATAATAAAAGCTAGAAAAATGATAAAATATGATTTCAATATATTTATCATTATCTTTTGACCTGTTCAATTTACAACGTTTGCCAGTTAAACATATGGTTTGTCTTTTCGAGGTAGGATCCCGTGATAATAATACACGAATCTAGGATTTAGAATAGTAAACATATTCAGAATCAATGTTGAAAAAAGAATGCCTAATGATATTTCTGTTCATGAACATTAATTGCGAACTATTTTTGATTGATTGCTGTTAAAATCAATTTTAATTATTACAATAATATTTTTGAACACTTTTGAATGTTTGTTAAGTCCCATTCTATGTTTTCAATACTTCAGATTTACTTTTATAAATCGGTTTATTTTGATAATCTTGCGAAAACGATTTTGAAGGGGTTTAATCTTTATCACTATCAATATTGCTTATGTTTGTTTTGAATAATTAAGAAGCAAAGAAAATACGAGCTTCTATGAAACAAAAATGTATACTTCAATTTGAATGTTCAATCAACACTAGTATAGGCAAAGATTGGTAACAAAGCTTGATCAACATATGCTACGGAAACATTGTCATAGAAAGCATTTTATTAATTTTTACAACGTAGAAGAAAATGATTCGAACCAATAGTTAGTATCTTAGTTCAGAAAACAAGAATGCATTTAATTACATCTCTGTTGGGCTTTAAGAAAATATACTGAGATAATAGTTTTTGCAAAGACAATTTTCGGCTAGATTTAAGATTTTCCTATCCTTTGAAAGGAAAATGAATTTTTGCCAGTATATAGATAAAAAACTATCAAATACATCATTCGATCGCAAAAAATAACTAAAAGAGGGTATTAAGGGTATTGTCAGCCTTTTGTTATATATCGCATAATCATTCATGATACGACGTAAGTGGCTTGACAAGTTAGTTACGGAACAATCTGATTCCTTTACTTCAAATTTTCAGGATAATTTTTAAACGGAAAGTGCGATAGATATGAACATGCATTCATGTTTTGCTTATAGATCCAAAAAAAGAATCGACGATTCGGCTGTTGGCAATGCCAAAATCCATTACACATTGTTTGCACGTGAAAGAAGATAATTAGCTTGTTCAAATAAAGCTACTATCATTAATATTTTTTATTATGTCTTTTGGAGGAAATATTTGTCTTGATAAATTTTAAGTTGTGTTTGCTTTCGATTTATATGATACTTTTTGTTGTTGAAACGGAAAAAATATGCCTTATTGCAGTTCAGCAGAAATAAGAAAACGCATTGCAATGCAACCGGTTGGAATGTCAGCTCACTATTTTCTGTATCATTTTCATATTGCCTCTGTCTCTTGATTTGCGTTGTTCACTCATTTGCTAGGTTTTTGAGTAGGTGATCAACGACATGTATCTTAATTAAAAAACAGAAGATACGACACTTGATTTTTAGAAAAAGGGATAAAAAATTGTAATTGCCGAAGCAAAATTAAGTAAGGCAGCTGCTGATGGAATGTAGAGTAAACGAACAGCCGGATATCAAACTATGATCAAACTAAGTATGAAATAACGGACAATCCCTTGCTGTAAATAAAGCAAGGAAACTGTTAACGATGCTCTTCATTGTACTAAAGAATCGAACATTTCTCTTCTGTTTCTGGTAATATACAAGATACAATTTAATTAGGTCTTTGCCTGTCTTAGTTTCCATAAGAAGTATTTGGGGACAATTGAAGCATTATAAATTTCATTGGAATTCGTTTGCAGATGGTAATCAAAGAGAAACAGACAGTAAAATGCAATACATATATCATAAACATATTTTATTCTATCAAAAATATAAAATGTGAACTGAAAACAGTTTCCTTATCGTACAAGAGTTAAATATTTAAGAGATTTTTTATGGTCACTTTTAGTTGTAGCTTTCCGTTCGAATGCAAAAAAAAACTTATCGCACTAAAATGTGTAAAAGATAAACACGAAGGATATTTTTTTATCATTCAGCAATTACCCACAAAATGAAATAATGATGTGTAATTTAGTGTCGTATTGCCAAGGCCGAACAAAGCAATCGAAGTGTTGTAATGAAGAGTCAAGTAAATCGGCAAGAGGATCAAATCAAGCATAAGCAAACATACTCGAAGCACGCGATGTTGTTCTTACCTACCCACATGATGAATCTAAGATGTTCGAAATGCTTTGTGAAAATAAAAGTCATGTTGTTTATTTCAAATCACGATAAATGTCATATACCATTATGTTTATGACGCGTCACAAAAAATAATGGTATGTGAAACGTGCATGTTATGTTCTTATTTTTATATTGACTTCGTAAAATAATTGAATATATATAATCGTATAGCCTGAAACCATGTAAGAAGATAGCCAGGTGTACATTTATCTTCACAGTTTTCCGGTTTTCCATTCTTGTTCATAGTATGTGGCATAACCAACATTATAAAATAAATGGAAAATAAAAAATATGTAAGATGTGGAATGAATGAATATAACATGTTAAGACGGTAGTACCATGATGCGAACGAAAGTTCTTTTCTTAGCTAAACTAAAATTTAAACAAAAAGGACATGTGGAAGCGCTCTGATTGAAATGTGAGCAATACATACATGGTAAAAAAGCTAGGTATATTAGACTAGGCTTATCGTTTATTCTCGTATAAAGGTTGAGTCGAAAGTGAGATTAAAAATGATTTAATGCTACTGACAAATAACAAAAAAAATTTCAGTGAATGGAAAATGAAGCAGAAAAATGGCACTAGTAAAATGTAGTGAAACGATTTACAATTCTGCTTTGTTCAATATTTTCGTACCACTGAGCAAGTAATGGGTTAGCAGTTCTTCGGTTCGGTTCATGTAGCATGTCATACACTTTTGTCGGAATGTACAATGAAAAGGATATGACAGCTTAAATGATATATTAACTGGCAAACGCGATGTATAGAAGAAGATTGAACATATACGATAAGCAAAAACATAAATGCGGAAAAATTAAAAAATACAAAAAAAAACTAAAAGTAAATGGAAATCAAGCATTATAATCGTAAACAACTTGAACTTCAAGAAGAAAAAGAAAATATATATAAGTAATAAAAACTGAAAAGTAAATATGACATATGTGCAACTCTTTTCACTGTCGGTTGGACCACTTCTTTAGACTAACGATGGACAGGTTGACAACTACTGGCAAATGAACGGTGGCAGAAACTTTACCAGCAGCATACTGAATCGGCATGGATGTCCAGAATACTGTAGCGATATTTGTGCGGTGTTGTATCTTTATCGTTTGTTACTTAGCGTTACCTCTTTTCCTCTCTTCGGTTTGTAAATTATTGAAAACGATGGTTGGACGCGATTTTGTTGGCTGTACCAATATTGCAAACGTTGGCTGGTTTTCCTTAGTATATTGTGTAGGAGGTAGGTTCTTGGGAGGGGCAAATGGTATAGAAGTGAATTTTAAAATCAGCAACGAACGAACAACGATGAAACATTGCAACTTGACGAGAAATTTGTTGAAGAAACTTCCGGCTTACGTTTGGGATAGATAAATTTCTACCCATATGGTGATGGCAGGTATTTATTAATGAAAGCAAAGCAAAAAGTATGTCAGAATGGCTAAAATACTTTAAGCGCCACATTATGGTGCACTTCTTTATTTCTATACTCGATTTTAAAATGTATTATATTGCAGAAACAGGAACTCGACCACCTCGTAAGAAAAAGAAGGATTCGTCCTCTCCAGTTGCGTCCTCGAACAATCACTCAAATACGGTAAGTAAGCAATTCTGTTAGTTGTAAATGTTTGAAATGCACCCTTTGGCTACTCCTTCTGATCCAAAACGATTCCTTCCGCTCCCAAATATAGGCAATTGCAATGCCCTTAGAATGCAATTTTTCTGTGTCTTACCAACTGGACATGTTCGTGTTAGTTCATTTGTTTTAAACCCAAATAGCCATATTTTTTTAGTATTTTACGTTTACACTATTATTTGGTTTGAAAATGAAGGTTAACATGTCCATGGGGTTCAGCAACTTGGCGAAACATAAAATGTGTATGTAAGAATTGAATGCCATTGTACGCTGATTATGCTTCACTGTCATTTTTGTGCTGTGCATGCTGGGTAGATTCGGTAAAGTTCGTTTACATATCACTGGGAGATTTGATACCTTTGTGAAGTCGTCGTATTCAATTTGGGTTGAATCTTTTAACTACTACGATGGCTTATCTGCGATAAGATATCAGATAAGGTCAGATAGATAGATAGAAATTTACCGAATACTTCACAACACTATAACCAAGTTGTTTTAAATTTAACTTGCTTGCAGTGGATTGCCATGGGTGTATTTTAGTTTTGTTGTCATATGACTTCACCGAGCATGTAAATTGATTTTCATTTCTTACCCTGAAACCATTTCCAGTCCTCCGCTCCAGCCACCGCATCAACACCATCGGTAACGGCAGCGGTATCACAGATGCTACCGAGTGCTGCTGTCAGTAACACAAATACCACCTCCAACACTACCATTAATATTACCACGAACAACAGTTCAGCCACCATCACACCACTCCCGAGCGCCGCCGCGCAGCAACCGCAACATAATTCGATTGGAAGTGCGTTGATTCCGGGAGCACCTGCTATGCAGCAGCACTCTCAAATGCAGCTACAGCAGCCACAAAAGTCGTCAAGTCAGCAACCCATTATACCACCCCAACTACCATCCCATTCCTCGTCCACGTTGACATCTTCGACTGCCTCATCAACATCTGGGACTGGTAGCTCCATAACTAGCGTGGCCGCAAGCACTGTTAATGCAACTAACAACACTTCGTCCAGCATTGCCGCTAACAGTACGGTTGTGTCATCAAGTTATGGGGGAAATGGTGGAATACTCGGACTGTCGCTGACTGGGACATCAACTTCAGCAACGTCAGCCTCCAGCTCGGTAGCTGCACTCTTACAAATCCCTACATTGTCACAACAGCAACCAATGTCCAACGCCGTGCCGAACCCGCTAATGGCTGCAACAAGCGGTGCCCTTGGTGGTTCTGTCAGTACCAGTAGCGTTAATCAAAGCATCAACAGCGGTGTTAGCGGGAGCTGCGGCGGCGTCGGTGGCGGTAGTGGCAGTAGTAACAGTGGAAGTCTCACTTCGATCGGTAGTAATAACAATCAAAACTCTCTACCACCTCCCATACCATCACCCAACACCACCACCACAACAACTACCAGCACGATGATACCTGTGAATAATAACGCTTTGATCACCACCAGTACTAGTAGTAATCAGAGCAGTAGTGCTATCTTGAATAACTCCATCACTGTTACGCAGAACCAGCAGCAAACAGCAGGAGCCAGCGCAAACGGAATCCCCTCAATTCATGTTCCAAGTCTCCCTACGTCATCCAGCTCTAGCGTAAGCACCACGAATGGCAACGACAGTGGGTTGAACACAAGCAACGGCCTCATAAACAGCATGCTCGGGCTGCCAGCGACGTCTCAGCTGGCAACGAGCCTGGCTGCGATGAGCAACCTCGCTAGTATGGCAGGTGGCCTACCGCAATCGTTGCAGATATCCCAAAGTCAAATGATGACCAAGCAACAGATGCACGGACAGCAACCACAGCAACAGCAGCAGCAACTGCAGCAACAGCAGCAGCAACATCACCTGCAACATGGGCAGCAGCTTAATCAACAGTTCCGATTAGGTGGTTCTGCTGGAAACGGGCTAGGAGGACTGGGTGGCAGTTTTATTGATCCACTTGAACACACCTTGAACTCATTCGAACAATCGATCAAAACGGAGCCCCTCGGATTGAACCTGTTAAACGATATGAATGTGGCACTGAAACAAGATCTCACTGCTAGCATGCAGCAGGGTCTGTTGTCGGCAAATATGGACTTGTGCATGGCGCTTCAGAATCAGTTGCACTCGAGCACTAACGGTTTCGTAAACGAGTTCAACAGTAGTAATGGACCGTTAAATGGTGGTGCCGGTGCTGGGTTAGGCCTCGGCGCCGCTGGCATGGGCCAAATGGTGATGAATTCGATGGCATCCACTGCCGCCAACACGGCTCTGATGGGCGGTGGTATGTCGTCGATATTTGATCCGCTGCAAAATTTCATACGTCCTGGTGGTGCTGGTGGCTATCACCAGCCGACCGCGGTTGGCGGAGGGGTTCCGGGAATTGCAGGTTTGGTGACGAGCGCGAGCAACAGTAGCAACGGCGTCAGTCTTGGAGCCAACAGTGTTATCGGCGCCATGCACGATCGTTCAATCGATCTAACTCAAGCCGGTAATGGAAACAACAGTGCGCTTATTGGAGCAGGCGGTTCAAGCGTATCCGGAATGATACCGACCGGAAATGGAGGAAGCGGTTTGATGACGATCAAGAAAGAAGAACCTGGGGTCGGTGGTGGTAAATTCATGTTGACACCGAAACCGATCGAAGATCTGTTGATTAATCCAAACGAAAAGAAGATGGGTAGCACACCGCCGCCAGCAGATGTAAAAGGAAATATAGCGAACGCATTTAACAAGACACAAGAGTCCAAGGTGGCTTGGTCGACGCTAATTACACCGGGATCACCGCAGAGTACGCCAACTTCGAACAAAGTGAAGCCCTCCATGGACTCATTCCAGGCGTTCCGCAACAAGGCAAAGGAGAAGCAAGATCGTTTGCACCAGCAGGAGCTTAAACGATCGCAAAAGGAGCAGGCAGAGAAGGAACTGAAGCGTCAGCAGGAGCAGCAAAAAATAAAACAAGAAGAGATAAACAATGGAAGGTAGGTATAAAGGGCATTCGATAGTCGCGGATGCAATAACAGGACGACGGGTCATTTTAATAATCATCTGTGTGATGTTTTCAGAAAATTGACAATCGAACCAGTTCCGCCACGAGTTGTTGAAGAGATAAAAGCGTCGCCACAGGGAAGCCCTTCACCGGGAACACCCACTACTCCGCACGCTTTGGATCGTTCAGCAGCAAAACGGGCAGAGCTACGTCGTATCGAGCAGGAAAGACGGAGAAGGGAAGCGGTAAGTGATCAAAAGCTGACATGTTTTTACATCCTAAATACAACGGCACATTCTTCTCTCCTTCCTTTCTCCATGGCACATAGATGGCTGGCCAGATAGACATGAATATGCAAAGCGATTTGATGGCCGCCTTTGAAGAATCGTTGTAGGAGGTTTCGGTGCGTGTATAGATTAAAAAAAGTCCTAGACCGTAACAAATACAGCGATTGATCAATGTTTCGAGCTATCAAAAGATTGAATCATTTTCAACATATAGACTAAAAAAAGATAGCAATGCAACTTGGCGATTCTGTGCCACGGGATCATACCTTTATGTTACTTTCGTGAGCACATCTACTGCATCTGAAAGTGCGTGGAGCGCAAGTTTGTGCACATCAATGAGAGCGTCGGTAGCTAAAAGCCCTTACCAATCAGTAGCGTTGTTACCAAAAAACGCGTACGCGTTAAACCACCGAATCGTAGACAGTCTTGTTGAAAATCGTTGCATCTGTTTGTGTTGATGTTTGTGGTACTAATCGTGCGATGTACTCACTACAGATATACACAAGTACCGGGTGTAGTTTATGGTGTTCATTGATTCCATTGTGCGTGTTGTACGGAACCATGAGAAACAAAGTCGTGCATGGGAAACACAAGATGTTCGTAATGAAGAAACGACTCAACACTATAACGGGTGGCCCATTATATGTTTCTACGGTAAGGAAAACAGTCACGTCGACATAATCCCTTCCAGCTATGTGCGGGATGCTTTGATGTCGTCAGTATGGTTTATTTTTTCTCCATCTTCGTGCGACAAGCAGTACTGCTTTAGGATTTGAAATATGAACACGCGAATGTGTTACGAATAGACATACCGGATTTTGGAAGACGAAAGTTTTTTGAATTTCCTGTATACAAACAATCAAACGATCCAATCATGCATTGGATATTGATTAGCTATTAAGTGAAAAGTGTAGATACCTTCCATGCTCAAGGAAGGAAAACGAAATACTAGATGGAAGCAAGAAAAAAAAATACACGTTCAGCATTGGCATAACGCACGACGGGCCCTGGTGGAAGGGGCGGGCGCCATGAAGAATATGCTAATGCGTATGAATTCTTTATCAGTTGTGATATATAAATTAAAGGTAAACAAAAAAATAACAACAATATTAACATTGAAATGATCACGATAAAAACAATGTCTGTAAAAAGTATGTAATGAATAGACAACTTACAAGTACGCAATAGTGTCTGTACTTTTGTATGTGTCATTATGAAATATATTCGTTGTAGATATAATTTTATCCGGTAGAAATAAAACCTTTGTAGTTGTGCAGTGCGTGAGGAGGGGAAGAATACTTCCTAATAATAAATGTTAGAAAAGAGAAAATCATTTACAGGTGATTTTCTGATCACGTCACGATCACCACGATCATTGATTACGATTGTATCATATTTGTGTAAAATATACTCGCTATTTTGACGACACACCCTTCTACTTCCTTCTACAACGTGTTTTCCCGATGGATGTAGAGCAAGAGAATCCGCTCTTGGTCTCAACAAATTGATGCGTAACATTTGATCAATATCAATTGGAGATGAATCATAGATAACAGTTGACTGACAATGTAGGTGAACCGTGTTAAAGGAATATAGCTAAGCCAAAAATGGAAGACAATGAAGCTTCGTTAAAAAAAATGTACGGTGGACTGAGCTATAATAGAGCGACAGGGCATAACATCAGCTTGTTGATTCGTTTATTTTTCACTTTCACTGTTCAAAAATTGCATTCGTGTATGCCACAATCGTGCTGGTAGTCTATCGTTAATTTTCTGTATGCAAACAAGCAGTACTACTGACGTAGATTCAAAAAGAAAAAAGCAATTATTGATCCGTAAACTGTCCAAAAGTGATTGCTTCTTGCAATGAATAGTATTGCGCCTAATAGTGTGTAAATGCTAAGAATTTTTTTAGTAGGAAAAAACAGCATAAAATAGTAATGTGGCAAATTTTTTAAAACTATCAAGGAAATAATGGTCAATTGTGAGCCATACGATACCATTTTTCCCAACACGACGATGCACAAGGTCTGAAAAATAAATGAATACGTTCTGAGGATTTAAACAACCGAGAATAAAAAAGTTTGTTTTGCAGTTTTCTTTTTCTTACTAGTTTACCAACTTTATTTATGTAATGTAGTTCTCTGCTAAAACGATGACCAAATTTGTGCAGAGTGAAATTTTTTTAATGAAAGCGTTTTGACCCGGGTCTGTAGAATCACACTTATGGATTTATGGTTCATGTTAGCGCTTGTAAAAAATTAACTTTGTTTGAAACACGTGGTCGGTTATGATGTTCATTTGTAACGTTACATGTAGGTGGAAAGTAAAAATGTAAAGCATTAAAAATAGCTAACAATCTTTGACTAGCGTAGCGTATTCTGATAACACTAATTTCATATCGGATGGTGCATTACACTGCTGCCAAGGATAGATGTGTGGAATTGTAAATAAGAAAAAACATCCTTGCAATGAAGCATGTTGTTTCTTCATCGCTGGTACCATTCTGATGAAATAAATGGTCACCCAAGCAGAATTTGCCAATGGTGATGGCGACTGTACTTGTGTCAATACACGTAATCGGTAAATTGGTTTCTAAAATCCACCTAAAGAATTTTTTCAACACTAGCGGTGATGTGGGGAATGTGGGTGTGCTTGTTTACGGAGTTTCCGTTCACAGAAGAATGCTGAAGATAGTTTCGCTTCATTTGGATCATTTAGATGTTACATATGTTCGATGCGTATAGTTGAATCAAACAGAAAAAGGTTTAGATTTCCGTTTAATTTAGTGTCAAAAAGAGTATTAATAGTTTTGTAAGTTAACACAGCTAGAAATACGGAAAGCACGTTGATTGGTATTGCGGTTCGAATGTAGGTAATTTAAGCTACAGCAAGAAATTTAAAATAAATATTGTAACTACCGTTGTAGTGTAACATAAACTCTAGCATGTAAGCAAACGACATGAAACAGGATGCACGGTATAAAGTGCACTAGTGCATCGCGACAATGCACAACGAATTACCAGGACGCAAGTGATGTGTTAAACATGATCGCAATGGGACAGTATGATTAGCTAAATGTTCGTAAAAATGCAAACTAAGGCAAATACAGGATGAGGGAGTAAATTAGAACACGGGACAGTATACATATTTTTTTCCTACATTTAATGGTGAGCGGTAGACGTTTCTTGGCATCCCATAGAATATCATCGCAGTTGAAGGAGACTGTTCGTTAAGGTAAAAGTTACATGAGTAAGTGAATTGTACACGATACTGTCCTTTGAAATACATTAAAAAACCAATAAATTTGAATGGACCTTTTCTTTTTTTACGGAGCACCTTCATGATTGGAGCAAAAAAGTAAGTAAAATATTAGCCAAATAGATTCAAACAACTAAAATAAGTGTGATACTATTACTTTGTTTCTTATCCAACGTAAGAAATACAATCACAGCATTAGAGCATTTTTTTTGAAAGTAAATTAATCAAAATCAATTGTTTCACAATTATTTTTTCTGCAAATTTTAAATGTTGGTATAATAAGTTAGTATAAGCATTTAATGCATTCGTACAGTAAAAACACAACTTCTTCGTTCGTGGTACGATAACGAATACGAAGGGCGATAAAAATAAAAGTAATAATTTGAATTTCCTGAGTCTTGAATTGAAAATCATATAGTGAAGAGACGGGTGCTAGCAAGCAGAGTTAAATCAAACTCTTACATCATGTACTGTAAACTGTCGAGAAGAAAAAATACCGCGACATATGTCAATGAGAATTTGATGTCTGGTACGGACATACCATTATAACGGTAGCAAAACAGTTGCCGGCTGCCGGTTCATTATTAGGTATGGTCGTTATAAATATTATTTCTATCCGTGATACATTCTTGTAAGCTGATTTGTAATAGTTTTATGTAAAGAGGATATGTGAAGCATGAGTTTTGAAAATGATGATTTGGATGCAGAGCTGGCGTGCTCTGCCGAACAAGCCGAACAAGAGGTGGAATCAATCGTCGAAGCCAAGGAAGATACGGCTTTAACGCAGCTGGTGGACGCCGAGGAGTTTCTCGCATCGGAAGGCGTTGCTCTTCTTGAGTATGAGAAGCAGATGTTTTTTGATCTTTTGCACTCGGATGCGCTGGTCGTTTGTGCAAAGTGAGTAATGGGCATCATTCTCTGTGAGTAGCATAATGATCTAGCAAAACCATTTTGTATTTTAGAGGTATCAGCTATGAGCGTGTGTTGCTCAATCTGCTTAAAATTTTTTGCGATACTTCCACGCTTGTCCTGGTGGTGAACTGTTCGGAAAATGAAGAGCAGTACTATAAAACTCACCTCGAACACACCGAACATATACACGAGTCGGCTAAAACATCAGCGGAAAGAGAACGTGCATATCTTCAAGGTGGCATCCAGTTCATAAGCACTCGCATTCTTGTGGTTGACCTACTAAAGAAGCGAATTCCGATTGAACTTATCACGGGAATGTTTGTTGTGCGGGCTCACGAAATAATTGAATCATGCCAAGAAGCCTTCGCGTTGCGGCTTTATCGACAGCGCAATAAGGTGGGATTCGTAAAGGCGTTTTCGCGTAACGTGGAAGCGTTTACTTATGGCTTCGGACACGTCGAGAAGGTGATGCGCAATCTGTTCGTGAAGGAGCTATTTATTTGGCCGCGGTTTCATGTTACTATCCAACGGTCGCTGAAACCATACGAACCCACAGTGGTCGAGATACAGATTCCCATGACACAAAGCATGATCCTGCTTCAAACCAATCTGCTCGAACTGATGAATTACCTGGTGAAGAGCATTAAAAGTTTGAACCGATCCGTCGAACTACAAGAGGTAACGGTGGAGAATTGTGTTACAAAAAAGTTCCATAAGATATTGCAGGCCCAGTTAGATACAATCTGGCATCAGCTAACATCTCAAACGAAATTGATCGTGGCCGATTTGAAGGTACTGCGTAGCTTGATGATGTACGTAAAAACATGCATGTCGTTATCTGCGAACGTTTCTGTAATCGAATCGATACCTTGTTTATTTTTTATAGATCTTGTCTATACGGAGATGCCGTTTCGTTTTATGCACTGCTCAAACGCTATCGCACGACCGAATACGTTCTCAACAATTCGGGTTGGACAATTCTAGAGCCGGCCGAGAAAATATTTACTGTTGCAAAGGAGCGTGTATTTAACAGAGAAAATGGTGAGCATAATTAGTATTGAAAGCAAGCAACCTGGACCTACAGTGAAGGTGTTTTAATTTTCAGAGTTCGAACCGGAGCTATGTCCAAAGTGGAAAGCCTTATCGGATGTGTTGCGGGTGGACATTCCAAACGATATCAAGGAAACGTCTCGGAAGATTCACAAAAAAGAGGAGCGACAAAAATATCTTCAACAACAGGTGAAAATTCTCATTTTATGCCAAGACTCGCGAGCATGTTATCAGCTGAATCAGTTCCTAACGCAAGGCCCTGAACGCTACCTGTTCTACCAAGCCATGAAAAACGACATATCGGTAGCGAAGCTCGCGGAACAATTCAAACACATCTCCACTGAAGGGCTGGATATGGCTGGTTTTAAGATTCAGGAGTTCGAGCCCCTGCCCCGTACGAAATCAGCTACCACAGTTGAATTGACGACAGCGGATGGTGCAAAAAAACAGGACATTGCATCCGTGAAAGGAGGTTTTCTGCGTGAGAGAATTGCCAGTAAGCGGCGTGATGCGACAGAGGAGCTGGAAGCTCAAAAACGCAGAGAAATGAAGAAAGATGAAGAGTGCGATGGTTCGGAAGAGGCTGTGAAAAAAACCGACATGGAGAATGATCTGGCGGCAGTGCGTACGGATGAGCTCGATTATCAACGGTACTTCCGCGATTCGTATGTACTGACCATGTCGCAACGATCGCTGGGTGATGTGATAGATTCGAATGAGCTCGATGTAAGCTTGCTGGAAGCGGGTACGTTTGAATCATTCACAGAAATGGAAAACATGGATATCACGTCCATTGTGAAGGATTTCAATCGTCCCCTTGTATTTATACAAACATTCAAAAGCGAATCGAACGGATTCGGTGCCCTGGAACGGACTCTGGAACAGATTCACCCGAGGTATATCATCATGTATCACACGAACGTGACCGCTATCCGACAAATAGAGGTGTACGAAGCTCGCCAACAGCGCTTACAAATGGCGCGGGTGCGAGTGTTTGCTATAATTCATTCGAAAACGGTCGAAGAACAGTCCTACCTTACCTCGTTACGTCGCGAGAAGCAGGCTTTCGAGCTAATGATCGAAACAAAACGGGTAAGGGATAATTAAACCCACCAACCCACCATAGCCATTGTTCACTTAATGGCATTGTCTTATATTTTACAGACCATGGTTGTGCCAGAGTATCAGGATGGGAAATCGGAGGATACAATAGTGATGTTACAAAAAAAGCAGGAGCTTTCGAGTAGACAAGCCGGTGGTCAGGATGTCAAAGATCCGTCGGAAATCGTGACACCTCGCGTGGTCGTGGATATGCGTGAGTTTCGTTCTGATTTGCCGTGTCTTATACACAGAAGAGGCATCGATGTGGTACCATTGACGATTACGGTAAGTATGCTGGAAGAACAGCTCTTGTGTATTTTATTATATATCGTGCGCTGGTTCAATGTTTGTTTATTCTATCCCCATGTTACCACAGATAGGAGACTACATTATTACTCCAGAAATATGTGTCGAGCGTAAATCGATCTCCGATTTGATCGGATCGTTAAATTCAGGCCGCTTGTACAACCAGTGTGTGCAGATGACGCGCTACTACGCCAAGCCAATTCTGCTGATCGAGTTCGATCAGAATAAGCCGTTTCACTTTCAGCGGTATTTCATGGTTTCGAACGCTGGTGGCAGCTCGTCGTCAACCAGCGGTTCCTCGAACGATGATATCATGGCCAAGTTGCAGCTTTTGACGATACACTTTCCCAAGCTACGGCTCGTATGGTCGCCAAGTCCCTACGCTACAGCGCAGCTCTTTGAGGAGCTCAAACAAGGTAAACCTGAACCCGATCCTGACGTAGCGTTGAAAGTAGGTTCAGATGAAGCTGGAACGGACGAAGCGGAAGCACTCGATGGATTAGCCAATGTGGAGGTGCAGGAATTCCTGCTAAAGCTTCCCGGAATCACTTCTCGCAACATTGGTCGAGTTATGCGGCAGTGTAAGAGCCTCCGGGATTTGACTCAGCGAACGGAGCCGCAGTTGGAGGAACTGCTAGGTGGTCAAGCGGTAGCTAAGCAGTTGTGGGATATACTCCACTTGGTGCACAAACCCACCCAACCGGATCCACTCGATAAACCCTTTGCTTCAAGATTCAAGCGCGGCGCGAAGCGATTCTAATCATCAGCGTTGTTGCAATTTTTATCTTATCATTTGTTCATCAGTATTTTCATTACTACATTTTTTCGTATGTTACTTTTTTAGTAGTATAATAGAAAGATTGAAAAATAGTACACTTTGGGTAAAAATTAAAACTTAAGGAGAAAAAACTCATCGTTCACGAAAAGTACTTCGTATTGCTAGGCACGTGAAATAATGAACAAAGGAATGAAGGAAAACAATCGTAAGACGATAGGAAAATCATCGAAATCCCATATCCCAGAGAAAAGGTAATGATAGCGAATAAATGCAGGAGCGCAAATTAAGCTCGCCAAGCCAAATAGCCATCTTAGCGACAGCGCTACATAGCGGTAAACGTAAAGCAACTGACGATAGCTTTGCTGTATGAGTAGGATCGCATGCTTTATCGTTCCCACCATAATCGTATGCAATTCAGTCAGTTTTGGTCTGCAGATAAGCAAACAGATCGACGATCAAGCCTGTGGTGAATATAAGCGATGGTGGTGTGTGGTAGTGATAGGGTCAGGTAAATTTTCAGTGAAGCGTACCTGAAGATGGCGTCTTTTGAGGCTCATCAAAAATGTGGTAATTTGTGAGTCAATTGGAGAAAATGGATCGATTTTGCAGGATCAAAAGCCGTGATAATTCTTGCCGGGTCGCGTAACCGTGTGGAAGATGTAGACACACAGTTTTAGCTTAGGTAAATGGCCTTTCGAGGTGTAACTTGATTGCATTAACACAGTGTATAGTGCGTTCGTGTCTCACACGCGAGGTAGTTCTATTGTTTTAATCATTCGTTGCATAATTTTGTTCGCGGTTTCGTGCGCTTTCTTTGTGATGAATACTAAGTTCTTAGTGCATCCTTCGGAAGTGAAAATGAAGTTCTTATCAGCAATAGAACAAATAGCTGCCGCTTTGGTGAGTACAGGATAGCGAGTAATAGAACGATAAGCGTCATGGTATGGTGCACGATTATACGTGTGCGGACAGGTGCACAAAACGAATTTATTTTTTGTTGTTTGTACATATTTTGTAAATAAATTTTGTCGATCTTGATTGTAGTATAAGCGGTATTTAACAAAAGTGAACGAAATCTGTTTGAATTACAAAAGTAGTAAACTTATAGCTTGGCATTTGATACCTTAATATTTTTTAAATAGTTTACCAAATGATCATTAAAACTAACGAACAAAACTATTCGACTGCAAGTGTATTAAAGAACATGATGCTGGGAGACGGGTTTCAGTGTTATTTGTCATCAGTTCCCGCTAAGGGCAAGTTGATGAATCAAATTAATATACAATTCAAACGGCATGTTTGGAATATTTGCATTGCAGTACGCGGTGTCTAGCCGGCATGTAGTAGCAGTTTGGAGGATTATCGATTTCACGAAAACGTTCTTCCGGAGATAAATAATCGCCACCATCCGGCGGTGCTGCCATTCCTCTCACTTGTTTTTCTTTACTGCTTTCCACACCGGATGGTAGCGTGTCTGCTGCGTGCTAAAAAAGGGGCAGGAAATGGGAAAATTGAACCAAATTGTACTTTCCCCTTCGCGCCGCATCAATTCCATCGCGTGCCGTCGATCCGTGCCGGGATTCGGTTCACGCCTGGGCGGCCAATGATGACGTCGCGCCACCTTTCCGGCCGATCGTGCTGCGGAATAGAATCAGGACGAAACCCTCCTCCAATTTCGGGCAGAATTAACCGATGAGAAGGAGGAAACAAGGTAGAGGGCAGGGTTCTCTCGATTCCCCAACGGTTCTGGATGATGCTCAGATTAATTTTCACACCAAACACTGCAGCTCTTCGGTGCCTCCTCTCTCAATATCCGTTTTCCCTAGGCACATGCTAGCGGGGAGGGGTGAGTCGGTGGTGAAAAATGCTGGGCCGGAAATAGCCGAGTCGGGCGCATCCGCGAACTGGTGGGGTGGTTGGCGTTGAATTTGTTTATCCAAAAACAATTCACATATGATTATCGAGGGGTTCACCGAGCGAGGCTTGGTTTCGTGCGTTGCCCCGACCGTATCCTGTACACGCGTACGAAGCACTTTCTCCGGTTTGAAGCGGGATATCGCTGCGGGAATGGCATGGAATAGGTCACCCCCTAGGGGGCAAGCTGAATGGTGAACGGAGGAGCTGTATAAAAATTTGATTATTTACATTTTTATTTATTTTGGGAGTACTCTGCCGCTCTGTCGTGTTTACCATCCAGTTGATCCCGATCACTTGCCACGGGAGAGAGCTTCCGAACGGAAAGTAGCTTCTGAGCCTGTACACGGCTTCTTTCCCAACGATACCGTTTTGGCACCGGAACTGGAGAATTCTAAAACTCAAACAGTGGCACCACAAAGGTCGCGGTTTTTGTATTTCGGCGAATAAACGCTGGCTGCCCCGTTTCTGTTTTCGTTTGTTTGCCATCCTTGTAGTACATACGGCAACCACCCGGCGGACTCGATCGGCCGGAACCGAGATTTCCTTTTTATTCCCCCCACTGAGCGAATGTATACTACCGGATGCAGCGTGATGGATGGCCAGCGGTGCGTACCCGAAGGGTGCGCAAGCAATTGAGGGGAGTTACCGAAGAATATTTCTCACACACATGCCACCATTCCCCAAACCGGCTTCGTCCGTCGGCTGCTTCATCTTTTCTACACCACTCTAATGTGCTGGCCCTGAGCCTGAGTCACGTGTGCAGCCTCCGGAGCCGGGAGCTGGAATAGTTTTTTTTTCTCGATTGGGGCGGATCCGGATCCGGTGGGTGAAATATTGTTGCATTGTTGTTTGGAAATGTTTTCTTACGCTCTTGAAGCTATGGTTCGTCCTGCGTGACGTTTGTGTGGTAATCATTGAACACGATGACTCATAACCCCGAGAGGATGGACTCGTGGCAACGTAACCTTCAACGAAGATCCTATTTTCGCTAGAAATCCAGTTCAGCATGCCTGGTTCGCGTGCCGGCCACTGTTAGGTTGCCCACCGTTGCAGACGCCATTTTTTCTTCCAACACGACGCCACCCGGCATGCTATGATGTGTATGTAGAGCAAAAGAATATCTTCACATGACACTGGATCAGTGTTTTTTTTTCTGTACATTTTAAGCATTACTTAGAACAGTTTTTTCGGCGCCATTAAGAGAATAAATTAAGTTTTTCCGGTTTTTTTTTTCTCCGGTTCGCTTCCTGTCCGTTCGGATTAGTCACTTCGTAAGCAATTTGTTTTAATTTATGCACGACTCTGCTCGGTATTAATCAAATTAACACCGTTTTGAAGAGCTGCTCGGTGGGATCCCAGTGTTCGGGTTCGGATAATGGTTTAATTTGTTTCTGTCCCGCGTGCTGTGAGGGCGGCTTGCGTGAACCTGCTTCTTGTCTGTAGCTCAGAAAACCCGACTCCAACGCTAGCGTTCCTGATAGATTTACAACGGATTATCGTAGTCTAGCAGGCCGCTCGTTTCGACTTCCCTAACTTTAAGGTGCGAGTTTTAAAGTTCACCTCCACCAACGCCGTGCCTGCGAAGCAATGTGTACGCCTGTTCAAAAAGATGCGCCTTGTCCGCCGGAGTGTGGCGGATTACAAAGAACAATGGCGATTGCTTTCCCTTGTGCCGCCCATTAGGTGAAATCAGCGGTCGGTCGTTCGTTCGGGCGTCCCCCACAGGCTCTCCAGGATTCTGCATGCTGCAGCGAATGGCCATGAATATTAAAACGATTTCCACCGGGGCTAATTCTTATCGGAAACGATGGTGTCGGCGCGAAATGGTCGGCTGTAATTAACCCAGATCCGGCAAACGCGCCGCCACACACCATACTGACCAGAGCCCCAGACGCTGGGTCCCGTGGTAGGCTTTGGCCTTTCTGAACCAACTCTCCATTTTCTTCCCTTGGTGTGCCACCTTACGCAGTGCAGACTGTTTGCCTTTTTTTGTAATTTTCGCGGGCGTGCAATTAAATTCCATTTAATTAAACGTAAATTTCTTCCTCATCCGTTTGGTCGAAGGTACGGAGAATGCAGCATCGTTTACGCTTGAAGTGTGGCCAGCAGATATGGAACAGGAATCAATATGGTAATAGCGCTTGCGTTTGGGCTTGCAGTGCTGCGCAAACATTCATCGGCATTTTAACGTAGCCTGTATAACACTGTAGCCTGTATAACAATTTGGTATAACAGGTGAACTGAACAAAGCAAGGATGTGAAATTGAATCACTTTCACGGTGTTACTCTGCGAGGTTTTTTTAGGTAACTAATTTCAAAACAAAGCTTTTTTTCTACAGCAAAGTGTTTGTGAACCACTGCGAGGAAAGAACCATTTCTCTCATTACAAGTGTAACTAATCGTACATTTTCGTTCTTGCAGAACGCGGGTCGTAAATAACCGTAGCATTTAAATATTGTTGCCATCGTTAGGAGAATTCGAATCTAATTACTTTGCATTCTACGGCAAACGAGTTTATAGCTCCGTTTTATTAATCTTCAGCTTCGGAGGAACAAAGGATGCATGCAGTATGTTAAAGCGTTGCAACAATCCCGTGTAATTTCTCCATCTCCATTGGCTTAATTAGCTTCTATTCTTGTATTTAGCTGCCTATGCGTTGTGGGGAAGACTGTTGATTTTCCTCAGTGTGCGTTCTTGCCGCTTTCTCGCAGTCGTATCTCACGTATCCTTCCGATTGCGAGTCGTTAGAGCGAATAGTTGCAACCGAGTGCATTCGAACGGAATGCAAACAATCGCCTCCAGTTCCCTGTCTTGCTTCGTTCTCGGTCGGTGTCGAATTGAACCGTACGGATTCACATTGACCTTTTGTCCGTTTGCATCACAAACTGGCAGGACACTCACCGACGACCACGTCGGAAGGAATTTACTTCCTTCCTGTGTGAGCCAACGCAATCAAATTTGCATGCCATTTTTCCCTCGGCTCGGCATGAAGAATGTCACTCGGCACGTTAGCACGTGCCTGCCGCTCTGAACCGGTGCCGGTTGCACTGACAATGTGTCTTTTAAACGCTCGCCAGCACCATAATGCGTGATGATTTTATTTTATTTCATCTTCACGCCTGTTATTTTCTTTTTTATTTTCCTCCCCGTTGGTGGTAACATAATATGCAAAACGAAGTGTAAATGGGCTCCATTGCGTTTGCACACTGCTGCGGTGCGAGTACGTCCGGGAATGAAGTGTGGTCCTTGCTGTTGGTTTGTGGCAGGATACTTCGCAGCTCCGTACGACCCCGGGACGGGTGTGGGATGGCATGCAGGGTCAGGGTAGGAGTATGTACGAAATTTGCATACACAAGGAAGCGTACAGGACGCAGGAACGTAGGACGTCAGCACGCAGTGTTATCTTCACTTATCCACCTCCTCCGTACTGCTCTACATTTCTCCTACTGTATACTTTCATTGTGTTTTTGTCTAGCAGCCACAGGAGGACATACAGTGTCCTTAGGCACAGATGGAAATCTAGTTATACGAACACCATCTGGCAGACGGATGAGGAAACCAATGATGGACGATCTTCGCCTGGTCCACCTGGGTGAAATGTGTCCTTGGGTTGGGGTTATTTTACGAGCTCCCCAGCAGCAGGGACCATACAGACTCGGCATTCTTCATCGTCTCCGTTGCCTTGGCGTGAAAGTTGACTTTCACTAGAGTCAATTATTTATCATAATAAGATCCATCCGGACCGCTGGGCCGGACAATGGGGGGAAAAAAAACCCTTCGTTAAACATAATCTGGTGGGAGGATTACAATAAAAAAAGACGGGAAGATGTTTTGAAAATTCCTCCGCTGTATAGTTGCACCAGGAATGAAAATACTTGCGTTTTCTCTTCGTACCCCTCCGACGTCAGTAGCCCGATACGGAAGTCATCTCACGTCACCCGGGGGACGACGGATGCCCAGATCGAAGCACGCAAAAATTGACAGCCAGGGGTTGAGTGATGTGATCCCTTTTCGGTCGGTTGTGCTTCTTTCCTGCCGCCGTTCACTCCGGAGTCCTGCGTGGTGCTGGCCTACCCGCCAGCCTGCCTCGGAATATAGATGAATATAAATGATAATTTCATTTCCGCTTTCTGGATTCCCCCTTCCCGAGGGAGGCTTAGCAAATTCCTAGACCATGCTGCTTCGATGCAAAATCGGTACTATGCGCCGGGAAAACCGCCGGTGCGTTGCTGCCAAAGCTCAAGTGCTCGGGAGTAATTTCGACGTCGCGTTAGATCGCGATCGGAATTTCTGAGTGGTAGAGTTGGCTTCCGTGTTTGGCGTTAGCATCGATACTCGTGCTGGGGATAAGGGGGTTTACTGATAAGCACCGCAGGATTTCTCGCCATTAATATGCGCCCAGTAAATTGCAATTACTACCGGGACACTGCCGGATTGTGGGGTTAGAATCATAAGTTGGCTTGTGCAAGATTGGAGCTCATCTAAATGAAGACCTTTTTAATTGAATTCTTGCAGGCGAGAAAAAGTAAAAACGAATAATAATTTCATTTTCGATACACAATGAAATGACCCTTTACTCACAAGACGTTACGCTTCAGCAACTTTCCGATTATGTTAGCAATTATGTTGCAGTGTTTGTATGAATCATATTGATAACGAAGTAACGAAGGAAACAATTCCTGCTTCTTGAGCAAAAAGGGCCACAAACTATTGTTAGGGCGCTGCATCAAGCACTGCAATCGTAATTCACTGTGACCTTCGGTGCCGCCAATGCTGGCCTCATAATTTGGCAAAAGAAATCAATTTTTATGCGTCCTGCTCCGTGGATCATGTTTATTCATGTTCCCTAGTTTCTCGCATATTATCCAATCCGCTCGAACGGACGAACGCACGCTCCGATCTCAGATCCTTTAAGCAAATTGTTGGCTTGCACTGGTGTTATCGCCACTATTACTGCGTTTTCACCCTAACGTGGCCAGCCGATGGGGCGTGTGCGATCGAATTTTACAAATAATAAACAATAAATCTCATTTTTCGTCACTTCACGGTTGATTTCTTGTGCTGGATTGTGTTCCGTGCTGTCGGTCGGGATTGGAGGAAATTTGTTCCGTTTTCGGGAAACCCTCCGCTGGGACGCTCATGTCGAGTCGGTGAGGTGGCTTATTGCGTTCTGCTCAGAAGGGCTCGGTTTTGCGAGGGAAAATTGGGCTCTTTCCCCTGTGGCAGTGTGGCACCCGCTAATGCGACGTCCGGTGTGACGGTTTATTCCATTCCCGCCACAATTTACCAGCAGCACCGTGACGGATTTGGGCGAAAATATTATCATTCCACGCCGCCGTCCCTCGCTCGCACGAAGCCGAAGCGAAGAGCAAGATTAAGATAGGAAATGGATGTCCCATTTCCCGTTGGGAACGGTCAATTGGCAAGGCACAGAATCGAGGGTGGGAGCGCAAATGAAATTGGTCGCGTTTGTTGGGTTCGAGATGAACAAAACAAAAAAATGCTACCAAAAATTAATACGCCAACCATGCGCGGAACGAGATCTTCGCTTAAAGGCACGCCGCGTTGATAAGCGGCGGAAGCACATGCCTGGCCGTGGTGAGCAGGCTGTTGATAGTATCCCTTTTGTCACGGTAGACGTAGTGACGCAGATCGTAGGTCGAATAAGAATACATCTGCCACAGTATGTCTACTTTATGCATCATGTATTGTTTTGCTAATATTAAATTATCTAGATTGAACATTTTCCAAATAGAGAAAAGGAAAACATGTTGTGGTCTAAAATTGCATTTTTTTTCTTTATTTTTGGTAGGTGCACTCCATCGAAATCTATCTAAACCTTCTTCATGGTGTCACAGTGTACAGTGCAGGTGCTTCAGCGGTAGATCACAATCGTAAGTAAATAAAATCGTTAATAATCTATGGGGGCCCTGTACGCAGGACTCCATCTAAGTGAATTTCCAAGTCATAGAAAGCCTTAACTTAGAAAGGGATAAAATATATATGTATCGTCTCAAAAGCTCTTCGTTTTCTAGGCTTCATATTGAGAGTCTCCAAAGAGCTCTCAAATAACCCATTTACGATCAAAAGCCTATACTGCTCTATAGTGAGACCCATTTTAGAATTTGCGTGTGTTGTATGGTCTCTCATTCACCAACAACATATCAACAGACTTGAGCTTATTCAAAGACGATTGACGAAAGTTATCTTTAACCGATTGACCTGGGCTAATAGGGTCAACAAGGCCAATTATAAAACGAGGTGCCTTCTTTTTGGCTTGGAGTCGCTCGAGCACAGAAGAAAAATGGCCAAATGTTTGTTTGTTTTTAAACTATTGAACGGCAACATCGATGCTCCCGCCATCCTAAGTAAGATAAATCTCACGGCGCCTAGCAGGTCGTTGAGACCCAGACAGTTGCTGGCGGTTGACTTCCGGCGTAGAGAGTACGGCACCTTTGACCCGATGGTTCAAATGACTAGGGAATTTAACGAGATGTACCATGTGATCGACTTTAACCATTCAATGTTCAGTGTTAAAATGCGTCTACGTGCTCTTTACGGCTTGTGATTTATGTGATTTATGTGCTAAGCTATTTATTTGCGTATGTATACTTTGCGTCATGTCTGATATGCGTTTTCTTGTTAAGCTTTGTTTGTTTGATTGATTGAGTGATAGTTCTGTCTTGTAGGCCACTCGAGCCAGAAGATTTAATTATAAATAAATAAATAAATAAATAAATATGTTATGTTAAAGTATCTACCACCCAAAATTGATTGACAAAAGAAACCATGAGGTGGAAACAGCTGTCCAAACCGATTTCAATAATTATGATAGCGATACCCCGAGCCCGGCGTAATTAGACGCTAAAACTAATGCATCTAATCATACTTGCCGATTATATTAAGCTGCTATTAAATGTCAGGCTTCCCCAAGCCATTTTTGCCAAATTAAAACGCAGTTCGTGTGCACTTTTAGGTGCCAGCGATTAGTTGGCCCAAGCTTGGTAAAAGAATCTTCTCGTCGGTGGGCCATGGATATTCGACTTCTGCTGGTGCACCGGTGGTGGCAGCTTAGGCAGCAGAAGTTAAAATCAATCTTCCGGAAGGAGAAGATTGATTGAATCCTATTAAGGCTATTAGTTTTTTTTGCTCGTACCGAAACCGGTACCGCTACTCGATTGATCGAGCGGCGACTCCCCTTATCATTATCGTTCATCACAAATTCAATCAATAATTGCACGGCTGGTAAGGAGCAAACCCGCCAGGAAGGAGGCTGTGGGTTGGCGTTTCCATCTCTGAGAGATTAAATGAAATCGCTTCCCATACTTCGCGTTCCTGCAAGCTTCCAAATCGGATCGTCCTGCCGCTGCTGGCTGGTGTAGTAACGTTGTATGAGGGTTTTTTTCCTCTTCCTTATGCTGTTGGTTTTGGTAATTTTTTCATTTAACTGAACCGTCGAGTCCACGCATGAAATGATGTGTTTCGTGTAAACAGAAGTTGATTGTACCGCTTTGCTAGAGCTTATGCGAAAGTCCAGCATATCCTTCGGCAGAAGGCTATTCAGGAGCGTCTTGTATGGCAAGCAAACAGGTTCGCTTAGGGCACTGCAGAGTTTTGTTAAATTTTTGCAATTGTTTCCAGCATCGAATGCACTTATGCCTCAAATGGAAGAATATTTTTAAGCCTCGAAGGTTTTCCTTTCTTCTGCACAACAACCCAACGGACTGCAGCTCAGTTCCGGATTCGTTTCCTTTTTCCCTCCAACCAGGGACGCTGTTCGACAGTGAAAGAGGATTTGAACATTATCGGATTATTGTTTCGATACATACGCACTCTCACATTCACACGCACATACAACTCGTAATGCCAGAGGGTTTGAAGTGCGTTCCGCTTTCTTTGCTACGGAAGCGGGCTTCTTGCGTTCCAGGCGTTGCGTCCGATCCACCGGTTCCGGTTCCACCACCGGTTGGTGGCATAGGCTTACAGCCCTCGTTCGGTTGATGGAGCGTGTAATAATGGAGATGAATTATTAAAAATAATTCCACACCCCTGTGAGCCAGGCAGCCGCACGTTTTGGACCCAGAAGCGCACTTTCGCAAAGTTTTCTGTGAGCTGGGAGTGAGGGATTGCATAAAGTACACAATCAGAGGATCAAACGACATTAAATTATGTTGTCAAAGGTGAGCAAAAAATTTCAATATATGCGTACGCGCATAAAACGAGACCCGCGTGAAGACCCCAACTGGGTAATTTATTGTTGTTGCGCTTTGATTCAGTGGCCCCGGGAGCATAAATTGTATCAATTGCTGCATAATCGAGTATGCATGAATCTGCGCTCATGACTCGTTGCAATCTACGCGAGTACGGATTATTCTGCGTGAGCTCGCCCGTTTTTTTAATGAATCCTGGTGAGGGCTCTTGTAACGTTTTGAATGAGTTTAGGGTAATGAAATCACCTGCTCTTATGTCGGATTACAAAAAATTACTTCACGGGACGTTGCATCGAGATTGTGTAAAAGAAATATCAATTAAAAATGCGTACAAAATTGGTACTCTTGAATTTATGAATTGTAATGCTTCTCTTTGAATCATTCAAATACCAAATTAATTGGCAGTTATCAAAATCATTACTTAATTGTTTGAAGAGATCATTTTCTTTTTCGTTTATGAGCCGGAAAAAAAAATACATCAACAGGACGTTAAGTGAAACTGTGATTTTTGTGAGACAAATTGATCGATTCTTTAGCTGCGATTAAGTTTGCTGGTGACAAATGTTTAACATCTTCATCAGCGCGATCGATCGTCGGTTAATTAACAACGAACATCATTGACCGCTTCCTGCTACAGCTGTTTCTCTCTGCACGAACCCCGCTGGCGTTCGATAGGCACCATAAGTACGGTCACCGAGGGTAATCGATTAATGAAGCCATTATTTACCCCCGCCGGGGCGCCAATGTACCGTGTCTGGGAAAGGAAATGGGATCCCATTGACCCCGGCTTCAAAAAAAAAAAAGGAGAAGGATTGGTTGTTTAGTGGCGCCGCTGTAGGAAAGGGATGCCAAGGATGCTTTCTAAATGTACCCGGTTCAAAAGGTCGTTTGTCCCTTTGCTGTCGTTGCCGTTTGCTAGACGGTATGGAAAAAGCTAGGCAACCCCGGCTTAGCGTGCCCTCATAAGGCACTGTTTATTATGATCAATTAATAATGAAATATTTCTATACTTACGGGAAACCATATGTTTTCGTTGCCATCATCACAAACATTATTGCAAATTAGCGGGTAATAATACTGTGTTCAATGGAAACACGCCAATATAACCGTATAGCCGCTTTCTGTTTCTTGAGAGAGTAAGAGTCATAGCTTTTCACGAAAAAAAAGTAAAGTTTTCCAACGATTCCGTGGATATGATGCAAATTGCTAACGCTTTGTGCGTAATATATAGCAATACTGAATAATCTATCACAGATTTAAAGCAAATTTCACCCATAAAGTGTTGGGCTAGTGTGAAATGGCCACTTCCTATTTGCACACGAATGCAATTACTCACGCAGCACTGACCACTGTTTGCTTTTATTTCGGTAAATATTTACACTTCCTATCACCGAGGTTTAAACAGACGGAAGCAAGCTCGATGGCTATGAGGGTAGAAATGGTATTTAAGTAAATTAACAATGGATTGAATTGATACGATAGGGCAACCAACCATATGAAATGGATCACGAACGTTTGAGCAGAACGTGTGCTAGAAATACTGTTGAACAAGAGAGAGCCTATGCAGTGTGACATCAATTGGGATTCAATTAGGTTATTTCGTCAGGAGATGACTAAAATGCAGCGTATTATAATGCTTTATTACAGCTGCATTGCCACGAGTCTTAATGTGACTTGAGTTACACAAGCTACCGATGATAAACACACATGTGAAGATGCTTTAAAAATAATCATCACAAAATAAAAGCAGAAACAATTCTGTTGCATGTTCTTGCTGTGAAAGTGCTTACAACCGTTAGCTACATTTGTCATGCTTACCAAGGATGCTGGCCGCATTTATCCTGGATTTGCTGCTTTCGTTTCGTTTGGAAAACTAGTCCATCCATTACAGCTCCGACGCTCAGCAGCGTCCATGCTACTGCGCTTCATCGGTCAGCCAATTGCTGCTAACCACAAACACAGCTCTCGTTGGCGCCAGTCGACGACGCCCCAACCACCAGTTGCCAGTGTTCGTCGCTGGACGAAACCTCCAAAGTGACCGCACGAACACAAACAATCTCCTCGTTTCAAAATGGCAGCCCATGATTAATGTCCACGCGTTGTCTTGAAGCAACGCGGGAAGGGCGCTGGAACAGCGAGTGATAAAAACCTAGCAATAGGCAATCAACAGTTTCGTTGCTAGACATTTTGTGGGCGACCTTCATCGGCTCCCTCGAACGCGCCGACGAGATCCGTTCCGAGGCGGGAGTTTTATCAGCATTGAGAGAGGAGTTTAGTTTTCCATGGAATTTTCCACACCATAGCAAACCATGGACCAAAGACCCGAAGGAACAACACGAGGAGGTGTTTCTGCGGTTCGTTTGGCGCCAGTCTGCCGCCCACCCGGGGAGATGTGCCATTTTGGGGTCTAGTAGTCTTTGCTTTTATGTTCCTTCGGCAAAGAATAAAAGGTTCGGGACAATGATTATGTGGCAATTTCCCACGCAGCATACCGCATAGTGCATTGCCGGTGGCGTTTGATAGAAGAACAATCATCTAATTTTGTGACATTGGAAGATGCTAGCAATTGAATTGAGTTTTAAATGGAACATACATACAAATACATGCGTGTATTGAAGATTTCTTGTTTTGTTGCTCCTTGTTTTGGGACTGATGCTGGTGCTGTTGTAATGTTTTACCACAGTAAAGTTTTTAACATCAACAAATATCTGCCACGTGTCATGAATTTAAACATCAATCTTTCCCGACAATCACTGATACAACATCTTATTTTTAACCCCTTATTTGTTATATATCCCACTGGATTATTCGCAGAGATTTGCTGCCGGACGATTTACGCATTCACTTTATAATCGCAGCATGCGTTTTCGCCCGTTACTTCTGGTTCAGCGTAAACGAGCATGGCATGCTCGTTTATAGCTGACAGCTTTCGGTGAAATAGCAAATGCGCACATCAAACAACACAACCCGCAAGCTCCCACAATGCTTCGCAATATAGACTAAACTGCATATAAAAACGGAAATAATAGCGCGCATTGTAAATACAGCAACGAGAAGTTTGTGGTAGCGCTTCAAACGCATCGCTGGAGACATTTTTTCATCGAAAGCGAAAACAAAAACAGATCCAGAAGCATGCACGGGAGATTTTCATGCGCTTCGGTGTGAATGTGTGTGGGCGTACGTGTGATTTGTTTCATTGAATTTATGTTTGCTACGGCACGTACGTGATGCAACTATTTTAGAATTCTATATCCACCTTTCCGAGCTGCGACGGAATGGTACGGAAATACAAATTAAAAAAACAAAAAACAAAAATCGCATCAAAATTGTTATGTTTGTTCGCCCGGAATTTGGTGGCTTATTTTCAGTATCGAAATCCACAAGCCTGGAAAACATTTGCGGCGTCCTTGTTTGGTGGCTGGGGAAAAAAGGTAACAGGTGGAGACGGGGGGGAGGGGGGCAAAGCCTGGCGCGTAGGCAGGAAAAGCGCAAATAAAATGCGATGTTTTAATTTTCATCTTTCGTCCGCGTTCCAGTGGGGTGGAATGGCATTAAAAGCAATAGTTTCTGGCAACGTTTCATAGTTTGCAAAGAGCCGTGAGCGTTTTGCTTATTTCTCCCAACTTGTTTGAGGCAGCGTTGAAATGAACAAACATTTGAAATATCCTGCGAGTTGGAAATGCAGGGACGGAGGTACACATGCCTATCCGGTTGGAAGGTAAACGGTTGGGATTGAGCCATACCAAAATTCCCTTCTGTTGAAGTGGTTAGATTACAACCCGTTCAATCATTCATCCATCAGATTTACAATTCGCACACCAAAACGGCTCGTTCGTTTTAACAGCTTAGCAATATTGTAGAAAAAGTTGAATTCAGCTCTTTGCTTTCTTTGACTTTTCTTCAACTTTCTTTTAATGCCCTTGCTTCGATTAACTAAGAGGAATTTGGCACTGGTTGCAAAGTAATATTTTTTGCTTGATAGTAAAACGATCCTAAAATCAAACAAAGAAAGAGATGGTAACATAGCATGAATATCTTCTATCGTATGCATGAATCCGGCGGCTAGGAGAAGTCAGCATAATACGCTACATTTCACCGCAGGATATAAAGTTAACCATCGTAAAAGCAATCTAATCTAAGCTTCCATTCTCGAGAGCGGCCATTGCTTCTGTTGCTTCGAGCAGCTCCTTTAAGCTGTACTACCAAGAAAACGGTAACCGTTCAGGAAAAACGCTCTCGTGAATCGAGAAGCAGGAACAATTTGCAAAGTGGCGATCGTACCATTTTGCATCCGAATGAACCCTGCAAGGCCGCCAGACATTTCGGCAAACTTGCAACTCGGGAGGGCAAGCGAAAGATTTTTACGATGCAAGGAGTGCTTAAGTTGGGTTGCAAGGATTTAGAAAAGGAGTTTACTTCTACCGGAGTTTTCTCACATACCGTCTAGGAGCTTGATCAAAGTTTTTTTTTTCTCTAGGGAAGAAGGATTTCCTATACTTTTTTTTCGTTGAAAACCCAGCAAATTGTCACCATAGTTAACTGTGAACGTCGTTGCGATGATTAGTAATTGTTTGCACTGGAATAAAGAAATTCGTTATGGGATAAGGAAGTTTCTGAAATTAGTTTTTAAAAGTACATCTCCCACGAAGGATAGCACAAAACTTTTCCCTTGACCGTGAGATCGTCCCGACTTGGAGGTTTCTGATTTTTTGAATGAACAAGCTGCTTATGTTAGTGCCGCATTTGTACGAGCGCATTTGAACCACGCTTGCTAAGGTGGAAATAATGATGATCGCGTTGTATGCGCGTGTATGTCTGCTGCGATAACGTGGTTGCAACTTTTCCTTGTCAACCTTGTCATCCTTTGTGCGTTTTTTTTTGTTTCACAAAACCAAAACACAACCGTACGGTCCATTCTCGTCCTTCGAGTTTCAGTTAGGATGCTGGGAAAAAACTTGAAAAGAGAATGTGCTTGGTACCTCGCATGGTACCCGGAATAGAGAACCAAGGGCGCTATCCAAATTGCGAGTTCCATGATGCTGGCATGTTAGAAAGTTAGGCAACAATTCAATGTTACAAATTTTGTGGTCTTCCTGTTGTCGCAGCTCGGACACTCTGCTCGCTTATAAAAGCGCTCTCAAATTGCAGTTTTCGAGTGCACATACCAGGGCTAGGCACGGTTGAAGTTGGATCGTCCAGCGTAAGGGAAGTTCTAAATGGTTGTAGAACATCATGTACCGGGTGTAAAAATACGAACTATCTAAGGAACACGGCTGCATAATTTAAACGGAGTCTGTGGTTACGATAGGCGATCGAATCGACATGCTGCTCGGCAAACTATGCAAAAGCACATCCAAAATGTGCACGTTACTTTCCCAAACCAACGTTCGCCTTTGCAAGGATTTTCTGAGGCTGGGAAATCATGACAGAGTCACATTACGATATTTAATAATGGAAAGGAAGAGCGCGAGGTGAGGTGAATTGTAAATGGAACAAAAACATTTACTAAATATTCCATTCCAATATCATAAAAAAGTCTCCCGTCCTACAAATTGAATAACAAGACGCTTATGAATATGCATAAATAGACATATCAACACCATCGAACAACGAAAGAGCAAGGGGGTAGCTATTGGCTTCTGCGAATCTTACGAACCGTGCACCGATTTCCCTCGCCCACAAAGAAGAAAATGGGCACGCTTCCTCAATCAAGTGGGTATTTGTGCTACGGAACAAAAAATACCATTTCCCAACTCCATTCACGTCGTTACTGCTGGGGGAATTTATTGTGCGTCGCTTTTTTGTGTACTACTTTTTTCCTCTCAATTGTGTCGCCAATCAACACGGCTTTGTGGCAGCCGGCATTATTTTCTAAATCGGTAAATCAACTAATTTTGTTTTCGTAAATAGTTTCCGTCCCAGCATTAGACCCTGGTGGTCTAGGCATGAAGAATGATTCTCGGACCTGTTGGAAGGTTTCAGCTGCATTACCGTTCATTTCTATTCAAGCGAATTAATTTGCTTCTCCGAAGCAAAAGGTGCAATTGATTTCTTTTTTTTTATTTCTATTGATCCACTCGTTCACCTTTGGATGAAGTCTTTTAATGAATTTTTATTAACATTTTAACCTGAACCGTTGTTCCTAGTAAGAAGAGACGGTCGTTTGTTTGTTAAATGTTCCCTTGAATTTGATATTAACCTGTAAATGTCAACTTCTTTCCGACCAAATTGAATCCAACGCGTTTGGGCGATGGGCTGTAGGTTGTGTCCTTAACGGGGTTGATAAATGGACTGATGCATGCATACTCCCCCACACCAACGCACGGGACGGCACGTGTCACATCCAGAGCGAGTTGTTTGAACATAATTTTTGCATATTCCTTGGGTCGCCGTCCTGATTGAGTTTAATTAGGCAGGGCTCACTTATGGACGGAGAAGTTCATTCGTTAGCCATCGGTCAAAAGTGACTCTCATAACCTTCCTCCTGCCATGTGTTCGCGTTCAAAATTCGTCCTTAGGCCGCTCGGAAAAGGTACGATCGACAACAATCTTTAGCGTCCGTGGGCAGCACCGAAAATCGAGCAGGACTTTTGTGTACATTATCACCCCCCTGCGTTGCGTTGCGTTGGTCCTGACGAAAAAGGACACGTTCGCGGTTCGGAGCGTGTGGCCCACTTTTTGGTGGCCGAGTTAATTAAATCGTTCGACCGACAGGACAGGCAATGCCGACGGGACGCACACCTCACTTTTCCACCATTTTCCCCGAGGTGACTGGCTGTTTGATTAGGCAACGTACTTAATTAGTATTGCCCCGATGCCTTGCGGGACCCGTCACGTACGCGCCCCAGCGTATCAGTTTCAAACAGCAAACAAACGAATCGGTGCAGTTTGCGGTGGGACGACATCTCACTCTCTCACTCTTGTTCTGCTTTCTTCTTTTGTCTACCTCACATTGCGTCGGTGGGTCGTTTCTGACCAAGTATAGTTCGATTGAGCCCGACGAGCGAGGTACGAAGGGAATTAATTAATTAATAAAATTTTGAACTTCTCTGAAGGGGAACTGGCAGCAGAGAGGAAGGGCCGTGTTTACAGATCAAACTCCAAATCGGCCCCTTCGGTTGCGTTCTACGCGAAGTCCTGCGTCCTTTACTGATTTATGACGCACGGTTTACTGCGGCACCATGCGCGTATCGGTCCGGGCCGCATTTCATGCCCTATTTCCAATTAATTGACCTCGGGGCAAACAGACCGTAAACGGTTAAGAAGGCGTCCGCTTTAGCGGTGAAAGTCCTGATTTCAAGTGACGGGGTGCTAGTGCTTGCACCTATTCCCGGCCAGGTCACCCTAGCCGAAAGCGGTTTGACCCTGGCGCAAAAGTGGAAAGGACCTGCCCACGGTGCGATACCACCGTTAATGCCGTTTCGGGGCGATAAGATCTTGAGCAGCATTATTTCTTTGTTTACATTGGACCCGAGTAATGTGATTTTATCCTTTTATGCCCCTTTTTCCCCTTGGCGGATGGATGGTGCAAAACAAAAAAAAAAGAATGAAATGGAATGAAAGGGATAATCCACCTAGCGCGGTACGGCCGCATGCCTCGGTGTAAACCACCCACTTCAGGACTCTTAACATTTGAATGGTTCTTTCCTCACCCGGCGAGACGGTTTTCCCTCGGAGCTGGGGATGCAGTTTACTCGATACTTTCACTGTCTTGATACTTTCACTGCCTACGAAAACCACTGGCAGCCGGGAAAACCCGTCAGCGCACGGTGCCATTGTTTCGCTTCCTCCCGGTGTACCGCGAGGTGGATGGATTTAATGTTTACCCGGGAAAAAGCGTGCGGAAAAGCATACTCGGCACGCCTCAGAGAACGGGCCGTGCCATTATGACGGGCCGAGCGTCCGAGTGGAGGGAAAAGCTGAGATAATGCACATCTGCTGTTGCCGCCACACACCACCGCCTGGCGGTTTGTTTGCAATGAGCCGTGGCTTATGCCCGAGATGCTCGGTTGTGTGTGTTCTTTGTTGAAGTGTGCGCTTCCATGCGTGCTGGACGCTTTGGTGTGAAGGCGTGATAGCAAGCGGGCAACGGCGGTTGATGCTGCACCAAATCCGGATGTGAAAACGATCGCATCGATTTCCGGCGCGGTATTGATGGGCTTTGGTGAGAAAATTCTTGGCTGCCAGCCATTGCACGCTGTAATGGTACGGAAAAGTTTTACACAAAACCAAACACGTGTATCGCTAGTCCCAGGTGTCGATTGCGTTGTTGGTTGCTATGGTAACAGCTTTGCGGGGATGTATATTATTTGCAACCTAAACAAACTGACTGACACGGTTCTGTGTCCTGGAAGATCCTGCAGCGAAGCTCTCGAATTTTTGGTACTTATTATTTGTGTAAAGTAGGTACATTGACGAGAGTTTTTTTCCTGCTTATCATTTTTGAACAATATTTACGATACTTTCGGTTCAGCGGTGACGAACATTCTCGAATTGAATCGAAGTTTTAATGATGACGGTGTGCATTTCCTTTTTCCCGGTTGGCCTGCTTCGTTCGTTTCGTTGCTTCTCCGCCGCCTTGTCTCAGTGAAGTCAGGTGAAGCTTTTCTCGTCAACCCCTTTTTATGGATCCACCCGGCATCGAGAGAAGTAAAAGACGTATCCTAAATGAGCATAAAACTGCTACTTGTCTGTTGTGAGGTTTTCGCTTGTCATGTCGCGGTTACATGCTTTCATCCCATTGTTCTCAGCCTCACACACATGGGGGTGGCAGAGAGCAAAAAATGTTAAAAAAAAAAATGTCGAAGAGCACGTGGAACGACGACGCAACCCCAGCAACGATGCCGGTTTGTGGCCTACTTAGCCAGCGTAGGATGGCGCCCAGTTAGGTAGCTTTTCTTTCAAACAGTTTCATATTACATCTCCAACTCCTTGCGAACGCTAACGAACGGTAACGATGCAACGTGATGCAATACGATCTTTGGTGCATCATAGTGTCTGTGTGCTGCCGAGGAGTGGCGTCTTGCCAGACCAGTACCAGTAGATCGGTAAGGAGCCTGAGGGAGAATTGGATCCGCCCGGGGAAAGCTTACGTCCTCACCGTTGATACCGGCTGACAGCGGATTTTAACTGATATTAAACCAAAGCTCCATCGTCCCGAATGGAACGCAGAAGCGCCGTTTTTCGCAGAAGAGTTGCTCGGAACCAAAGTCAAACGTGTAAGTTCGAAATGATACTGCTGCCTCCCCGTTCACAACTCTCCACCGTATTTGGCTTCTCTTCGGCCGACAAATTTCTTATCACGGTGACGAAAAGGGAACCGTCAGGTTGAGCGCATTTCGGCCGGCGCTCGGTTATAATGCGATTCGCAAAGAATAAATCACGTTTTTCAATTACGCCAACTTGTTTGCTTTATCCCCTTTCCCACCTGGACTTGGGCTCAATGGTTGAGGACCTGTGGGGATAAGATGCCGAAAGATTCTGCCTTCGAGTGCTTCGTTCGAGGCGATAATCGTTGCGCGAGGCAGCAAAGGTGCAGTCCTGCAACACGTGCTATTCGCTGCAAAGAAATGAGTTTGTGAGTGCTTCAACTTGGCTCGTTACAGCCAAAATTGTGCTTTGTCAAGTGGAGTTTGTTTTTCCATAGGAGCGGCATCGTATTGATATTGCATTTGCAAGCAACATACCCTAGAACCCATCCCTAGAAAACAGACCTTGTACCCTTTGCGAGAGAAACTTCCAAATTGCAGCCCCATTTCAGTCGTAAACATTCGATTTGACCCCGCTCGTATTATTGATCGTGCGGAAACATTATCGACGCTTGCATGGTCGCGCATGCCGGCATTTTACCGCTTTTCTATGCTTGGGAAAAGCATCGAAGCTCGCGCCGATTCGGGGACACTTCCTGACACGGTGCAGATTTCAATTTAGATAGAGCAGCGAAGCAAAATAACTGCTGATTTATTTGGGGCACCGCTCGTATCACGCGGGTATTGCACCCGCGCCATTGCTAAAAGATAGTTTGGCCATTCGATAGCGGCGGTGGGGTCGTTTATTCATAGTTGCAATGATGATTGATGCTCGAATTAAATGTCGCTGAATCGCTCAAGGATGCAACGCGTTGTGCTTGTTTATGGCCGCCAAAACGATTGAATGGTCTGAGAACTTTTGCCGATATCTTGCGCGAGAATAGTTTTGCTACAGATTGCACCCCCAAACTGCTCATAATACTTTATTTTTCCGACCAAGTAACGGGCGCTGAAGTGATGCCAATTTGGGATTCGCGTACCCTGGAGCAACCCCAACAAAAACACCGACAAATGGCTAACGAACCCGATTGTACCGATAAAAGGGGTGAGTGGAAAAAAAAAGTTCGTCCGGAAAAGCGACCGAGAAAAGCTAAGCGTCGACCAAACTGGTCAATTGTTAAGCCTTGCATTCGTCGTCTTCGTCGTCGTCGTTCGTCCCCGTTGTTGTTGGCTGGTTTATTGTGATTGTTCAACTGGGATGAAATCTTGGTTTCTGCCATTCACCGTTTCGAAAAGGAAACGAAAACGAGACTTTATTTTTCGGCCTCCGTTTTGGCCAGAGAATTGTTTGTTTGGATGGAATGAATTCTTCGGATTGAATCAAGCAAAAATCCTCATCCCTCCTCTAAAGTCGCACGAGAAGGAAAACAACGCAAACGGGGAAAATCAGAAAGGTTGCCGAAATTTGAAAAGAACGATTTCTAATCTGTGTTTTTTCTGTGTATGTGTGTGTATGTTTATTGCCGAACCAAACGAGCGCTTTCTTTCGTTATCAGGGAGCAATTGGGTAGCTATCAGTCGCCTCCATTGGACTGGTGATTGGTTGCGTAGGAAGCAGTTGAACCATTACTTCCGCTCTGCCACGAAAAGACGACCGTTGTCACAGCTCTGATGCGAAGAGCCCTTTTTCGTGAACTAACTGCACCACCGCTGCTTGTAGCAACATTGTGGATCCATTTTTTGTCCGAGAACCTTGGAAGTTCTCCGGTCCGACTGGGTGGGGTGGACTGTATTTTTCGGGTTTTCCAAAACCTGATGCTGTCTTTGGTTTACCATTTTTTTTGTAAATTGCTTTACGATTTGAGTGTTAGTGGGACTGGTTGGAGCAGGAAAAAAAACAACGCACTATTTTTGAAAAGAGCGAATAAAAATTTTGAATCGAAAACTCAAAACCACCGACCCGTGGAAGATGCATGATGGTATTTTAGGATGCTGTAATTTTCCCATCATTTGGGTGCTACCAGAAGAGGGAGGTTTTTCTGATCCGAAAGGATACTGTTTGCGGTGACAAGCGTGGAATTGTTTGCACAGAACCCGAAATGGTAATATTTTATTAGTTCGATGGGATTGGTTTTGAGCGTTTTCTGCAAATTTTCTCACGCACGAGCGCTCTATCGAACCAGTTTGTTTGGTAAAAATTTCGAAGGAAAAAAATAACGTTTTCAAGCTATAAAGGGTTACAAATAAATTTACCTAACATAGGTAATTGGTTTTCTTTCTGAAAAGCATTACTGTTGGTTTCTTTGAAGCATTTTTTCGTGGCTATTTTCTTTGCTCTCTAACGTTAATGTTTGTGTTTTTCGTGTTTTTTCCATGAATAAATTTACTCGCGTAGTTGAGTGTTTCCGTCATGTTCTATGCAACCATCGTGTTTTATAAAATCCTTTCTCTGATTTCACAAGACAAGCTGGTGCTCTCCCCTTGAGATTGGCGGATGTTTGCTGCTTCCAACCGAGAATCTTCCACCGCAGCTGAGATAAAGCAAATGGTTGGCGGATTCGGTTGGCATTTCCTGCTATCCGAAAGAGTCTTGAGGGAAAACTTGATAAATGTGCAACCGAGCATGTTACGGGACCGAGGGAGATAAAGAAGGAATAGGCCGAACCAACGGGCTTCTCGCTGTGTTTGGGTTGGAAAAATCATTTTTCTTAAATTCAAATCATTCCAACATGTCCTGTTAGTTCTCAGGGGATGCGATATGACGTGTTATATGAGCGTGCACGTGTACAAATGGTGGAAAAACATCACTAGACCGAGGCGAAAAACTATCATGGATTTAGTTTGACGACGTTATTGAGCGAAACGGCGGAATGTTACTAAACTGAATCTGCACATGATGGATGGCTTAGGCAAATAGAATTTATGATCATAAATGAATTAAATGTTGCATAAAGAATTTGTACTACTTTTAGCACAACCGTTGGACAGTTTCTGCCGCATTCTGCACGAGGTCACGGTAATATCCGTTTTGCAGGTGTTCTCACCAAAAATTATTACGGTGAAAGAACATCCTCTTCGTGGAACAATAGAAAAACAGCAAAATACAAGTACTTCAAGTTTTTCGTTCAATGTACTGCAACCACCCAAAATATCGTTTTTTTACGGCGGTATGTTTAGCGTTAAGTGCCCTTCTTCGCATCATTCGCCCGCGCTATTGTTTCGGTGACCACTCATCGTCGTGCTCATTTTTCCGGAGAAGAAAACTTCGGAACTCGACCATTCTCAAGTTCCGCTTCGCTCTTGCGGACAAAGCATTCGCGAACGGAAGTTGACAGTCGCTTTGGTCAAGCGCTTAACGGTCGTCGTCGGCATTGAAAAGAGCCTCGTGCACATCCGACCGAGAAAGCAGTGCACCGTACGAGCAGCTGGCAGGACATCATGCAAGCCACACCGAAACCGTGGGCGCCCTCTTCGACTACCGGATCCCGGTACATGGCCGATGGAGAATTTCCACGAAACTCGGCCGACCAAAAACACCGCCCGGAACGACGTTGGCGACATCGGTGGCGTTTAAAAATGGAGTGGTGCTTCTGGCCAACGATTGGATGCTTCCGTGCGTCATGTTAGATGGTGATGAGAAGGCCATGGATGCCGCCAACTGGCAAAAAAAAAAACAAAAGGAAAACAATACGCCCTGAACAATTGTGCGCCATGCTTCGCGTTGCCGGTTTTCTCATCTTGACGCGATTCACAGCGAGGGAGAAAGAAAGAGAAAAAGGTTTCTGTCAAGCAAGAGGATCATAATTAAAAGTGGGTGAACCGTGAGGATGTCTTTTTTGTAGGAGATATTTCCGCGAACCGGAGGAGTCTATTTTAATACTCAGCAGCAGCTTTCAGTGAAATAAAGCATTTTACTGGGAGAGTTCGAGGAAGAACGAAATGAACGGTTTCCTGAAGATTCAAAAACAGGTAAAACAATCTTCCGATTAACAGCTTAAGGATTCCTGGAACACGTTCTTCACCCATGATTGGGTGCTGTTTATTAACCTATTTTTACCAGACGGTTGAGTAGAGTAATGCGAAATTTTAGTTCTCACAGCTGGAAAGCACATTTTGTTGTTGAAAATACTTCATCGAGTTTCGCATCCCACCCGCATAGTTCAGTAGCACTGCTCGATAAAACGAGCGAAACCACACGGAACCGATTGAGACTGCATCTCTCATCCTGGTGGACGGGGGAATGCTTTCAGCCACGTCAGCATTCCTCGGAAGCGTGTGCGGCCCGCTCTGGCACTCGTTAGGAGACACATTCCATTGTCCTTTCTCCGCATCGTACGAAGGATCGTTGACGGTTTGCCGGTTAGCCGGTTTCGGCACGGCGTTCACGGCACGGTTGGCGAATAATTTGCATAGTATTCCTCCCGAGCCATGAATTTTCGTGCCTGTCACCCGAAGACGGTTTGAATTTCACCGGCCGGGTGGTTTGGCGTTCGCTCAATTACAACCCGGAGTGCCGATGATGGAGAGATGCTGCCGAACAATAAAACTCACTTCCGCGTCGGTCTCGGGACCCTCGGCCGGTCATAAAGCCGCACGGGGGAAAAGCGAACGTAAAATGGAAAATTAAGTGAAAAGTGTGCAAAATGGATGGTAGTAGGCTATGAACCAGTGCGGCGTGAAGTTTGGTTCCATGCATTTCAGTTATTTTTTCTCTCTCTCTTCTTTCTGTCACAGCGTGCATTCTTTGTCTTTTTGTTTCCCGCCGGAGAACAAGCACGTTTTACCTTGTGAATCGGGTGCAGGCGGAGGCTTATGACAGCTTTGCAGTTGTAAACTAAATTATGCGTTCCCTTTATAGGCCCATTTAGTCGGGAACGTGGCGTTGATATATATAAAAAAAACCATAACGTAGCTAGGATGAAAACGTACGTTTATAAGGCGACATTGGCAGGAGTTTACTATCCCTGGATCCTTGCAATGGAGCTAGAATGGAAACAGCAGTTTCTTAGCTTCTGTCTGCGAGTGGAGCAATTCACGATCTGGACACGTCTCAGCGGTTATTGCTTGTGAGATGACGCTCCAGAGAATCATTCCGTGCTCTTGGCAATTATGCGTGCTGGTCGTATGTCGGCTGCTTGGTGTAATGAAACTGGGCGCCGGGTGAACTAATTGAAACATTATTCACCAACAACCAACCACCGGTACGTGCAGGACGATACCAAACATCCTGTTAAGCTAAACAGCTTTAAATTGGGACATCGCAACCACCAACCGACGTGTGTCAACTCGCTCGCTGTGCGTATTAAATCGCAAAATACACAAATTTGCAATAATACCCCTCGCAAATATCTCGCGAGATCCTGTTTTTTTTTGGGTAATCGATTGTCCAATTTATCGGCCGATAGCACTCCTCTAAATGCAAATACCGTGTCAGTTTCATTAGATTTCGGGACTAATGTGCGTTACCAGCGGGGATCCATTTTATCGATAAAGAATTATCGTTCATCGAACGGGACATACTTTCCCTCCGGGGACTTTTCCGCCAACGAGCGCCTCCTGGCTCGTCCGGTCCTTTGAGGGTCGTTGCTCGTTTAGAAAGTATACCAACAACACAGGGGGGTGGAATTTCTTTTTTCAAGCACATTTTTTTTAAATCTATTAGATTTTACGGCCTTTCTTTTATCTGCCCCCAAGATTTGACCGTACCAGCAAGCTCGCCCGCATCGTCTCACTGCTACCACCCGAAGTGCCCGGTTCGTGTGGGTTGCAGCCGCCGCTCACATATAATTTAATGCTCTTGTTTCGGTAAATCAAATATTGACTGAGCTCTTTATCTCGCAGCATAAAATATGTGCCGTTCGAATTCGGGCACCCCCCTGAAACCGAACCGGCGGACCATTTACGGGGCAAACCCCTTTATCGGAAAATAGGGGCGTACGGGCACGGAAATAGCGCTTTCTTCCCACTTCCCAGGACGATACGAGCGCCGGATGGCATCGTATAGCGTGGTCCGTGGTCTACGGTCTAGAAGTCGTTTCGTCTTTGCTTCGACTGACCGGAGTCCTCACACGTCAGCTCGAGTGCGAAAGTTGTGGTACAGCAGCTGGTTCCGAAGTGCCAGAGAAAGTGACTGCTTGACCGACACGCTGTTGCATTCCGGACCTTGGATGGTGCGGGTCGGGCTGAACCGTTTGAACTTGCACCGGTGCCATCCATCAAAGCCACAACACAGTTACGTTCTGTAGCACCGTCCCATCCTAATCAATCTTTTCTGCTGCACATCCTGGCGTTACACCGAGGAGCAAGAGAGAATCGAGATCAACCGGATGTTTGTACTACTGGGTCAACGTGAGTGCTCGTCTAGAAGTCTCCGCAGTGTGACCAAGCTGGTCTAAAGGGTCTGCTGGCAGGGGTGATGCTGATGATTTGTTTGACTTTTACGATGTGAGTTTGGTTCCATTTTGTGCTTCGATTTTCAAGCACACACACACACACATGCTTCGTGCATGCAGATCCGCCATGAGTCACAAGTTTAATTGACAGGATCGCAAACAAACCACATTTGACGGAGGGGTGAATTAGGTGCACTGTTGCGAGTTGTCGTGAGGCAGTGGTGTGGGATAGAGTTAGCAAAGTCGCGCACAAATATGGGCCACGCTGGCCATAACTCATCACACGCGTAGCCCATCGAAGCAGGCCGGAACTATGCTCGCGCGTTAGTTGCCAGCTGTCAAAGTAAATCAATGCCACCGGTCGGTTTGCAAGATGACAGCTCGGGTTATGAGTGGTGGGTCGATTGAATGAGACACGGTAACATGGCACGAATCTGCAGGAGTGGCCCTGGATTAAGTGATTGGTTTTCGGTCACGGTTGCGTCGCTTCCCGGAAGGGGAACCTCCAGCTCGATGTGCTGTTCCTTAAACACCGAGCAAACATACAAATAAAACAAAACAACAACAACAAAAAATGCCGAAAAGATGAATAGTTGCCGCATGAGGATAAAATGCGTTAGAGGAAATTATATTAGTAAAAGTTTTTCCTGCCGCTTCCCGACTGCATTGGGGTTTTCAAATTCAGAGCAGGGAAAACTGTGTACGCACCGAGCGTAGGGGAGGAAACAAATTCGAATGCTTGTACGCGTCGCGCCCAGACCCATCTCAGTGTTTGCCCTGGGAGAGAGATTTATGCGCAAAAAAAAAGGACCGGGAAAAGGGGTGGACGGTGTAGAATTATCATTAATATTCATTTGTTGGTCCGGGAGCGGCGGGACCATGAAATGAAATGATTTCACTCTCGTCCTTAGCAATGCGCATCAAAACAAAACGTGTCAGGAATGGTAAGATAAATTTGGGGGTTTCAAAACATCGGCTCGGGTTTTTGGTAAGGCAAAAAGGCAAAATACCCAACGCAGCACACGAACAAATGAATTCGTCAGAGCGGCAGAATAACGAGACGGCTTCTTCTCTACGGTGGCTCACCGGAATGGTCTACAAATGGCAAATAGGACAACGTGCGGGATGCGTCCGTTTTCAATGGAGCGTACAAGCACACCGAAGCAACAATGGCAATAGCCTCGAGAAGCCTTAAATCTAGTGGTGCTTCCGTGCGACGGAAACAAAGCCGGTTCGGTGTCACCATTGGAAGGCGAAAGTTTTGCGGCCCAAATCACTGCCCGCTGGTACCTGCCGGTCTGGGTTTGGAACGGGCACGAAACAAAAAAAATGCCAACCTGCTGGTCGGAAGCGGGTTCTTACGGTGGATGGAAACGAAACGAAACTACCACGCATCACTGATCAGAACCGTAATGCCAGCGTGCGACACGCCAACAAATCTTCTCGCTTGCTGGAGTTGGAATAAAAACTAGGGATCATAATGTATCATCTCCAGTGTGGGACTGATAAGCCGGTGTCTCCGTTGCTGGTATTTTTTTGTCTGTTTTCCTACAACCAACGTGGCTTCCCGCGAAACCTAAGGTATTCGCAGTGGGTTCAAGTTGATTGAATATTCATAGAAACTCGAGGTACTCGTGCCACCGGTCGATGTGTTTCGGGGGCGGAAAAATGAACTCTGAATCATCCGAGGTGGTATTGAACCAGGACATGCCAAGCGCATCGTCTGTCTCCTCGAAGGGTCATCAAAGGACCGGAAAACTGACAAAAGTTTGACCAATACATCCGTATAATTACGGTAATTGAAGTGGTCACCTTCCGGTCGGGTCGGCTCAGTAAATATAGGCGGGCATTTGCTCAAAAACTCCGTTTATTGCAAAGGACGAGTAAATTTGGTCATATGCATCAGAGTTCTTTTTTGTGGAAAACAAAAGTGAGCGGCCCATGACGCGACTGGAGGTTTTTCAAGCCCTTGCGCTTCGTTGAGGGCTATCAACGGCGCTTGGGCGTGGATTTTTTTTTTATGACACGCCAGCAGCCACGCAACTTCCTGACGACAGGCGCAGGTCCGTTGGCCACTGAAACCTAGCGGCCCGCATCCATAAGCGCTGGCCTTGGTCGGTGATGATGCAGAACCCTTAGATGACTTTGTTTATTAGGAAAACTTTTCCCGTCAACTTTCGTTTATGTCACTTGCTTCCGATGGGGAACTTTTTATTCGCTACCGCAGCACGCCAGCTGTGCCGAGCTCTGCGTGAAATTGACGCGGTTCCGGGCGAGTCCGGGAAAGCGCACTGGCTGGACTTGAGGTATCGCAAACGCTGGTAAACCATCTCATTTCGGTTGGCCGGGCCTCGTGCTGATCCCGGAAAATTCGGAAAGTTTAATAAGATCAATTCCACCCACGCCTGTGCGCCTGGGCGCGTGATTGTATTGGGTGGGAGTGAACTTCACGCTATGAGCCGGTGGATCTGTCTGTCCGATGAGTTCGCGACAGAACAGCAGCAGGACCTGATTTCATATGCGCCGTTGATGTGTTAAAGTTGTGCCAGATTGGGGATAAGCATGAGCAGGACACCTTTTTAAACTTTTTCAATCGAAATGTTGGTCATTTATTGTGATTTGATTTGAACACACTCACGTTTGTAGTACCATGGCATTAGTGAAAGCTTTTTGTCATCTACTGCTAGGCTCAACTCATCAATTTAAAAGCAAAAAAAAAACTAGTGGAGGTAAAATATCTCATACTTTGCATAAGCTTCTAGGACGAATGGACTTGCGTGAAAACAACATCTCATGCAGTGTTCATTTTTATGCTCCTTTATTGGCAATAGATTATCCATTCGCCAAAAAAAAATGCTTCTATTCTAGCGCACGTATTGACTGTATTGTCCGGTGCATTGTGTAAGCTAGCTTCGGTTACGTCACTTAAAAAAGATGATTCTTCACTCAGAAAGTGAAAACCGATTGGCCGATCAGATTCATCCCCGCAGATGGATGGCGACTCGAGAAGATCGGTTCTCTCACTCTCACTCTCTGTCTCTTTCTCTCTCATCGATAGGCCACTGGCTGGTGAAGTTTTCTACAACGGGAGGATTTCCCGGCGGAAGCGCGCGCGAACAACATTCAGCGTCGGAAACAAATTGCTCTCCGGTGATTTGCCGGTTTCGTTGCCATACCATAACCCTAGGCGTCCTTTCCGGGGTTGGTCGCGTTGTGGCGCTATGTTTGTTATGTGTATTTACGGTGGGCTGCGGTTTTCGGGTTGTATGAAGACTTCCGCTTTGCCAGCGAAAAGTGGCAGTATTGCGCGAAGGCTTCACTCAATACCCGTGGTTGGAATTGTTTTCCGTTACTCAGCAACTTTTCTGGAAACCTCAAACTCCTCGCCCACACGGTACGCCTTGAGTACGCCGGCGGCGAGAAAGGATTGCATCGCTAATGTGTACGCTACCACGGGGAGGATATTTCGGTTGGTTTGGAGGCAGTGGTGCCCCGTTGGCGTGTTAGGCGGGCTTGTAACAATACACTTGAGGCTGTTCGGTTACAACATTAAGAGAGTGTGTGGAAGCTTATCTCGCATGAGATCTTTCACGCTCGCTTTCATCGTGCCAATCGTGCCGAGTCAGGGCGAGTGAGTTGGAAATTTACGACTTAAGCTGGCATTAAAACTCCGCGGCTGCTAACAAATCAATCATTTTGCGTAAGACGGAGAAGCTTCCCTTAGATAGTGTCGAGTGGCAGGGCGTATGATTTTCAATTTACCATATCGTATCGTTAATTTTCTATTAGCATTTCAAAACGTCTTAAGATCATAATGGCGGCAAATATGCAAATGATTTTACTTAACCGATCAAAACAACGAGCTGGCCCCGGTCCAGTAGCAGCATCAACAGTCTTATTTACCATTTGATAACAATTAATGATAACTTATTTTGTTGTAATTTCTTCTTTTATTCTTAATTAGATCGGAACCCGGTGTACGGTCAAGGCCTTCCTTGCTATGCTTATTAGCCAAGGCTTTCATGACTTGGAATTACTCGTAGCTGGATAGTTATCAGTCCTGCGTACGGAAGAGCTTAGACGAGATTCGATCCCGATGCTATCGTGTATTTATTCAGCACGCTAACGCTAAAGCTATTAATTTTTGCAATTTAGATATATAAATTTGTAACGATCTTTGCAGTTTCTAATTCAATATAACACACAACGTTTGTATGATTTCAAATTACCTGGTAACATCAGCACCAGCTCACTAGGTACTGTCCGTGTGACGTTTTAAGCATCATGTCTTCCCTTTTAAGTAATCTAATCACGCGCACGCAAGCACACGACTCGCTGGGGTCCGTTCGCTTACCGCGCTATTAATTTATGGCTCAATTTTTCGACCTTTTCGTCCCTTCGCTTGTGGGCTGCTTTTAATCTAGCCTCGAACTGTATCAAAAACAACAGCGCATGCAGACAAAGTATCCATACGTGCCGCCTGTCTATGGCAATGGCGTTTCCCGCTAAACCCGGACCCATGTTCTTTTCCGCCCCATGGGGGATTGGTCGGTTTTTTCGTCCGTCTCTGGTCAGCCATATTTTTCAATCAGTCATCTTGCGCGGGGAGAGGCTGCTGCAGTTTTTCCAGCTCCTTTTTCGGGCACTATCGGTACACAATCGTTAATATGTGGTTTTGGTGCCCACTTCCCGAATAGTCCGATATCCGGAATGTCCGCAACGCAATGGAACCGTGTCGCCCAATGGCACTAGTAGCGAGGCTGCAATGAGAGCACATGGGGGTTATTTATTTATGTGCGGTATCCTGCCGTCCGCTGGGTCAATGCTTCGGTCCCACACCTTTTGCAGGGTGTCTGCTGTGCAGCTAATAAACATTAGCTCATATTTGCGACAGCACAATAACACGATAAATAAATTTGCACCATTAACAAAAAAGAAAGGACCATCCATGGAGCAACCATCGTTGCTGGGAAGCTAGGTATAGCGATTCGCTTTATCAACTGGGAAACGATTGAAAAAGAAACCAAAAATGTGCTCTGTTTTCTTTCCCACTGCGCAGACTGGGAGGACATAGCCATAGTCATGGCGCTGGACGACGATATCGTTCCGGTCCACAGCAGGCAAGGCATACGGCGCTTATTAAATGATCAAACCATAAAAAGCAACATCTATCACGTTCCCATTCCTAGGGTGTATATGTCCTTTAATTTAAAGTCGCCTTTTATACTGAAATCATGGAAACCATGAATGCGCATAGAATACGCCGTGGAAAAACGGAATCCCAAACCAGAATTAATAGGTAAAGTTTGGAATGTAATTTTTGCTCGGAGTATTTGCAGGCTCCTGCGAAAACGTGGATGTTTCGATAATTTAATAATGTTCCCCGCGATTCACGTCAGACCGGGCAAACAGGGACCGTTTTGGTAAATTTTCCACCCATTCGCAGTGCAGTGGTACACGATTACACGGCTTGCAGCCAAACAGATACATTGACCTGATGGTTTGGGAAAATTGCGGAAAATTAAGTGCACCTTAAACTGGCTGGTAACCAGCAACAGTAGCACATAACAATTGCGGCAACGGAAAGTTGCCAACATGGGCGGCAATTGAGCATTTAGCGAATGATCATATTTCATATTAATGTTGCATGCGTTGAAAATTGAAACAGGCTCGCTCGGGATGGGGTCGGGAGAGAAATTTATTAACTGCTGGTACGCACTCCTATAAATTGCAATTCTTTCCCGAATGACTGAGGGGTTAAGGCGTGAAAAACGTGCGTCTAAGTATTTGTTCCGATTCGAAAACGATGGGCATGATATGATGCAAATAGATTTCAAAATTATTGTCATTGATATCGTATGGATTCAACAGAGCTGATAAATTTTGGTTCGTATGTTCAACTAATAGTGCCAGTTTATGCAAAAACAAATTATTTCTGTTCTTTCCATAGCACAATTTGAAATTGCAATCGAATTATACATTGTAATTGGGCTTTATCGAATTTTCTGACGTTATCTGTAATTTTTTGGCGGATTCAGACGGCAAATCTGCATTTTATAGGCACAATTAAATTATCAGACCGGGTCTAGATTGTAAATAGCAACCGAATCGTTAGTACCATGCAATAGCTTACAAGCACCTGGTGATTTTAAACACCTGTTGCCACTTATCAACGCCGCTCTTTATCGAAACAGAGGAAGTCTCAAGCGGGCGTCACCTGAGTTGGCACACCTGGTCAGGCATAAATCAAACCGTGTGAAATAAAAAAAAATCAATTATCTAGATTATGCCACTATCAACGGGGTTAACGAATTTGAGTGGCTTCAGAAATGTGTCACCAGTTTGCAAACCGGTATATAAAAGCCGACGGGCGGTCAGCTTGGACATCAAATCAAGACGGTGATCGATACTCTGAGGAGCTTAAGTTTTCGATTTAACGCTTTGTTACATATCCTCGTTCGCTTAAACATGTTCCGTGCGGTGTTATTAGTTGCTTTGGTTCCGGCCCTAGTTTTTGGAAATGTGACTCGCGTTTGTACCGGAAATCGTCCGCATCCAATCAGCGTCGATGTGTTGGGTTGCACCAGCCCACCTTGCGATTTGGTCCGGGGACAGGACGTTATTGCTTACATTGACTTCACCACTGGTAAGGACACGATTTTACACAATGCAATTTCTGCAAGTGAATTCTTAAATCCATTTCATCCGATCAACAGATCGTTCCGTCACATCGATGACCACGGTTGCCACCGCAACGGCGCTCGGTGTTGTAACGGGCTACCCGCTGGGATCGAATGCCATCACGTGCAATTTTCTGCAGGGCTCTAGTTGTCCGTTGAGCGCGAACGAAGACGTCACCTACCGTTTGACCATGCCCATCCTGTCGATTTATCCTCTTGTTAGCCTTAGCATCGAGATCGATGTCATCGATCAAAACAACCAGTCTGTCACCTGTTTCGTGGTGGACGCTCAGGTCGTTGCTCCATCGAAGTAAACTTCAAGCTGCATCCATGGTTACCGAATCGAATAGCGTCGTACAGCTAACAGCCAAAAAATAGCTTCAAAATTATCCTTCTAAAATACAATTAATATTTTAAACAAGTTTTCTTACAACAGATCATGTCGCTTGATCACTTGCTATGTATCCGGAAACGTTTTCTTACATTCTTGGGTGGTGTATGTTGTTGCACTTCAAACCTTAAACCGACGAACCACCAGACATGGTGGCATTCAATTGCGATGAATTCCTATTCCGATGCGAAAACGATGGGGGTGATGCATGTAGATTTCGAAATTAGTAACATTGATATTGGATGGATGAAAATTCATCAGATCTGATACGCTTTTTTTTCGTATGTTCGGCTAATATTATCTGTTCATATGAAAAAAGATATTTCTGTTCTATTCATAGCACAATTTTGAATTGAAAATGGAACTTAAATATTGTAATAAGGCTCTACCGAATTTTCTGACGTTATCTGTAATTTTCTTACCGGATGTAGATAGCATACATTTCGCATTACCAAATCTGTATTTTATAGGCACAATTAAATTATCAGACTGTGTCTAGATTGTAAATAGGAGCCGAATCACTAGTACCATGTAATGGCTTCCATGCACCTGGTGATTTTAAACACCTTTTGCCACTTATCAACGACGCTCTTTATCGATACAGAGGAACTATCATGCGGCCACACTTGGTCGGTCATTCATAAATCCAACCGTGTTAAAAAAAAAACAAATATCTAAATCAAGATTATGCCATTATCAACGGAGTTATCGTTTGTTGAATGGCCTCAGAAATTTGTCATCGGTTTGCAAGCCAGTATATAAAAGCCGGCTAGCGGTCAGATTGGACATCAAATCAAGACAGTGATCGATACTCTTGAGGAGCTCTCAAAAATTTCGATTTAACGTTTTAAAAAGTATTCCCGTTCGGTTTAACATGTACCGTGCGGTGTTGTTAATTGCTTTGGTTCCGGCCCTGGTTTTCGGAAATGTGGCCCGCGTCTGTACGGGCAATCGTCCGCATCCAATCAGTGTCGATGTGTTGGGTTGCACCAGCCCACCTTGCGATTTGGAACGGGGGCAGGACATTATTGCCTACATCGACTTCACCACTGGTAAGGACGTGGTTTTAGCACCGCCATTTCTTAAATTCATTTTATCCGATCAACAGATCGTTCCGTCACCTCGATGACCACGCTTGCTACCGCAATGGCGACCGGTATTGTAACGGGCTACCCAGTGGGGTCGAATGCCATCACGTGCAATTTTCTGCAGGGCTCTAGTTGTCCGCTGAGCGCGAACGAAAACGTCACCTATCGCTTGACATTGCCCATCCTGCCGATATACCCTCTTGTTAGCCTAAGTATCGAGGTCGATGTCATCGATCAAAACAACCAGTCCGTCATCTGTTTCGTGGTGGATGCTCGGGTCGGTGCCGCATCGAAGTAGGCTCCTAGCTGCATCCATGGTTACCGAATCCAAAAGCGTCGTACGGCTAACAGTTAAAAAATAGCTTCAAAATTATTCTTTTAAAATGTAAAATACGTTTTCTTACAGCACATCATGCCGCCAGATCACTTGCTATGTATCCGGAAACGATTTCTCACATGCCTGGACACCACGTATGTTGTTGCACTCCAAACCATAAACCGGCGAACCACCAGACATGGTGCAACACGAGGTGTCTGGCTCAGACAATGTTTACCTTTCCACGGCGCACATTATGCCATACGGAATCGATCCGGTTTGAGGTGATTAAGACCATCAAATGGCGGCGCCCTCGTCTAGGCGACCGGTGGAAAGTTTCCTTCGACACGAGCCAATTGCGGGGTGGTAAAAATTTGCACAGCCCTTCCCGACGGTGATCTGCGCAGACGAGAAACCGATTATCGTAAATATTTCATACGCTAATAAACATGCGCCCAGCGGCTCCCTTTAGCGCCCATTTCCGTCAATACGCGCACCGATAGGATTTCGGTTAATCCCGCGCTGTTCGATGGCTGGTGCCGGGCGGTTCTTTGTTCCGTTCGCTCTATGTGCGATGCGTTCGAGGTTGAAGGAAATTGCTTCAACACTTCCGATAGAGTGCATCCACACCAACGAGCCGGGCCGCCATTTGCCGCCGTAAGGGCACATGTGTGCGGCTAGTTGCCGATGCTGCCGCCACTGCCAATGGCCGCCGTGGTTGCGCCTCGTATTTCATTATTAGCAGCAGTTTAATTTATCACCATCCCGGCCGTCGACGAACGCAGACCGCGTTCGGGATTGCGTTCAATGTGAGCCCCCAAAGCGCCCTACGGCTGCGATTGGGGAGGATAATTTGATATGAATACCGGGAGGCGCGATCGTCCGCCACATGCGCCCGTGTACACGGGGTGTAATAAATGCGCTTTATGAAAGCGATAGTAACGTCGGGAATGATCTCATTTAACATAAATAATTTCCCTCACCCAGCCTCGTCACCGGACCGTATCACTTGATGGGATGTTTGGTTTCGGGAGAACTTTGCTGCCCTCCGGCACGAGGATAGCCTGACCTTTGTCTCCTCTTTATGAGCGGTTGGGCGATGATGCCATTGAACTGAAAAACGATGAATGGCCACGCGATTGCAACCATCTGCCATCTCCCGTTGTGGGGAGGCAATCTCAATCGAATTTCTATTCGAAAAACCATTAACCAACGCACACGGCTTTGTTGCGTCAAAGTACGTTAAAGTTTAGTTCATTCCGTGATGGGCTCGCGAGCCTTCTCCAGGCATTACGCGGGCCAATGTGCCTCTCGAAAAGGTGGTTTTAACTTTTATGAGCCCAACACATGCCACACATTGGAGGGAGTGTATGTTGATCACGCCAGCTGGGAAAACATTTGATAAAGCTGTTTGCGAAAAAAAATACATCCCCTTGAAACCTTTGGCCGGACGCTTCAGCGAGCTCGGGAGGGTTGCGGCTTTGGGTGCGTCCGATGTCCAGAATCAATATATCGCGTTTAAGCGTGGGAGAAGGCCCCTTTTTCAATAAGCTGCAACACATTCCCTGCGGTCGAAGGTTAGTGATACCGAACCGGCATCGGTTCCGCATTCTTCGCACGTTTTACGCGTCCACCCGAAAAGCAATCGATTGGCGAGCGATCGAAATGGCTGCTGAATCATTCAGCAGCGGGCTTACTGGTGAATCCTTTTCGCAACTTCTTACGCAGTGTTCGGACCCTGGGGTCTCGAGGTGCCGGCAAATAGAAACCTTCGCTATTTGTGGGCCAACGTCCCGGTGGCATTACCATCGAGAACGCGCAAAGGAATTGCCGTAGGGCGAGCAAAGATCCGGTTCCGATCCTGGATTGCACGAAAATAAGCAAAAGTACTTTCTAAAGGAACGCACACAGAGGAGGACCCATGTTTGTAGCAAGAATGAACCAAAAAAAAAAAGCATCCGTATAAATTTAGCCAACGCAGCGCAGCGTGCGGACTTGGCGAACGCAATTTGTCTTTATCATAGAACCGGCAGCAACTTTCTTCGCTTTCTGTTGCCTCTTGTGTGTTTACACTGCTTACATTAAACCCCAACGGAATGCCCTGGCACGCCGGAAGCACTGTACAGATACACACTTTAAAGTCATCCAGCTTGTGATACCTTCCGCCCGTGTTCGCGGACCCTTTTCGGTGGCGAATGGGCGAAACGGTTGGCTTGTAACCGTAAGCCTCCGTTTCTGATTAAATTTCGTTCAGCAAAATTTCAAATCCAAACAAAACATCCCCATCCCCACTTCCTTGGCAACCTGCCGTGGCTTTGCAAGGAACCCTGGGGCGGAGAAGAACTTGGCCGAAGACCTGCCGCCGAAGAAGGATACGAAAAGGGCAAAACGCGGGTGAACTGGGGTGAAGGTAGGGAAGGATTTCGCCGGTGGGCGATCCTTTTTGGCCGGTGGCGAAACCAATTCGCCAAAAATGCTCATTCGATTCGGGAAGGTTTGAGCGGTTCTTAATGGTTAGTTGATTGGTTGTTCCGTTCAATTAAATTCGTATTCCGGGTGCTTCGTTTTTTCCGGAAGCCGGAGCAACGAAACCTAGACGGCTTGCTGGCCAAGATGTGGGCGGAGGTGTTCCCTTTTTCGTTCGATTGCAGGTGAAAGGTGGCCCTGGGGTGAGAGAGAGAGAGAGAGAGACGAGTGCTGTTAGCGGCACCACCGGTACACACCGGCCGATGATTATTCGCTGACGGATTTATGCTCCGTAAAGTGAATTAGTTTGTTAGCGAATTGTGTTTCGCATCCAGCCACCAGTGGAGAGCCACCCCGTCGAAGGACTCGCTGGTAGCCGGGGGATTTAGATGAAGTTTGCTGAAACGAATCGCTCATTAAAGGCCAATCAGTGTGCTCGTGACGCTCGGTTCGGCGTAGGTTGATTGAGTACCGAAGGGATTGGATTGACTGTTTTATTAGCCGCTATCCTGTCCGCCCAATGTTTCGTTTCCTGTTATGGCGATGATTTATCTGTGCTTCCGATTCCGTTTGCATCGATTGAAAGCTTTTCGGGGGAAGCTTCACACTAAAGCGGCTTACTATCTTTGATTACCGGAATGCAAGGGAATATCATTTACAAAAAAACGAACCCATTGTAATGGAACGATCGAATTTGGGTAAAACTTTTTACCGCGTTGCAATCCGCGCCAACCGGAGCGCTAAAAACAAGAGGGAAATTAATCACTAACTAGCTGGCGTGGTTTGGAATTGCACACGAGAAGCGCAAGTTCCTGCCCGCCAACGAAGTACGTACGGCGACAAATAAATGAAAGCAGTACAAAGATTTACGTGCACTCGAATTTCCGGTTGCGCGTCTCGAGTCGTGTTGAGTTAAAAGTTTAAATTTATTGACGCTCGGTTCACGTTTTTTGCTGCTGGTAGTTTTTTTTTGTGTGTGTGCTCTAAACTATGCTAACAGAGCTTCACTCGGGTGCATTAAATGGTGAAGGAATTGAAGCAGCGAAATGGCGGCAATTTATTTCACCCATTTTGGCAGGCATTTCGAATGGATAAGTTTAATTCACTGTCATGTGGAAAGTTTATTTTAGTTGTGTGTGTGTGTGTGGTTTAATTTTGTGTTAAGGTTTCGTTCAAATTGCTCTTAGGTAATGCTAAGCTCGCTCGGAATGTGGTTAGAAAAGTGAACACACCCGCAAGTAAATTTCTACCGTGAGAAAACTCTCTCTCTCTAGCCTGCGGTGGGGGCTGCTCGGACAATCAAACGATTACACTGAACTGGAACCGCAGCGAATTGTAGGCCAAAGTTTGATTAGTAGCCCGCGGCCAGCTAGACCCCAAGAATTATGCCGGATGTGCCGAAAGCAGTGAGTTTGTCGGTGAAAAAAAAAACACCCTCAAGGTGCAGCTGTACTCGTACCCAAACGCGTTTAACAATTTTGCGCGCTGATTTTCCTGTTATTTCGGCATCCCTTTTTCCGGCGGGCCGGAACGATACGACTTTCACCTGGAGGCCCCTTTTTTCCTTGATCCTCTGGAGCGCTTTCTTATTGGAGTGATTTTTCTTCCACCATGAGTTGAGCAAAACTGCAGCCAAACATGTTCGCGCGTGTATGAATAATGAAATGTACGATTCGAAATATTTTACGACGCTTTTACGGAGCTGGAGATAAAATATTTAACACTCTGCTCTCGCACCAGATTTGTGCAAACTCGAGGCGCATAAATCCGCAGCGTGCATTGCGATACGGTGGGCTATTATGCAGCTGTAAATCGACCAACGAACCTGCAAAGAAAAGCCGTAGCTTGAAGGTTCGATGAAAGGTCGAGCCCGGCTACTGGAACGAAGGTATCACGGAGCCGGCAAAAACACCCCAAAGCAATGGGGCACGATTTTCGGCATCCTAACTCCAGCCAACAGGGAGGGGAATCCGCAGGCGCCACATCCCGCCGAAATCTTTATGAATTCCCGTTTTTCTCCCCTCCACTCGATTTTGGGCTGGTTCGAATTCCCCGAGGGGGTCTGGAAAGTAATCTCGCTCCCTGCCTAGCTACTGTGCCCGCGGGCCCAAGGGTAGAAGGCTAAAAAGATTGTGTGGATAAAAAAAATAAAAACCCCAAGAAGCAACAATCTTGCGCGGTGTGATTCCGTGCTTCCTTGACGGGACAAGCATTTTCCATCACGAAAGCGGAGGGTTAGTGGTGTTGCGTTTTCTCGTGGCATCGATCGGACGCCGAGGCAGACACAAGGGGGTTGAAAAGTTTTGACAAACTTTCAACTTAGCCACAGGCTGGCCACGGAGAAATTCGAAATCGCATTACGAGCCTCTCTGGGTGAAAGGGGGAAATGCGAAATTTTAAAGAATTCAAAATATCCATCGGCAGCTTGGCGAAATGCAGTGAATGGACAGGAAGTAGCATGAGTGATTATGTATGTAAACTCTCTTTTAAACGTTTGCATTTTTTCCCATTTCATTTTTTTTTGTACTTTCTAATTTCTTGGGGGTTAAATAATAATGGTACTTTCTTCAGTGCAGAAATAGGGTTTACATGTTATGCATCATTTAAAATAATTCTAGTTTTTTTATGGTGAAAGTATAAAAGAAAGGTCTTTTATTAACTAACTGTATGTCCTTGAAAGGAAGAAAGGTACAGGATTAAAAACACTTAATTTTTTAGGCCTTATCCTAAATTCAAGATGATATTAGTTGTTTTAAAAATTTGTTAAAATAGACCCACTTCCAAGCTCCGTTTAAAATTGAAAACCCTTGCAGGATACCATGGCTCAAAAAGTGTAAATTGATCATTCGCGCAAACGATTCGCTAACCATGGAAACCTTTTACAGTGGGCTTTTTACCGGAACCACTTCACGAGAGCGCGAGGCAAATTTATTGGCCACATTTTATGCGCCGCTGGCGGCAGGGTTCCGCCAATCGATTGCTTTTCACCTGCGAAAGCGCCCATTCATCCACCCACCGGGGGCACCAGCTTCAGAAGCTGAAAGCTTGGGTGAAAAACATTACGGCTTTTCTCGCCACCCTGGCCACCATTCGTCGACTGCAATGTAATCGAGTGAAGATTTTTGGCCTTTGAGCAATTGCCAATCGATGTATACGGCGATAAAAGTAAATCACTTTTTATTTATCTTTTTCCACTCACCGTAGCCTGGTGTCGGTTGGTGGATTATTCTCCGACGCATTTCCTACGCAGGTATCCCGGAAAAGAAAGCCTCAAGAGCCGACATATACCAGCTGTGTTGGGCGATGGTGCCAAACGGGATATCCTGGTGGTTGTCGTTGATGGTTGGGCTGCTTGCGCATAACCGAAGGTTGGCAGATTGAATTTTATTCCCTCACGTTTGGTGGCAGCTCAGAATGTTGCTACACGATTGCAGGGATATTGGTACAAATGGACCCATTACTCACGTCACTCTAGCGCTCAAGGAGCACGAATCCTGCGCTCGGTGTCTCGGGTGGAATGGAATTTCCATGTGGTGAGATGTGAAACGATTGCTAAACGAAGCTTCGTGTGCGTTCCATTCGTCGGTTCCGATGTCAGCCCAGGAACATCCTTCGCTGGAGAGGAAACATTCAACTGTTAAAGTTTTGCATCAATTGGCTCCCTGCAGAACTGCCGGTTGTCTTCTGAGGCTGTTCCTTAACTACTTATTTGAACACCATCGATTAAGGGTGATTTTTCGTGTTTTCACTTTGTTTCGTTTTAATTCTGGCACCAATTTTTCATCCCTTTTTGGCGCGTCTCCGCGACACCGGGCTAATGTCAACGAGGGCGTCAGCGAAGGACGCTCGTGGCGCTATCAGGCGCTAAATGAAAAGTTAAATTGATTCCACTTCATGCCGCCTCCTTTACCATCGTATCATCAGACTGGCAATCGATGGTGGGTAAAAAAATAGACCTCGTCATCAGTGCCGTTCGATTAGTTCTCGCCATCGCGTAGTTTTCAGCACCCGAAAGCAGCTGCAATAGCATCGATGGGGCTGCAAAATGGAGGGTATTTTTTTTTTCATTCTGCCAAAAGGTTTTAGTTTTCCTCCCGTTCGCATATCGTTTTTTTTTAAATAATTTACGCCAAACTACGGGTCGGTATACGCGAGGTCGCTCCGTATTTTCTGTCCACCTCTTCATCTTCACGCGATCGCGAGCTCTTTTAAGCAGAAATGTTGAACTTTAGGGTGCCGATGGTCGGTCGAAAGCACACGAGTGGCTCGAGCGAGAGGGAAAACTTTCAATTCGGTCTTGGCAAGAGGCCAATTTGGTGAGATTTTTCGTGCCATCGAGTGCGCACGGGGTTGGGTGGGCTTTTCTGGTCCGTTGATCACCAGCAAACAGGAGTGTCGTGGCTAATTGGTATCGAAAAGTAATCGAGTTTAATTAAGGCGACTATCTTAGGTGTCTCGGAGAACCGTGAAACGGGAGAAAAGTTTTAATAAATTCTTGATTACCAGCACCGAGGTTTGGGCAGGCCAGGACTAATCGTACACGATTCCTGTGTTCCTCATCGATAGGGCGGAAGATTTGCACCTGCATTCCGTGACTCCCAACTGCATGATGAATCCATGCATCCTCGTAACCGTGACCGTAGATGGTGCCCATCGTAGTTGCCTTACTGAAGGCGTAATCGGATCGAAACGGATCGATCCGGATCGAGAAACACAAAACCAGGTCGAGTGAGGTTTGCTTTTGACCATCGTCCCTCGCCAAAAAAAAAAGGGACGGCTTTACGAGACAAGAAGTCCTCGCGGGAGTCCACTTTCCGTGTCGGTCATCTCACTCGTACGGAAGGACGAAAATAGCGAAACAATTGAGAGCCCATCAGAGGTGCTAAAAGGTTTCCGGTCCCGTACTTCGCAAAAGCGGTGCGTGACCGTAGAGAGCACTTAACGGTTGAGGAACCGTTTAGCTAATCCTTGACACCGGTAACGGGGTGGCCAACAAAAAATCAGTACAAATACCAGCAGTCCCAGCCAACCCAGCTGGTGGGATGGAAGCATCTGAGATAACACACCCGGGAAGTTTCGCAATGGGAGGACTTTCGCAAAGCAAAGCAAAATAAAAATGTTGCGCAAATCCCTTGAGCCTGCAGGTGCTACGCAGAGGATGTGCACAAACAACCGGTACGGAGTGCCAATTATAGGAGTTCACGCTCCGTCCACGCAACGTACACCGACGGCGGACGGTTTCGGATCGAACGCACCTGAATGGTGTTTGCGATTTCATGCTTATTTGAATAAATCCCGGCACGCGGGTCGCTCTGAACCGGTCCACTCCGACTGTGAAGGTGGCAACTTGAACCAGGAACGGTGCAATTGCAGCTGCAATCAGGACCACACGCATTTTCGTGCTAGGAGCGACAGTTCGGTAAAAGGACTCCCTAGAGGGTGGGGTTGTTTTTCACACGGATAGAATCAGCAGCGACCGATAGCCCGGGGAGCATATTGAAACTTTGTCTCTACGATCGAGCTGGCTCTCGGATGTTGGTGAGGGAAAATGGCAAAGTACATAGCAAAAAAAACTATCGTTTTTTTTCGTGCTGCCGTGCTTCAAGCATATCATTGATTGTGTTGGAAAGTTAGCTGGCGTAATGCAATATTTCCCAACGATATCCACGTGATCGTGGATTAGCAAAGCTAGTAATTGGAAGTGATCTCAGCATGAGTGTGCAAACTGCGAATTAGCGTGTTGTATAATTAAAACAAAAAAAAAACCTTTCATCAATCGTATCCTTTATCGAAATAGGACAACACGAAGCCTTTCCTGATAGGGTTTTTCACCAAACGGTCTCAATCATCAGATGGTTGTAAAACATTATGAGGGCCATAAAACTGTAAGCACCGTGGAGTGGTGCTAATCAAACATCGTGCCATTCACCAAGCCGCCGTGCTAAATTAGTGTCATTGGGACGCGCTTGACGTGTCCCACCTGGTTCGTACCGACTCGGGCTTTCTAGCAGTTGATGAGCTTCCCGTAAGCTGCTGACGCCCGTACCAGCAGGAAATTGCTCCGAGGTTAATTTGTGGGTTTCGTCGAGATAAGGGTGCTTGGTTAATAATGCCGCCCGAGGATGAGGTGTACCTGATATAAAGCGGTGATGGCGAGGCGTCACGGTATCTTCGCAAGGAAGGAACAATGAGCGAACCGGGCGTTTAGAGTTTAACCGGCGGGATGGGTTTATTATTATTTGAGAAAGTTCGGTTGCAAACAATAGCAAATCCTTTTCTTTCAACAGCCCGTTAGCGAGGCGAACCGTTCGGTAAACAATGGGAGCGAGCTATTTTCAATCAAGCATTAGAAACATGGTTTGCAAATTTTCAATTAGCTCAGATGCACTGAATGGAAAGATAATTTTGTGAATGTATTCGAACAAATATATTCTGTTGTATTACAAACGAAACATGGTTCTTTCACTATCAGATGAGATATTATGAGCTTGTAGGAAAGGAATATCTCTACGCACTATCAGTTCATTGTCTTTTGTGACGTGCAGTACCTTTCGATAGTTTGTACAAGACGACAAAAGCAGTCTAGAACATGTTTCCCAACACAAATGTATCGCACAGGTTAACATGTGTAACGGGAAGGCAAATGCAGGTAAATGTTCTGCATCTAAATTGAAACGCCAGTCCATGTCGGCTATGTGCATGCCGATGCATGCGATGCGGAACAAGATTACAAGATCAGATTGTTCCTCAATAACAATAAGTCAAAGCTTAATGCGGATGGTCACTGGAGCCCTATGGCTTAGGACGTCGGTTGGATGACCTAAGTGGAAGACTTACAGTATGGCATACTTGATATAAAATCAGCTGATATATCAGTATAAATTCCTCACTTTTGCAAACGTGGCAACTGTAAAGCAGTCACCACGGATACGGCGTTTAATGGGCAACCCAGAAGCTCAAGTGACGCCTGAAGAAGAGCCAGCACCCACCCACAAAGCGGCTCGATTGGGAACCTCGGCTGCGACTTTTACGACCCATTGCTGCTGCAGAGCATGGACGGTGGAGATTTTTTTTACGATTTTGTCCGTCTGCTCCTGCGATCGATCGAACCACTTTGCCCGCGTTTGGTTGCGCCGTAATATGCGAATTACGGTAAATCCAATTCGAGACGCTTTATTACCCAGCGCTCGACCCAGATGGGTGGACGAGAAGTGAGCAAAAAAAAAACGCGATCGAAAATAAATCGTCCACTCCAGAGCCGTGCACAATTGCGCTTGGTAATGGTCGTTTTTTGACGCCTGGCTAGGTTGCAGGAAAATTGACGTTTCCTTACCACTCGGGATGAGATTTTCCTTTGCTCCCTTGCGTTCGGTTAGAGCGGGATGTATCGCTTGAATGCTGTGCTCGATGCGGTGGTTAAATATTTCCGAATATTCAAATAAGCTCGGTCCGAGCCGAGACCAGTTGGATGGGCAATTGCGCGACCATTTCCCGAGGGAGAGGATAACGAAAGATCAAAATGTCATATTTCTTGACGCCCCCAAACCTTCGACTTGGCCTTGCGATAGGTGCTGCTTTGCCCCTCTGACGAAACATTTGTTTGGTTGCGAAAAGTTCAAAATGAGAAAAAGTTTTTCCATATTTCCCTCGGCCGTTTTCTCCGGGAGTGCTCAGCTGCGTAGTGAGGAGAAATATCAACAAACCACTGGGTGCTAGAAGCCCACGGATCCTTTGATTGCGAGGCGCGCGTCCCCTTTTGGGAATCAGATAATTAGGTATTTCGCTCCCGTTGGTGCCGTGCAACCACGGGCCGGTTTGGGACATAAAATATTCGATGTCATTAATAATGTTGCTCTTTTTCTCTGATATCAATCATATTTTGTTATGGCTGTTTGTTTGCGATATGCCGGTTGTTCGGCAATCTTGTCAAATGGCATACAATCGTTTCGTCATTCAGCATTTGAAACATTCATGCATGATTTTTCTCGATATTTCAAAGCGAAACATATTAACCGAGTCAGCCCGGGATAAGGCTCTCAGCGGCTATCGGGAGGAAATGCCCTTTAGCTCACAAATAACTATACAAACCTCTTAAATACGGCCTGGCCGTCCTTAAATAAATAATAATAAAGAGAAACATATTTTAAAGGAATTTTTTTATTAGGCAAAGTACAGAAATTTCATTTGTACGAAGAGTCTTTAAAGGATGAATTTAATCGATCCACACGAACCCTTCGTGTGTATGAAAACTTATACCAGCTTTTCCGGCTAGAAGGTATGATGTCGTTCAATTTAAAATATCCATAAATAAAAAAAAACGGATGAGAAAATCCTAATTGAGCGTAGCGAGTAGCGCGTACTTTCGGAACCGAACGGCCACCAGAAGGGAGTTTCAAAGTGTATCCTCCACCGGCGTTTTTGTTCGTACACGTCCAAACCGAAGCATTTTCCGAAATGGACAAGTTTGGCTGATTTTACGACACCTACGAAATGAATCATAAATGTGTACCACCGGTGGTGGTCGCCGGCCACCGATAAGGCCACCCCGACAGGCGATTGTTGATGAATTGTCGAAAATCAGCAGTAGCAGACCCGCCCTATCGCATTATGATGGCGCACTGCTGCGTTCGGCCCAAAATGTGGCTTCAAATGGCACCGAAAATTGAGCCGATAATATTATGATTACCATTAGCGAGCATATTCGGACGTCGGAGGAGGTATCAGGTTCGTCCGCGTGTTCGTTCTCCCTCTCGGATGGATTCAGTTTCCAGCTCGATGGGTGCGAAGAATTTGCACGCGCTTGAATCGAGGGTTCTGGTATTCCCACTGCATGGAAAAAGCCCGGTGATAGACAGGACGTTGGCAAGGATATCCGCTACATTGTCGCCGGACGTCGATAATCGGCGATGATCACACGGAATGAGGGACGGCATTAAAAAAGAAGAAACCCTGTTTCAACGGCTAATGGAAACGGCCGGCTGATGATGGTGGTGTTGGTGATGATGCTGATGCTGATGATGATGATGAAGAGACCAGAGCCTGCTGGTATTAGCAACGGTCGACAATCCGCAGGCCGTATCCATGGCAACGATGAGAAGAGAAGAAGCTAAGCTGCGACCGTAATGAGTCCCCCGGCAGGGAGTGTGGTGGCAGAACTGCAGGAGCATAAATTTTACGCTTTTATGGCCAATCAATAGGCTGCCATCGATGCAGTGGCCCGATCGATCTCCGTTTTCGAGCGTTCGCAGGACACAGGGTCGCAAGCTCGCACTCCCCGTGGTGCATGATCCGATGACGAAATATTTTCTCTCTGCATTCGCTCTTTGTTCGTCCGGACAAAACCTCACGCGATAGCGAGGGAGGTCCTCTCGAGATAGTTGACTTAGTTTGTATGTGTAGCTCGAGCGCTGCAGTATGGTAGATATCGCGTGGCATTCAGCTAAAATCGTCGAGGACCAAACTCGGCTGGCTCACGCAGCAGGACACCAAAGACTAAAACGTAGGGTCACCCAGCAGGAGTGATGCCTAGTGAAAGTATTCCACACGAAAGGGAGTTGCTATGGTGACTTTGTCACGGGCAGACGCTAGTTCGGGGTTTGGGATTTCGGCACGCGCATGGAATCCTTGGTTGGCAGGACGTGCTCTCTGTCTCTATTAGGATCTCTCGCTTTGTCTCTTTCTCTCATTATTGCTCTTCGCGCATCATCACTGCAACACCACAGCATATGCCTCAGCCGATGACGCATTTTAGATGGAAACACACGTCCTAAGGCTTCAATCGATCGATAAACCGCAGATATAGTGCCACCAGGATCGGGAACGGAATCCCTACCGAGAAGTAGGCGTTCGGTTTCGGGTGCGTGAGTGCGACAATACGGTTCGATTTTCAAACGCACCATAATTACCGTGCGGCGGGACCATTGCCGAATTCGGTCGAGAAGTTGCCCGGTCTCGGTGTGCATCCCCCATCGGTACGAGTTTTGGCCCAAGCCTGAGCAACGATCTTATCGGGTCGCGTTTCAACGAGGCGTCTCAAACGAGGCTCGGATTACGCTCACCAAGTGCCCAGTGTTCCGGTGAGAAGCACATTGGGAAGTATTTCCGGGAAATGGCAGAATAATGCTGGCATAAAAAACAATGCTGCTTGCTGTGTTTCTTTCGATGGGAAGTACTGAGTTTGTTGAAGCATCAACAACGGAGGGAGGAATAATTCATGTATGCAAAATTTGTAACTATAATATAATGCAAACTAATCTCGAGGAATTTCTGAGATCACCCACAAATGGAACATCACCTTTTCTATTTAAGCCCACTGTACTCTGTGCTGTTCCTGGCTACTTGATTGCTCTCTGGGATCGGTTGCTTGGTAACGAGTAAACTGTGCTTGCGGTGTAGAATTGATTGGTTCCGATTTTCGGTACGCGTCAGTTAATTACGGCACAACAATAATGCCCACCGGGGGACCGTAATTCCAAACTGTTCATCTCCTTTTAGAGCGTCGTTTGGCGGGGGGATCAATTGTTTAGCGAAATCCGATAGGGCCGAAGGATTCGATGCGGCACAAAAGCGCAGCCGTGACGCCTTTCGTGCTCGGTATTGGCTTGCGTGGGAGGAGATAATTTATGTTGATTGTGAAGCAGCCGCTCAACTAAGTGAAGCTCTATAAAAAATGTTTTTGTATGTATTTTGCTTTATTTTGCGATATTATTTTTTCGTGAATGTTATTTAATCTTCTTACGTTTCAAAGCTGAGTTTCAACAGCTCATTAAAAAAATCATGGAGCTCAGTCGTAACAATATACGATTGGACAACGAAATCGTGTAAATCTCATTAAAATTTTGCTAAAAATATATTTACCACACATTTTTAAAAGGTAATTATTGTATTGTATATTGCTTTATGGAAAGTTTTCTATTTAAATTTGTTATTATATCAAAATCATCAATTCGTTTAGATAGAGGAGATTATTTCTGTATTATATTTTTGGTTTCGCTGTCATTTGGTAACTCACTTTCATGGTTTCATTCGATGCGCAACTTGAATGTCACAGTCAAACCACCCAGAGACGTTTGATCTTTGTTTTGCCCTACAATCATGCACAACATTCATGCATCGTTTTGTTCAGCATCTTTTCGTGTAACAGGCGACAATATGGGTGGTATTGGGGGGTTTCCTACCAATCACCACATGTGGCCATCATTAGGGTCAGAGTGGCCTTCTTGGGCGTTGGCGATGGATTTATGTAGTGTGTGGTGAAGTAGAACGTTAGCTCGAGCGATCGAAAGGAATAGAGTGACGAGACCGCTGTTATGATCATATGTTAGAATGTGGATAGTTTGGATATAATGTGCCATCCGCTGTATCTAGCAACAAATAGCGGGAATTAATAAAATTTGTTTTCTGGTGTGTGATGGTAGTCATTGTTGTACGAGTTGAATGCTTTACTTGGTATTCTTTGCGCTGTATCATTAAAGTGTTCAATTTTAACTATGTCCAAAATTTTTGATAATGAAGAATCATAGAAAATGCCTAAGTTTACTTGTGAATGTTTTAATATCTAGTAATATGTCTCTTAATTTCCTTACTGTTCATGCTTGTGAACTTTGAACTTGTTTAACTGCGGGTTAAACATATGGTGGAAGAAAGACGACCATCAACATCTTGATCGCTAATGTCAAAGTATCTGCCATACACTGCTAACCGACATTCGGCAACATGTGCTCCATCTCCGTTAGACACCATTATGCGAAGTATTGTTTTTTTTTTCTTCTCCCCAACGTCACAACGCTTTGGGGTCCGCTTGTGTTCTAATTTCCTCCAGATGTTATGCCAAATGCCAAGAAGATATAAAACGAAATGAAACCCATCGACCTATACACGGCCTACTGCGAAACTGATGATGGTGTCGGTGATGATGGTGATGGTGATGATGTGTTTACTGCTCAGATGTCTCTCCTTCGTGTGCTACTGATTTGTTAGAATCAAGGCGTTGGGGGGGGGGTTACAGGACCTTCCCAGCGTTCGTTGCGTAACCGGCAGGCCGTGGGAATGTTGTGATCGTTATGTGTCTTGAGGAACTTTGCCCAAATTCAACCCAAAACGTGTTGTCAATGCGTAGAAAGTAAACGCCGGTTTGTGCGATGGTTTCCTTCACATTAACCACGGACCTGCGGTTTGTGAAAGATGGATCTGGTTGGGAATTTTGCGTTACATCACGGTTTCTGGTGCCCTGATAGCACTATTGAAGATGTTCTTTCATCTTTAGCAGTTTCAGAAACGACGAGAATTCAATGTGCTTGCTAACCATTGAAGCTCAAATTAAACGAATGAAGATTCGTTAATTAATTTACGTCTCCTTATGCAAGGTGACGGTAGTGCCTTCACCGGTGGTGGCTCTCGGAAGAATGATTTCCACACGAGCGGAAAAGCTTGCCGGAATTAAAGCTGTGTCCTGTGGAAAAGAATTGTTTGCAAATTCAGAGAGCAAAATATTGCTCAAATGATGGCGTTGATGAGTACGAATTCAAATGAATCAGTTAATGTGAAGCATGTGAAATGAATAAATTTTTGAATGCATTTTTCTGTAGATGCGCTTGCTCGGTGCTAATTAGTTTTACCCAGCACGCTTGCCGTTATGAGACACTTCACCTAAACCCAGGGTCACCTTTACCGGACGCCATTCCGGCACCTCGATGTCGCTTATCGATAAGCCCGGCGCAAGAGAGGACAGATTTCGTGGAAGCAACCGTCATTAAAATGATGACAGGCCACATCGTTGCCAGACACACGCCGACCAACCGACGGGCACGTCCGTTCGCTCAAGGCTTCGGTCGGCTGGAAAAGGTGCCAAGAATCTTCTTCCAGAAGTGACCAGGACTCGAGCCATCGCCGTAGGTGTACTGCGAGGGCTGTGCATTCCAACCACGTACACAACCGTGCTCCAAACTTGTCGCCATTACCTTTTACGGTGTGGTGCATATGAAACGTTGGGAGCCTCCCAGCCATCCCAGCCAGTGTGAGGCGCTTCGTCCGGGGGTTTTGTGTATTATTTGTCACCACATAAAATGGCATTCGTGATGTGGTCGGTGGCTGCTGGCTGGTTTCTTCGACCGGATGGTACCGAAGGGGATCCCGTTCGCAAAGGGATCCCATCTTAAATCTCTGCCACCGTGGCGTGCCGGAGAGCTTCGGGCGAAAGACAACCGTGGAACGTGTCTTATCAACGATCTCGGGATGAATTCCCACTAACGGCGTGTAGTGTCGATGTCATTTGCGTCTACCCTGGCGCGTTCTCGAGCACAATCGTGTGGGCGATGGGGAGAATCTTTCCCTCGAGAATTTTGGCCACCTCGTTCCTTCATCGGCTTCCCTGTATGAAGGTGTGTTGGTGTTGGTGTCTAACTTTGAAGTCATCTCCGGGTCGGGTACGGCAGGCTCGTAGGGGGGATGGGTTCGATGTTTGATATGTCACATACGATTTATGAATTACGCAAACCCCTCGGTGCAGGGATTGGGCTCCAGCTAGAGGGCTTGGGCTAGAGAGGAGAGTTTTATCCCCTGCGTAACATTTATGGCATGAGGGTACTAATGTGTGGTACCATTATGACCGCACGTCAATCATTAGTTAGAAGTTACTTTTTTTTCGGTCGGGGAGCAACACCAACTTTCACTAGTTCCAGCGTACTGTTTCACCATGGCAACCGTACCGGGTACAAACACAGCTTACTTAGTACGTAAACAATTCCCCAAGCGTTGGGGATGAGCCAGGACCAGGGACGATTGTTCTCTACGTGTGTGTTATTTTTGCATTTGGTCAGATTTCAGCAAACACCAACGTTAGCTGATGTTCACAAATCGTCGGGCATCTTTCCGGGTCATGTGTTGGTTGAAATTTAATTAAATCCATCATTATTTGTCCACTGAGATCGTGTTCCATGAGCACTTTGTTGGGGACTGCTAGTGGGTGGTATGGGAGCAAGTGAGGTTGGAAACAAATCAATTTCCCCTTTTTTTTTCAACCCACTAGCACCCTGCTTGCTGCTTGCGAGAATGAAAGAGACGATCGGGCTATTTTGGGGAGGATGAGAAGATTGTATTGTCTGGTTGTGGTTTTACGTTCGCTTGACTGTAAATGTAAAACTGTTTTTTTTTTTCAAATTCTACCACACGGTTCAGACCCTCCATCTGTGGATGGTGAACATGATGGGCTGTCTGCATGTCTCCTCCGTATGATACCACGGGATCTACACCGAAACAACGCCATCAAAACTGGCCAGAGTGTTTATGATTATGGTCGTCGCCGAACGCCGGTGGTTGTTCGTGCGTGCGAAAGGTCCTGCCATGGTGGCGAATGAGAACGCGCACACGTGCACTGGTGCGCCCGAGCAGCATCGGATTCTGTTATTTATTTATGAAATCTCTGTTGGCACGTACGCACATAATACCATTCCATTTTCGAAAACTTTTCAATCATAACAACCGTGGTGGTGAAGCGATCACAAAGCGAGAACTGTTCGGTGACCCCACGGCGATTCTGTGCAGGTCGCGGCCAGGTGTAAGGTTTCGAGAATTAGCCTACCACCTACCATCAATGGAATGGCAGCTCACGTCCCGTATTTATAATACGCAGGTGGGATCACGATCTTCCTGTCTCCCTCCCGGGGGTGTTGTTGTTAAGCAACCCGAATGGCATCTAAATTCATGGCAATGTGTGCGCTTAAATATTCATTCGCGACTCGTTCCCCTTTGATTCGCAATGAAATGCAGTAACAGGAAAATCCGCCGGATTGCGGGTGCAATTGACGCCAGCCAAAGGAATGTGACGCGTGGGTTTCCTCGGTGTGGGCGAGAGTGGGTGGGAGTATTCCCTCTTGTTGGTTAGCCTCGGCTGGCTGAGGGGATGATGATTCAATAATGCATGCTTAGCGTAAATTGTTTGACGAGCGGTCACTTTAATTTATGAATTTCAAATCACCCGGCTGAGCCTGGGTGGAGTGAGTGCGAATTATAATGCGATGCGTGGGTTATAATTTCGCCACCACCCTTCGATAGGATTTGCCGGTAAATCCTGCGCGTAGTTTGGGAAATTAATGAGAGCAACTCGAAGGAGTGTGTTTAAATGATTTAGCGGAATATGCTTGACCGGAAGTTGTGATATGTTTTTGGATTTAACAGTTGTGGAGAGATTTCCAATTGGGTTTGTTTTCCCAATATTGCTTTTGTTAACAAAAATCGTACGGCAATGAATGCTTCCAACGAACTTTAATAACTCGCAGGAACGAATACATTTAGCGAGTGATATTGAAGCGCCTGTGGTATGATTTATCACTGTAAAGTGATCTACGGTGAGCCTATAACTCATCTTGCTTGGCATTTACACTCCCCCAACTGCTCAATCGATTAGAGAAGCAAAACGCCGCCGGAAATATAGAAGCAATTTTTCACTGCCATCGTCGTCTCGTGAAAGACCAGCTCAGCAGAAATTGACTTCATCGGCGAGAATCGCTGGGCGCCCTCGGTTCTTCTGCACACCCAACAGTGGCGTTGTTAATTATCGTCCCTTTTTCGCGTGCCAAACGCGCAATGTCATAAATTAATGCAACTAAGTGATTAATTCAATATAAAGTTCCCGCCGAACTCGGCGAGAGGGCATCCGGCATCCCGGTGTCCGACAGGTTTTTGGCACGGCCAGTAGACTCGCTCCGGTGCTTCACATCCGCCGGTAGTTCGTTTTCATTCGAAAAACGAATCCGAGTGGGCTGCCACGAGGAAGCGTGCCACTGGGTTGAAGACTATGGTTGAGGTTGATGGCGTGGACACGTGCAGAATGCCGAGTAGGTGTAGTACGAACCTCCCATTTTGGCGTTTTCCCTCCGCGAAAAGAAAAGGTACGCAGCACAGTGTGTTACCAATTTTTGTGACAGGCTTCCATCTGTGGGTCATGCTGAAATGAAGAATGATTGGTCAGGGAAGAAAATTGTTTGAAAAACGAACACTTTTTGCTTATATCTGTCTCATTAGAACGCTTTGCGAGACATTCATTTGGTAAAAACGCAAATCATATACTGCCGGTGGTGTTTTGAACGCTATTGTACGCTATCTTGCCATATCAGATGCAAGCCATTCGGCGGGAAATAATGAACTAACCGACTAGGACTACGCCAAACATACATCAACGGGGCAGTTTTCGACCCGTACCCTGCGCATAGCCGTAGAAGGGACAAAAACCTCGACCCCCGGTAGTGGCCTTCTCACGAGAATCGACACAAAAACACTGATTTGTCACCGACGGGGTGCAAACGCGTGTTGCCCTTCCCGAAGGGGTGATTCAATGTCGCCTGGCCAGGGCTAGAAAGCTAGATCCATTGCCCGCAATGACGCCTAATGAAGGCGAATGTCCACGTGCGGCGCATATCAATCGTAGGCGGGTGATCCTGCTAACGAGTGTCCTTTCACTCAACGACCCCCCAACGGTCGAAGGCAGAGTTCGATCAGAGTTCAGGTTTTGCAACGCAAGGGCGCGAAAGGATTCCGCCTACCAACCAGTCCAGCCAATCAGAACCGATCGGGGCAACCATTCGGTTCCAGCACATTGTGTTACCTTGTGCATAGAATCTATTTCGAAAGGAAGTGAGTTTTTTTTTCTCTCCGAACCACTCGAGCTCCCTTCGGAAGGAGATCCGCAAGCTCTCGATTTCGTTAGAGTTAGAAGAGAGAAAAAAAAACGTCCCCACACCTGGTCCGAGAACGGAACCGATACACACACGCACCCAGATATACGATGGGATCTATATCATTCACGTTCTGCATCGGTTGGAAATGGTCTTGCAAACCGCACGGACGGGATCGATTTTATAGAACATTTCCTTCCGGCAGGGCTTCTCGCACGATTCTCGCAGCAGCAGCACCACCATAGCCCGGGCAGGGGTGAAAACCGATCGGGAAAACCCGGTGGTGAATGAAAAATGAGAATTCAATGAACCCGCCACCATTGGTGGAGTTTTATAGTGCACGCCGGATTTTTATTTTCTTCTTCTTTCTCGATTTTTCCCCTTTTTGCTCGCCATTACTTTAAAGTTGAGACACTCCAAAAAAGTGGTACGTGACCGGCATAAAGCTTACGGCGCTCACGACCAGACCAGACCAGGCTTGACGTTCCCGACGATCCTTGCCGACGGCAGCTTCAGATTTATTGCCCGCCCCCGGGCCGCCGTCCCGCATACTCCGAAAAAAAAATATGCCATCCGGAAAGTGGAAGGGTTGCGTTCGGAATTCGCCACCGACCGGAACCGCTCCGGAGCGAGAGTATTTTTATTGTTTCGAATTGTATTCCCTGCGAGACACGGCAGCGCACCATGGGAGAGCACGCGCACCCGGCCTGGGTGGCATTAAAGAATGGAACTTCCGGTGGAAATGCGCTGTAAAAGTTCGTTCTCGTTGCGCGATTTGCTGGATGCGGGCCCCTTTTCACCGTTCAGTCGCGTCGCCGTGTGGTCCGGGAATTCACTTCCGGTGGATGCACCACCGCGTGCCCAAACTGCTTGCTCATCCGGTTCGCCCATTCGAGATCCTGGCGGGTGGCGGGTTGAGATTGCAATAATACAACTTTCACGGGATTCCTCGACCTCGAGGGAGGCCAGTCCCGTGCACTGCTTCCCATCCAATCCATCATTCGCGCCAGGGCGGTAAGGTCGTAAAGTGAGTGGAGTTGTTCTTGTTTTTAGCACGTTGTTTTACTCGGCATGAGACGCGCCGTCGGCGTCCTTGGACCGGGAAGCCTTTTTTTCCGGCCGCCCCCGGGCGTAATGTGAGCTTCTCCGGGGAACAAACGAGCGTCTTCCGGTACCGAATCCACTTGCCACTGGTGTCGGTCGAGTTGGAGTTGGCACACCGGGAGTGCACTTTTCAATTCTAGTGGACCTTTTGGAGGCCGGAACGATTGCGGAAAAAGGACTGGGCTTTGCTGCAGGCTGCAGGTCGGCAGATAATTGCAGCACGTTCCCCGCGGGCAGTGGAAATGGTAATTTAATTGTTCAACATATTTCCTCGCAAGATAGTACTCACCCAGTGGAATTCTTGGAGGGTCGGATGGCGTTTAAAGAATAATATTTGTAAAGCGAAGAAGAAACGACAAAATTCGATCGTTTCGAGTGACACATTGTCAAAAGGTCGATATTTATGATCGTTAAAGGACGCGATCAAAACTGAAAAACATGCTCTGGAAAAGAGAACCAGACTCCTAAATCGGCAAAAAAAAAACCGTGCCACTTTAAACAATCCACCAAATCAATTTTCAAGCGTGTGTGGTCTGGCGCTGTGTAAACAAGTCTAACGGCGGCATACAAAGTTTTAATTTCATGCCGCAACATTCCATAGCTACTAACCATTTCCGGGACGTTGAAGGTCAATGTTCGGATGCGAGGATTGCTCTCTGACAAGGCCACGGCCACCAACGCCGCCACTTCCGGTTCGTTCCAGCGAAAACCACTCATGGACACACATTTAACCGATATTGGATCCGGTGCCTCTCGGCGGAACGCACACTTCATGTGTTTGCATTTCCGTTTCTCGTGTAATATTTTCCAGCCGATAGTGAAAGTGGGTGCGAGGTGAAAGTACTCCATCACCACCGAGCGCATGTTGCTTCTTGCCGGAATTCACGATAAAAATGGCTCCATTTTCGGTAAGCTAGAGGAGTCAACAGTGGATAGGGAAGTCAGCCATAGGACGGAGTATATATATACTATCATCACCAGTCCGGGCGGCCACACGGGTCTCTTTGATTGACTGCGTTGCACCCCGCGCTAATGTCTCATTTATCTTCGAAAGAAAAACACCCCACCGCTGAGGGTGGCGCTTGGCTTCGCGAGAAGAATAACAAAAGCGAAAATAGATTCCGCCGAGTCAGCCACGGACTCATGGCCGTTTCGAAGAACCAGGATTCGGCGTGAAGCAAGACAGGGCCGTTCTTTTGCTTTCGAGAGCCTAACGGTTAAAGTGGTGGAAATTTGTTTCCAAAAAGGAAGCGACCCAATGTGGCCTGGAATGTGAAGCGTTCGGTGGATGAATCATCTTCTTCGAGCCCGGCTTGCCTACCCACTTGGGCGCTCGTGGATGGTTCGATTAGTGAGAAATGTATATATTTATCTAAGTCAGCCCCGGTGTGGCTGCGGCTTGTGACGTGCTGGAATGGATATTCGTGCCGTTCCAGTGCCGTTTTCGGTGGTGTTCGCCCACGAGCACGAGGTGGTTTGTTTTGGATAAGTGCTTCGGGAAATACGTGCCCCGGGTGCGGACGGTGCATACCAATTAAGACATCTCACACGTGTTGCAGGCTTGTTTAAGGAGAGGCGATACGGAAGGTACTGCTAATAGCACGCGTCAACGGTGGCTATTAATCGGTGGGGTCTGTCAACGGAGAGTAAATATGCTCAATTACTAGTTGGGTAGTATTTAATCTTGCGTTTGGGGATGAATGCTGTGTACTTAACGGAAATGGTTCTCGCTAAAAACTACGAAACCCGTAACGCTCAACTCATTCTTTTATCTAACGTTGCCACCTTCCCGAACTCGTTTCCGATGGCAGTCCTTTTGGGGGAAGCAAGTTGATTCAACTGTCCGAAAGGACTCAGAAATCAAGAACAAACGCAGCACAATGGCGCAATTCTCCTCCTCGACTGTGTGCTGGATTGACCGGATGCGTCGGAGAATCATCTTTTAAAAGTCTCACCGGAACTGCCAATCAGCGCATACTCGTACGCGCTGGCATCATACCTCCGCTTTCCGGACGTCGACATGTCAAATCCTCGCCTGTCACTGGTTTCGTGTTCGTTGTCAGACTTTCCGATTGTACGGTTACCACTGGCACCGGAACAACTTCATGGCTCCCGGCACAAGCGAACCCAACGTGTGCCACACCGGGCCCGGGAAAATCGGAAGCAGATCCTGCCATTCCACGGCGGATGCTGTCGAGAAAGTCAGTCATGGGAGTGCTTTCTCCACGTGCAACTCCCGTAGCCGGGACCGGTAAGAGAACCGTTGCCTAGAATGTTCCCGAAACACGTCCTAGGCCGTCTTCCGACTGATGGAAAACGTCAATTAGAGCCGTTTCTTTTTGGCGTGAAATTAAGTTATCAGTTTCCTGTGGGCTCGTACGCGAGCGTTTTCGCATCAAATAAAAGTAGCCATCGGCGAGGGACCCGTGCAATCGATGGAGAAGTACTCCAGTGGGACGGTGTAGTGCTTTCGCCTGAAAGAAAATCTCTCTGCACGCTAGCTCCATTAACGTACAACGGCGTCATGTTGATCGATACTGATGGATCCATTTCCAGCGCTTATGGGGCTTAGACTAATATCGCCCCCAGTTCGATTCGGAAGCGAAGCAGCACGCCACGCAAATAAAGCGAACCCGGTGGCGGGGCGAAACCAAAAAACAAAAAAGCAAGAAAGTTAAAACAAGGTTCTAAATAGCGATTGTGGTCGTCGTCGGTTCTCTGTTTTCGACAATTACTTCTGACATCATCCCCCGAATGGAGTATTCATGCTTGCTCCGATGTGTTCCCCAAAGGCATGGCATGTCCGCGGGATCTGTCTGCTTCCATTTGGCTTAGAGTCACGGGCGTGACCAAACCGGACAATCGCACGATGAACGATGGGCTTTAGCGGTGGTTTCCAAACCGACCGGAACGATTACCCATGTCGGTATTTGTCACTTTTTAGTCATTGCTGTTGTCTCATCTTCGGCACCCAAAGTGGAACCTCCTTCTCCTTGTGCGTTGAGTGGAACGCTTTTCGCCGAGAGGTATCCATCGAACGATTTGTACGCAAAACTGAGTAGGCATGGCGAATCTGAGTAGGCATGGTAGCTGTAGAGCATTTGCAATGCTGCATGCTTTGGTTAAGGATGTTGCTTTGAACTTATTGCTTTGGATCCGAGTTGGTGGCTAGCGTTCGACAGTTCCGGATGTTCGTTCTGGCAATGCATACATGACGTCGTGCTGTGTGCAATATTAAATTCACCTCACGATAACTAGGCTGGGGTGAGCGGAACAAGTTGCATCCGTTCGATTTGTTTCTGCTTTGTAGGAGCATTCCAGGCAGGTTGAGAGCAAGCATACGAAGCATTCCTTCGGCATGGTCATGGTGTCAGGCTTATTTCGCAGAAACATATCTCATGAACAATGTAGTAAATATGTATTTAAATATTGCGTTTTACCATTTTCCTTTTGATGCGTATTTTCAAATGAGGGTTTTCGAGCAATAATTTGTCCTTAAATCAATGTAATTATATGTATTTTCTGCTAAATTAAGTAACTTTTGGAATATTTTCTTGACAAGTTATATTTATACTATATCATCCCGGACTACCGGACACAGTTATACGCCTCAGCGAGATATGTTAATAAGCAGCGTAATACGCCAACCAGCGCTTCAGCACTAATCCCAGCCGCACATGTCTTTTCTAATCCCCTCATATTACAGCTCGATCCACATGCGGGCGTTCTGCAGCCGACACTGGCCCACACTAATCAGTGATAATTTCGTTTGTACATGGGAATGAAAGCCGACAACTTTTCCAACTGTGAAACACGACACGCCGTTGACCGTAGGGCCTAGTCTTGCGTTGGAATTGAAATTACGGGCAAGATTACTTAGAATTAAAAATCCTCCCGTAGTCCCGAGAGTGGTGGGGACAGTGCGGATGGAGAGCGTCACAAACCGGCGTCATTCGAATGTCGGACAACGTTTGTGGTTTATGTCCCATGTCGCAGACCCAGGCTAGGACGCGTTTCTCCATGAATAGCAAATCCGTTGGCTAGTCTTTGGTCTTGGTATGTGGACATTGAGTGTGGTTTGCTTCGTGACAAGGATTATTCAAAACGGGAAAAAATCTGCAAACTTCTGCAGTGATAGAAAATGTAACAAAGAAAAAAAAACACACACTGAATCAGTTATTAATGTTGCGCCAGCCAGTGCTGGCTAAAAGCTCGGTGCAACGCCAGCGAACTCGTTTATTACATTCTTGGGCGCTCTTGGAGCTCGGGATATTCAATTTGAATGCTTTATTGCCAGCGGCAGGAACGTCGGAGAAAAGTTTCGCATGGACGGATGACCCAACGCGCTGACCTTTGACGTGCGGAAATCCCACTCATCCTCGCTTGTAATCCCACGGAATGAAGTCTCGCCGTGTTTTTAATCTGCATGTCGTCTACATCCTGCCAATCCGATGATGCCGATGCGTTAACCCTGATGCGCGTCCACGGAGAAATAAAGCAAACCAAAAAAAAAACTGCCATGTATCAAACCGGATATGCTTTCCGTGTATCCTTTATCCTATGTGTTACGAGCGTGGTTTCAAGGGAACAAACATTTTTTAGTTACTACCAGCGGGGTCTGGTGGATCCATTGCTTGTATGTCCGATGAAATTAACCTTCAGTTGGGGGCTTTATTCCGGTGGTTCCTTTTTTTTTTGTTGAGTTCGTCTCTCGAGCTCGTCCGTTTTTATTTTACCCTCCCCATCGTTCAATCTCACGATGCAGCCCTCGTTGCGAGAGGCGACCAAAAGTGATGCAGTTGATTTCACATAAAAGCCATAAATTTACTCCAAATGAATAGATCCAAATATGCGAATGACAGCGAATCGGTCTCCAGGGAAAAACCGCACACGACCCGTTTCAGTTCCCGCACCAGACGCGACGGAGAGGCTTCGGATTTTTTACTAAAAAAAGGGCTGCGCGTAGCTACCGTAAGGTATAAAGTAAAACAGGGAAACTGGTAAGGTGTCAGGATAAAATATCACACACACGCATACAAAATAATCAAGCGTTGGGGTTTTCTAGCTAGAGTTGCTGTCCAACGTCCGGAACGGACGTGAGTTTCGGTGTCTAAAATACGCGCCAAATATCGGGTAGTGAACCGTGAAGACGTGATGCGCTACGAGTTCCATAACCTTTTTTATTTATGAATAACAAAATGTATCGAACATCAGCTCAACGATTGGTCATGAAAGCGACGCTGATATTTTTCGAGTATGAGAAGCTTTTTTTAAAGATAAAATTTGAAGCGTCGATTCAAAAGAAAAACTGCCCGTTACCGTTAGTGAAAACGTTTTTTTTTTGTAAAATCGAGGAAAAAAATCCTCTTCCTGGAAGTATGCGCGGGTGCAAATGACAGTTTTTTTTTTACTTTCGTCAAAGCATTAAGATCGATCGATCAACATCAATTTTAATAGACCACCGATGCCGCTCTCGCCGAAAAGCGTATGATCCGTTTTGCGACGATGTTCGAGCCGGATTAGGACGCGCCTTACTGGTTGGAACGGTGGACGTGGAATATTCACACGATCCCATAACGCCGCTTTCCCTTTTAATTTTCTCTCACAAAACCTCCAATCGGAGGGTGACCATGATTGATCAGTGTTGGGTTAGTCCTCGCCTGAATGGCTTTAGCGTGTGTCCTGGCAGGCGTGTGGTTTGAGAACCGGCGTTCACGTGGAGCCATGTTAATTATAATTAAGTTAATTTTTGCCCCTGCTTGAATTCGCTTGTACGTGACATTTTGACACGTCAAAAGGATCTCCTTCGATGAGCTATCGTAAGCATCCTTGCATCCGTGCAGAATGAATTTCTTTGAAATTTGAAAGCTATACTGGAACGGTGCTATGCAGAAGGTTCAATGGTTCTCAGGCAACGGTGTGACAAAGTTCCAGCTTCTAAAACCAATCAAAGAAAGCAAAAAAAAAACAATGAAAAATGTCACGCAGTAAAAATGATCGATGCGTTTTTTACAACAAATGAAATTTTATTCTGTTCATAATCTCATTGACAAATTTGAATGGTAAGAACAGAAGAAACAGCTTGCATGGGGAAACAAAAAGGGATGGAATTTTTTTTTTGCGCTGCCAACGTGTGAATTTATCATCATTTTGTGTCATAACGATTTACAGGCTTACACAAGTGTTGCTTTGTTACTAAAACGTTATGTATCGTTAAATTTCCAAGATAATAAAGTTTAGAAAAAAGGTGGAAGTTTTGCTGTGATTATAGAAAACACCAAATTTGTTGCAAAAAATGTTTGATTGAAATTACTCCCATGGCAGTTAAATTAACATGGGTAACAGTTTTAGACTGGTTTCATTCAAACTCGAAACGACGTCAAAACCAAATTCAAGTCAACATTCCAGTGGACAACATTCAGGTTTGGGCAAGCGTCGAACCGGAACTTAAATTTCAACCATGATAAAAATTTTAAACGATCGCGCTTAGTACGAGATAGACGTCATCCCGAGAATGTTAACATCAATCCATTTTCCCATTCCCGCTCGGCATTAGTCTGTAGCGTCAGCAGTCCATCGCTGGAAGGATTGAACGTTGGATAGATTGGTCCGGCTGGGTTCCTGACAGTTTCGACCAGAGCGATTCATTTTGTTTCAGCATCCACAACAAGTCCTAGCTAAACGCTGGGGGTTGGCCAGCCAGAATCCCCATGATTTCATTTAGACGGTACGTATGTTTTTTTTACGCTGGGTCTTTGCAACATGTTTTGTTTCTAGAGAGAGCTGGGTGCTCGGAGGGATATCAATAGCGAGTCAGTGTTCTACCAAGTCCCCCGCAAGTCCTGCTGGGGAAGCCAACATTAGTACGTATCATATACATAATTGAGCCGGTTGTTCGGCCGGTAACTGCGCGTTTCCATCGAACCAAGGATGGAATGTGATATTGGTAGCACGCTTCCTGTGGTTGATGTTTGCACCATTGGTTGGATCCTAAATTAAATGCAGCAAAAACAGGATCGTAGAACAATACAACACGTGGAACACGAGTATCATTCCATTCGGACGGTCGAAAGTGGCCTCGGGGGTTGTGAAAAATAAAGCACGTAAAAGGGATAAAACTCGAAAATGTGTTTTAGCGGGTACAATGCGTATCACAGGTAAGCTTTGATGAACAATTTCAATACCAAAAGCGAGTGGGCGTGTGATGTTTGCTTGTGGAGGAATTTAATGCAAAATAAATAAATAGAAAATGGAATTCCAGTCCGTTGCAGACGGATTTTTGATACTGGCTGGAAATGAAATATTCTGATTTGGTAATGAGCGGGTTTATAGCTAGGATTGTTGCAAATTCTGACCATATGATTGGTGAATTGTTAATTAATAATGGTATTTTACGAAACATGCTAGATACAAAACGAATGAAACATTAATGTCACTGTTTGTATCAATTTTTTGTTTGTTTTTTAATGTGGTTATCAAGAATATACGCACAATTGCGTCCTTTTTGCATGTAAACACTGTTCTGTACTCCTGTTTCGATTCTCCCTGTGTGGAGGGAATACAATGAAATTTGCCAGGAATTTTGTGTTCTCTTCCGTCGTCGTGCGTCACGTACAGACCGTTCGTATAAAAAATTACCCACAAATTGCTTCATTTTTCTCCATCAAACCAACGTTTCATGCTTGCCATTATCGATTATTTATTTGAATTCTCTCTCCCCCACCCCGCGATGCTCTTGTGGTTCTGCAAGGACATCGTGACATCGGTGTTCTACCCGTGATGTCCTTAAGCGAACGAGATTAGAGGCCCCCATGATCAGGGACTGCCTTCGTGTTTGCTAAAGATCAAATGATGATTATTCCCAGGACACCTTTTGCCACACCGAACCGACCGAAGCAGGCGGTGCACGGGGCATCGCGCCACAGTTTGCACGTCAACAGCGCGACGCCATTATATATTCCGTTTTATGATGCTTCGCGTCTGCCGATGATGGCACAGTGGGAACATGTGCGATGGAACAACAAACCCGAAAGGAATCCCGAAATCTTGTCCGTTGGAAAAACCGCAGATAAAAAAGATTGCACACTTCTATCGTTGGCATAAAAGTGACGGCCAACGGGAGACGCTTGTACATCTCCCAGAGCACTTACTCCAAGGCTTGCTTCGATGATAAATAGGCTCCACGGACGCATTTTATCGTCATCGAATCGGTTGAGGGTGGCGATCGATCAATGCCAGGGCCATAGTGGTGATGGTCCATTGCTTATACTACTTCTTTTCACCATCTGGAAGCGCATGGGTTACGATAGAAACTGCCATTAATTTGCAATCAGATTCCGTAATAAAATAGCACTGCACAGGATACACTCGATGCATGCAATGTAGGGTATCCCTATGCGCCATACAGCAGTCACTCATGGGAAAGGAAGTCCTTTTTGATTCTCACTGGTTAGCTTTCTCGTTTTTTTGTTAACGTAAAAATGTTGACAGTAAACAGTTTCTTTGCATAGCACCTTACTGCAATCTATGCGTCAGTCTCTGTCCTCGTAATTAGTAAATGAGTGCCGATAATATGTGGTAATGGAGGTTTATCAATTAGAAATAGATTGACAATTTGTTAAACTCTTGATGGCATTAAAGTTTAAAAGCAATCTTACAATTTTTTCTATAGTTCCTATAGCTATAGTTTCCCAAAAATCCTCTTAACAATGGATCATTATGTCGTAAAATGTTTCATCTGGTAGGCTGTATCATAATTGTCATTCATTTTCAAAGACTACAACTTAAATGAAATCACTTTTAAGGCTTCCATGCCATGCATAATCCATAATCCATAGACATCTAGGACATTGTATGGCTTTAACTTTTAACAGGCTAGAGAACTTCTACAATCATTCCAGAGACCCAAAGTGAAAACATAACATGGTCAGTTTTATCTATTTCGATCTATAGAAATGGAGAAAAGTAAAATGCCAGCTTGGTAGAGAAATCCTTTTGTGGGGGATTTTCAGGACAAAAAGTTTTCCCAGCCGTTTCAAAAGGTATCGATTCGATAGGAAAATCTACTTACCTAATCATAAGCGAGAAACTCCTGCAATGAACACTACTTTTATTTATGTTTTTTGAAATTTCCTCAGTAAATCCAAATACAAGGAAAAGGAATAACCGTGCATATACTGACAGGTTCCTATCTTCAGGTAGAAATCCTTTTCGCTTAATTGTTCGGCAACTTATTTCAGCCCCTCTTTCGAACAGCATTCCCCCTGTGGGCATGTTATCTGCTCTTAAAACTCCATCCTAGCATCGTAAGGAGATTTGTTTTGTTTCCCTGCGACTTTATTTGGTTCATTCGGTCCAAGTTTCATCGTACCTGGTGTCCGAAGGGCGGCAAAAGGGTTTTATGGTTTTGAGCAGCTCTCATCGAAATGAGCCGTTTGCCGTTCGGTGGTCAGAGGAATGGCCGGCGAATCTACGCAACAAACTGTTGGGCCTAAGCAAAACTGTAACTGCTTTTGGCATCCGGATGAAAATCGTTTCACTTATGGCATGAACAATTTCGGATACTTAACTCTCCCCTAAATGAGAATCCTGAATCCCTGTTTGCCCAATGCCCTGCTCCTGTTCTTGTCGTGGGGCCAGGCGTTTGAACTTTTCATACGCTACAGGGATTTTTACAAGCATCACTCTCAGACATAGTGGCCGGTCCAGGCTGTGAACCGCAGTTGAGGAGGGATGCCGTTCGGAGCTGTTGGATTTTATTCGTCTTTTTACAGGCTCGAGATATTCCTTTACGTTTCGACCGGCAGCGGTACATGTCAGGCCGAAATAAAACGATGCGTGTTTTGGCTACCCAGTGGAGAGTGAATCCAATTTAATTTACACCTTGATACAGCACACGGCAACGTTTCTCGAGAATCGTTTCGGCATAAGTATTTGAGTTTGTTGCCGGGCTTTCGCATGTCTAACACCCACAAGCAACCAAAAACCTTGCCCGGTTAATTCAATGGAGGATAGCGAAACATTACGATCGTCTCAAAGGGACAAGGATCGTTGGGATTTTTTTTCCCATTTCATAGCACATTCCTTTGCTGGGATACAGCAGGATCCGCCTAGCCGGTATCTTCGAGCCGGTGTGCATCGCGAACCTACTGAATGTGAACCTTCTCTAAGACGGTTCCATCATCTGGCGCAAATTCCGCGTGGTCCCTGTGGCGCCTCTCTCTGGGTGTGTTTGAATTCAATTTGTAAGCTTCATTACTGTTATTTCCGATTGCGCCCAGGAGCCCGGATGTGTTGGTGCTTGCTGTGGGAACATGAAATTCCCAGCCCAACCAGAAACATGTTGCTGTTTGCCTCGAGATAAACCTGAACCGCCACCAGCTCCGTCGGGCTGCGGTTTATGAGTCGCAATGCCCTCCCGGCGCCGATTGGGAAGGAGCTTTAAGAATGAACGAAGCTGCTTTGCAATGTTTTAGCTTGTTGTTGAATTACGCCCTGCTACAGCTGAGCGTCGCAATCCAATCTAGCTTCCCAACGTGGGTCCAAACCATGGCATCGTTTAGTTTATAACCGGTGGAAGTAAAACGACTTAACGCACCGTTTGGTCGATACTGGAGCGGTTTCAGCTGCCTCTCGTATTCAACGGCATTAGCAGAGCAGTGCCAAACGATGCAATCGTTGTGAAGTGCTAGGGGATACTTGAAATTATGCTCCCCAGCCACACGAAGTACTTCTAGCCAGAATGCTCAAAGCGAGTTCGTTGTGCCTTAGCTTTTTTCGTGTCGTTACGTATACGACGGTACGGCTACTGACCATCACCAGTTTTAGCCAAATTTACCTTAACCACTCCAGTCACGAATGCTGGCACGAAAATGTGGCATGTTAAAAACTAGATCTACTTAGCAGACTGGCGTAAAACAAAACCAGATTCGACGGTTCCTGTTTCGATTGCATGTGGGAAAATACGCACGCTAGCTGGTAATGGTGGTTAAATAAGGAATAACTCACGTGATAATTGAAATCATACATAATTTATTGCCTTCATTTTCATTCCGTGAACAAGCAGGATTCCCGCAGACAATGAACTTAAACGAAGGTTTGGAATAATATGCTGTAAGAAGTAGTAAAATGTCATCAAACAATCAAATTCACTCAATAGTTTTTCGTCAGAATGTTGAATAAAAAAAGGGTTTTTTTTATTTTGTTTCTTCGATCCGTGCAATACCAATAATAATAATTGTATTATAAATATAACGTAGTTCTTACCGTACTTAAAAGATATCTGCAGCTAAAAGAAGATTTAAAAAAAAAATCGCATGACCCTACTAGATGCAGCTCAGATTGTTTTTGCCTATTTGTTTGTCTTTGGAAACATAAGGATCGCGAGCTATCTCTTGCGAAAGTCGCAAATTTCTTCCGTTCGTGGCCATAGGGAGCAGCGAAAAAGCGTCAAACAACTGTTTAAGATATTACTATACGCGTTGTTTTTTGTTGCTATTTTACTGAAAGCGAGATCCTACTTGATTCATGCTCGGGCGCACCATTTAAGCTAAGGAAATTTAGTCTCATCCTTGTTCAGTATTCTATGTAAAAACATAGCTGAAAAGTAGCTATAATGATAGGTACATTTACCACTGCATTGTGCTGATAAGGACGAGTAACTGATAAAAGTAAACCATTCACACGGCTTTTGGTTACGCTTCATCAAGTAAAGAAAAATCTCACAATATCAATATCGAATAGAGTGTCGAGGCTATTCATTTTGGTAAAAAAATTAAATCAAATATGGTCATGAATGAATATATATATAAAGTTGTACAACAGTATAATCTCTTCTGTCTACGTGGGGCACTGGCGATGTGTCATTGACAATGGTCAAAAATACCATTCCCATCAACCAGAGCACCTGTAATGGCAAAATCTATTGTTTTCGGTCATATTTGGCTGCTCTTAATGGATTGTTTTGGATGCGGGTTATTTTTAGTTCCGGAGGTTTATTACATTCTGTCCGCACACGGTCATGAGCTTTAGAGCGTGCATGGTATTTACGGTACAAATGATGAGCAATGAATGCCTTACGAAAATGCCACAGCAGATCGACCACCGTACAGATCATGTCTAGCCCCATTCGATTCGTGAAAGGTCATTCCCGAGCATGCGCTATCTCCCATCTTGGCTTACAATCTATCTTTGATTTGTTCATGTTATGTTTGACAGGCTTTCATTACAGAGCTTATTTGTTAGAGTTTAATTACAGTAAATGAGTAACTAAGTACGCTTTGAATGGCTGCCCGATTTTCAAAGGCTGCAGAAGCAGCAGTGTTCGGGATCATTGTTAAATCACGAATTCCCTACATTGCCAAACGAAAACATCGAGCATATAGCAATTCTCTCGCCTACCAATAGTCCCGCCCTGTCCCGTAATGGTATGAAATTGTTGAAATGATCTAAAATTCGGTTTCTGATGAAAATGATCATGATAGGCACCGTTGATTACACACCTACAATGATGGTTGGTTTTCATCGAAAACGATACCAAACTTGCCTAGGATTGAAAGAGGGTTCGTCCTCAGTAAGCAACATCAAGTAATGCTTTTCACGTTTTAATGCCAATAGGTTTTTTTTATGCTTGGTTTGTTGCGTCAAAAGGCTTAGTTTGTATAGTTTTCCATTCAATTATATCACATCACGAACGGGAGCAAAAATTAAAATAAACATAAAGAGCCGTTTTATGTCTCTTCGCACACAATATGAGTGACACAGTTACGTTTGCTTTGCGACAATGCAATCAGTAAGTAATCCTTTTTTTTTTGTTGCTTGGTTTATGCATAACCGTATGCGGGGTGGCATACGGCACAGTAGCTTTTTCGCGCACGGTAGCTTAATTTTTACACAAAACTCTCTTCCTCAATTTCCCTGTTCAATACTTTCACGGTACAAAGCATCTCTGCCGCTGTTCTCCTCCAATAGACTTATCGGCTTTCTTACCACCGTTACCGATAAAGTAGATTTGTTCGCATCATTTATTTATCCTTTTTACGTACGATTCACACTAGTTACGGCGATTAAATGACGTCGATTTGTTTACATTTTCTTATTACATTTAACTTTACGGACGAACACGAGGTGGGGAATCAGCAATGCCCAATGGTCGAGTTGCGTTTGAATTGGCATTGGCATTTCTAATTTGAACAGTGTCCTTCCGTGGGGTTTCCCAATAGGAGTCCCGAGTCGAATGGGCCAGCGGTTCATTCAAACTTATTTTTCACACATTCCCACCGTACGGCTGACGTGTCGTTATATCCTTTCCTTCCACAAAACTGACCTACTAGTTGTGGCACGGGTGGTTTGTTCATAATTTGTTTGTTTTTTTTTGTTGTCGCATGGGCCAAGAATAAATGTTCATCCTGCAAGCAATAGCAAAAGCTATACGTACGGGAGAGCCAGGGCGCCTTGTACACCTTATCCCTACTGTTGGCGACGCTGCAGCTTCTAGCAACCAATCGCAAAGAATTTTCCTCCAATGAGAGTGATACTTTTACACGGCAGAATTTTTGCCAATAATTTCGCCGCTTCGCGAATGAACTACACGCCCGTCGTACTCGACCGATGAGTTTACCTTCAGAGGAGATGCTGCCGGGGGTTGTGTGTTGAGGGGTTGCTTTTCGTCCTCTCTATGTTTGGGAAGCGTAAATAGATACAAGAGATGTTTAGTTCATCGGACCCAACTTTATGTCCAGATCAATCAGAATATGTGCACGAATGAAGCGGATTCAAAATGTACAGCTCAAAAAACGAAACTATAAAAAGCGCTAAATTAAAGTTTAGTCTATTTTGTGATGGTAATGAACTGAAATTTATGATACGGTACTTATTATTTCGTCATGTTCTCGTTCATTTAGAAATCTAAGATGTGCTTTACAAGGACTGTCATCACATGGACATTTTTATCGATCTGTGAATGTGATGTGGATCACGAACAGTGAAGGTCAAGTGACAAAGGCACTATAGTGTCGTGCTAAAATTAGATGTAGGAAAACAGGACTGGCATAGGCAACGATGGGGATGCATTATAAATTCCATTTAGCACCCTTCATCCTACTGCCGATCTAAGCACCATGCCATGCAAGGAGCTGAGTTATGTTTCGAGTGTATATTTTCCACTCTCATTGTGAGCCCTCGTTCAAGATGTGGACCGTATGAAAATTTGCATTTGCAACACCATCCCGGACGCGAGGATGTACCACGATGAAGTTCTGAAACCATTTTCAAGTTGAATGTCATGCACTCTGTGAACGAGCTGAGTAAGTGGTCTAACAACCACACACTGGCACACCTGCGATGTTCGCAGAGCGTTGTGCAAAGTGGAAGTTATTTAACGATGAAAACCTGCTGTTTTAATGCAAGCAAATGAGTTTTTTATCTTCGTTCTCGTAGTCGGTAAAAAAGCGGAACTGCCAGGTGAAACGAAATACAATCATGCAAATTTACAGACCAAACTTTGGAAATGGAAAGCTACATTATTTCGGAATGCTGAGCATGGGAAAATTCACACGTTCAGCCAAGTGGGTGGGATAGGGGACCGCACTATTGAACGGGTGAAACTATAACGTCAAACTGGGTAATAAGACATGCATTAGCTGCGTTTGGCAAAACGAATGAGAAATTAGGGAAATTACTTTAAATAACGATTCCCAGAAGAAAACGTAATGGAAAAATTCGCGTAAAAAGTGATAATGAGTTCCAATGGAGGAATAGGAGTAATCAAAATCAGCACACAGCAGGCGACGGGAACTAAAACTAAACAGAACGCAAAACAAAGGAACGTCACACTCAAGGGCATGCAAGGGCAAAGGCTCGGCAAAGGCTCGCCAAAGGAGAGCACATGTGAAGCCTTCTCATGCGTCAAGCTGCGAACGGTAGTAGATGGTAGTAGGCTGTGTGGAGGCTTACAGTGGCGTAGTGGCGCCCAGCTTAACGATCGGCGGCGGCAGCGGCAACGGTGATGGCGGACGCTCCTTGATCAGACTGCCACTGCAATAGGGTAGTGGAAAACGCCAACCGTAGAGACTTGGGTTGTGGTTATTTGTATTGTAGCGAAGCGAACGCGCGTCGTGTGGATGTCGAGGCATGTCGATTTGATCGTTTTGTTTTAGGTGTTGGAATTGTGTTGGATTTAGTTGGTTGGGTTGACGTGTTGGTGGTATTGACGTTTGTTGGACGATGTGTTGGCAACAAAACGCAATAGCGTAAACACAGCAAGCGTGTGGACGCGAGAAACGACGCAAGGAAAACAATCGGTGTGCGATTTGACATTGGAAAACCCGCGAACACGGCGCGATCGGGAATAACAATGTGATTGTGTTAATGTTCCAACACACAAGCACACAGGTGGGCACACATAGAACATAGCGCACGCGGAAATGTACACGTGGAGCACGGACATACGGGAGAGGGGATGAAGAAAAAAAAACAAGAACACAATAGTATGATGAGGTGGGAAATTCGAAGTTGGTTTAGAATGTAAAGTCGAGGGGTACAATATACAATCGTTGCTGGAGAAGCTGGATGAAAGCTTGCAGCAACAACCTATGCTCTTTTCTTCTGGCCACCGGACAATTCCACCGGGTGTGTGGTAAGTGAATGAAGTGGTTGTACTATGGCCAAGCAGAGCCGCACTAACTTACCTGCCAAGCTTGGCCTCGTCGTCCAAATCAGAGGGTGATCGTTTCGTCTTCCGGCAGAGTGTGGCCAGGATGCCGAGGTTACCAAACGCGCAGCACAGTAGATCGGCGATGAGCAGAAGTAGCACCACGGATCCGATCACGATCCCGATGACGGCGGCCGACGACAGTGTGGGGCTGTCGACACGCAACACCACGTCGATGCCTTTGACGAAGAATGGAAGAAAATCGTTAAAGAACAACGAGGGAGATTAGTATCCATTCGAAGTAAATGAAAATTTGGATGCCGCATTTTTGGCACTAGACGGTTAGTGGAGTCAGCCCTCCCCGAATGAACTATACAACTAAGGAATACCCCCGGGTGTTACTGAGTTTACAAGAGGGCTGTACAGAAGTTCAGCTACGGGAGAGCTACAAAATTTACAAGTGGATTTTGGTGGAAAGATGGGGACAGCAACAGCGCAGGAGAGGGAAAGCGGAAGAGCTTTCACAGGCTTCCAGGCAAAACGAATCACAACGATAGGGAGTCACATTCTAAACATACACTCAGAGCAACGATAGTGAAGAGCTTAGGTAAAACTTTACTAATTCGGGCACTTTTCGCGGTCCCGCGAGGGCAGTGTGTATTAACAAGCAATAGTTTTGCAGCATTGAGGCACAAGCAACCACTACTGCCTCAGGAAGTAGTGGCACAGCAGTTCGGTAATGCGTGTGCAATGGAGCAACTTTTCCCGCCACCTCGTCGGTGGGAGGTATCGCTTCCACTTTGGAAAAGCTGCCCCATTTAAGCGATGCAATGTGCCGTAATCATTCAAAAAAAAAAACAAAGCATTAGACATAACAGCATGAGGCGTGCGATAGAATTGAATTTAGCTGACCATTAACACTTGAGCGCCCCCTGCAGGAGGAGGTGATAATCTCGTGCAACAGTGCGATGCATATGGGAAATGAGCAATGGTTGCTGCGATGAAGCGCTTCTAAACCCATCTCTCAATGCAGTGACAGTTCTCTTTTTGTACACGAGTAAACGAATTTCGATCATGCAATAACGAAAACAAAAAAAACATCACAATGACATGCTGCATACGTGAAATTGGTTGCATAATTTAATTAATTGTTTTTGCCTACGTCGCTTAGTGTTAAACGACGTTTTCCCTGCTTGTATAAAATTGTGTGTGATTGAGTTGTTTTTCAATTCGATCGCACTTCTAAGTGCCTAACATTGATTGATCCTTGTGAGCCATGTGTCTGAGCCAGTGAATTGGTGTGCGTAGGTTATGTTTTAAATTTGTAAGTTTTTTTTTCATAATTAGTTGTTGGTGTGATTGAAGTGGCGGTGAATTTTCGCGCACAAGTACCTATTCGATAGCGTTTTGTTTTGTCTCATCCATGTTTTTTATGATAAACTGTGTTGAGTGAGTTTAGCTTCAGCGATTGTGCCATGGTTTGTGATTGCAAATTTCGGTGTAGTATGATTGTTGTAATTGTGGAAAATGTCTGAGGTGTAGTACAGCGACACATCATGTTCGTTTCGATTCAATCTAAAGAAGAAATCGCGCTACAGTAACGATACAACGTATGTACAATCATTCAAAAAAAAGTTATGCAAAGTGGGGGATAGTTGTAAGCTGGTTTCAGTTGATTTCGTTTCAAACCAGCGCTAGAGACAGATGCAAGACGATAGATGAAAGGAACAGAGAACGATAGAGAACAATGTATGTGTTTGTGAGTAGACGTTAACGTTTTCGAAGAAAAGAAATAAAAACTATCAGAGAGTGTTGGAACTTGGTGATAGCTAAAATATAGAAATTTATCTGGTAGGGTGCTCTACGGAACGCTAACAGTTTGTTCGTTTTGAAGTTGTGTAAATAATCTTCGTTGCATAGTTACCTTAATTCGATTCGGAACCTAAGCGATGGATATGGGAAGAATTGGGCTCACTGGTAGATGGTACATTAATGTGTTAGGCGCAGTCACTTTTCGACTCTTTTTCGATGCGTTAAGTTTAAGGACGTTGCTCTCAAATTTCGGGAAATTGGAGATCAGGGTTTTATTTGTTTGAAAGGAATAACTTCGCGAACGTGCACAGCTGCAGCGTGCACGTGCTAATCGACGGTTGGTCGAATAAACCCCATATGAATGAAACAGCGCTTATGGATTCGTGTTCATTTGACAGTATTGTAATGATGTTTGATTTATTTTACGATCCACTTCTGATCACGAGCTGCATACAATACATCTTTTCAAGCTTGCTTGACGTATTTACACGCGTCACATCTCCATAATGTCAGTTACATGTTAATAGTTTCGATTATTTGAATCAAACACGTGACTTGAACATTTGATGTAAACTTAACTTACGATAGCTAACACTTATTCCACAATTAACTACCTCAATCCAAACCACAGTGACACACTCATCCAGCTAAGCCAGCCATATTGTTATAGATTAGTTATGATTAAAGATTCGCTCCAAAGCAGTAAGAACGGAATCTTTCGTCAGTGCATTGGCTCAGTTTCTACTACAAAATTTCGCTAGAACGTTCAGCATAGTGCCGAATAAATAGCCTATAGTATGTTGGGATTCTGTTTTATGCCTCCGTTCGCGGAATTTGTGTCCTTATTCAAAGTTGTGGATCAGCTTGTTTTTTCGTTGTAGTGAAGTTCGTTCACACCATATTCTCATTTTCACAAACGCTCGCTTACGCACTCTCGCTTCCTTTTTACTGCTAAATGTTTGCACATTCTTCATCACTATAGTAAAGGAACCAATCTTTCGCCTTATCTCTCCAGCTATTTACGTCTTCCGAGCCAACGAACGAAACAACGAACGCGACATTGATCGTTCTATCTAAGGTTCGTCATAGCTAAATAATCAAATATTAGCGCATTATTGTCTTAGACGGAGTGCACCTTAGGTTGCTATTTGTGCACTGGTTTCAGTTTATGTACACGATTGTAGCATATTGTATTCAATAAAATGTTATATTTTGTGAACAAAACGTAAAAAGAATCGTCCATGTACGACATTAGAAGTAAAACCATTTTGGATCGGACAAAGAGCAATACACCTAGTAATTCAGAAACAAAAATACGAACGTAATAACTCCTTTGAACTTTACAAAAGTATTAAAACTAAACACTATGCACGATGAGACGAAATAAAACTAGGGTTGTGCATCAAAACCACACAGAAATACCTAGACAACAGTTTTCGAAGACATTTCTCAGCTCTAACTAAGGGGTTTTAGATGGAAAAAATATCTGTTAAATTTTATACAATTACTGACATGCACAGTTACCGCACAAACAGCTCATTTACTGTCTAGAAACCAAAGTGGTGACTCACGAGAGTAAACAGCCGGAACAGCAACCACAATTTCACTAATTGTGTATGGTAAATTAGAAATGAATATCCTATGCTACTGTTTTAAATGGAAGGGTCATTAAGCTATTTTGCTTTTGTTCTACAGAACTGATTTGAATTTTGAAGTATGAAAAGTAAAAAAAAACTAAATTTTCAACAGAAGCCTAATTGTGAGTACTCGTTTTTGCAAATTTGATTTTTCAGCTAAATACTGTTGGTTAAAAGAGTTGGCAGTGGATATTTACAGCAGCATTGCTCGTTACTGTCTTGAATATGTACATAATGAATTGGATTAACTACTCTTTACTCTAATACGGCTTGCTATAGTATTCTGCTATATCTGAAATATGTTTTTTTGAATGTTCATTGTTTCATACTATTTTGGTTAGTTCATATGAAACTCCACATCTTTGGTTCTGATGTTGGATCGTGTTACCTCCTAATCTGTCCGAAAATTTTAAATAGTCTGTTTATGTATCTTCTCATTATTTATCACAATCACTTATTACTTGGTAGCAAATAAAACGAATCTAAGAACATCGGCATCAGCTCACTTTCGCCAAAATAGTATACTTCTCTGAGATAATAGATTTGAGATGCAATGTTCTCGGTGGCAGTGACTGCGCATGTGGAACGTATGTTTAACAAACGATGCGTAAAAAATAACACCCGCACAATAATCCTTTCTCTAATTTTTGTTTGTATTCATCAGCACTTTACGCACCCGTCGCTGGGTCGGTATCATTGAGCAAAGAACTCTAACAATTCGTTCTGTTGTATATATGTAATGCTACATAGAACGTAACAAAGTTTGTTTTCTAGTGTGTTTGATACCGTTCAGCACCTTATTCGTAATCAATGTACGGCGTCTGCCGAAATTCATAGGATCGTAATGAAGATAAGGCATTGGAAATGATTTGATACACTAAGCCTTACGATTTAGAACGTCAATGTATATCTCAACGATAGAGTGTAAAGTCATACGTAAGCTCATTCATTGTTAAAGATTGTGGGAATCAGTAGTTATGTTTGCAGGCGAAAATTTTGCATTTTGCACTTATGCATTTCTGTTAGCAATTTAAAACATTTGCCGATTGACATCGTTAATGCGACGACTTCTTTGAAATTCGTATGTTTCAATGCTAGGAATTGTGATCAGCTCGTTAAATATAGTAATGTGAAATATCTAGCAGAAAACGTAATATTAATCCATTCTGTTCGTTTTCCAATATTTTATCATTTTGCTAAGCTTTGAACCAAAGAATAATTTAGTATCTAAACGTTATCAATGTTACAACAACAGTCGCATCTGATAGTTAGTTTACAAAACAGAAAAGTATAGTAATCGTTTTAGATGTTTCTATCCTTCACCGACACTAAGAACTTCTAGTTACAAAGCGAAGTGTGCAAAAATGCATTTCAACTCACCTCACAAATGGATGCATAGTGGAAGATTACTGGTATGAAGCCGTTCTTGAATACTTTATGGACTTACGTTAGGATCAGGGCTACCCAGCATACTGGAGACATTCGCAAGTAACGATCAAAAGGGATATGAATGGGATGCTTGTGAATGGCTGCTATCTGGAGAATGATTCTTAATAGTCTTCGAACTCCCTTGCTGTCTATTTAGCCTGGTACAGCATTAAAAACGCTTACAATGTACCTCAAAATGCATAAGAAAAATAGTGCTTCAAACGACCTGTATTTCGTATGATTACAGCATAGTTAATTTTTTCACGTTTCGTGTGTTTTCACGCTACATGTGCTGAGCTTAGCTTGGATTCTTTTCAGCCTCGATTTCGCAAGGTTTACGTTATAACCAATCGGTAGGGGAACTATGTTTAAATTTGAAGGTGGGTTGTTCGTTCAACAGACTTGCTGTAAATTACCATAACTGTTCGATCTTTCCGTTGGTTTAGTCACATTATAGTATTCCATCAAAATTGTTCCATCTGCAGTGAACGGCATTTGAACAGAAAACAAACATACATTTTGCTGCAATTGTTCGTTAGTTATTTTCTTTGATCATGTTCTCGATTTGCCTATCAGTTCGCCTAGCTATATTGGTATCGAAACACTTACTTTATTGGTTCATTTTGTATGAAATGAACAGGCGGTTGATTTGCACGCCGCTTCTTACACATAGATCTGTTACCATTCGTTCACTTATGATATTCCGCTGCATTTGAGCAGCGATCCTTTCGGGAGCTTACTTTTACCAATGTGTCGATGCGACCTGCCGGTACTACTGCTATTACCATTAGAACTACACCCGCTAGCACTCGATGCAGCGTCAACACCGGCACAGATCGCGGCTACCGATGGCAGAGCTGAAAGGACGAATGACCAACACAACCACCAGCACCACCACCACCAACGGTCGGTACTCCCTTTACACACAGTCCCACTACCAGTGTAATAGTTATCTACAGAGAGCAGTCCACGGATCATCCGTGCAGTGCATCCGGTCGATGCGCCGAGAGTTGGGGTACGGAATTATCAAACACACAAACGCACAAGCACACACACACAGATACACACGTTGAAATGCCGTGATTGGGTCGAGGATTTGCGGGCGAGCCGGTGTGTGGGGGGAGAATGGTTGATGAATTATTGGGGAGCAAATGTGTCCCCGACAGATCATTGCCGATGGCAGATATGTTATAGAGAGAAAAAGAAAGAGAGAAAGAGAGTAGCAATAAGAGAGGGCGGAAAGGATGGTGTATCCTTGATCAATCAGATCATTGCCTATTATCTTAAGCTCTCTACTTCGACATTTGTTTAATATTTTGTTATGATACATAGTGATTGTATTCGTACTGCTGCTAGTTCAATTTGTATGCATATGTATTACAAATATACCTGCTGGGACATAGCAAATTACATAGAAGATATGATTGAGCATGCATTGGGTTATACTTGTTTTACTATCTAATTCAGCTAAACATTAAGTTCCTCGGATTGACAGGAATAAATTCACTATAACAAAAAAAAAAATATATCACACATCAAGCAACGTATAACGTATCAAAAGACTTTATACATAACTCAATACCTTAATTTTTTATGTCATTATAAGCATTAATTTATTTAGCTCCAATTTCTAAGCAAAGAAATAAATTTTGAAAAGCGGCTGTTGCATTGAGATGGAATTTAATATCAATTTGTAGTGTCGGAATTATCAAAATTACAGAAAATTGAAAGCAAATTTAATTCCGCCAATGACAATTTGACAATATTTTATACATGTAAACACGTAGTTTAACTTGTTGATTGAATTATCAAATAAAAATTATATCATTAGCGAAAAGCGACATTATTATTACAATTTTAATCAAATATTGCAGCTGCTTTTTCGATATTTATATGAATTGTATAGATATCATTAATAAATTTTTGTCCATGGAATCATATACAATCTGGAGATTCTAGTCTACATAAAAAAGCAATATATTGCGTTACTTCTAAAACAGTCAACATTTAAACAGTAATCTACAAACGTTTATGTAGCAGCTATCAAGTTGTATTCGCTTCATTGTTTTAGAAAGGTTTATACCAAGCAAATCAATTTGACCAGAAAATAGAGAAAAACAAAATTAAGCAACCAAACCAGACACGAGAAAGACCACGGTTAGCAGTGCGACAAAGTAACCCACCGCAACGTTATGTTAATTACGTTTAGGTCCATGAACAGGACAAGAATCGTGCTGTTTAAGCAATGCTTCTTCGCTCCGGTCATTCCGGATGGCAGCGCTGGGTCACAGGCGATGAAATAAACAAACAATATTGCACAAATAAACGGAACCACCGAGACTGGGCTCCCCGATAAGGCATTTCTCAGAACACCAGACACGATCAGCGTATCCATCACACGGTGCCAGGCGCTAATGCTAGGCGAGATGAATCGCGGTGTAGCGAAACGTAAGGAAGCGGATGCTCCAATATAGGGAACATTAAAAAATGCCCTTGAGAGATGCGGGCGGTCGGATATTAGCGGCCGGAAATTAATTTTGCCCAAACGAGAACACACAGATAAAAGTGCACTCGTACGAAAATGTTGCGGAATCCAACACGAGCTAAAACAAAACAAAAAACAAAAAGAATACACCGAAAACAAAAATTCTAATGGAATGAAAATGGAAGCAAAACTGTGCGCGGCATAGCGTAGAAAGTTGGTCGAGAGGCATTCGAGTCGGTATTTTTGCATAAAACGTTGACTCGTTAGCAAATTGGAATTCCAGCAGAATAACGAGACGAGCCAGAAACAAATGAACGAACGTATAAAAAGCGAAACACACCACACACTTGTACGATTCGAATTAATTTTAGCAGTTGGTAAATCTTTCAACGAAAGAGGGAACGCATCAGCTCATGTCGTCCTCAATATCCGGTTGTGTTTAATTTGTTTAATTAGTAAAAATCTAACGACTCGAGTTGACATCTCCAGGCAGACGAGTTTTGTTTTTGTTAGTGTTAGTTTTTCTTTTTAGTTCCCTGTCGCGTTTTTTTTTTGCAAAGTATGAGCAAAACAAGGCGAAGAAGTTCGGCATTGAATTAGAAGTGACAACAACGAAAAGCGTGTGCATCGCTGAGACACACGGAGATGGATAAAACGGTGGGAATTTATATTTGAAGAATCGTTCGAATTTATTATACGTTTTCGTTTATTGCGAATGCATCGTGGCCTGATCGGCATCCGACCAAATGCTTTCCCTTGCGCGTGGAAGGACGAACGGACATCATGAGTCCGCGAGAAGGTCCTACTCCTGGCCCACGGTAGCGCATCATGTTCGCATGTTCACCCACCAGCGAAAGGGAGAAGTTCGGTGCGGAATTTTAAAACGAAATTAAATACAAAACTTCTAAAAGGATAAAGCGAATCTAATTAAAAACTATCACGAAGGATTCTCGCTCGTTCTCGTCGTTCATCGTCGTTTGGCCTTGCTTGGCTCCACCCGTGCGGGGGAGTAGTTGCTTAAGTAGTGCACGAATGGGTGTGAGTGTGCGATCGAAACGAGTCCGGTATATACGATGAAAGGATCTCGGTTGGCGCTGCAGTACGTAATATGCAGGCGAGAATAATGTATTATTATTGCGCTGGCAACGAACGTGGTGCCGTTACGTTTTCTGACTTGGAATGAAGATTCGAGATGAGAATTTTTCGTTTCGTTGCAAACCGAAGGCAAAACTGGCAAACCGGTCGCGCCGGGAACATCAAAATAACACACAACTGAAGGTTTGCAGTTATAAGCAAAGTTTTGGACCGTGCTGAGCAAAAGGAGAAGTATAAAGAAACGCCTGGCTGCACCAACGAAAAACCGGATGCGGCGTTAGGCGAGAAAAGGCAAGACGAAAGAGCCCACCACCATGATAGGAGCGAAAACAGGTAGGAGCAACAGTGAAAAAACGCAGAGCTTCTAGATTGATAGCGGATAAAATGGGAAAAAAAATTTAAGCAAATGGAAAAATAGCAAGCGAGAAAATGGCGATGAAAGAAATCGCTCCAAGCAGAGAGAGAGAGAGAGACAGAGAGTGTATGTGAAAATGAGAATAGAGATCAGTTAGAAGATAGCGTGAACAGCGGTGTCATCATCATTATCGTGCTATCGGAAGCGTGTTCATACGTTGCCTACCGTAGGTCGCGCACCCTTTTTCCTTTGTATCGTTACTATCGTTCAGCATGTTTTGCTACATTTTTGATTCGACTTTTCGATAGGTTTTTGTGTGTGATTCGTGTCTTTAATTTCGTTTTGCTTATTTCGTTGGACAAATGTTTATCATGAGCTTACTTTACGTTTAGTAAATCCTAGGGAACGAACTTTCAGTTAATTATGCTAAAATTTGACGCTTTTTTGCACATTTCTTTGCTCCGATTACACAAAACCACATTCCAATCTGTTTCTAGACACGGATACGATATTGCGAATTTAGTGTTACCAATGTTTGTGTTTATCTTATGTTTCGCTTCAAGCAGTACAGCAATTTAAATATCAGAATCCTTCATTTGATCTTTCTCGCAAATGGGGGGGGGTTTTAGATGCCTATATTTTAAGAGATTTCATACAGAGGTAAAGGATGCCTTTAAATCCGTACAGTTAAACAGTTTCCTCTATTTGGTGTAGTTTCGCTGTTATTTTGCCTTTTACACGTTAATTTCTTTAGTTCATCTCATTCTTCAACATGTAAATAGTAATTTACGAAGCAACAATAAACACTACTACACAATCCGGAAGTCAACGAAATATTATCAGAGTACAATTTCAAACAAGCGTAACAGTATTCACCGAACGAAAGAGAGATTCACGCATTCACAAAAGCTTAGAGCAATTCTAGAGCAAATCTACTGAACAAAATGAGAGTAAAGGTAGTAAAAAAAACATATTCAGCTGTGTCATGACTCTATGTCCTTTTTTTTCTTATCATACATCTTGAAAACCAAGAAATATCCAGCGCATATTCTTACGTCGCTAAATTGCTATGTTTTGTTTTACGCGAGTTAATGACGGCAAAATAGCTTCTGTCGTTCGTAAGCTATATTTAAAGCGGCGTGTAAAATTGTAAATCACGGTGCAATGATGGTAAAACAAACTTACTGTTAGCAGATTAAAACCAATTTAAAAAAAAATACATCATTCGTATAAAAAAATGTCTGTCGGCAAATTCAGGCTTACGTAAAATGCTCATTGAGTTTACAAAAATCGTTTTTGTTCCCTAAAAAAGTGCCTTATCAAACACCCTGAAGGGGATCACTTTGCAAATCGCTCTTTATGGATGTGTGTGTATTTTTTCTTTTTTTTTTTCATCGAGCGGCAGCATTTGCACATGCAATGCTGATCACAAAACAAACGGGAACAACGCTTACGCCTGCCGTTCCCTGTTACCCAGTTTCAAAATCCCTCGCTGGCGGCGAACGTCTTAGCATCGCCGCCGGTGGAGGGAAAGTTTACACAACTAGCGAAGTATCGAAGCGATTATACGAACACAAATCTACACACAAAGTAAACAGTCAACAACAACAAGGTAACGTCCTTAGGCGTGCTAGCGGAGGCGACGAACGGCCCCCGGCTGGCTGACGAGAAGCCACCGAAACCGGCAGGATACACGTCATAGGTCGTGCCAAGGGAATGGTCGGACTCACCTCGTGCGGTCTTCATGAGTACGTGCGCCGCCTTCGAGAAACCGATCGCGTTATGCGCCATCAGCTCTATCCGGTAGTAGGTGTCTGCCTGCAGATTGCGCATCTCGTAGTTGGTCATGCGCACGATGTCCTGCTCGATGCAGTGCTCCTCCATCTCGGTCCAGATTCCGTTCACCTTCGTGCCCTGTGTGGGGGGAAAAAAAAACCACGATGGTCGTAAGCGCGTGCGCACTTGCATCAGGATGGTGCATCCTCTCGCGATCACTTACCGGGCAGTACTTGATGCGGTACATGTCGATGGGCTCACCATTGTCCACGGGTATGTTCCACCGCATGTCAAAGTGATCGGCGTACGGTGACGTAACGATCGGATCGTTGTCCTCCTCTTCCTCCTGGATGGGTGTGTGCAGTATGCGAGGTGTTTCCGGTTCCGAGCGCCGTGGTGTGGACTGATCGACGTACGCACCCCACTGGCTCAGTCCGACAACGTTTCGGGCCGCAAAACGGAACGAGTAAGCCGTCTGCGGTCGCAGACCCTCGACAATGTACGGACTATCGGGAGACCAGGTGCGATTGTAGGCAAAGTTCCAATCGCTCTGGAATTGTTCCTTCCACTGCACGGAAAATGCGGTCAGTGGTAGACCAGGCTCAACGGGCGGTGCCATCACATCGAACGTGATCGAGGTCGCACTGACGATGCGTGGTTTTGCCTGCGGTACCATCTCTGGGATGCGTGCCTCGCGCAATTCCATCAAATGTTCCGCACTGCCCAGCCGATTGTTGGCGACACACTTGTACGCCGTGAAGTAGCGGCGATCGCGCGGTGTAATGATCAGATCACTTCGAAGTCCGTGGTTTTCCACACGCATGTTCGTATCGTACAGGTCCTGCACGCGTCGATCATTCCAGCGCCATTCGATGGTCGCGTTCGGGATGGCTTGCGCAAAGCAGCTCAGGTTGGCTGGTCGTTCCTCCCACGTGTACACCGGCGGTAGTGCCTTCATGTGATCGAAGATCGGTCGATACTCTACCGTGATGTGGCCAACCTTGAAGGCAACATCTCCGCGATTTCGAGCGATACACTCGTACAGCCCGTCATCGGTGGTGGTGAGTTTAGAGATACGCAGTGTGCCGACTGTTTCGCCCTTCTCATCATCCGTCGACTGCTCCAGGATGATGCGATCGTCACTGACCTGCAGTCCGATCGAGTACTCTTCGACCGTACCATACCGGCGGAAGGTGATCTCTGGCGCAGGACGACCGAAAGCCTTACACAGAAACACCGCCTCTTCGTTCTCCGACACCGTGATGTTGATGAACTCAATGATTTTTGGTCGGATTAGCACGTTAAGCTTCGTCACCGACTCCGATTGGCCTGCTGGGTTACGTGCAATGCAAGCGTAGCTGTCGTGATCCTGCTGTTCAACCTGACTGATGTCGAGCTGCCCGGTGATGGAGTTCACGGAGAATCTGTTGATCAGGACACAAGGGTTCATCGGGTAATGGTCAAAAGTAGCCGTTAGCATGAAAGTTGAACTCTCAGCAACTCACTGCACTTACCTGTCCAAATCGGCCGCATTTTGTTGGGTTCCCTTCTTGATCCACTGGAACTCGGGCACCGGTTTGCCGGTGGCGTTGCACATCACCGAGAACGATTGGCCCTCGACGGCGTCCATCACCCGCGGTAATCGCTGGACTTCGGGCATGATCTGAACTTCGACCCTTATTTCGCGGTTTTTCAGTTCGCCCGTAGACATGACAGCGGCCCGACACGTGTACACGCCATCATCCGCTTCGGTAATGTTTTTGATCAACAACCCCCGGTTCTCGATCACGTACCGACCGCTGGATTTGATCTGATTGGGGGGAAAAACGACGGATAGATGGGTTTCGGGTCGTTCGTTAAAAGCCTCGTGGAGTGTTGCGTGTTGGCCTGTTTGGCCACATGACTTACCTGATCTCCGTTTCGAAGCCAGTCAACGGTTGCCGGAGGATTGGCCGTTACCTCGCAACGCACGATGTAGTCCGTGCCCATCAGCGGGCGTTGGTCTGTGGGAGCATCTTTCCAAGTGATGGCGACTATAGTCGAAACGGAAATAGAACCATATGAAGCGATTATACGAAACACGTCTAAACTAACGACCAATTGTCTTTCCAAACTTGCTTAAATCAAAAGAAATCTCCAAGATCAAAAGGAATGGAGTACCGATAGTGTTCTTACTGCAAGTACAATCTGTACAACACAAGTATAAATAGTAGTAATATGGAACACACTCATGAATCGCGTGACTTTGCTCAATATCAAGCAGACCCAAATCGGGAGCGCAATAAAACTGTACACTCCCTGCAAACCATTTTCTTGTTCATTCCGGCCGCGCAAAAGCAACACATTCTAGGCCATTTTTAAGGAGCCTCACGAATCGAATTCATATTCACCCGATCTAAATTAGCCGCTTTAACGGTGCCTTTACGGTTCACCACCAAGTGACCGCCGCTCGTCGTTTGACGGCAATAAGGCACGCCAAAAACCACTTACCATACGTTTCGACCACGACAGCCGCATTCAGCTTCTCGGTGACGGAGTAGGAAGCCGCACAGAAGTACGTGCCAGCCATCGATTCCTGCAGCGAGTTGAAGATTAGCGCCAGTGCCGTACCGCCCGCTATCGACTCCGTGTAGATCATCGGCGACGACTGGCCCGCCCTGGAAGCAGAGAAATTGCATTTTCAAACAGGATGTAAGACACGGCCTCTGCTCGAGGCGCTCGGTTGGTCGGTCACGAGCAAAATCGATCATCGGTTAGCACGGATGAGGAGTCCGGATGGTGGATGGTGAGTGAGTATGGATGCGGTTGGCGGTGGTGTACAGAGAGAGAGAGAGAGAGAGAGAGAGAGAGAGAGAGAGGCTGGACGAGCGAAACAAAGATACTGTGGGTGGAGGAGAGTTGCGATCGGTTACGGTGTGTAAGAATTTATGCACAGCATCGATGCGCATTAGAATGCGCTCGAATGGTAAGGCGCTATGATACAGCAGAAGGCATCCCGAAAGCGTATCAGTTCACAGAATGCAGCAAGTGTATGAAAGCCCTCGCCACAAGACATTGTGCGGAAAGGGAAAGCTGACAATATGATGCGTTAGGCTCGAAAGAGGATAAGCATTTCTCTCGGTGCACGGAATGGTCGTCGCGTGCACTGCCAACAGACTATACTATGCAAACAGATCAACCTTTGGCGAAGTATGCTAATTGCTTCAATAGGTGCCATGTTGCTAGAGTGTACTTCAGAAAATCGATAATCGTAACACACGTGTGAGGACTTTTCGCACGGCAAGCGAAGGCGTGCCGTTCATCGTCCAAGAGTTTGGTAATTTAGAAAATGTGCTGTATCAGGTTGTGAATTTTGATATGGCCGACGTGAAACATAGCTATATAATAATGTTTATGGAAACGATAGTTCGTAGTTGCCAGGGAAAAGGCCAATACAAATCGGTGCTTTAGATGTTTGGTAAACTAATGTGTGAGTAGAACTATTGATCAATATCAAAGTTGGCTATGGCTTCTAAATGGCATGGGCTCAAATTTGATTATTTGTAAACTATCAGATATGGTTATTGGAACTGATACATGTTTCGATGTGTTCTGAAATTTTACCGACTGGAAATGTACCTCTGGTGTAGGGAGCTCGCGTGAATTGAGAGTGGAACGACATACGATGTTTAATCCTTTGCTAACACAATAAAAACAATTAGCACGTGTCCAATATCGGTGCATGTACGTTGCTACAAAGGCTTGCGTGATCACGCTAAATGGAGAAGCTTAGCTAAATTGCGAGTATATTCTTTGCAATGTTGAAATCGAATTATTTGTTTTCATTAGAAGCATTATGGTTTGTACAACTGAGAGTTTTTATTTCGTTAGCAAAAAGGCTGATGTCAAAACGCTATATAGCTCTGCTAAAACTGTACATCTACTGATCTCCTATTAGAAACAGGAGAGGGAGGCCAACTTAGGAAATTTCAAATTTTCCATGTGAAAAAAAAACATTCACGCTAGTGTACATAGCGCTGCAGTGGTGCGTTTGCTACAGCAACATTAAACCTAGCCCAAACATGATTAGAAAGCAAAACTCGAATGATGATGGGACATTATATGATTGACTAAGATTAATTTACGATCAGAAAACGAAATTACGGCTCTACAATGAGCGAGAGGAAACAAAAACCCATTCCTCCCACATTCGACGCAGAAAGTATTAACAATAAAAACGTGAGATGGTAGGGGAAGAAAATGTTGTTAGATAAATATAATCAAACCAACTAAAATGCAATGCAATGTAGAAAAGAACAAAAAAGAAACACCAACAATGTTCGACCATTCCTAGCTATGAATAACGGTAACTTACTTCGGTGGAAGCCTACGACCTTTCGAATCGTAGAGAGGATAGTAATAGTTCATCCTACACCAGGAATAAATTATCAAGAAAAACAAAAGTTAAACCAAAAGTATGAGGACCGTGACGAAGGATCTAGCTGGTAGCAGCGGAATGTATGGAATGATGGAAGAAAAGTAGCAACGAGAAATGAGTTCTTGCTCACTGCAGACAACATAGCAAGTTTGAGATTCAATTTAAAGTAGCGTTACCGGTGAAATAACAATGCAAAGTTTCGTATGATTTCAGCATTACTGGGATTACGTGGAATAGCAAGGAGCAATCTTACCGACCAAATAGATTGTTTGTTAAATTGTTTCAGGACATAAACTTGTGTTTCAAATAGAGGGCGATCAATTGAAATGAATATTACTGCATGATTTTTGGAAATATTTGAAGGCTAAAGAATTAATGGAACATGATTATCAATATCAATGTAGAGCAAGATTGTTAGCCAGATCTAGAGCATTGATTTTACTTAATAATAAGTACTCTATAGGTCGGAAAAATCTCAGCTAAAAGCGCTTGATTTTGCTTTGTATTTCACGCACCGTTTGATTGTTGTAGTCTCTTTGGAGGAGATACAATTCGAAGAGGCGGCAAAGGCGGTTATCGTACTGCTGAACCTGTTTTGCCTTACCGAGTCACTGTAAATGTAAGGGAAATAAGTTACTTACGGTTTTGGGAGGATGGTCATGTTGCGGTTGTCGTTCCATCTGAGATCCGAGATGAGATTAGTATCCGGAACATCCGGACGGCAGGTTAGCAGCAGCGAGTGTCCAACCGGTTTGCGTTGTACGGAGGATGCGGGCAGAATCTGTAAGCTGGGCTGCTTCTGACGCTGAGCCAGTGCGCATCCTGCCAATGGAAAATGTGAAGAAGAAGAAAAAACGTACATCACACGCTGTGTCTATCTATAAATGCGCCCACGTCGCCAAAAGGGACAAGGAACAGAAACGTACACATCCTCTCGTTCGTTTGTGTGTGGAAGCGCTTGAAGGTTTCTTTGCACGCGACCAAATACTATCTGATCCCGCCTAATGAAACCCGACGAGAGCAAACCTCAATTAAAACATTGAAACTATTTTACGATGCGACGGAAGTTCAACAACTTCTTACCCAGCTTTAAATGGCCCATGACGATGCCATCGCTGTTCCACGAAGGGCAAATGGGTTTCGCCTCGAAATGGGAAGGAACAACCCGAAGAGAGACATTCTAGAGCGAATTTGTAAAGGATCTGCAAGCTAACACTTGCTCCAGCTCTCTTTTCGAGGAGACCATATTGCTGTACCGGCAGTCGGTAGGCAGACAAAATTATGACTCAGCACATCAGCCACAACACAGCATTGCCGGTTGTGTATGGCTTCTTTATCAAGATGCTACGGTGCCAACTTACGAGCTTCTGTGCCCTATTTTCCTTCGCGTATCATCCAAGGCCTATCACATGCCAGCCGGATCCTGTTGTAAAGACACAAATAATGATGCCACCTTCACCGGTTGGGGCGCGATTTGGTTGATGATTTTATGCGGCGCTAGGTTTATGACGTTCGCACTTCAGTGCATCCGGCTCGTTGCTCGTAGTAGTTTGTCCTTTTCTGCGGATGCAATACGGGTGTATTTGGTGCAGTAATCCTCACCATAGCCTGTCCCATGAACTAATGCAAATTCGCGACAAGGCAAGGATTATGTGATCTGTTTCCAGCCGGCTTAAGGCTCGGATGGATTTTGTTTGCTGTCAGATATTAGTTTCTCGACGACGACACATCGACAGAGAGTGGATTTGAATCAGGTTTTAAACTTTCGGAAAGTTTCTAGTTGATATCGAAATGTGATGTCCCAAGCGTATATCCACATTGACATTGCTTGGATCGTTCGTTTGACGTCGATTTCGTGCTAACATCGTAGAATAGAGGTCCTTACGGCACCAAAAGTGCCATGTGGGGGTGAAACAAAAAAGTATCACACCAATGTGGACTGATTTTTTACAGCTCTCAGTCAATGCCATCCCCAAATATATTCACGATTCTACAGCAACATTTGGCAGATCCATCATTCAACGCGACCTCGGTCTGCGTCAGGTTTAGCGTCATTAATTATGTTTCGAACCGGCACGTTGCCATGATGGGCCTCCGTTTGCGGCAGTTCTCGAAATAGCTGCACCATATTGCACATATTTTACGTGCGGAGTTTCGTTTACCTTTTGCGAAAGTTACACGAGCGGCTCTTGCAGCGTGTTTTAACGGTGCAATAGTTATTCGCGACGTTATTGCATCGGGGGAAGAGTCGCGTATCCTGCATCGTTTCCAGTTTAATCGTTTGACAACAAATATTTGATGGTTTGACATAAACGAACGAAAGCAAACAGCAAAAAAAATCAAGCAACAATTTTCGTCACATGAGTCGACCATAAAGTAAGCGAAAAATGCTTCCAGTAGCAGAGTAGCAAAGTTTTCGCGCCTGAAGAAACGATTGAGATGATAATCCTTACACGGCACCTGGTGGAGTCGTAAAGGATGCTGCCGAATTCGGTTGCTTCCGGGCGAGTTTGGGGCAAGGATCGTTTACGGTACACAGAAAGTGGCAAAGTTTCCAACGACGATCTGGAAGGGGAACGATCGAGTGAAACTGCTCCATCGTGCGGTTGGCCCACGTGCAGAGCAGGAATAAGTTTACAATCGTGGTGTCGGATGAGGAATTTATGGCGATACATAAAATCTCAAGACCTTCTAAGGCAGGGAGATTTGGTCGTTCTGGCGCCAAAAGAAACCCTCCTTTGCCGCTAGGCTTAGCCAAAGGGCTTAGTGACGGTAATCGTGAACCGCTAACGAGAGAAAAAAAAAGTAAATACGAGCAAAGATCGAGAGAAAGAAAAAGAGAGAGAGAATTGTTTTTACGATGGACGGATTGTAGAACCACGGTTCGACGTCAATTAAATGTGATTTTATGTGGGACATCAAACGATGAGTATTAATTTTTTACAACTCACACTTATCGGTAGCCAAAGGTGACTGGCCTGGACGACGGAATTGAAAAGGACACGGTTCGTAAAACAAAAAATAGCATTTTATGCTTCCGAACGCTACAAGTGAATAATGTAGCTAAAAATTGAAAATGTATGCCGTCGGAAGGACATAAGATATACACACATTTCAATATAACAACGAATTAATAGTCCACTGAAAACATCGAATCTTGCACGAAAAGAAATCACTAGGATTACCGTAGTACACCAAAGTGAATGGGAAATAGCAGCAAATTGCTAATCATTCATAAAACATAACACAATTAGTAGTAGCAAAAGTTGAACAAGTAATGTTAGAACGTATTCTTGATTGAGGAAACTGCAGTCGAAAAATCAATATTTCCCAATAAATCATTTCTCTGCATCCATTCCCGGTTCGATGGCAGCTTTGTGCACAAGGCCTCTTCCTACCAGCGTTGACTACGCAGACGGCGTCGACATTCGCATTTTCATCTAAAAAAAAAAATGTCATCCATAAACCACGCTCATGGCATCCTTTGGCTTACAGGGGCACTATCGTTTTTTTTCTTGCTTCCATTGGCACGAAAATGTCATGTGCGGCCACTGAACCGTACACAGATTATGAATAGCTAAACGGTACGGGCAACGAATGACGCGAACGACCGTAGAAAAATCTCTGCCTAGATGCAAATGGTGACGTCGACGGGCGACATCGGTCGATTTCGTGCCTTCAAGGGCTACGGAAAAAAAGACACCCATTTGCACTGTTTCATAGATCAAATTTCTAGCGGAGTAAAAAAAAGAAGCAGCTAGCCATCATCGCTGGGAAGCGTACGCGCATACGGCAGTAGCAAAAACTTGGCAAACTTGCCCAGAAATAGATGAAAGTGCATTAGATTATCTTTTTGCCTTTGTTCTAATTGGATTCTGAGGAAATGGTTTTGCCGGCACAAGAGCGCATGAGAGCGAAATGAGCAGTGGGTGGATGTGGCGTCCGTTATATCACCCACTGCAGCTAGCATTGAAGCCACTGAGCTAGCCGGAAGCATTAGAAAAGCAATTTGATCTTTTTTAGCTCGGAAGTAATGTCACTTTCTGGCTAGCGAATCGGGAACAGTGAGGCGCATTTTAAAGCACCATTTCCAGCTGAATCAACCGTGCGGAAGACGGTGTCCGAGTGCTGATTCTTTTATTGCAAATCGTTCAAGCGAAAGGGAAATCTTATTGACATTTGTCCGTTGACGCGACGAGGCGAATGAAACGGAATGACAAGTCTAAAATGAAATCGTAACCAAATGATGCATGGGATGGCGGATTGAACGGGTGGCTAAAACGATCAAATAGAATGTGTATTTCAACAGAACACTGCTGACTTGCTGGGGTGTTGCTAAAAGATTTGGCAATGGCACACAAAAAAAAAGAGAAGGCGACATAAAGCAACCAGTTATGTGCAGACAAACCGAGTGTATTATTTTTGATGTTGATCGATGAGAGGTAATAATGATGGATTTGTTGTTCTCGGCGCAAATACTGGCGCGAATTCTGCTCGTGGCAAACGTATACACCCGTTGCGTTGCGTTTGGTTCGGGGCTTGTACCGGAAATATCTCCTGACGGTGACATATTATGGGGCATTATTTCATGCTTCACCAAATCCTGAGCGAGGTTGCATTTTATGTCGAGTGACAGGTTCAAGCCTTCGCTGCGGAGACAATTCGACAGTCGCAAGACAAAAGAATCAACGGACACTGGCACGGAAGGTGGTACGGTGATGGTGATCCTTTTTTGTCTTCTGGAAGCCACCAATCTATGCCTTAGCCTTCGGAGTAATGGAACCATTCCTCAAGGGAGAATAAAACAATTTGTGTGCCTTTTCTCCTGCTCATCCCTACGTTTATTGATAGAGTGTTTCTACGGTTGAGCACCTTTTTGGTAAGGGCATCACATGGATTGGTTTTGCATGGAAACCTAAAAATAAAATGCTTATCCCTTCCCTCTAGCGAAGCCATACGGTGGTTGATCCTCGCGGGAAGAAGTCGTCACCACAACCGCACGATTTGCATGGGCTCATTCGATGCCAGATTGCACTTAATAATAAATTACCGGACCACAATCGGTTCCACAAAATGGCTCATTAATGTGTCGGATGCTAAATTTATCGTGAGTCTGTTTCTAGTGAAAGCTATAAATCGTCACGCGTATAAACTGTTGCTGCATAGATTAGATGCTTTTTCACCGGGCGTGGATTAGACTCAGAAAATTGGAAACCGAGCTGAGAATAGACATCTTGTTGCAAGGTAATTCGGATCGCACCACAAGAGAGAGAGAGAGAGAGAAAGAGGGAGCAGCTTTAAAAGGATTTGCTTTATCCATCAATAGGCTCGTCTAATGCACAGACTGCATTTATTATCGGTTTATTTAATGGGTACACCTCGCCTTCAGCTCGTATCACATTTGCGTACTGCGCCCGCACTGCTGGTAAAATTAATTTTCAGCACATTTGCACAATTGCCCGAGTCACTATTAATCACGAAATCAATTAAGTGCTGGAACGCCATCTTCAAGGATCGGTTCTCCAGCCACATTGCTCCTTTTCACCTGCTGCATCGTGCAACGAATGAAATATCAATTACTTCAAGCAATTGAATTGATTATTGAACCAATTCGAAGATAAACAGCGTGCAACAGAACCCACTCTGGCAGCCCTTCTACCTGATGGTTGAAATCTCGCTCACACCGGATGCGTTTGGTAAAAGACGTTTCTATTGCATCCCCGGAGAATGAGGTCCCCCTAAAACCCAATCGCAACACATCAAACCTGCTCTCACCTGTCCACGAAAAGTTGCACCCAACTGCAGGTGTTGTCTGTACAGCTTCAATGCAACAAAACGCTGGCACACTCGTCGTTAAATCAAGCGAACACAGAACAATGATTGCAATCACAAGCCCTGATGCTTCCACATGTCTCGATGAGGGCGCAAAACCAGACACTTTATTTGCACGCCTCACACCGGCAGCGGGATGCGTTTTGCAGTGCGCAATCCCAGAGATGCACACGGTGCACTTTCGATAAGAAACGCTTACGCCAACACCGTCCACGCCAATACCGTTTTCGTGCACGGTGTTGTGGAAAATTGGTTTACGTGAAAGACGATCCGGGTGCGATCGGCAAAGCACTCGACGGACGAGAAAGTTCCACATCCTATCCAGCTCTCTCCATTCGGGGGGTTTTTTGGAAGGATTATGTCGAGCAGCTTTCGTACCGCTTCTTCACAGACTTTTATCAACCCCACAGTTTGGTAGGTGCGTTTCGTTCGAACCATTCAAACGGCTATTGATCCTTGCGTGTAGCATCAAAGGATCCGCCGGGCGAGTCTGCGAGCCTGCGAGTGTGTGGGTGCGTTCCTCTCGTGGGTGAGTTATTTTCTGAGATTCACCCACTCACCGGCCGATAATGCGGGAAATCTTTTTGTCGAGCTCTGCCGTATGCCCAATACGCGCACCGCTGTGCATCCTTCCGGAATGGTACACGTGCTCAAAGCCGGTACACGGTGGTAGCAGCCCTGCGGAGAAGCACAAACACACTTTTCGTCCTCGTCCAGGCGCAGGTAACCGAGCGTCTACCGGCTGGCTATTTATTTCCCGGATTAAAGCATTATGCGAAGAGTTGTGTAATGAATAAGCACTCCAGCAGCGCCGGTGTAGAAGCACGCATGAACGATCGATGTGTGGCAGAGCTTTTTCGTGCCCGGTGTGTGCTGGAGAACGGAGAATTTCAACGATGCCGAGCGAAGGATGATGATAAAAATAAATAAGCGGCGTTTTAGCACCACACCAGCGACAGGATGGGTTATGGGCCACAGATTTTGCACCAGGCTTAAAGCACAACCCGCACGAGCAAACGAGGCAGCAGCGCAATCGATCAGTGACCGCACCGTCAATTTCCTTCGCCAACACAGAACCACCGGTAGACCACATCATCAGTCGGGTCCGAACTGCTGCTCTCGGGCCCAGCAGCTCGGTCTGGCTGGTGGCGGACTTCCGGTGGTCGACAAGATAACGTTGCTAATGATAACTCAATTGCCGGGTCTTTCGGCCAATCGGGTTTCGGATGTTGGCACAGAACGCACGAGAACCAAACGAACGAGAAACGAGTCTGCCACCGTTTGATGTTTTCTCCGGTGGAGTTTTCCTGCGAGAAATCGGGCCAGTGAATCGACAAACGAGTCATGATTTCCCAGACCGCAAACCCTGCACCACCGGTGTTCCGATTTCGCGCCCAAACCGGTGCTACGTGACGCCCGGACCGCCCGCGGCAGATCGTTGGGAATGTCGACAAGAATGATACCACCACCGGGTCTATCTATAGGCCGCCCCTTTGGTTTGTCTTGCCTGCCGGGTGGCTCTATTTCCGTACTTCATTTGCCATCGTCCGATGGGGCGCGGAAGACATATTTGATGGTCGGTCGTCAGTTTTTCGCGGCAGGCAACGAGGGAGCGAACGCGGAATTGATGGACGAAACACGCGGGACCTTCTTCCGAGCGGCCGACGGGAAAGATTGACGGTTCCGGCGGGAATTCGGTGGCTTTCCCTCTGTACCCGTGCCGATTCGGGAGCGAGAAGCTGGGAATGAAAGTTAATTTCATTGCACCAATACACCGAATACGCTAAGACGTAAATGTTGGCGCTATTTTGGTGAATGGGTAGGGTTTTTTTCTCCCCAAACCCCGATTCCGTTTCATTCGGTGCTGATTTCAGTGGCGTTAGTTTTCCGGTAGAGGGAAGATACTTTTCACCGGTGTAGAAACGTCGACCTCAAGAGGGAACGAAGTGAAAGGGCCACGGTGCTTGCCTCACTGGGATCGTTAAAGTACCCGTGCGCGCGGGTGGTTTTCTTCTCTACCCGAGACACCCCGCCGGTTTGCCGGTGAAATATTTGAGGTGAAGAATTTAGACGAAACGCCATGACAGAATATTCGAGGCCTCCGGCGGGAAGCTGGAACGTGTGCCCGATGGCCACCGGAACCGGGGGCAGATGCTCTCGCGCGTTGATGGTTATCAATTTTGAAATAGTTATGCCACTGGAAATGGTTGTCGAGGAATTTCAAATTCGTGAAACGTTCCCGGGAAAAGAACGAAAAGAAGAAACACTAAACTAGAACATTTGTTGACGCTTCTGACGTACGGCAGGCTTTAATCGCAGGACATACCAAAATCATGGCATGCTGTGAGAAAATGATTCCTAAAGGCGTGCTCGGGGTTTTTGAAGCGCGCAAAAACCAACTGTCCTATTTTTTTGTGCGTTGAAAAAAAAACAACTCGAACAAAGGCATTCTAGTGCTGCTCAACCGCGTAGAGTGGACCGAATCTCGGTGTCCCCAAAACTCGACAAAATGTCACTTGAGCTTGAAGAAGGTTCCGAATAACGAACGATGAGAGCGTTTTCTTCATTCGATTGTATCACACGATCGGTACGGGGCCGTTATTATAATGATTTTATTTATTTTTTTTTTGTGTGTGTCCGGGCTTCATTCGAGACCATCCAAGGCGTGGTAAGGCAAGAGGCAATCGAATCGGGCGCTACTGGTGCTTAGTCGTTAGAAATAACGCTGCTTCCGTACAGTAGATAAGCACGCCGCGCGATGCTGTGGCTTCGTCCTCGGCCGGACCATGGGATAGCAAGACGAGAGTCATTTTCGTAATGACCGGCAGCTGCTATGGGAGCTTAGTAGCTAAACCAGTACGCAACCGGGTCCTGGCGGAAGTGAAATGAACGAAAAAATTCAATATACCGGATGTGCGATGAGCGGCCACTGGCTGCGGGTCTGCTCTCAGGCAACGGAAGAAAAACGCCAAACAAGGACAAATGAGGGTCAACGGAAATCATCTCGAGTGAATTCCGGTGCACGAGAGATTTAGCGCACAGTCGTTGTTGTTGTGTGTTGTGAATAATGCATAGAACTGGCAAGAATGTAGATAGTAACCTGGCGCTAGTATTGCCAAGGGAACTAATTCAGCGGTTGAAGGAAGAATCCCGAATTCACTGCGGATTAATTATCATCGGATTAAGACGAACAAATGCAGATGGAGAGAGAGCGAAACCTTTCATTTTATCGCTTAAAACCATAATAAAGTCAACCTGACAGTGGGCGGTTTCTCAGTTCTTTCGATCATTCGCGTCGTTTATGCTCTGCAAGAGAATACAGTAAAGCTTTGTTGCTTCTCATAAAGAGCTGTATGAAATGATGGATTACATTTATTTTTTGCAGTATTTATTTAATCCTTCTATGGCGTATCGTACCCGTTCTCAGAAGCAAGCGTCTTTTCGCAAAGTGTGTGTGAAATGTGGGATTTTCCCACGAATTTTAGCACCCCCAGTGTGATAGGTTATCGCTCATTTGGCTTATTTGCCGCTAATTAGTTGTGTGCTGTTCACAAACGCAACCAGTGCGCGGGGTAATACGTTATTTATGAGCACGGGGCTCTCTGATTCGTACCTTTGCACAATAAGCATAAATATTGCTAAATTAATTCCAACACGCACGGGGGTTATCTTAAGCGAGTGGATAAAATATGCAAACACGAATAAAAAGGCACACTCTTCAGAGAATGCATCTGTGCCTCGTGCGGATGCATCTCTTGAGACATCGGTTTAACCTTTATTGAGGTTGCCCTATAAAAAAAGAACCAACCATGTACCCCATTCGTACGATCACCAGCCGGCTTCGGTTGTGGCACGAAAATTCATCCACTTGACATCCCGCTGGGTAGACGAAGAAAATGCCACAGCTCCTTCTGCTACTTCTGCCCCCGATCTCGGGCTCATCTTCCCTTCGGTTCGACATTTACGATATTAATTAGACGCTCCCTGAAGTGGGCCCCAGCAAGACAACATCATCGAGACGCGCCTGTGTTTCAATTGGATCGGAGTAATAAATACCGTGCGCTCTCCGCCGAAACGCGCCTCGAAATGGTTGTAGCGCGCATAAGTGGGGTCTCGATTTCATGCTTTCTCCCCCCTCAACACACCTCTTTGCGCGTCGCAACCCACCCTCGTTCGCCCTCACTCGTTTGATGCACGGTGTTCTGCACCGAGCCAGCATCGAGGACGACGGATGTGTCGATCGTCGCACCGACGAACGAATGAGATCGGATCCGATGCCATTTGGACCTAGGTAGGCTAGGAGCGGGATAATACCAACCAGGGAGTAACATGACACCCGCGTGTGCGAGCCCAAGTGTTGGGTTTTGTGGGGGAGGCCTGTGGAACGCTCCCATGTGCTCCCGGATAGATTTTCGATGCTTTTGAAAGGATGCAAGGGCTATCCGCCACAACAATACGCCTGCGGTTTTCTCGCTCGCCGAAGGAATTGTACACGATCAACGAGAGGGTATGCGTAGCCATCCGACGTCTTAGGGACGCCTCGTTTGCTTTGCTTTGGGCACCTAAAATTTAGTGCCCATATTAAGCAAACATTAATGGAAAATATCGCTCCCCATGTTTCATTTATCAGCCGATGTAAAACACCGCCCGGGAATGGGGAAAAGGTAATCGAACTAAATCACGGTACAGGAGAACGTTGCACTAAAATTGTTGTTAGATAAAAATAAAAAGCAAATCAAACCCGCGGCTCGATCGCTTATTAACGCGCCACGTTCAAGGGCAACAAAGGCCATCAAACTCGGAAATACAAACGCACCCGTGTAATGATGCGTCTCAATTTCCTGCGTTTCCTGGGGTCTGCATGTCGATCTTCGGTAGCATTACGACCGATGTGTCTGATACGTGGGGTTGCCGGCTGAGCTCGCCATGAGCGATGTAATTGGAAAAGGAGAGGAACGTGGGTCAGAGAACGGCTGGAGGACCCTACGCTGGCTTTTAAGAGTTGAAGATACCGCAGAGATAGCACCGGCTGGAAATGCTTACTGGCCGTACATTGACGTGCATAACTCCTTCCGTAGCTTCTTCAGCTTGAAACACCCCCACCCAGCAAGGAGATACAATGGGTTCCTTTCTATGCGCCTGTTGTGTGTGTTGTGCGTTATTTGTAGCTTGTCCTCTTTCTCCAGACATTCGTAAATCCAGACTACTGGATCAAAGTAATTATCTCAGCATAAGTGGATTAACATCGTGCTGTTTGTACTTGGGGTTGGTTTATGTTCGGAATCTTCCGACAACGTAGAGATTAATATGGTATCTTCTTTTAAAAAGCATGCCCACGAGGAGACTGAACGATAGCCAAAAATTGTCGATTAACCTGCTTTACGTGTAAGGGGTTTCATAAAGAAGTGCTTTTTTGTTTGAACGCAAATCAAAAAGCTAGACCTATGAAATGCACGTTATTTTCCAATTATGCCATGCTGAAGGTGTGAAACAAAAGAACGTCATTTTTAGTGACATTTTCCCGTTTTTTTTAATATTTATTTCGCATTCACGCTTAATGTGAATTGAAAAACAACAAAAAAAACAAGCTCAAGACGGATCTTGATGGCCATATGTTGTCGCACCGTGGGAAGTCAGCTCCATCTGCATCGATTCCGATATAGCGGCATTTGTAGACGGACGACGTGCGGAATTCCCCAGAGGAATCTTCCAGAATCATCTCCAGCCGGCTTCGCATTTTTCTGGCTGGCTTAAGTAGCATTTTTTTCACGCGCATTTCATCGCCCAAGTCGGTCGTAGCTGACGATTTTTCATTTTCATTTCATACCCCCGTTTTTGAGTGCCATCCGTTGCCGGATGTCGAATTTCCACTGGGGATACATTTGCTGGATGCAAAAAAAGAAGAAGCAAATGCTGGTATGAAAACTGAACCAACGATCGAACAGCCAGCCACCAAGGCGCGCATCATTGCTAAGTCGCACCGAATTTGCCTCCCGATGAAATCATTCACCACACCGAGGATGGAGAAGACACACATTCTTATCCTCCGCGCGCAATCCGCTTTCGCCACTTCGGAGTCTGGGAATGGTACACTTTTTGCCACTTTGTATCCGCCAAAGGCAAGCCCTCTTCGGAAGGCGTTCGTTAGCCGGCAACTATATTGCACATATGGTGCCTCATACACGGAGCGACGGTGGAAACACTTAATACGAGGAAAATGATATCGAAATTCTTGCCGGTTCGATGCACAGCTTCGACAATCTCCAATGATCGAGGAACGGGTAAGCTCATATCTCCGCTGGCTCTCTTATGGATGGTAATTGAATTTCACTCAACTACTTTTTATCGCTCTCAACCTGGTCCGCCGCTTGGCATATGATACTTTCTGTGTCTGTGTTGAAAAATGGTTTCTCCACAAGCATGGTAACATTTGTCGAAAACAATTTGCACCACAGCTTAATAATATAGCGGCAATTTGGGAAAACGTAGCAGTGTTTGGATATTTCACCGGACTTTTCGCTTAGTCATGTTTGAAATCTCGAAATCGGCGTTATGTCGTAGGGAATGCAAATTGTCTGACTTTTTCCGTGTTGCTAAGGTTAATCATTTGAAGAACAGCGCAAAATATGCATGAATATTGTCAAAAGACTTGCAAATCGAGCACTTACTTTAGAGCAATGCACTTCAGAGCGACTCTTAGAAATAAATGATGGTTGCTTCGGCTTTTTTTCCTCAACCGAGCGTTCTTATTCGGTCTTGATCTGGAGCACCTTTCGGCCGGTAGCGACGGAAAGGGCCGATAAGAAGCCACTTTTTTTTTCTTCTGATTTCGGCACGTCCGGTCTTGACCCACGCGTTTCAACGACTCCTTGATCGATGCCGACCGGACGCTGACCGAATGCCAGGAGTCGCTGCCAGGCGGTACATTTGCATCGCATTCGAGTCCGGCTTTTAGCGGTGGTGCCAGGCGCGGATTGAATGTATTTCTTTATACACTTGTTCATAAATATTTCATGACCGGCGTGAGCAGGAGCAGCAGCAGACGGTTTTCGCCGGCGTCGTTGGCGATATGAAATATTTATGTCTTCAGCATATTGACTGCTGCTGGCGCCTGAAGCAACGCGAGCTGTTTTCGCGTGAGTGCGCATAATGGCTGCAGCAAGACGCTGGTAAAATGGGACTTTTGTTTGAGTAGCCGGGTACATGGCGGCGAATGGGTGGCGGGCGAAGGAAAATCCGAGCTGATCGTATTTTGCTTTTTAATACCTCGTATTCGAGATCGCAGACGATTAAGCGTTGTATGTTTATTTCCCTTTTACATTGATCGATTCGCTTATGCATGGATGGTGTCAAAAGGAAATGGAGATATTTTCGAATATGCGAATGACGTGACGGTGAATGCAAATTTCGTCCCCTTTTCAGCATGCTGTCGGTTGAAACTAGCGTACGAGAATGCCGTATCAATGGCAGCCATGTTTTTGGAGTTAGAAAAAAAGGAAAAATAAATAATGTAACTTTTGTTTCTCTATTTGTTATCCAGCATGAATGTTGGTTGTACAATGCGGCTATTTAAGTACGATATTTTCACTGCAAAGACAACAGGCAATTTTAGGTTCCCCTAACAGACTACAACTCAGTCAAGCTATAAAACCACACGCCAACCGTACCCGTACAAAGATGAGCAATTATTATGCGACAACTTACAGCACGTTTGTGGGCTAATATGCTACTCTGCGGATTGGTTTGTTCATGCGAGTCAAGACCGAAGGTGGTACGCTAACGATGCTGTTATGCGACGGTGTGGACTGCACAAAACGCGCAAGTGCTGGTATGACTCGTTTTAATAAAACAACATTCCACACCGTGCACAAAGCGTTGCAATTTAAAATCCACATTCCGGCCAGAACGGTCAGGTTTAACCGCTGGCACCATCGGCGGCGAACCAGCTGCTTGATGACGCACCACAGGACATGGTATGAGGCATTCGGCGATGATTGTCTCGTGGTCAGAGACTCGTTCATAAATGATTCATCGACCAATTGGCCCGGGTGGCCGGAATGGTTTGTGTGGTTTGACCGCAAATGAATTTATCGTGCAAAACTTCCCGTCCGTCGCCGTAGTAGGCCATGAACGGCATTGTTTGTATGGTGCCTTGATGGGGTGTCAAACTGTCAATTGCGTGGAGTTGGGTTAGCGATGTGTCGGCGTGTGGAGAGAGAGAGCAAAACGATAGCCTTCGTTTTCTTAAACACGCATACCGGCCAATATCCATATCAATCGCGCGTAAGGGCCCTATCGTGGGTGATAAAAATATCGCTTTGTGCTATCATTTTAAATCCTCGTAAAACCGTCCGAAACAGTTCTTCAATTTTGCGTTTCGCTCCGATGCGTTGCCATTCGATTGGTGTTACCCTCCCACGGCATCTGCCATAAATGTCTAATTTATTTCCACCGCTTTCGACGGCCACAAACCGAACCAAATTTTCTCCGCAACGCGTTCAGGGAGTTTTCTGGTAACAGGACAAGTATAAGGGCAAAAATCCACCCAACCCCACAACAGTGCAATGAAGTAAGCCCATCATTTCTCTAGTGGTGAGGCGGAGCAAAAAAAAGTGCTCTCTGCTACCGAAGCTATACGTCCCGGTGCGTCCAGCGCGTCGGGGGTTGAGAGAATCTATGCTTTCGGAAAACCCTGCGAATGACTCCCAAGGCGATCGTTTCGAAGGTTGAAACGACCCGTGAGGCCGATGGTGGCGGAAAAGACACGCTGCAACGAGCCCTTCTTAGCGACGACGCGGGCTTTCAACACCTTCAGCACATTATCGAACTTCGGAACCCCAGCTTCCGATCGTTCAGCACGTGGGCGGCCCGTTGGCGTAACGCCGGCAGACAACGCAGCATAAACATAGCATAATAATAAAATGTTAATTATCATACCATTTGTGTTCTATTCCCCCTAGCCGAAAGGAAATGCCGGAAAGCACATTGCGAAGATGTGCGCTCCCGGTTTCAAGGAGGGGTTGAATTTCTCGCCCCGTCAGTGGTAGAAAGACTTATTGAACTGCATTGAGCAGATAAAGAGCAGTCGGAATGGGACGAAACGCAGGTGGAATCGCTTATCTGAGGGGAGAATACTGCGTCTTACTGTGTCATATTGAAAGCATTTTTGGAGTTATCCAAACATCGACGACGACGGCGACTCAACGGTATATCTTTAATATGGAATAGTTGGAAAAACGTCTCTTAGCAATCATGCTTCCATTGAATGCGTGCGTGGAATGAGAAAAAGTTCACGTAGTTTGTATACTTTGGACCACTACGAGGAACCAGGAACTAGATACGGCAATCAGCAGGAGGCACGAAAATTAAAACAAACTTTCGTGGCCCAAAAAGTGACGCCACTCTTGATAAGTGATTTATGTGGCTCGGTTTTTTTTTCCACCGTCTCGCCGAGTGGTTCTCAATATGCCGGCCAAAACTATCCAATTATGAAATGCATTATTCTTGTCTTTTGAGAATGTTGCTTTCCCTTTAAGCTACACCATCCCCATGATGGCTGATGGGTAGTTTTTGGAATTAAAGCGAATGAACAAAAAAGTGAAGAAACAGAGGGGGGGAGCATGTTATGAAATCTATGAGTTATGGGCAGGGGATGTCTATGCCCTGTGCCCTGGGCACGAAATCTGCCTTCCTTTGCGACGAGAACGTTCATTATTGCCGTTTTGTTTCCAGAGGTCCGCTCGTACGGGTAGCGGGTAGCATCTCTCGGCTGGAATCTTTAAAAATTGTCTTCAAAACTAGCGACCCTTCCCGCGGCTTCAGACAGAATAAAAGAAGAGAAAAAAAAACACGCCAAAGGAAAAGTTCGTATGCTTAGCACATCTTGCCCGACGAGCTGAAAAGATCATCAAGATAAATGGCGCATAAATTTAATGCTCATTTTCATGTTTATACTGCGCGAACAATTCGGGTTTCCATCCATCGCACGACTGACTATCCAGCGTCGATGACGAAAGGCATTGTTTTGAGACAAGAAGAGGCACATAATGCAAAGCTGTGTTTTGAGCGGAATGAAAAACATAAAGATTTATTATTGATAGGTTGTGAAAATAAATAAATATTCGCCGAAATTTGTTGGGCAAGAAGTTGTATCCTAGTTCAGGGGTACATTATGCAAGGTTAGATCAACGGGGAACAGGTAACGGATGGCTTTGATCGGATGGACATCTTCAACAACATCGCGCACTCGAGATTCCTTGCCTGTAACAGTAACAGGATATGGTATCTTCCTTTGCCCAACAAGGAGTCAAGGTCATCGTGGAAAAGACACGTTTTAGGGACGTGATTAAGATGATGGCACTCCGCTTCAATTACATCGTGTATTCACTTTCTTCAAAGCATGATAAAAAATGTGGTCTACGTAAAAAAAGTATAGTAGTTGCGGTGCACCTAACGCGTCTGAATACCGTCTCACCAGCATAGTTTGCTGATGTAGATGGAGGTCCTAAAAATCCTATCCATCACGGGGCACAACGAGTTTAGGGGAGCGCAAGTCGTGCTCGCCAACCCAACCGCTGTCAGATTCAAATGATTGAACGATTTTACGCTGTCATCGCTGTCATTCTGGTGCGCTCATTTTTCCACCACGAACGGTTTTGCTCCAAAAGATGAGGGCTAAAAAGATAGTTTAGCTACGATCGGTCCATTTGTCGTCGACGGAATCGGTCAAGCTGCTGATTGCTAATAATCGCCACTCAACGAGCAGCACACGACTAGTTTGAAAAGTTTTCCCCTATTCCTCCGTCACCAGCGCACTGGTGGTGTGGTGAAATCAATCATCAATTTTTGCCCTTCCAAAAGTCGATCCAAACCTAGCCAAGAAGGGCATCAATTCACCGAGACTCCAAGTTGTCAGGAGGATATTTTCGTGCGCCTGTTGGCTGCGGGCCCATTTGCGAACGCTAGCAACCGTCCACGGGTTGCTCGATTTTGTCGACGGTCAGTGTCGATGTACTAGCCAAGCCCACCACCGGAAACCGGATATGTCATCGTTGTTCATGTCCACATCGCCCGTTAAAGCGAATCACAGCGTCCCGGGCACAGTTGGCGTGGAAATGTGGCTTTCGCTTTCCACTAATTTGCCTCCCGGCACACACATGTCAATTATAAACTTTACAACTGTCACCGGGTTCGGACACCAAAAACGGCAATTGGATTCATACGACACCAGCGCATTTCCTCCAATCGAATTTGGGTTCGCTTTTTCGTACGACAGTGGGCGCGATATGACATGACGGGCGTACTGCCGTTGGCAGCAGCAACCGCCATCGCATGCTGGGGTTTTATTGCATTTTACATTCAATTTTGTTTACACACACAGCGTCAGTTGGCCGCGGCGAGATGTGGTTTGCTTTTTTTTTCTCTCGCTTCTTTCGATCGAGTGAAACATGCTGTCCATTAATGAGCCCAATGGTGTGCTGTCTGTGCCATCCATGAGCGAGCTGAAAGTTGATAGGAAGGAATTAACCATTTCCAACCGTTTCCAGCACACGCTTGGCCGCTTTTCACTCCCCCCGTGGCATCCATCGAAGGCAGTTGATGCTGGGGAAAATTTTTAAACGCCCAACACGGGCCCATATCTGTAGCACGATCGCGGGCGCGAGCGTGGTTGCATCGCCCATCGCACCCATGAATGAATGAATGTGTGGCCATTATTTGTTTTAATTGAGTTCGCGTCGGCACATTCACGATATTACCTCCCTTTCGGATCGCTTCGCCGTTGCGTTGGCATGCAAAGTCGCTTCCTTTGGCGTGCGAACGCGCACCAACGGTCGAAGCAAAAATTAATAAAACACACGACCAACTAACGGGTGGGAAAGGAGACCCGATATGCCGGTGCGTTGCGGAAGCGTAAAATGAGTTTTAAAAGCGCGGATGTGGTTTTCTGCGCCTTCCGCTGCAACGTGCATTGTGGCTCCATCCGCGGCATATCAAACGCAGATGATGGCTGGTTGGTTGGTTGGTTGGGTGTGAGCGAACATTTTTATTTTATTGATGAGCGTATTATTCTGGTGAAAAGAAGAGTGATGTGGTGGAAATACATGCATACCCATTGGATCGTTTGTCCGGCGATGGGTCGAAAATGCTGCAAACGAGGGTCAGTTACGGACATTCGAGGGCAAATGGTCATGTAAAATTAACGTTTCACACCGGAAATCATATTTATAGCATGGTCTGTCGTACAGACCGAAGCATGCGAAATGGAATTCGGTTATGGTGAATTGTTGAAGCTGTCTTTTCGTAAGCTTGTGCATGAATATGGTGTAAAATTATTCCAATGCCCACGGCACACAATTTCGCACAGCCTGTCATGATCTAAGAAATCGTTCAACCCACTCAATGGCGAGCCAGCCATTAAAATGCTTGCACGGAAAATTGCCCAAACACGCGCCACACGATAGAAACGACGGGTATTCGTCCGGTTCCATGCGGCTGCTCTCGTCGTCGGCAATCACTTGATAGCCTGTTTTGCATACAAACAGCCGCAAGAGAGCATGATTGCAGGCGTCATATAATTTGATGATCGTTTACATCGCACGTCAGCGCGCACTCTCTCGCTGCTTCGGCAGCATAAGTCACGCACATCCCGCGCAGCCCAGCGTAATATGATTAGAGCGTATCGGGTGTGTTTGCATCGGGCGAGGTACTAGTGCGAACGAGGCAAGTGAGCAAACATGCCTGGCTTCGGAATGGAGGAGCTGATTAAAGCCGTCTGGCAAATTGGCCCGCAACGGTCGGGAAAGGATTGGCTTGCATTTGGCAAACCATGCAATCAGCTTGATCAAGATGCTGAAACAGTGCCAGTGCACCATCAAACGTTTGCAGAAACGTGTACATTACATCGTGCAAGGTTCCATCGTTCCCGTTCTTGAGACACTCGGAGATAAAGCCATCCAGAAGTGGTGCACAACCTCGACCGACTTTTCATCGAGTCGCTTCGGTGGGCCAGGCATCATGCAGAGGGCCTTTTTTGAAACGGTTGATACTCATCTGTCTCCGTCAATGGCACGTCCGTATTTATAACTCACCTGTGAATGAAAATAGAAAAGAAGCGAAATTAAATGAGGAATTAAAGCCGAAATCTCGTGCCCATTTCGAGCGGTATCGAGCGGAGATGATAAAGGAGAAACCGGGGCACTCTTATTGCTCCTTAAGGTGGGCTGGCGCATCGCGGGAAATGGAGCTAAAGAAGTAAATCAAACTAGTGCTTCAGTCTGTTTCTCGTGGAAATTGCGGCATTGAGTGGGTGGCAGCGGTTGGAGAAAATCTGGCAGCAGTAATTAATCGTGCCACGATGATATTGTTGATGATGCTGGAGCTGGCTTTGCGCCAACGCCCCCCCGTGAAAGGAGGCACGCAATTTGAAGCCGTACTAATTTTGCCACTTGAGAAAATGCACTCGTTGCGGGAGAGTGGAGGAGGCAAAAAAAAATGACCAAAATGGAGTAACTGGGTATCGTTTGAATAGTTATGTCTGTCTGAGAAGTAGGTGGCCCAAAGCGGCACGGGGCAGGCGAGTAAATGTGAATTTGGGTGGTAGCGAATCGTAGAATGGGTCTGCGTTGCGCTTGGGAAAACGCTCCATCCGATGGAAAACTAGCTCATTTAACGCGGTAATAATATGCATCGGAAAAGGAGGTCAAAGAAATGTGCAAAACAACACTGTTAACCCAATCGCAAGCGTTCGATGGCAAGCGCAACTAGCGGAGGTTTAGGTTCATTGCACATGAAATCGCTAGATTTAGTTTTGATTGTTCAACAAATATAAAATGAAAGCGCTCCACAGTAGGGCACAGTAAAACTCAAGGATATTGCAATTTAAAGCTTGCTATAAATTACTTATCCACTATCCTTTAAAGGAATATAAATTATCGTTATCTATTTCTATGATTTTTAAGCTTTTAAAGATGTGTATTCAACCGAGTCAGCCCGGGATAAGGCTCACGACGACTGTTGGGAGGAAATGCCTTTCAGTCCAACAACAATTATACAAATCTCAATACGGCCTGGCCGTCTCTAATAATATAAAAATAATAATAAGATACGTATTCCTTCAAATGTATGCTCAGATATTGTGAAGTTCTTCAAGAAAAATAATTAAATCACTAAGGCTCATTCTACCCTATCTTTTCGGCTGGAAATAAATTCGCAAATCATTTCCACGTTCATCGGAATTATTCGTGATAGCCTACCCTTTTCGGTAAAGCAAAAGACAAATGTGAGTTGCGGCATTTTACATAATACGCATGAAATGGTGAGTTTTCCGGTGTAGAAATATTTTCATCTTAAACTATAAGGCACCTTGAAGGCCTGAAATTTCTTCATTAAACCACATTCCGTCCCTTCTTGGTTGAATTATTACTAAAAGGCGACACACAGAAGTGAAGAAATCTACCGTTTGTCGCATCGTGGTCTACCGTCGTATTTCAAAAGCCGCAAATTTCCGTTTCCGCCCTAGGAGGAGGTTTTGTAGGTTTCCGGTAGCATCACAACGGTAACAAATGCCAGAACATTCCTTTCCGACGCAGGGACAAAACGAGACGACGTAAGGCATCATTTTCGAGAACCACCAAAGGTTGTCTAAAACTGCAAACGATGCCGGAGAGTGAAAAATGCGGCACCACGTGGTGGGTGGCCTTCAGGTTGGTGAAAGGGTCTGTTCGTGTTTTAATTAGTGCTGATCTAGCACTCGGATGCGTTCTGTTCTTCATCACCGTGCCACCCACGTGACTGACATGGGGGATGGAGAAGAATAACCCGCGGTACGATCCCACCACACGTTCGCGCTTTTTCGACACGATAGGTTAGGCTTTGGTAACTGAGGTTGAAACTTTCAATTAGTACGCAACATTCTAGTGGAAGCTTGCTCCGGGGGTTTTTTCTGCCATATATCCTTTCCGTGCAGGAAATTTGTGAAACCACTTCATTCTGTTACTGGGAATACGTTCACGATTGCGTTACTCTCTACATTGGTGGCAGTGATAATAACCATCCTTTGCTTTACGTGGAGCTTTTTCACATGGAAAATTTTTTCAATGATAAAGTTCAGCAACAGACAAACAGATTTCGCTCAGAGTGACGTCAGTAGTCATACATCAGTCAAATAAAATGCACAAGCAGGCTTTCCTGACACAGGAGCACAGCCTCACAGGTGTTAACGTGGTGGTTATAACGCCAATAATTTCCAACAAAAATAGTTTGTAGCAATTCCACCCCAACCATAACGCCACTATATTCCACTAGCCTGTATAATGTACATTTGTCAGAATCCGACCAATGATTCTAGATTTTAACCGCACGTGGTGAAAACTGTAGCACAACTTCTCGACATGCAGTGGAAATATTTACAGAAAATGGAAAACAAAACTCAGCATAAAACAATATTGGCTAGCAATAAAGAGCAACTTTAAATCCTTCATTTAGATAATTTGCAAAATTAGCTTTCCCAAAGTGCGCTTTCATTTTCTCTCCTAGAAACTCAAAGCTCATACTAGGGCATGTCCCATCCCGCTTCTGAAGTTGTTCGTGTAACCTGTAACGGTGTGCCAGGGCTGCTAATGAACCCTATGCCGTTCGTGTTACGGGCATTGAGAGGTCACTGGAAAGTGGGTTAGATTGGAGCAGTGTTTTATGAAAGTACGCTTCATTGGCCTCTTCCCCGGCGAGATTTTAGGTTATAGTTTTATCGGAAAACACAATACACTTTGTCGCTGGTTTTAATTGCTTCAGGCTTTTAATTGCTCCCTTTCTGGTGCGGGGTTAAAGGAAAATTCTCACATATTCATGCCCGCTGGTTGTCCCGCAAACTAAGTGACACGGCCTGCGGTCGGCCGCTCCAGATGTAGCAATCTGATATTTGTTCTCACAGGAAACATGACACAGCAACGCACTGTGTGCAATCATGCGGCACCGGCGGTCACAAACCGCCGCGGTGGGATACAATTTTCTCCGTTTTCACCTGTTCCTGGGAAGGGCTCGCCGACACGGGGTTTCGTTTATCAAATTCTTCAAACACAATTAACGGTTGCTACCGGGGTGGGTTAATTTTACTGTGAATATTGCGCTACCCCGCTTGCTGTAGATAATGTAAATAGTCTCATACGGTGGTACTATATGCCATCATCGCGGAAAACTCGAATGGCTGGGATTTGCAAAGTCGGTTGCTTCGAAACAAGCGTACGTCGACTGTGATACACGCTTTAATTTAATTAATTCGACTTTCCAACCCGGTTGCTGCAAGCGTGTGTGGCAGGTGTTCAATTCCGAGCCCGAAATGATGAACGGTGGAAATTAGTAACGAAATAGCTGCCTTCCGGGGGGCAGGACACACCATGGCGACCGAGTGCGAAAATATCGTTCGCTGCCATCTATCAAAACGGGCGCGCACCGTCAATAGGTAAGAGCCCTCCATGAGCATGCACCGGAACGCGCGTTCTACGATGCTTGTGGCAATCCGGAAGTAAATCTGACGGACGTACTCGTCCCGACCAACTGCCATTGTATCGTACGCAGCCTCAGCGATCGAGCGATGGCCGTTTTGACCCACGGACAGGTGGACCTTTGTGTGGTGTCCACTAGCGCCCTTTCTGCACAAACCGAAACGCGACAGAGAATATTGCAAACCTATTGCGAAGTACCTTGGATAATTGCAGTTGCAGGTGAATTGCGATGGGCTGGAACGCTCCATAAAATGGCATTGTTCAATAGGCTGGCTGTGGTTGGAAGGATGCGCCATGTAGCCACAATACAATCATCGTTAACTGCAGGCAAATTTAATTGCGAACCGTTAAATGCACACGCAATGCGCATTGGCACGGTGATTTTATACATCAAATATGGACGCGTCAGCTCTGCCGTGCAGCTTTGTGGTGAGCATTTGGTTCCAAAGTTTTCGGTGAATTGAAAATCAATCACAAGAGTTTCTAGGAGGACTAAATTTAACCACCAGTTTGGGAAAGCCATTACGATGTAGCGTTTCATCAGCGGGAAACGAAATGCGCATGATATGCTTCAAATTTTGACAAATGCATATCCACCGACACGCCTAATTGTTGAAACAAAGAAAGACGAACGCTCGGGAACAGGACGGACGCGCTTACAGGCAGAACACTTCATGCCCAGCGCAAGCGTTTGCCTCCGATCTACCATTTATCGTAGGGTTACGCACAGAAATGGCTGCAGTTAGCAGCAGCAGCAGCAGCAGCAGCCGCCTGTGGCTATATTTGAATTCTACTTGTGCAAGGAAGGAAGGAAGGAAGGAAAAACCCTGCCAGCTCGGAGCTTCCTTCCGTGGAAACGTTCTCATGCTTGGCCACAACCACGATAGACGTAATATGCCATGGTAGCGGTCACACAGCGGCACTCCGCACCAAACGTCCGCATGTGGGACGATGAAAATTGAATGCAGCTTACGGAAAAACGGATCGACCGGGAGCGAACGAAGAAAGGGGAAAGCAAAAAAAAAAAACCAAACATACACACGATGCCAGCCCAGGAGCGCAGGGAAACAAAAAGTGCCATTTTCCGGAGCGCTTTCCTCGTGGGCGCTTTTGTGAAGAGGCTCAAGAATGAAAGGCCGAAGGTCGTCGCTCTGTGTGGGTGTGTGTTTGTGTTCAATGCGCAGCAATGTTAATGTGCTGTGTTCAAAAACGAGCCGCTGTTGGATCGGAGTGTGTGAAGAGCTTTTTCATCCATTTTCCTGCAAGCTTTGCGTGCTTCAGACCTGGGCTTTTTTTTCCCTCCATTCGTCACGAAAGAACGAACAAAACCCGCTGCATGGTAGTTTTAAATTAGAAGGAGGAAAAATAAAATCCCGCAATCCGGAACAGAACACGGACGCGGCTTCCATCACGAGAAGAAGGCACGCGCGACCGCTCGGAGAAGGGAAAAACAAACGTGAGCTTACATTATTTCCTCGTGCGCCAGCGTTCTTCGCGCAGTCCCATTCCCATGCCGAGTGAAAGGCATTTCGATGCGAAAATCTCTAGCACCGGGAAAGATGGATGGAACGCGTCAGAGTGGTGGCGGCATGCGTTTTTTTTGTGAGGTGGGGGTGGTTGGCACTTCATTATGCTCCTCCGCACCACCAGTGCCGAATCAGTTCCAACCCTTTTGACAGACGGGTTGAATGGCGTACCGCGGTCCGATCTCTCTCTCTCTCTCTCTTTCTTTCGCTCTCTTTCTTGAGCAATTTTCTTACCCGATCGTGGATCGAAATAATGGCGCATGCCGCCATGTTGGGAATGAGATTTCCACCGTGAGAATGTCATTCCGATGCAGCTTTTGATCATTTGTGCCGCAACAGCGTCGCGATCTTTCGACCGCACGCCTCCAATTGGCAACGGTTCGGTTCGGGTAAACTTTGCGCCGTTGGTCCATGTCAGGTTTGGGTTTGTTTTTTTTTTTGCTCGCTTCCTGCGATCACCCCGTGGGATCGAAACCAGCGAACAAAGAGGGCCATGGAAGGAAAAGCTCTTCCTTGCGCGAAGGTGCCAACCCGACATCATCTCGTGCGCGTCAACCCTGTAAGCATTCGCTTCAGTTCCAAACCCACCCCGGTGGTCGTTTGGATGCAGCGCTCTTCCAGAACCGACAGCTTCCGACAGTGCAATGCAAAATGCCTCCGCACACAGGAAGAGTGGATGGATAGTGAGAAAAAAAAACCGGCACATCGGAGCGTCATGGCCCCGGTACACCGTGGAGGAGATGTTTGATCTACGGTGTCAGATGACGCTGGTGACAATGCTGAAAACGGCATCAATTAAACGTAGCTCTAAAGCGAACCGTGACACAGATGGTGAAACTGTCACGGAAATTCCCTCCCCCACAAGTTGGGGCACTTTTTCACTGGAATGGAAACTTCGAAACTGTTACGATTCGGTGAGTCGCTGGTATGGTGTGCGAATAACGCTGGCTGGATGATATTTTTGGATATTTTCCACAATCGTGCGTATTCGCAGACATAACAACTGTGCGTTTGTATGCGTTTTTGACGAGAAATATCCCCCACATTCAGTTCATTCAGAAGAAAAAAGTTATGCTCCTTCCAGCGTCCAATAGATGCTGCATTTGTGAATTTCGTTAGTGGTTTCGTTAGTCGGCGCACAAACATCCCCTTAGCATAACGCAACGCAACAAGTCTGTCCCAAGTGCATTCGCTAAACCGAGCTGGAACATGGTGTAACAGCAAACTCCTGCATCATTTTGAATCCCACGAACAAACGCCCCTCCAAAATACGGAAGCCGAATGCTGCAAGCCGTTTATTTGCGTTCTGCTGCCTCGGCGTTCGGAATCGAATCGAGAAAACCACTCCGTGCGGGTGACTTCATTTGCACTAGCCCATCTCGTTGCGATTTGGCCGTGGTATTTTGGGTGCTGTGAGTAGCAGAAACGTGATTTTGCAGCGAACGCAATTGCAACCAGTCAAGGCCACAAAAATAGAACCGACAGACCGACTTCTAAATTTTGCTAAGGGACGCGCGAGAGCGAAAAGTCGTACGCCACGCTACACACCCCAACGGTTGGGTGTATTTTTAACACTGGAAAAATTTTCTCGTGCAATCTCGCATGTGAAGCTGAAGGCCACCATTGCTGGGGGTGTTCCAAGGTGCTGCGATGATCGTTTGCGAACGTTGGATCAAGATCGCGTAAATATTTTGATCCCTGTGCTATTCTGGTAGAGTTTGATATCGGGGAGCAGTAATTTGCATTTTCTTTGCACATTCTCAGCATGCAACATGCACCTTCATCATGAACGACAAAAAGCGGCAGCTGGAAAGGATTAAACAATGTAAAGAGATAATCTCTCGTTGCATTTCATGAACCACATTATGGAGAGCTTTCCAGCGAATGTGGTCATTCTTTCTTACATTACAATAATCATTATCATCCCTCCATCAGGCCGTGAGACGGTGTCCCGGTGGTCGTTCCGAATCGATTTGCAGTTTAGCAAACGCGATCGGATCGATGATGGTATTCAATTAGCGGGAATTATTCCCATTTTCGCTCTCATTATCGTGCACATTAAAACCGGGCTGCCAGCCGCCATTTATGAGGTTCGCATTAGTCGAGTAACTGGTGCGACAAAAAAAAAGGCAAGTTTTCTGGACGAAGCACCGGGTGCGCGTGCTCTCCCAATCGATATGCTACCAATGGACCAATGGTCGCCGTGTCGGTGACATAAGCTAGCTGCCGTGCACATGGCCGGCGAAGCGGTAAGGAAGCATAAACCGCAACTGCGCACCGGAAAGCAGGGCTTCTGGCATTAAAACCTAATGAGAAAAAAATGAGCCCACTACGGAAAACCGTCGGCAGCGTGCGTCCGGCTACCGGCTGCCGTGCGTCGTTTCGGAGCCTTCGTGGTTGGCTATAAAAACGGCTAAAGGGATTTCCGAGAGACCCCGGAGTCATACCCCCGGGGTCTGACCTTCAGCTGTTGTGTCGTAACTGAATACGCGTCTCTAGTGCTGCGTTAGCGCACACCACAGCAGCTACCGGTCCTCGAGGAGTTTCGCGTATTGATTTTGTTCTTCACGTGTAGCTTCGAGCTTTCATTCTTTTTCACCTAGTCGTCCGGTGCATCTGGTTTATGTCCATTATGCTGGCTGTTTTTAAGGCGACCGGCAGTCGTTTCACTCTGGGTGACAGGTGCGCCAGCATTACGTACTTCCTGCACAAGTGTCTGCTCGAATCGACTCACGACCGGTCATAGATCAAATGTCATCGCCTTTTCATCCGTGACAGTGTGATGAGTGCCGCGTTCGGTGCTACTCTGTCCTCGGAACTTAAATAGACCAATGCAACCGAATGCACTCGAGCCCGGAGTTTGTAAGCTCCATGGAAAACAGACTTCCCTATTCCATTTTTCACCCGCATACACACGACGTGTGGTCCGATTTTGTTACGCCGATATTGATTCTCCGGTACACGCGATGGCTCACGGTAGCAAATGGAGCAATGGAAATAAGCGCAATTAGTAATTAATGCATTGCATCGTCGAATGATTGAAACGAAAAAACCTGTGAAGGAATAGCATAAAACATTCAAACGACTTGGCCATTCTTTTGAGGAATTTCTCAAATTAATTCTAATTGCTGCCCCCGAGCTGCCCATTCAAGTGACCTAGTGCAGCTGATGTGTGCATTCGCGCGTTTCATGATTCAATGGCATTTCGAATCGAATGCCGAAAGCACACGTCAGGTCGTCGTATCCTGATAGGAGAGGCCGATACGTGTCGATCAGCTAGCGCTTTGTTGATTAACATTATTTTCCATCCACCCGCGCTGGATTCGATAACGATGAATAGCCTCCTGACATGTCGAAAGGGGCGCCTCCTAGCTGTCTCGAAACAACGCGGTCAGTCAATCCACTGTCCATCGAGGAGCGAGGAAAACACACTAAAAATAGACCATCGCCAGGAAGGTTTTTGAGGACAGTCGCTATCCTACCCGCGCGGGTCCTTAACATCGACATTTCATCGATCGGACGTATTTTATCAAATCAATATATTTGTACAGCTTTTTTTGTCTCTCTCTCTCTCTCTCGAAGCTTCACCATGTTCATGTGTTCGCATGCTCGACCGACCTGTCATTCGTTACGTTATTTTCACAACGCGCTCGAGACAGGATTAGCTGCCCCCAAAAACGACGGTGAGGTGGTGTTTGAGCCAAACGGAAGTGTTTGCGCAAGCGGACAGAATGTGCTCGTCGCTTCCACGGGACGAAACGACGGCGTTGTTGGATACATTGATCGAGCGTTGGGTCACCACCGAGCACCTACATCGGATCTAGCTTTTTTCCCACCATTTTCCAAACCCTTCCACGACCTACACGGCGCTGTTGCTGCTCTGGATGGTATTTCGTGAATACTTTTTTAACACTTTCGTTCCAATTTTATGCCACACGTTCGTGTATCGTGTACGTCTTGCCATCCTTGGCCCTCCCACATCATGCGCCCGTTCGTTTGGCCCGTGCTAATGTTTTGGCAGACGGTCAAAAACGATGGATGGGCCGCTGTTTTTTTTTTCTTCTCTACTCTACTCATACATCTTGGTGGCCAAAGAATCCCACTACGGTGCACTACGTTCGTGCCCTACGGGTTTCCCGTCACCGGGGGTGAGTTGATGGGGGTGGTTCGACCTGATGGAATTTTCTATTTCTGTCATCCGCCATGGCCATCGTGGATGGAGGTGCGTTTCGTCGTGCCTTACAAACGACCATCGCGACGCGAAACGTCGTTTTCTCGACGCAATTTCTTTCGGCATTCGGATGTGGGGAGGAGTTATTTAGCGTTCTTTTTCTTGTTTTTGGGTTAGTGCGGTATTGTGCTGCTACTGCAGGCCCTCTGGCGTTCTCTAGCGAGTACACTTTGCGGTGGCCGGACATCCTTTCCACACACCAATACGCAACGACGAATAGACGCACGATGAAGGACGAGTGATTCGCTACCGCGAGGAAAGATGCAAACAGTAATAGAATCAAGTGCGCCGATAGGAGCGGATTATATGCTGCCTCGCATGTACGAGCCAGTTATCCCTAAATTTGTTGCTCTTTTTCGAACAGCTTCCTGTGTTTATGTGACCACCTCGAATTTGTTTGGATAATTGCAACATTTTGTTTATAGGGCGACGAAAAGAAAAAGATCGTTGTTTGTTGATCGCGCTACAGATTCAACATAGGAGGCACTGAACATCATCCACTATGACGACCTTCCAAGAAATGGACATTTCAATTGACAGTTGTAATTGTGTGTGTGTTTTTTTTGTTTGCTATCCAAAATGCAACTGAAAAACTTTAATTGAAGAGCCCAATTGGCGCGCTCCAAGTGCGTTGCGCAAATTTAATTCCACCAAATTGTTTCCACCGTAATCTCTCCGACGCCAACTGGCGCGTCTCTTCACGTGGAGAAACAGCGTTTGGCACATCCGATGGCAAGATGTGTTTCCTGTCGTCTAGACACAAAGAAGAACGGTTATTACCGTGCCAGGAATGGAACCGTTCCCTCATAAACCGCGGCGCACGCTGTGCTGCCTCTGATCGGAAACGTATCGTTGTTGGTGCGCGAGCGAAAAGCGAAGGTATAACAAATTGTTCAGTTAATTACCCGCCAACAACGCATCTGGTGCTGTTGCCGTTTGCAGATGGTTCAAGTTTCTTAGCGCTTTCGACGACGGTGATCGGTGTATGAACACAAAACCACCTCACACAACCGAGCCGCCGACTGTGGAAAGAAGCAACGGAAGCATTTGTTTATTTACTGCCAAAAACTTGCTTCGAAGCCGCAATAACCTAGCACTTGCAGCCGCGCATTGGCGGTCTATGGCCACCTGTGCGTTCGATATTCCAACCGTGGAAGACGAGTAAAGGATTAAAGGTTTAAAGGAGTCAAGGTTTTAAATGTCAAGATTAGGAAACAAGAGTGCCCCGTTCGTACGATTGTGACATGTTCTCCTTTGCCTCGTGGCCTCATTGGCTTGTAGTTGGTTTGTTTGATGTTCTTTTTTGCTCTCACTTACCTAAAAGCGAAATCCAGACGAGCAGGATCATTACGGCCACGGATGTGCTATTACTTTGGCCGAACCAAGCAGCCATTTTGCGGACGATTTCCTTTCCAAGAGTGTTGATGTAGCCTTCTGAAACACCGATACGGGTATACGACGTTTATCGATCGACCCACGATCGATCCACGAACCGAAGGAGAAGCTCCTTTTTTGGAGTCCTTTATTCAATTACGCACACTTTTCTTCTTCTCACTGCACGGCAACATACGTCACTAAAAATGTTGAATTAAATACTCATACTCTCAAAACCAACTGCACTGAAATTGGGTTTAAAGAAAAGCTATATAAACTAGGAAACTAAAGTGATCTCTAAAATCATGACATTTTTTTTATTTTACTGCCCCAGCGAAACAATAAAAAAAACCTTTCAAATTCGTCGATCGCGTCAACAACAGTCACCGGTAAAAATCGATCAACCATGCAACGATCAAATCATCCCCTGACTAACGAGAAAAGGCTCTGCCTTTTGGGAAGCTTTTTCCGGCTTCCCTCCCTTCCTTTTTCTGGTTATGTTTTACGCTGGCCTTTGTTCGTTGCGTAGCACATCTCACTTTCATCGTTTGAACCGCGTCTCGGCGTTGTTCGAGCACCCGTCGACCGTGACGTCATACAGGTGTGCAGGTATTCGTAAACATAGCCGCATGGGGTGCAGGTTTGCTTCGTTTTATCTCGCTACCTTTTTCAAGCCCACTCTCCGCGAGCCACACCAACACAATGAAACGATCAAGCAACCCTTAGTTTTGGTGGTGGCTTTCGCACCCCTGTGCGTAGTTTTTTTTTCTTGCTGTTTCACCCCCAAACGCTTAATCGCTAGCACAACTCTTGCACGGTTAAACCATCCAGCAGCAAGTGGCTTAATAAAACAACAACTATTTGTCGCGGTGAAGAGCGCCAGCTGTACGTACACCAAGGCGAACTCCAGCATAGCTTCTCAGGGCTATGCACCGTCATTACACCACAGACCGCGCAAGTGAAGGGAGCGGGTGGATCGCGTCAGGTTGTAACTTTGGAGCCACTTCGCGCCCGCACCAACACATCCGAGCGCATGTGAATCAATCGCGACGATTACACGTCAAATGGTGAACAATCTTTCCATCTGCCGAACAGCAAAAATGGTTTCCTGAGGCGTTTAAAATAATAGCTGTTCGAACGCTCGAAGTGTTTGGTACGATTCCATGGGGCTGCATAAAGCTATTCAGCATCGTTATCCGCGCACTGTTTGAAACCAAGCGATCACGACCGATCGGGATGCTGGCGCTGCGCTGTGCTAGTCGTAAACACTTGATCGCGGGAGTGGTAACACCGGAACACAATTGGCCCCATGCTCGGGGAGCAGCAGTGGTCGTTTAATCCAATTTACAACACTCGCGTACACAACCGACGGGTGACACTTGGCCAGCAATTGCGCATGGTGGTGGGTTGCCGGATTGTGCAACGACGTGTGGGTCATGCCCGTGGGTCTGCTGGGTGCGGCTAATTTATCTCCTACACACCGTCGACCGTTCCTATCGAGGAAGCACAATTTTAAGGACAAACCTCACACTCGCACGCGAGACACGATGCAACCTTAGCCTCAGGATGCTTTCTTCACGCACGCGTCCAATTCCACGCCACCGATGCACGGCACACGCATCCAGTTCGGTTCGCGTCTAATTTTGAAATACTTTTTCCACAGTGCGGCTTCCACGGTGGGCGATGTGTTTACAGCGTTTCGAAATACATTCGACTTCGACGTTTTCCGAGCGCCCTTCGGAGCGCGATGTGTACACGAAGTTTCGCTGTGCGTGAACGCTTTCTCACTCTCTCTTGCGTGAGCGCGATATCATCTGTTTCGCTCTAACGAGGCTGAATGCGTTCATGCGCATGGAGAATGAATAACATCGCTTACCATCGGCAAATGTTCATTCGAACGTACCGCACAAACGCAACGCATGCAAACGGAAGGAACCACTTGTGGGAATGCGTTTTTGGTTTGGAGCCACAATCCGCGATTTAGATCCTTATTCCGTAGCACGGTGGTATGCGTGTACCTGAGGACGGACTACCGCTGGATGCGATGGTAGGGAAAAGCCTAAATCGGACTTGAGAATGCCGTGAATGCCAATCAGTTGCGGCCGCTTTCCTATGATTCATCAGCACTTGCTAGCTTCCATCGGCAAGAAGCTGTCATTTAAGCTAGCGGCAAGGAAAAATTACGTTCGTTTATAAGTAAATGATACATCTCGCTTCATTTGGATAGGTTTTTTTATCCATTACTCGATTTACTTTCTTTTTACTCATACATAAAGTAACGAACCTAATTTTAATTCCAAACAATTCGTAAATCATTCTCGCTGCATCGAAAATGGTTCACAAATTTACCTCGATCATTTGCCATATTCGGCTCCGTGCGAACGTGCTCGTTTCCTGGCACATTAAAGCAAATCGAGGATGTTATGGGTAATTTACGATACATATTTTTTGTCTGTCCTCCAAGCGTCCTGTCTCATACGCCTGCAAGTCACCGTGCCGTTTGGCTTTATGCCGTACTTTATTTGCAACAGTAAAAGCTAATGATTTATTTTTTTCCACACTCTCTGGAGGGAAGAAATGGGAAATATCCTTCCACCGTGCGGCCCTATTTATTAGAGTCAACCCTCGTATAAACGGTCCAGTATCACACCGTTGGCCTCGCGCGTGGCTTTGTTCCGTGGCTAATAGGGACAAACGGGCAAACACTAATAAACATCGTCATTCGCCGTTGCCCGATCTGGAGCAGCAGCGATGCAAGGGCCCCTTGGCACCGAGAGCAGCATACGGCCACGGAAGCGCAACAGAACATGCAGCAGCACCACCGATGCGGCCCATAAATATGTTTCCCAAAACATCGATCTTATCATTGGTGACTGCACCGCACCGCATCCCGCCGTGTTAAAGTGGTGTGTTGCGATGGTTTTGTAGCGATTCCTTTGGGAACTTGGCTTATGAGTCCCTTTCGGGATGTTGAAAAATCTCTATCCTCACCGGAGGCGACGTAGCCATCGTGTTTCGCTTCATTAGGGAAAGTAAGAGCCGGCCAAGCTCGCTAGGACCCCTAGCTCGCCAGCATTGCTGCTCTTCGTATTAAACGGTTCCGCGCTAAAAGTCACATTTATCATCCATCGCGAGCACGGGAAAAACCGGAGAAACCCCGTTGCCGATTGCCGTGTTTTATGCATTTTCGAGCACCGACAATGGGCGCACGGCCATCGTACCTCGGTGATCGACCCCCGGGAAATGGTGCGTCCCGAAAAGGGTCAATCGAAAACGGGAGTGCCCCGGTGCCACGAAGGGTGCTCTTCATTTCGAATACCTCTTGAAGAGCATCGCGATTTGTCTTGTGAAATGTGCGTCGATGTCGTTTCATTCGTTCGCTTTTTTTTGTGGGCCGCGCGTTCTATTGGGGTGGAAGTCCGGGTTTCGAGTATAACCACGCTCGGATAGGGGCTGCAAAGGTGAACCCTTGAACATTAATTAGCATATCCTGGCATGGTGGCACCGGGCGCCTGTTTTGTGTCATCAGACGTGTTGGACAAATTGTTATAAGCGTTTTTTTTTTGGTTGTTGTTCATGCTGCATCAGAAGCACTTTTTGTTGCATATGGATTAGGTACGGGAAACGATTAGACGAAAACATGCCATGAATAATGATTCGACAACCCGGTGGCATGCACAGCAGGATAATAGGACCGTTTTTCATCGCGTTTTTGGGCAACACACAAAAATGTTCGCCTCTTAACGTCGTCTCTATGCGAAATCTCAAACAGTTTCACCATTATATTATTGCTCCAAACTTGCTCTTATTGCTCTACCATTCATCGTGTGGTCTCCGTCAAATGGCGTCGTGCTTCGCTCAGCCAATTTCCGATGCCATGTGCCATGTGTAGTGTGCGCTCCCTTCGGAAAACGTTATATCTTCAAATATTGTTGTTATTCTTAAATAAAGTCACAAAGAGCACCCCTTTTCGGCCGTTCCCTCCCGTAAAACAAGACCCGGTGTCGCTTCGTCGGAGAAAGGAAACGAATATATATATGTGGGCCTAAAGTAAACAGTCCGTTAATATCGTTCGTCGATTCCCGGCTGAGGGGTTAAATTAATTTCCCACACTTTCACTCATAACCGCCACGCGTGGCACACCCTCTTTGCGATCGCACGGACAAGTGCGCTCCCCAGGGCTCTGGTCCGCGTGCATCCTTCGAAGTAGCGCCGCGTATGGGCCCTCCGGCGGATCATAACATTGTGCCGAATCAAGAACGCACATGTGCCGTGTGTTTACGTTCGGTTAAAAGCGTACGGAGATGTGACCCAAGAAAGTGTCACATGTCAGCGTGCCGTTTGTTGTATCGATGGAAATCAAAAGGACGTGAATGGATAACCGAGCGCACTCCTCGCACTTCTTGCATGACAAGAAGGAGTGTCAGCTTATGATATTTGCCAACAACGTCCCCGCCCGATCGCCGTCCGAACCGAATGCTAACGGCAGGATGTCATCCTGCACCAGCCCTGCCCTAAGGACTTCTTCTCGCGCTTTGACGGAACTCCCTCGACGAACGGTGTCGCCTTTGAAGACGACGGCGATTGAAACAATAACTCGCGCCAGAATCGGCTCGGAGTGCCTTTTCGAAGCCCTGATGGAAGGGAAATTAATCATGCTAAAGGGAAAGTGCAATCGGGGGGACGGACGGACGGACGGACGGACGTCTGTATCAAATCGTGCCGGATAACGCCCCACGGAACGCGAGTGTGATTGAGATTGATTAGAAGAAAAATCATGTTGATAGCATGCAGAGGTTCTCCGAAGCGTGGCAGGAAATCTTACCCCGGGAGCAAGGGATGGAGAAAAAAAAAGTAAACGAATACATCCTTCCTGTCTCGTGCACCTACACACACACTTCCAGTGGGGGTGTTTTCTGATGGATCGTAAATGGAGAAACAATAAGAGGACACACAATGCGCCATGCATCGTTCGTACTGACAGGGGGCGCTTCTGCTGTGGTTGTTTTGCGAACGGAACCATTGTCGCTTCCTTAAGGCGCTTTCCGTTCATCCCAAAACCAAAAGGGGACCATCAAGCGGCGTTACGGCTGAGCACGGATGAAATATATCGAGAAGTGGAGCTGGATGTCGCCCCGTTAAGTCGATGCTATTTGTAACGATAATGGAAGCCCATTCGTTTGGTTGGTGCCGAAGGGCTGGAGCAGCAAATGATGCGTCGCCCGTTTGCTACACGAGTCAATGAGTGATAAAGTTGGTGCGTTTTTTGCATCGCACGAGATAAAGCATTCCAGCTGCTGCAAGCGCTGGAATTTCGATCGATCATTGTAAATGGTGGATTTATTTCTTCGCTCGCGTGTAGGGCAAAAAATCAACAAACAGTAGAAGAAGGCATATACTACATGAAACACGCATCAATAAATGGGTGAAACATTTCACGTTTTTTTTTAACCGTGACTTCGTTCGTTGGAAAAACTCAAACGCAAATCGCAAACAACGGTTTGACCTACCACCGACAGGATCAGGTGATGCGATTTAAAATGTATGAGAATCAAAACGAATCGTTGCCACTGAACCGGTCTCCTTCCGGTGCGAGAGCATCAAAAAAACGAAAACTGCACTGCGTGCCAATTATAGCCCAGTTCCGTAGAACCCTTCTCCATAAACATCATCGTGTCGTGTCGGGCAGGATCCACCGCGTGTGGAGTGGCTCGAGAATAAAAACAGGAAATCAAAACTCAACCACCCTCTCAATGCTGGCCTTATGATGAACTCAAAGTTTACTCAGCTGCTCGCTCTCGGCTGCGTGTTGTGGGGCGCATATCTGCAAAAATATTATCACCTTCACTTTTACCCGCTCAAATATTTATCCCACCGTATCAGTTATTCATGGAGCAATAACAGCCGACAGTGGGCGCCCGGGCACACCGCCAACACGCGAGCACGAGCTTCGATGCTGCGGATGCATTTTTCTTTCCTTCGCCATTTTCCCACTTTCGCTGAATGAATGTGTGTGTGTGTGTGGGAGTGTTTGTGTGCGGATCGAATGGAAAATGGAGCCATCGGGTTGTTGCACGATTCGTCCTGTACAATGTTTTGGCCCCATCCAAGCAACCATCCTTCCAGTACGCTAGAACCAACAGTGTAAGAAAACGCAAAACGGTTGCTACGGTGAGCAGGGAAATATGACATACCAACAGACGGGCGTCCCAAGCGGCAGACAACCGCTAAGAATCGAGTATGACTGTGTGCGCGCTGTGTGAAAATGCTTGCCGATGCTGAAAAGCCTTCAAGATTTGCCCACAGTCTCGGCCCCTAGCAACGTCATCTTCTCCTTCGATAAACGAACGAAAGATGCAAAGGTTCACCAGCGGGTCGTTTGGACTTTTTTTTTTATTTTGCTCTTCCTGTTTGGATCTTTTTAACTAACACGCCGCGTTTATAGCTCCCTTCGTGGGTGGGATGTAGGGTGAGGCGTGGTGTGGGCACCGCAATCAGAATCTCCTATCGGGGTTGGGAGACTGATGATAAGAATAATATATTATTCATCGGTGGCTCATGACTCTCGGGCCGACTTGCTACCAGCGTGTCGTCCGCCGACAATAAAGCGGAACAAGATGGCGTGTTTCACAGATGGTGGGCGGCGTGGGCGATGGTGCGGGGGTAAAGTTTCGCAGAAAAACAAACAATTTCGCTCACGTGTCGCCTGCAGGGATTCGAGGACGAAACAAGACCAGTTTTTAAGCCGAGCGGGCAGAATTAAAGATCACTATCAGTTTGGGAAACCACCGGGTTGTTCAAAATATAGTCACAAGGCTTACTGATTTGTAAAACACGTTCGTCATAAACCAGATATTTAGGAAGGATTAGACCATTAGGCGTCAGTTAAAAATGACCTGATTTCTATGATACAGAACCAATTTATACAGTATCAAAATGAGTATATATGTATCTGATTTATGTTACTTTATTTATTGCTGTGATAATGGACAACGAGGAATATTTTCCTTTTTTATCCATCCAGAAATGGGTCGGCCATCTTGATACCAAAATGAGCACAGAAGTGTCCTTCACCGCCTTGCGGGTCACGGTTTTCGAGTATTGTTTTTATCTTGACCCATTGCAGAAAAAAAAGAACTCTGGTAAAATAAATAACACAAATTGTGAAACAACAATCACTAGCGGCAGAGTCCTGAACGAACGTGCCCGGTGTGGTGCCCGGAACGGCACAATGCAAATTTTATTTCCCATTAATTTTAGCTTCCGAAAATCCTGGCGGCGCCGGCACCACCGCCTGATGGAGGAAGCTTGTTGTTCCAGATGTTGCAATTTTTGCTCTCAAAAATTCTTACACTCAGAATTTGAAGAAACGTCGGAGAGCTACACGAAGGGGACACCGAAGCACGACAAGTTTTGTTACAAAATTTGTCCATAAATAATTGGCCCGAAAGCGCTTTCGAAAGCGTGTGCTAGTGCACTTGCCTGCCACGGTTGGTGGTTGCTCCGGATGCGAAAACTCATCCCAGCATTATTCGAGGGTGTTGTTTTTTTTCTTTGATTTTCCACCCGCTTCAATTGTGGAAATGTGTGCTAGCCGGCCAGGGAATCGCGGAGCATCAAAGTTTTCCTCAACTGTTCCGAAAGGAGTATAACAAAAGGTTAAAGCAATGGCGTCCGTCTTTGGTTAGGCGAAGATTTTCTTCAACCAACCAGTGGCATGCTGCTTTTCCGTTGTGAAAATCTCAACTTTGCTCCTCGAGGTTTTGCGAGCAAGTTGCGTAAGCGTCTAGTTTGCGTTCACTGAGTGGCAACATGCTTTCGGTGTGGTAGCCGTGGTACTGAACAAGTTTGCCCTGGAAGGCATTACCCAGCGCGAACAACCGCAGCCGACGAGCTGTGGCCGCAAGCAAGCTGACCAGCAAGGATCAAGTTTTATCTGTTTCGGCCGAAAACACAGCACCACTCCTTCCATCGCTTTCCCAGCCACGTGGGGGACCATCGAGGTTCATCAGCAAACTTCGCACCTGCAGTTGTTACCACTGCTGCCGGCGAGAATTACGCTCCAAGTGCCGATGGGATGCTTTATTTTTTGAAGTGCAAATGTTTCGCCAGGGATTAGCCCTCGTGCCCTCGAGCGACCAGCCGTGGCCTTGGTCCGGGCGTGGTAGAAAGAGAAATCTTTTCCAACGGCGCCTGGTTTTACGTCCTTTCGGAGCCAGATCTCGTTCGCATCGGCGTGTCCCGGTGATCGACGAGGAAACGACATTACTTTGGCGTGCCGGCGTGTCAAACGTAATGAAAATAAAGCCATTAAATTTCATTCCCGTTTTCATCGGGACACCCATTCAAGACGGCGTTTCCCTTCGCGTGAGGCTTCCGGATCTTCGTCTCCGTCTTCGTTCCGGTGTACGGAAGGCTAATGGATGCGCCAAAACAAGGTGTCACCCTCGACGAGTCGCATTCACGAGGAGCACCCTGTGAAGGATTCGAACTTGCTCGTCTGCTAGTTCCCGTTGTACATGTTTCGAATAAGGGACGGGCGCGGAAAATACGAACAGAATTTTTCACTTCATTTTATATGCCGAATTTGCACTCTCTTTCTCGTTGTCTCCTTCTTTTTGGTACGGACAAGTTCCCGTTCGTATGCCCGTACGCTAACTGAAGAACACCACAGTCTTCGGATTGAGTCTTTTCGTTGGGTGTTTTGATTTGACGGAGGAATATAAAATTATCCACCTCCGCACCTCGCACGGCAAGACACACAGGTAATAAAAGAGATGGCAATTACAACAACAAAAAAAGGCAGCCATTATGCGAGCTATATCTTTACGTGGCCTACAGATAAGAGGTTGGGCTGGTGATAAAGAAAACAGTTGCATTAAAGACATAAAATATGTTGTCATTTCAAATATTTATATATTTAGAAAAATCCTGCAACTTTGCCTGCCACTGTACAACAGCATACGAATGTTATGTTGTGTATGATATTCTTTAACCGTAGCTTGGGCAACAAAAGTTCTGTTCCGAACAATAGATACCAAAAACGAACATATATATTCTTAACCTGCTTTCAAAAATAAAGATATGTTGTTCGTAAACTTTTCAATTTGTGACCTTTCTCAGCACTTTTCCATCACTGGCACGATTCACACAAGCTTGCTTTGTAAAAAGTTTTCTTTCAACGGCCGTGTGAGGGCATTGCGTTCAAGGAAGTATGTTAATTGGGTTTGATTTATCGTCACACGTCGACAATTTTTGGGTCTCGTACCAAAATGTGGCCACGGTGCGGGAGCAATCGGAGAGACTTTTCGCACGGAAAAACTAGGCTACCAAAATGCCCACTTTACTGCCGACGCGCGTGTTTGTGTGGTGTTTTATTTATTTTCTTCCCTTCGTGCGGCTTCTCCATCAAATCAGGCCACTTTCGGGTCAACCCAGAGAAATGTCTCTTAACCCCAAAGTTCATGCCGCTCCGCAAAGTTCTCGCGCAAAGAGCTCTCATAAATTGCTATGAATTATAGAACCGGCCACAATCTGTGGGCCCGATGGCGTGATACGGAAGGCGGCAGAAAGCAGGTGCTCAACATTCGACCGAATCTAAGGCTGATAAGACGTTCCAGCCTGGCGCTACGCACAACATCTGGCTGAAGCGACCTCCCGCTTGACCAACCGTTCGTCCCATAAAGGAATGCAAAACCGGCACAACCCCCGCAGCACGACAGTGGGCACCATGGTTCCGGTAAATTAAAGTTAAAGAGCGAGTTTACGTGCCTACCGCTTGTATTTAAACCGACCGAAGTTGGAAAGGGTCACGGGAACGATTGGTGGCGATTTCGGACCACATCACAACCCACCGATGGGTTGGGAGCGTGGAAGCGGTTTGGATGTAAAAATGGCTTATAAATAACGTTTGCAACATGTTTTACGACGGTAGGTGCGTTTAATTTGATGTAATTGCTGCGAACGTCGGTGGGGGGTGGGACTTGGAATAGGAATCGCCGAAGGGGCTTGGAATAGGGAAAACGCTCCAATTCATGTACAGAAAACGGGGGCCCCCCATTGAGCCCCGAACGATAAAACAGTGCCATTCGTTTGACATAAAACAAGCGATATGCTTCGGTGGTAGAAAGGACTCTTTTCAGAGGCAATTTCGTCAAACGGATCGATTTGCTAACAAACATAGATGCGTTTAAGCGTTTGGAAGAAAATGAGTCGACAGTTTAGCTATTTTCAGAGGGAAACATTGCAGTAACTCTTTCACCGGTGGTATATAAATAAATCAAAAGCATCATGTAGTGTACCTCTGTGACAACTTTCGTTAGTACATAGGTTTATCGGTGTTTTTATCAAACGTCCTTATCGATGGTGAATAGTTTTCTAAACAATTTCCAAAGACCCACGTCCTATTCAACGGGCTGTTAAACTTCAACATTCGCGGCATTCACGCCATTTAGTTTGATTCTTTTGAAAGCGTTATCGTTCCAGCGTGAATAGAACAGGTGAAAGTGCAGACTTCCGACGAATCGGAACTGCATTCACAGGCTAGAAAAAGGATATTTTCTTCTTTAAAGCAAAATTACATTCTGCTACACCATGGTTTCTACTCCGAGCGGTAGTTGCGCACAGAAACATTGATCACAGCAAAACGGTGTGACTTTAATCTGCTTTATCCGCATCACTTAATTCCGTGCCCATTACAAGGACATTCGGAAGTAATCCTTTGCTCCGATACCACTCGCTTGCATGGTCAAACAGTGAACGATGCCCTAAAGTGCAGAGGAAGGCGTAACGATGTAAATAAAGACGCTGCTTCGACAAGAGAGGCTATAATTAGCAACACTTTCCTTCCTGCCCGGTTACCTTCCGGTTGCGGCATCGCTTTGGCTCCGTCAGGAGGCAGTATGAGGCGGTTTCCTTTCAAGGCTAAACCCTCTTCCTGTGCTCCTGTTCGTGCCTGTGCTAGCGGAACGTTTGAAGTGCCGAGAAAGAGCTGATGCTAATCACGCACCATCTAAGCGTTCGCTGTTCGAATACGAAGGAGGTCAAGCATTCGGTTCTTGGGTTTCGTCCTCGAACGAACTGGCAACCCCTGTCAAGGTGAAAAAAGCGAAAACATGTCGATGCGTTGTGGCGTTCTACGTTTACCGAAGGACAATTAAAGGAGCTTTCTGAAAGCGAGAACGATCACGGACGAGTGGCGTTTGTCTGGTTGGATTCCAACACGTTTGCGCCAGACTGGCAGGACCGTTGGGTTTGATTGTGTGCTAGCTTTAATCGGATGATGGTTTTCCATTAGCTTTTTTTCACACCAATCGGTAGTCCTGTGATGTCGTCACCGATGTTAAAGCTCTCGACAACCTTGGGCGGGTGGTAACCGGAAGGCTTTCATTTTTATTCAAGAAACCATTATGATGCTGTGGTGTTGATTGGGAAACACATTCCAACGAGTGTTAATTGCTGCTGTCAAATATGCGCGGCTATGGAAATCTCGGATAATTGAAACACCCATTACCATATTAATTTTTGGACGCGATCACCGAAAGGTCTTAAGAATAGTGGTACAAAATATAATGCTTTAAATACTGTGTACTTTGGATAGCAGCACTCTGCTCGCTTATGGATTCAGTAGTTTTTTTTATATATCGCTTGAGAGAGAGAGACAGAGAATGAAAAAAATGCTACCCTAATGGATGCTCTTTCCGGCTCGTTTGCACTCTATCACTTTCATGGTTATAACACCACAGCATTCCCGGTTCAAAATTCGCCTCCCAAGCTATGCAAAAATGTTGCAAACCGTCGACGAACGTAAATAAACAACTCCGTTTTCTTGGTGTAAAATCGTTCGCGTATTCTTGGATGTAAATATAACAACTATCACATCATGTCGTTCTGCGTGCGGCGAACCACCGAAGCATCGTCGCGTCTTCCTTCGCGACCATCGTCGTTTAGATCGTTAGTCACGGTCATAAACCACTGACTAAGCAAATCGACTGGTTTATGCTGCTCTCGGGTGGCACTTTTTTCGCCTTAACTTGCTCTCGTATTATTACTTTTTTTTGTCGTTCTCTGTCCAGCCGGATGCATCATCTTACAGCGCGGAATCGAGGCAGCGATGGTGACGACGATGTATTCATTGGATTCATGTGACGGTCGTGCGGTAGAAAATTAAAAATATGATCTTTTCTGCACTAACGACGTTGGGTAGCGGACGATTCTGGGAGGGTTTGCTTTGCTATTCGATGTTGGGAGGCTTAGATGTAACAAGATCGTTCAAAGAAGGGGAACGATAGTACACTTAATGAATTTTGAGCTGCTTTCGTAAGACAAAAGAAAATATTGCAAGGTTTTTTTCCTTCGTTGGAATTATAATGATTTTTTATAGGGTAGATAAAACATTCAGTCTGTGGACGGCGCGTTTGCTCATACAAAAAAAACTTGTAAAGGCTTACACGTTATATGTTTTTCGAAGAAATGTATGTTGAGCAATGAAATTGCAGCAATATCAGTCACATGATAATGTTCTTATCATCAGTTGAGAGTTCACTGCATCGTACCTTGAACAAGATACGGGAGCAAACTAACGCGGCAAAGCAGTCGTTGCATTCAAAAATAATTCGAGCAGTTGGCTCGAATGAATAACGCGAATAATTCACGCTCACTCTCGAAGTGTGGAATGAATGCAGCCTTGTATTCATCCGAATGCAATGATGCGATGTTTTTGCTTCGGATACGGAATGAACCTCACGAAGCGGTGTTATGGTTTAAATGAACTTTTGTACACCGGGCCTCAAAATGAACACCAAAACGAACCGGTAGAATCGGTGGAAACACTTGTCGGAATGTTTTGATTAGTTGTTGTTCTTTTTGCTCTTGAGTGATAACTAGTTTTTGTGGCGAAGTGCAAGAAACATTAGATTTTCTTTAACACAAAGCATGAGCAATTTTTCGATATTTTCATTTTTCTACAAAATAATGTTTCGAAAGTTTATCTCTTACGAAACTTTCTTATATCATGTTTTTTTATTCCTTAAATTCAAGGACCTCTGTGCGTAATTAGCAAAACTGCGTAAAAATCCTAATATAGCCATCACATTCTACTCGCATAGGAGAAGCACTCCTTCAACATAATTTTTCCACCAATCAATCTCGAATTCACCTCTTTTCCATTCTCCCCCATTTTTCAAAAACAAGTATGTCTTACTTTGCTACCACCGACACGGAGAAACGGCTCTACATTGGATGCTTCAGGAATAATTAATTTCGTCAGTTTTTGTCGAAGTGCCTCTTCCACCGAGATGTTTTGCCCTTATTGCCACCAAACTCCGCAGGATGTTTTCTTCAATTACTTCTTTTATTCCAGCTCCTCCCATTCGTAAACTCGCCCATAAGCAGCAACCCTTTTTCTGTCCCGTCACCCTTGTTGATCGTCGTTTCTTGCCGGAAAGATTTCTTTGGGATCTTAAATTTGTCTCCAAGCCCTTGGTCGAAACTATCTTCCTTCGTAGTCACACGTTGCTGCTGTGCGTCTTTCAAACGCGTACGTTGGCGATGGCACCATTTAATAAACACATTTTTATTTCGCCTCAGTCAACCGACCCGGATCAACGGCAGATGTTTGGTTTCGTAACAAAGATCAGCTCGGCTGGGAACAAGTGCAGGCTGCTGCTTTGCGTAATACCGCCAGAAATGGTACCGAGATTTGCTCCGTTATTTTTAATTAAAGTGCAGGGTTTCGTTTGCGCCAGGATGAGGGACTCGCTCTCGTAGTAACAGATATCAATGTCGAGCAGAAAATGACCACCGAAAGGTAAATTATTATGCATCGCACTCAGAATCCCCTTGGGTAGCGGTGGGTTTTTTTTAAAAGCCCTCTAAAACACGTAGGAATTGTATTTTCGGTTCTAGATTATTTATTTATAGTTAGCCTTCGCGGGAACGCAAAGCGAGTCCACCAAATGGCCATTACCCCGTTGGACCAGTTCTGCACGGGCCGGAAAGGAAAACTCACCGAAAAAATACCGGTTGAATCCAAAACCGAGAGTGCTACCGGAGTTTGCCTTTTTATCCCGCTCTGCGACACGGCATGAGCCCCTCCGGGAGTCTCAAAAGGAATAAATTATCCGTTTGTGTGCTCCGCTTCGTGCTCTCAACCATTCCATCTCGACCATTGTTTTCGACTAATTTCGTACGACCTATGTTGTTCAAAGTAATTTTTGTTTCTGCATTTTTACACCATTAGCGAGGGAGTACATAGTACTGGCCGTACATCTACACGCCGTGGGACACCGTATCGAAGCAGAGCAATTGCCGAGAGCCGTTTGTATCCATTTGGTCGGTCGACTAATATGGAAAATATGAAATCGCGATGCTTGGCCACCTCAAGCATCCAATATAATGGAGCAAAATAGAACCACACACACACAAAACACACCTCCCAATTACACGGTGTCGGTGAGGCGTTGGGAACAAGCATTTCACTTCACCACATGGCCCTACGTTTCGCGCTTTGTGCATGCTTTTCTCGTTGGTATTGTACACTTGCCCGGTCGTTGGCCCCTCGTCCTTTTTTGGCACCGTTTCTCGAGCAATACGAAACGGGCTCGCGCTCAAATCCCTTAAGAGGAAACTTTGGTTTTATTAATTTATTATGTAATTTCATTCCGCCTCCCGGTTGGCCCCGGAGGTCGGAACCATTTTTAGGGTCAGACCTCGGCGACTAAGCCTGACGCGAAACAGTAGCGAATCGAAGGGGTGGGACACAAAATGAAATGATTTGTATTCGAAGCGGGAAGGATCAAAAACACATCAACCGATGGAGGACAATTGAATTTTGTCGCAATGTTCAAATCGCTTCCAGTTTGGACTTCCTACTACCAACTACCAAACAGCTAGTCAATTTAATCTCTGTCGGATAATCGTCACTGGTGGCATGATCGAGGACATCAATTGCTATCAAACAAGTGATCATATCTGTGCACCACCCCATTATCAACTATGCTCGGTGTTCGGTGAGTTCGTTTTTGCCTAGCCATCTGATGATTGCTGTGCAGAGCGAGGACCGGTACGTGCAAAAACCTGAAGGCCTACCCTTTCATCATTTTTAGTGCCTTAATTATAGGTTTATTGTCCCTGCTGACGGCACCCTGCGAAACGGCGGGAAGTATAATTTAAAATTATGTTTGCGAGCGATTCGCTAGCAAAAGGATACACGTGCAAAAAAAAAGCGAAGAGTATGGAATGATGTACGGTCTCTGCAGTAGTAATTAGTTGAATAGCTTTTAGTTATTAATCACGGCTGGGTACGTGGGTGTTTCGATGATGTATGTTAATTTTTGTTCCACTTTAAATTGTAACCACCCGATTAATGACATGATAAATTCGCCCAAACACGTGTCCTTTGAAAAATAAAACATTAGTTTGAGCATTTTCTTTTCAATGTTGTTCTGTAAAATTGTATCGACTGCAGAAAAACTCATTTTTGAATATGTGTTTTTGAAACAAAAACCGACAAAAGCTGCCATGCATTGTTCCAAAATGTAATCATATCTTAGCGTAAATGCATCATTTGAAAATGTGCCAAAATAGCGCTATTTAATATATCAACGAACCTACACGCACGCTGTTCAGTGAGTCGCTGTTAATATTTTATTCGGCAGCTAAATGCCCAATGGCTGTTTCCGAAGCGTCCCGAGTGGATTATGGCACATTAACGGGTTTATAATTTGAATAAAACACCGAACAGAGCTTTCATCCGTTGGCAGCAATGTTGAAACAGGGCCAACCAGGGAAACCAACAGGTAATAAAACGCGGCATCATTTAATTTTATTCCTCTCAAAGTCGGTTGGGCAACAGTCTGTGTGTATGAAGCGTTGGCAGGGAAGTGTTCCTGGTGGCTCTGAAATGGCGCACACTTTGCATTAGCACACCATCGCAAAGCCGTGACGAATGTTCGTGTTGGTCCTGGCAAAGCATCCTTCTCGATGCTGGGCTCGCTTCCTTCCTGCTGCTGTATGCCACCGAGCCAACATAGAGTAAAAGGAAAGACGCTCCGGCACCGAGTGAGTCGATGACGTCTTTCCCGTTCCAGTAGTAGTTCCCTTCGGTTCTCGGTGAGGCTCGGTTTGCCGAAGATCCGCGGGATGTGGTCGGAATGTTTACTTAAGCGAAATTTCCTCCCAATTTCGTTTTACGACCAGTCGGGGGCCAAGAGTGGCCCACCGTTTCCCAACCGGAAACAACGAACACGGATGCTGCGCTCAGCTGCCACCGAAAGTTCCTCGATTTCGAGGGCTGGCGATGATGATATGCTGATAGCTGCCAGACGCCCGCTGGCGTAGGGTATAAAATTCGTCTGGGGCAAAAGATCTATAAAAACTTGCACCCTTACCCTTGGCATGGCAAGTGTAACGACGCTAGCGCAAGCAATGCGCAGTCTAATTTTCGAGGAAATCAAACGACATTCGCCTTCAGGCGCGCACTTACCATCGGGGCAATCGCTACAACTCGCGCGCAAATGGAATATGGCAATCAAAACCGACTAAGACGGTGGGTTAGGCACCGGTGCGTGTTTGCGAGTGTAAATTCATATATCAATTTGCCACAAGAGATGCCATTTCCCATGCCATGTATGTGCTTTTAAAATTCACATATAATTAGAACCGAGTTCAAATAATCACAAAGTTTTTGAATGCAAATTATGGGATGTATGTTATTTAATACATATTCTTATGAAAATGTGAAACAAACACACTTTCATCAGCATCTCAAGTCCAAAATCAATCATCGTTACGCAAGACGTGGTTAAGACGCAGCTGCTGACAATGGAACAGAGTCAGCAAATGCCAACCGCAGCTAATGATGGACACAAATGTTCGTGCTGTTTGTTGAGAGATGTTGAATTAAAGGATATTCAAAACTCCGTTTGTACGCTAAAAATGGGAACGTATTCATTAGACAGAAGAATTGCACTTTGAAATCCTACATTCAACAAGCTTTGCGCGAGAAAGAAGACTTCACAAACACACTTGCGAAGTTGACAAAAATGGCTGTGTCGTTCGTCGTTCAACATTCACACATCGTCGCCGATAGAAAACAAGTAACCCAAATTACGGACAAAACCCATCAGGAGCGATGGCGCCAACTGCAAGAAAAAACAAAAAAAGAAATGTCTCCCCTACCCTGTTGAGTTGGTTTCACCGCCGCGTCGGTAAAAGCCCCAGCAGTCATGCGTGTTTATGCTGCATCGGGAATACCACAGACTCATTCATCCGACCCCACAGCATCCGACGGGATGGTTCGGGTTGCGCATGGGGCTAGTTCGTCCTTTCAGTCGGCTAGATTCGATTTTCTCATCCTCATCGAGCTACTACTCCCGACGACGCGTTGGCGCGTCAGTATGGCGCCAGAAAAACGAGCCCCGTTGGGTGCTGCGTCCTTCGATGCGTCGTCCTTCCCGTCCGTTGTAAGGATGTCGATGGCCGTCGGTTTCATTATTATCTTCTTCTTTTTTCATTCTCTCACCAGGACATTCTCAAATAGCGCCAACAGTTCGAACGCACTGGAGTGGGAAAATAGACGCAGGCTCAAACTGTTGCTAGTCCAGTTGCCCTCGAGGTGAGTCGTGTTGCACTTGATTATAGTGGTTCGAATATCATTGGATTGAATTTTACCCCTGACAAAACCGGAAGCAACAGTAGCTTTGTATCGTAATTATGATAATATTTCTTTTTTCCGTAATGCCACCCTAATGCTTTGTAAAGTATCATGTCTCAAAAACATGTTGGACAAAACTAACACTAGATATTAATATTTAACAAAAAATGATTACCCAAACTCCATTAACATTCAATGGAGAGTTGCAAAGTTATAAAAAAGCAACCTCAATTGAAACAAATATTTGCGCTAAACCATCTCCATCGCGTACAAACATTCACTTGAGCAGTGTGACAGACAATCGGAGATGATCTTATTACGATTTAATTAATGGCAAACAAACAATCACCGAAAATCTCCATCTCCCTCGCAATTTTGAAGTTGCAACTCCTAAATACACAAACCAATATGTTGCCGTCTTGACAGCGTGTCGTCATCGTCGTTCCTCGAAAGATTTGCTGCAGGGTACGGGCTGTCGTATCTCATTTTTTTGTCTAATTTGAATATTAAGCATACGATGGGCGCACCCGTGTTCCCCCTTTTACAGGATGAGAAGTTCTTCCGTTGTTTTTTAGCGCGTTGTTCAAAACCTCCCATCATCGACTGGAGTAGGCAGACGCTGCAATCCTGCAATTAGACATCATGAGCAGCAAACGGACGAGAAGGAAATTCGAGGGGATTTTGCGAAAACGGTTTTTTTTAAAGAACATTAAAAAAATGGCGCCATATTTTACCGGCTTGGTGCGCATTCGAGAGGATTTAATTGAATGGAACCAATCAACCTTCCATTTAGATGCGATCCCTTCGACGTCTTGGCGGTCCAGCTGGCAAAGAAAGTGCTTCAGTAAATTGCTTTTCACTCGTCTTCACCCGTGCAGTCACTGGTAATGGTTAGTAACGGTCGGCAGGACGAATTCAATTGGAGTGTTTTTATTTCTGCATCTCAACCGCTAGATGACGCGGTGATCTGTTTTCTCGTTATGTTACCGTCGAATTATCGTTATGCATTTTTTATGCTTAATAATACCTTTTTGGGTATTTACTACGTGATTACGAGATAGCTATGATTTGCAATTAGTCATGGTTTATTAATTAATGGATAGCATAACTACTAATGTTTCATTAGATATGCGCAAACTGGCAAACAAAAATGCATTTTACTCTTGTGTATCGTTTTTTTGGAACAAACAAAAAGCGTACTTCTGTCGTTCTATACCTAAACCCTTTTCTAGTAATTGAATGATTTCAACAGCTGAAATTATTGTACTTTGCTATTGGGACCACTTGAAATGCAGTTGCACTTTTCATGCTTTGCTCTTCATTGTAATTATTTCACACAAGCTGGTACCGACCGTACCGATTTTGTGGGGCTTACATGGCTTCGCTTTCAGAATTGCTCAAAACTTCAGCCTTATCGCACGCCCGCTTGTTGAGCAAAGTCGGTTTTGAATGTTAAAAGCATTTTCTGATTCCGTACCGTCAGTGCATTCCGTTCAGCAAGCACAGCTCGTCCGTTATCCGATTACGAGCTATTGAAAGCTCATGTTATTTATTTGATTGTGGTTCTCATCAAGACTCTGGTGCCGGATGGGTATGTCGTACATCCGCAAAGCGTACATATGCAAGTCGTTTGCTTTGATTTGGTTTCCCTCCATTGGTACTGGCTGCTCTTGGACACCTTGGAGTTACTATGCACGATGTACGTGAATGGAGAAACCCTTACAGATGTCCAGAATTTTCATTTAGAATACACAAAAATGAATTTGGGATGCCTGTTTGTATCACCAGGGAACGATTCGTCGTGATGCAATGTATCACTGCGCTCGGCTTCCTTTCGTCATTCATTCGTGTTCCCATCACATGTTGCAAAATTTAACCAAAACTGGTTTACAGTTTGAAGATGTAGAATTAACTTACGAAGCGTAGCACTCGTTTTTCTGTTTGATAATTGCTTCTGCAAATATTGTAATTTCATTTGATTCTGTTTACCTTAACGTGGTGAATAAAGGTCAAACAGGAGTCTCTTTTCGAACTCCCTAGTAAGAGTGTTTGAAACCCCAAAACTTCTCATGCGTTAATACGTCGTTAGGCGTGTAGTTCATTGAAAATATCTGTACGTGATTCGAAAATCCTACCGGAGCTCGTAAAACAAATGGCTTAGTTAAATGACTGTCATGTGAATTTTAAAGGACTTCATTCGTTCGATCATTTACAACCCGAGCATATGTTCCGAGTGGAATCCTTATGTTTATAGTTAATTTTGCACCGTATTCCATAAATTAATTATATGGAGAAGACTTCACGTTCAGCTGTCTGGAATGCTTCGATCAAAATAAAATATGTATCATTTGCAACTCGTTAGAATGCTATAAAAGTGTCTCGAGCTCCATTTCTTGCTCCCTCAGTCCGTAAGGGTTTCCGCCAGTTGATAGTTAAACCAAATCATAGCCACACGTTAGCAGCCATCTTCAATAACGTACACCGCTCATTATCTATTAAATACACAGCGAAAACTACACCCCGGAGAAGAGTCACTAGCGGCGTGACTTTTGCCTTTGTGGAGCTGATTGCGCTGAGGTAGCTCCAAACGATAACAAAACGATGCCTTAAAAGCACACGAAGAAAGTATTTAAGCTCCCGGTGCGGAAGATACGAGCAGCGCAGTGGACTAATTGCGAAATGCTTTTAAAATTTATGATCCTTTACCGTACGGTTCCCAAGGAAACTAGAAGCAGGTGCTAATTAGTTGAGCGGGAAACGTGAAACGTGACGGAACGATACGAGATAGCGTCGTGAAATAGCTTAGTATATTTGGGATGTTTATAGCGCAGCTTATTAACACCAAAATATTCCAAAAGCATTTCGCATTAAAGCAATTCTTAGGAAGAAGTAAGAATGGGTTTCTATATGCATATTCTGGGTTGTAAAGTTTTAAGTTGGGATGCTCAACAAGGTAAAAATGATAAATCATAATCCTTAATTACCGCTGGACGAAGTTTCAACAAATTGTAATAATTCTGCTAAATTTTGAAGGAGCATGATATCATACAATAATACCGTTTTTGCAAGACGTTTCGTATCGTAATCATTTTTCACCATCAACGCTAATGAGAATCATCGTTAATAAGATTTCATATCCTTTCATAGCAAATTGAATCAAATATGAGTATATGTATGCGAAAAAGAAAAAAAACATTTTTTTCGCTAGATAGACATTTTCAAATACGATAGATGCAACATCAGCTTTCAACAAAAGAAAAGCGTTCTAGTAAAACGTCCTCTTTAATATTTCCCACAACATAAAAAAAAGCAATTAAACGTATCCTGCGGGGTGCTTTTATATTTCTAACCAACGACATGGCGGAACCCATCCGGGAACCGTTTCACCGTGAGTTGTTCTTATCTTATCATTGAGCTGCGCTTGCCACATCCGACAGCGGCATCCCGAGGTTTATGCCGTACGTTTTCTTTGTAGTGTGATGCCTAGCATCGTTTTATGTTTGTGATGGAAAAAGCCTTTTTTCACAATTACCTCACGCGTGGGTGATTTTGCGGTGATTTTGCTCCATTTACATCACTCACGGGCCTGCTGGAAACAGGCTTGCAAGGGTTAAATTATTTTATAAATGCTTTTTGAACGTGATTTGTGCTCATATATTTTGCCCGATGTTCATGCATTGCACTTCTGCAAATAAAGCCGGTTTGAATATGAGAAGCAGAATTGAAACAGTAATTTATGTAAAGAAACAATGTGATGTAATAGACAGCTTTAAAATTCAATATATTCAAACCAATATATTGTATTTTGCAGTCAGCTTTCCATACAAATAAGACGTCTTTGCTTACACCATTTTCCATCGCAAACAAACCAGTCTTGGTTTTGTACAGTATCCGGAACGTTGATCTGTCTGGCGAACAAAAAGAATACTCAAAAGCAAAGAAAAAAAACAAAACTAGTCGGGTTGGGGAAAAAACATTAGCTAACTCGCCCGGGTCAACCCGAAGGTTCTCAGGGCCAGTCTTTGGATTGGATCCGCGTGGATATCGTTCGCTGGAGAAGTTTACGTGTTCTCACGAAGCTGGCAACATATGTGCTACATTGTGCCAGTCCGGAGACATATGCGACGTTATGTTCCCCGCGCCAGATGCACACGTTCGATGGGCTACGACACTGAACGATGAGAACAAGTGTGACTGTTTGGATGAGAGCAAACATTTAACGGTTCTACCCAGATCGTTGCCTGAATAAGACGAGAAACGTGTCAAAGTAAACACAGATGTGTGCCGAACGTTTGCGAGTTATTGTGGGCATATATTTGCAATTAAACTGTTGCTGTACGCATTGGCATCGTGTTATCGATGGAATAAACGCCTTAATTTTGGTCACAAAATAATGGCGGCTTACTGGCTACTGTTAGTGTTATGCACACTCCCAAACCCGCTTCTTTCAAGCACAAATTTTCCTTAAGGAAACAGTTTCACATCCATCGTTTGCAAAGAAAAGAACTGTGGCACGGTTTTTGCGGAAACCCGAGCCCCCGCAAAGCACCCTGCTGAGGACACATTTTCTTTTGCTGTTAGAAAATAGTCACCTTTCCTTGGCAAACTGTATAATTTGCGCGCCTAACGATGTGTGTCACATGCACTGAATGCGAAACGAAACCTCTGCCACAACCCCGGGTGAGAGGGAGTAAGAATAGGCGAAAACATAAAAAAGAAACATCTCTTGCAACACACCGGTGCGCTGTCGGATGGGTACGCGCCTCCGTTTACTAATGCTGTCCCGTACGCTCCGAAAACACCCCCGATTCGATTGTGCGGAATCGCTTCTGGAAGGAAAACAGAGATTTTTTTTTAGCGAAACTCGCTTCCCCGGGCGAGTGACAAGCTCCCTCGGGAAGGAGGTGGAAAAGTCAGTCAATTGGCAATGAGCCTTAATGAAGCTGAAGATGGAACGTGACGCGAATGGGAATATGCCCGCCGTCCCATTCGTCTGGCGGCGATGACGTCGATAATGATAGATGCAGGTCGATCGAGCAGCACCAGGGCAATCCTGCTGTGCGTGTGATGGATTGGAGTGTGCGTATGCGTGCCGCCCTCGGGGGGGTTTTCCTTAGCTGCGTCGAAAAACCGATGACGAAATGCGTACGTGAGTGTCGAAGTTTATTTGATGTCGTTGCGTTGTTTCGGGAGGTTTTGGCACAGATGGAAATGGGGAGTAAACTGCAACGACAGAAGCAGGAAAGACTGAGGGCTTCGAATGCAGGTGGCGAGAAGAGATGTGGCCAGAAGGTTGTTTTGATTGTAGCAATTTTGGGTAGTGAGTCGCCTTCGATTAACACTATGGCTTTGATTGGCTCGGACTTTAAATATGCTAATTATGAACTCGTAATGAAGGCTAATTGTGTTACCAGCGAGGTTTCGAGTTGTATTGAAGCGGCTCTGTGATTAAATTATAATAATTGTATTCCATGGTGTAATTATTAAGGGACATAGAAGGGAGATTCTCTATCCATTAGTTATGTTCTGTGTCAAAAATTTTTCTGCTTTGAATTGTGCCGTATTTTGCAGGAAATCGGTGTAACGATGATAAGACTATTTTGAGGGCACAATTTTCATACTAATAAGTGCAAGAAGCAAATCATCACAATAAATACAAGTTTAAAGATATAAGCGTACAATTTTGCCAACAAATGCGATAAAAACGAGACACAACAAAAAGGAAACGCATCTGGCACAGGGCACTCGTACGAGCTGCTGGAAAGCACATTTTCCACTTCATTTTTATATCTTCATTCCCAACAAAGTGATCGATTCATTTATGCTTCCTAATGGTGCGCGACTGCTGCTTCCAGCTCCCGAGAGAAACGGTTGGCCTGTTGACCTAGATGGCAATAAAAATGGCTATAACGAATACAATTCCACGTAAATGCGGCTGCTCACCCGTCGATCTAATTACTTAAAGAACGAACCACGCTGCAGAACGTCGAGCTTCGAGTCTCAACATCAACAACAACGGTTGTTGAGCGACGGGAACGCATTTTTATTGTTGTATCTGAAGTAACCATTAAATCCCGCACACCGCCCAACTTGGTGGAAACGAAGGGGTAGGAGAATGCAATAAAAAGCATCTGCGGAATAAGGAACGGCTCAATTCGGCTGATAAAGCAGCGGTATTACAGCGATTACGTCGAAACGATGCAAAAGATCTGTGCAGTGTGCCTGTTGGCAAAAATGGCTGCTCGTGTTAAACGTCTAAGTAGGCTTGCGGGTTGCAAAGCACGTGGAAAGGATATCGATTGGCTTTTAAACAAGCTCATAATTGTACCGAAGTAGGCGGTTTTCGTACACAAATCTTACTGTAGAGGCTGTGTTTTTTCACTGGGTCAACTGGACAGTAATCGGAACATGTATTCAAAAATACCTGATAGAAGATAAAATTTTGTGTAAAATGTTTAATTGTTTGAAATACGTTCCAACATGCTTTACTATTGCTTTACTAAATAATTTTCTGGTTACACCATATTTTTCGAGCAAGAGTATAAAGAGCCAGCTGATCGATTTATCGTTAGTTGCTTCCTTTATTCAACCACGTGGCGGAGGCTTATATGCTACACACTAAAGCGTGAACTAAAACCATGAGCAACAAAAGAGTAGTAATACACCCACTGGCCTGAAGGAATGCTGACGGCAGGCTCTCTGGTGGAGCCGCCTAATAACCCAAGCAGATTTCTCCAGGGAAATCGACGTGTATCGAGTGCCTCTTCAAACAGGCACGGTGTCAGTCTGATTTTTACGCACTCGAGCGTACTCGGCGTCTCGCTGTCGTAGTGGTTGTGGTAACTAACTCGCATCTATTAATTTTATGGCTTTTCCTAATACGTTTAATTGACGTCGAAAGTGTTTCGCAAACAAATGGATTGCTTGTGCTCGAACGTTCGTCCTGCAGGGCGCGCGTGTCGAAAAGGAATAGAGCATGGCAACGATTTCTGGCTCCCGGGATGAAAGCAGGCAAAAATCTCGCTCATTCCGCTGATTTATCGCACACGGTAAGTCTCCCCAGCAGGCAAGTTCGTTTTACTACGGTACATAAAACGCCACAACATGGTCCCTCTACTTCCCCTGTTGGGCAATACTGGACTGACCGTTAATCTGTTAATTTTTCTTCGCTATCCGAAGGGTAAATAAGCTTCCTCCCTGCTCTTTCCCTTAGCATGAGAGGTGAAAATGGATTCGCATTCTGTCACCACTGCTTTGGATGGTAGAGCTAGGGAGATATCCTTTGGATTTCAAATCAATTAGTGCCTTTTATTGAAATGAGATTCAAAACACGTTAGCGAGGAGTGCGATGTTGTGTTGCATTGGTGTGATTTCAAAACGATATCAAACTGCCATAAGTGATTTCGCTGAAACAAAATGATATGTATCTTTCATATATAGAAGAATAATTTCACTAACAGGATGTGCTCAATTTATATCAAAATGCTGGGACACAAATATTCACATCGAGCCCTAAAGTGTCAATATACCATATACCATGACCCTTGTTCAACGTTTATGGCTATAATACAAAGTGAGTTGTGTGCACAACAGAATTTGCGATTAACTAACCCTCCCAAGCAAACCCCGAGATCGGTTTTGTTAGACCACAAGAGACAAAAAAAACTTAACAGCATGTCACAAATTCACAACAGCATCAGAACGACCGAGGAAGGCAAAAAAACACCAAGAACTCACACAAGCAAACACCGTAATTTTGAAGCAGCGAAGATTGAACGGCTTGTTTACGGTTTGTTAGCCACTTGAGACATTTTTGGTGGCTGTACAGTAGTCGAGGGAAGAAAGAAAAGCACACACACACCCGCAAACCGCTTCCATTTGGCCATCAGAAGTTATCGATACTGAAGGAAAAGATTTATTCCCACCCTCCCAGTGTCTACGCCAAATTCGGATATATTTTCCTAAGAATGGCGCGGGATTTCCTAAATCCGGTTTCCAGCCGGCGAACGGGAGGAAAAATCAATAGGAATAAATTTCTCTTATCTTAAACGGATATTTTGGGATTTATTTTATGGGTGCCTTTTCGGTTGTGGATATTATGTATTTTTGTATGGCTCAAGCAGCTTGTTGCTTTGTGTTTCGTTTTTGCATAACGCAAGTAAGAATACGCAGCTAGAATATTTACTAGCTTGAGCTCTCCCTGCCGTAAATGGTTTCCTTCAGCTGCATGTGCAGCACAGCGTATCACGAAACACGCAGGTTTTAATTGAAGAAAATTAAGAAACGCTCCAATAACGGTGTCATGCAAGGACGAACTAAATTGCACGAAACATCAAACATGCCGTCCCGCACACCAGGCGACACATTTTAATCGAACCAGCAACGGGTCAAATCCGTGGGGGTAATTGAAAAATGGTCACGTTCCAGGGTCCAATTTATTTGGGAAAAAAAGCGATACCATCGGCACCTCCGTGGAGCCTGATCCGGAGTGCACTGCAAGCTGTTGGTTGCCCGGTCGAAGGCTAATAATGGCACCCAATTTTCATCACGTGCAACAGCCACGGTGCACTGATGGGTTCGAAACAGCGCGCTTGCACCATACACGTGGCTGTAAATTGTGTTTCTCGCCAATTTTCCCCGGTTCTGATGCGGTGCTAGGGCGAATAGAAGAGCGAAAATCAGGATTCAACGAGGCTACCCAGTTTACGACGACCCACCGATCGAGCAACAGCTTGAAGGAGTGAAACGAACGAAACGCTTCGTAAACATTCCATGCACTATCAGTGCTTCCCTCGTACGCACGTCTTGTGGCGCAGATGGGTAGAATGGAGCGTCCGGGAAGGCACAAAACGACCCGTCCACGGCACATGTGGCCAACGGATGCACCACCGGCATCTTGAAGGGCTATCGCGCTTTCAAAACGAGCAAGCAATTGGCGAGGTGCACGGAATGATTTATCGTTAACTTCCGCAAACCGATAGTGTCGGATCTCGGCTCGTTTCGGACTTATCCCGTGCCCCCGATCGATTTACCAATCACGACGTAAAGCAACATGTGCAGTTTAGATATGTATTTGGCGAAAAGTACCACGGCTCATGTGCTCTCTGGATGGTTATATCCTGTCGACATCAACGAACGGCATGGTAAACAGGCGCGATAAATCGACATCGTTTTAAATCGCCAAACCGTAAAAAAGGTGTAAACCTGATCTGGATCGCTCGCACACGGTTCAATAGTTGCTATGATTGCGTTTAAAGCTATGGTTGTGAAAAACTTGCTTCAACTTTGTTTTAACTTGTAGTAAATTTCTTCACTCGATGAATAGTATTAACCCAGTTGCTTGGTATCATTGCTCAAATAGCTCCGCCGAATACCATGTGCGTTTAATATTGGGGTGATTAACGCGCCGAAAAAAAACAAATAAATCAGAATACAGCTCGTATGGTTTCCCGTACGTGAAAAAGCAATAAAATTAACCCAAAGCTTTCTTTTGGCGCCTCTAAACGTCATACACTCCACACAAGACACACTTGTCGGAAATTATTAGTTGTCTTAAGGATTCACCTTCCAAGCGACGCACGTGAACGTGAACGCTTCCCTTCCGCACAAAAAGGAATCACTTGCGAACACTTGCCGAGCGGTACCCAGGAGAAATTTACTTTCATTTGCCCGACTCCGTTGCCATGCCGTGCCAAGTCCCATGTCGAGTGATCATAAAATAACCAATTCATTACCCAGGAACGATTATGGCTCCTTTGCCTTGCGCCGCGTTTCCTACGGTGATGTGGGAGAGGAAAATAATTGTGTTTTTATTTTGTGTCTTGATTAAATCTTCCTCCGTGTGGAGAAAAAGCATTAAGAGAGACATGAACAACGGTAGGGCGTTCTTGGACAAGAATGGTTTTCGCTTGGATGGGCTTGATTCAACTCTTTGTTGTACACCTCGTGAATACGCGAAAAAACGACGGTGATTTTGTTAAAGCAACACAAGTACAGTGCTTATGAAATTGTTTAAAAAACTCGATTCTCGCTTTTTTGTGATAAAATTGAATTTTGCATTAAATACCTTAAATTTCCTAATTTATAATACATGACACATATGATAAGATATAGCTTTACTTTGCTGCAAAAATAATAGAACCGCTAGGGCGCCTTGTATGGCGTCTGGCTTTTCTTTACATTCACCTATTTGCACCATGTTTAACGACACCCACAAGTAAGTGTGCATGATGGTAGTTGGGTACTTTAAACTCCTTAAAAAAATAGTCAAGACACTCATGTCGACAGTACGTGAAAAATTGCTAACAGCCCAAATGCAAAATATGTAGAAAAAGGCAAATATTCTTGTTTACTTCACCAACCCCCGGTGACAGGGGCAGCAAGCGGTGTGAAAGCAAAATTTATGGCTTTCGATTTAAATTCATCACATGCTCTCCTTCCGGTTCCGCTGGCTGACACAGCTCGGCGCGCCTTGTAGTTCCGTACCGGCGCTCTGCATGAAGTATGACATACGCATATTTCTGGCATCAAAAAAGGCCGCGCCACGATGGGGAGAAATCCTCCGAAAGGGGACGGAAGCCTAGGCACAACAAACCAGCGCCTCCGAGCCGCCCATTCTTCACTGCGGATGAATAATACATGTACCCAATGCCAATGAACAGCGCTCGGGCGCGAAATTTTATCCACGCAGCTTGTCACGAAAGATAGCGGTGGGTTCGAAAACATGTTCGCCAACTAGATGGCACAAATTGCTCGCGATCCTAGTAGACCGTGCGATGTGGATACGCGCCCATTCAGCCCATACTTAAAATGCTTTCAACATCCTTCCAATGAGCCCAATGATAAATTGTGGCGGTATTATTATGGGGTTTTTTTCTATACTTTGTCTTTGTTTTGCAATTACCCGGTTCAAATGTAACTGAAAGCATAGGATTATTGTTCGAATCGAGTCGTGTGGAAATGAGCCGAACGCCAAACATGAGAAATTCTCTTATGTGTTTCGTTTGTTTTGTTACGTAGGCTGTAAAAACTATCCACCTCATCACTTCTGGTGGTGGAACTCAAATAATGTAAATGGAAATCAAAAATTGTTATTTACTGAAGGCTTAAATCACCGGAACCTAACGTCACCGATGTTTCACGAATGAATGGAGGAAAAATGTAAATTCCCCAGGCTTAACGCATCCCACCTCCCACACTAACGTTGTGATTTTGGTGGTTTGAAACCTCGCTACCATGGCAACGAGCATCCGTCGTGCATGGTACCACGTGGAGCACCAGACACGTGTGTACCAGAGGGAGACCCGGACGGTGTGTTTCAATCCGTTCCAATCGACCCAATTGCCCGCGGAAGGTAATTTTCTGGTGAAAATAAATTTCATCCCAGCACACGGCGTGGAATGCGTGAAATAATAAAGCCAAAGGGAAAAGAAAAACATAAAAGCTCTCCAGCGAATCAGCGAAATTGAAAAATATTCGACTTTGTGGTGCTATTCCATTATTCATACTCATCTCTGGGCAGCGCTCACCATATTGAAGGGTGAAGCACGTAATTAACAGATACAGCACGAGTGCATTTGAGAGTAATTGAATTTCATACCTCGGGGAACGTTATATCATGAATAAAATGCGCAATAACCACATGTGAATTCCCTGTTCTTTATAATTCCTTTATATTTGCGTTAAATATTCGCGCAGAATTCCATTATGCTATTCTATGGAATGGTCAACACGCATCGGGAGTAGCTGTAGTAAGGCTTGCTGCCATGAAAGCGCTTTTATCAAACTTTTCACGATAAAAACGTAAATATTATATTCTCTAAATTCGCACTACCAACGAGGGGTTTTGTCCAGCGACCACTTCAATTACTTCAATCCTTACGCATAGCGATTAAACACGGAACTCGATCAAACCGATGACTCCTGCTGTCGAACACTAATTAGGCTCAGGTGTCCCATTAGCAAAAAGGGGTTTTCCGCACCGTTATTTACTACCGAGATGGAAAGCGAAAGTGTGGGCCGATACATTAAGTGAGTCCATTTTTCAGCCCGTGCGGGAGTTTAAAAGGGGAATCCGGCACCAGCAGTGCCACCACAAAATGCGAAGGCATAAAAGCAACCACTCAGCAGATGTGCAACGCCGCCTGGAACAACGCGTTGTCAAGATCGATAGCCGTCCATCTATTTTGCTCAGAATTAATGCATGTAATAGAGCACGGGTTTCTCCGGGAAGGGATTGCATATCTACGCGAGTTCCGTGAGCTAGGGGGAAACGGGAACGTGAATATAAATGAGTTTTTAATCATTTAGCCTAGCCAGGACGTGTGCCTACCAACAAACTGGTAGGGAGCGGTCGGGAAAGAGTTGTGAGGCACGTTCCATTTTAATTCCAACCCATCAAAATCGGAGACATCTTTGACGCAACGTTGATAATTGAATTGTATTGTAACGTCAGACGAGATTGCAGGACAGGGTTTCGACAGGGTTGATTAAAAAATGACGCATAAATTTAGAACGGCATTGTGCAGCGTTCAAATGCACAATGCAATGATAATACGACGATTGATGCTGATACTATAATTGCTATGTAAAGAATCGAAAAGAGTTAGAAATAGAAACTACTGCTGCTTTGTTTTGTTGAGTTTGAATCTTTTTTTGCTTCAATTCTTGTTTAAACGGACAAGTTTCTCTTATGTTCATTATTCTCTACCCATTTACCCTTATTTTCATCTTATTTCGGATTGATTTACATGCATATTTCACTCATCTAAAGTCCTTCCTACTTCAGCATGGTAGTTTAAACTCATGTCGGCCTTTCTAACCTATCTTTGATTCAATCGACAGACGCCAAATTCTAAACGCCTTTAGCAGCACCTTCGAAAGTTGGTTCAAGGATTAGGCCAATAGATCGAATGCCACTCACGGCTAAGACGAATCAGGGCGAATAAATCACGTTTTTCTATTATCGTGCCATGTTTGCGCGGGGGTTTCCGCTCGATTGCATTTCTAGCCACCTGTCACACATTGGAGAAGAAAGAAAAAAATGAGAACCCAATTGGAAAATGTCACTCAAGCGTAGACAAGGCGGAGCCACTAGCGCGCGAAGAGTTTTTCCTTCTCAGTGGCTGCAACACAGTGAACATACGCTTGCTTTTGAGGATTGCATTCAGAACGAGCCTATTTTTCTCATTTACGGAAATTCGTAGAACAAAGGCTCAGAAGAGTCCGATACGGAAATGATATTTTAATATGCAAACGACAGAATGATGATGGATTAGGAAAAGTCTCACAAATAGGGTCACCCTTGGGGTAGATTTAATGCGTTCTAGGTGACTGTGTTTTGTGGTAAGCCCCATCTTTCGAAAAGTATTTTTGGTAAAACTCAACAAGAGGCTGTTCAAGATCGTAGACATCGGTTATCTGGAGGTAGAATGCCGAAAAGCAGCAGGTTTCTTGCATGAAGCGTACGAGCACAAAACTGGAACAAAGATAAGCGTTCCAGCATGCTGGTGCGCCGACGGAACAGGCATAAAATGTCCAACCGAGCATCGGTAAGGAAATCCGATAAACGACAGCGAATCTTATTAAAGTTTTCACTAGATAGCACACGCCCGGCCTTTGGACCAAATCCCCGACCCCGACCGAGTCCAAAGTCCCGAAACCGAGGCTCATGGCGAACCGTGGCGTGGGGTAAAACAAATGAGGTTGCATAAATATTTTGCCTCTTAGCCCTCTTCCGGTTTCCGGCAGTGGTTGCGGGCAGATACTGACTCTGGGATGAAACAAAGTAGAAAGAAAAATAACAGGAAGAAATCATCCTGCACCACCCATTGAAGTGGTTCTTTCTCCGCATCCGTTAACCACAAGTAAAAACCACCGACATGAAGTGGAGCATGGCGCACCGCTCGAGAAAAAAAAAGTCGTCCTCTCGTTACAAACGACCGCCCGTCATTTAGCCCCACCCAATTTCCGGTTTCATGTCGAAAGAATCCATCGGCATGAGATTACGGTTGGCGGTGGGAATTTAATTACACGCCAGAGTTGGGAACCGCATTCCTATCGCATCATCAGACAGACGTAGGGCATTTCGCTAGCTCCGCTTGAAAATCAGAAGGCACGCTTTCGCTGGTCGCCACACAAAGTGGCCAAAGTTTAAGGGGCATATCTCATTAAATAAAAATGCTCCACCTTCCTTCCCGTGGGAGGAAAATGTCAATAGAGGCCACCTCCCCCATGCTTAAGTAACGTGTTTGAGTGTAATAAAGCGATTGCAGGAACATCTTGTTTTTATAAAGTCCTTTTCTGCGGAGAAAGTGATGCCAGCTTTTGCATCGGGTGTACGCGGAATTGCGTGTTGATGGTGCGGAATCCCATCCGTTTTAATAACCCACCGTTGAGGAACTTTAACGCGAACCGTTAAACCGTTCCATGAAGATGACGAAAAAAAAACAGATCACAAACACGACCATAAAGCTGTTCGTGCCTTTTATGCGTGACAATAGGTCACGCCGTGGCGCGATGGAAAGTATCGCGCTATCGGAAAGCGATTCGACACCAACCCGAGTTGATAGCAATCTCGATGCGGCTGGAAGCTACCCTTTGAGAGCCAACCGCTCTGTCGCTGGTGGAGACGTAATTCATTTAAATTTAAATTCCAAATTCTTTCGATAATCAACAACTACCCCTTCCGAAGCGTCGAAGCGTATCAGCCAAAGACGCGAACCGTACGACGAGCCATTGGAACAAAGCACACTTCCTAGCATCGTTTTTCCCCGACCGAGCTGTGTGCAGTTTAGGAATCTTTCGACAAAAGGACGCCAGCAGCTCGAGTAGCGCTGAGTTGGACACATCGTCGAATCGACGTTTAATTGAATCTCCGACTCCAAGCGAACCGAGACTCAAGGGGGGATGGTATTTTAATATCAGTTTTTAAAATTCACAACAAATTAATTGTGCCTTCTGTTTGGTTTGGTGGGTTCTTCTTGGCCAGGAAAACCTGCCCGGAAAATGAAAACAGACAGGGCTGTTCTGGATTATGAGGTGAATACTAATTTCTAGGAATGACAGGCACGTAATTAACCTACTTTACGACTCGGGCTGCGTGTCTCGTGCCATTAAAGAGCACGTAGGACACAGCTACAGGAGCCGGATGCACGCTCGTGCACGAAGCGAGTGAGTTTCAATTGGCAACACGTGCAGTTAGCCATTCTTCTAGCTTCAATGAGCTTGAAGATCTATGATTCTAGCGACTGTTTGATTCCGCTTCAATTATCTGCCAACAAGCGCCACAATTATGCAGCTTCTTTGCGAAGGTTTTCTGCTGGGTGATAAATAAAGCTTTGCTTTGCCAAAATCGATAGAAATTAAATTACACGTTGGAAATGGTCCTTACTTGAATGGGAGTCCCTCGAACTCTCCTTCCCATAACGCGACCCAATAAATAGCGGCTCATTTGCTGCATGGGTGTTAACATTAAATCGACCATGACACCGTTCGAAGGTGCAATCAATCGATTGTACTACATAAAAAGGCCCCCCTCCGTAATAACAACTGAACCCATCCCGGCAGAGTGGCAATTGGGCATAATCAAGCATTACGAGAAGCATTATAAAACGCGTTTAGGGCACGGATTTTGCAGGGGATCGAATAAAGCGAGCGCATCACCCTGAAAATCCCGCCATTCATTTGCGTGTGAGTCGCAAGCGATAGCAAATTGCAGCCTATTGTGTGATAGCGCGTAAAACGTTCATCGGCCGATCGCTGGAGAGTGATATTGCCGATGGGGAAATAAATCATGCACGGTGATTATTATGTTGATTTTTTGTTTCACCGCCATCCCCCGGTAGTTCAGAAGAGCTTGTGGTTCATCCGTGAACGGATTAGTCGCACAGTGGGGGAGATAAATGGTTGATATAATTTGAACAACAACAAAAACGCATGCCCCCTTTTTATAGCAATGGTTGGTCCACCAATTTGCAACACAAATATCTTTCGCATCTCCGCATCGAAACAAACGATCCGATGGTACGATTTTTTCTATGAGAGTTTTCCATCCCAACTGTATACGGATGAAAGGACCTCTAGAGCACCGTCAAGATGCAGAACCGACCCACTTCAGACGGAACGCCGCCTTCCCTCGACGGAGATTATTTTATTCGTCAGTGCGGACCCTTCGCTCGGGACCGTTTTCCGGTCGTTTTGGCTATCTGTAAATGATGTTTACAGATATAATCATCTCCGCTCGCGGAACGCTTGTACTGTTCGCTGTGACGAGTTGACAATGAAAAGTCCCCGAAACCGCTTGCTCGTTGAGCCGAACGAAACCTTGGAACTCGGAAACAGCGGCGCACGGGGACGGATTCTCTCCTTCACAATACGGTTCACTAATTAGAATGTCCGGGATCAAATTTGTCACCCCATCGCGCGACAACCGCAGTAAAAGGGTGAGCTCGCCAGCGCTTCCAATCCGATTCGGCCACGGTTCCTTCACTTGCCGGAAACCCGTACCGGGTACCGTACGCAAATAAATCCTCCTTCCATTGAGGCCGGAATTCACTTGATTTGTTTATTTTATACCACAAAATCGCAAAGATTCTTTGACGCAACGCTTCGCGCAGTGTTTGCTCGGTAACTTTAGACCCATAATCAGGCGACGAACCTTTCGATAGGGACAGAACCCTTCGAACCGGGGTGTAATGGTTGCCTGTAGATAAGTCGCCTGAATAATTATCATTCTTCGGCCGAAATAAACACCACTCCGTATGCAAGCAACTCTCTTTACTTTCGCATTTAACGCCAACATACGGCTGGAGATGATGGAAAATGGAAATGCGAAGCACGTAGGTCAAAAGTTCGAGATTTGGACGTTCGTGACACGATTGCAAGTGGTTTTTGTGATTTTAAATATGTAAATCTTAGCCCCATCAACCGCCTCGAAGACAGGCTAATGAGTACGCTAATTGGCTTGAATGTAATATGCTTCCTTTTCACTTCACAGGCTTGAAAAGAATGCTTGGTTTCATGCTTAACAGTGCTACGAGGCTTTTAAAATGTTGCCTTTTGTAATGTCACCATTGGGAGAATGTATTACGTACGGTGATTAAATCCCGCTCGGAACTGATATGGTGCAAATTGAGCTAAATCTGGATAAAATTAATCTTCCCTTCCCTTGCGGTGTCCTTTTGTCCAAAAACCCAACCGAAAACGCACAATGGAATGTGCCACTCGTAACGATTCCATTATCGATTAGCGTTTATCGCTCCAAGGATGGCTCAGGTGATTTGTAACGAAGCGTAGCGCAGCTGAAACATATCGCCTGTTGTCACGGGCAGCAGCATAAAATCTGCCGCTAATGTTGCTCACAAGATTGTTAATGAAGTGCTCCAGTGGAACGCTTGCGGGAAGGAAGATGAGTTTGATTCGAACGCGTTCACCCGCTAGCGTGAAACGATACGATCAAAATTATGATAATTGCATTATCCTTTCAGGACGTGGCCATGCGAATGTCACCGAACCTCTCTCACCGAAGTGCGCCTGGTCTAAAGCCATCGGAACTTATTTATGGCTTGTTTCAAAAGTTGCTGAAATCAGAAAAAAGGTATGCAAAGTGGTGCCATTTTTATTTACAAATCTAATATGTAGTGCACTATTAATGAGAAATTTGTTGTTTACCGTTATATGAGTATAGAATTAAATATTTATGACCGTTTTTTGCTGTCCAAAAGTGCGGTTGAGTCGCGTTGTTGTATACTATGCCACTTTCGGATGTTGCTCTTCATTCGAAAAGTGGTTGTGAAGCATAAAATTTAATTACCACAAGCTGTTCAAATTCATTCGTTTTCTTCCCGAACGTTGAACAACCAGCTGGGTCGAAAAGGACATCCCGAACCGAACGCAAGCAGAACTTTTCCAGCCCATAAAACACTAAAGTTTAATGGCGCGTCAAATTCAACTTTTTTGGGCCAGGAAAACTCTCCAAACGAACCGAGCAAGCAGAAGCTTTCACTTTCGCAAGCGATACTAACCGTTGAAGCAAACTCACACAAACACAAAAAAGACAACATCTTTTAAGCCGCCTCCGAACAGAAGCAAGCTCAGGTGTGCGGGTTTGTTTGACCGTTGGGACCGTTGCATCGCCGCAGCTCTATTTGGAGTTGAAATCGATTTTCCGCTCGCAAATACCACCTTTCGGTTCAATGGTTCGTCATTTGGTGCGGTTGGTTAAATTTGAACGTTTGTCCCCACAGAAACGACACGAGTTCGTTGAATAAAATACACATTTTTGGGATAAATTCCCGCATACACCAAAATGTGCGATTCAACCGACGCTGTAAAGCTTTTTGCTATACGTGAAACAATGTGTTAAAAAACCAACCCAAACCCTGATTGCTGATACGGTTACCGCTTATTAGAGAGCCTATTACCACCGAAATCCTTTAATCCGAGTGCTGTTTCATTATGGCCAGATAAATGGTTCAATCAACTAATCAGCTCACCGAACTATCCAGGAGCATCCCATGGCCTGGCTGGGGTTACTCTAATTAGCTCGACCTAATCGAAACCTCATGGCGATTTTCTCTCGTGTGGGGGAGAATGCTTCGCACACTTTCACGGGCCCACCTGCCAGTTACAGCTTCATGTGCATGTGGCGATAGAACCGTGGTGTGCGCACAGGCTTTTGTTTCATGAACGACCGTTAAAACTGCAAATTTTCTAAATATCCTAATCGTCCGCAGGAAATGGTTCTCATTGCCAGTAAAAGGTATAATTACGCTGATATTGTTTTAGGCCCAAAATGAGTTGCCCAGAGGACATATCGTTCGAAAGTGGACACACACATAAAGAGCGTTTAAAGTCCCATTAAACATTAAACTTTGCTCAAAGTTGTAGCATAAATAATGGTGCTTTAAAATCGGTGAAACTATTCCAGCGTTTTCCAACACTAGCATCTGTCGAAGCTCTGCTCTGGCATTAGGTCCTGGGCGGTTCATGACAGCAGTCAATTGAAAAAGGAATTGCAGCAGCTCTTTTCAACTCGCTCACAGCCACCGTGCTTTCGTGCTTTCCTTCTTCATGTGGAAAACAGTGCACATTTATCACACCGACCGGCCGGGTGCATCTGTTCGCATGGTGCGTCTTTCCCGAGGTCCCGAAGAAAGCAGAACGACAACCGGAAAAGCCGCTGATAAACAATCCCGCATCGGGCGAACGAGTTGATTGTTTTCGGTTACAATTCAAACACGCCACCACACCGGAAAGGAGCAGTCGGTACACAAAAACCGTATCCTTGCCGTGTGACAATTTCATCGCTCCGTCTGGTTCGCAACCTTCCGCCCGTTGTTCAATCGGATGTGAAACGCGAACGTTCGAACGAACTTTCGGACGCGCAAGGCAGTAGTCCCACGAACACGATCTGCTTCAGCACGGACGCTACACAACCCAATTTTGCGCAACCACCGTCGGCAATAAGTCAAGTAAATTTATGTGCAATTGCATCGCCCGCACTGACGACATGCTGGTCAGCAGCGAGCACACCCACATCGACAGATTGAAGGTGGCGTGGTGTGTTTTCGGCAATTCGTGCGACGTCCCTGTCCCGGTTCAATTTTCTGTGTTGACAATTTTTCGCTCTTGAACAGTATCTTCTTCTGATGTGTGAGTGTACGTTTGTGCTTTTCCTGTTTCAAAAACCTATGCTTTTGTCCTGCGGTTCGATCTTTAGCGTGTACGAGAAACTATTGTACACGAGGCAAGCGTAGCATTGTGTTGCTTGGCAACGGATCCAGCTATGGGCTATGGCTGCTGGGTGAAGGTTCATTTTCTTACAATTTCATTCCACCATGGCATTGTGCTTTTGAGCTCTCTTGTACAGCTCTGAGCAAGTCACATTCGGTCGACTAGCCAGTAAGTCGTCTGGCTGGTAGGAAGTTCCAACCGGGAACCAGGAATATGACATGAAGCAACGTTTGTGGACTGCAAAACCGGCTCCCTGCCAAAACGGAACAAACTTTGCCTATTTATTCCGTACACCCACTCAAACAGACGCCTCTATTGTGTGGAACGCGCTGAAACAATGTCACACTTGAACCAGATCGGTAGCGTTCTCCCGCCGCTGGTCTGGAACAAAACTGTTCCAGACACACCAACCGGCATCTCGAAAATAGAAGAAAGGTCAACAGAACAAACAAAAAATGTGTACCGTATCCGATACGACACTGGCACGGGGCTCGGGGCATGGGGCGTACATAGTGAAACCTCTGAAGTAAAGAAGGAAAAAGACCATTCTCTGAAATGGGGCGGAATGATTGCAAATATGTACCGAGCGGATTTGCTGACAAATCGCCGTCGGTGTCACTGACTCCATCGCTGGCTTGGGTGGTACTTCCGTTTTCAGCATTCCTGGGAATTATTCTTTATTCTCTTTGGAGCTTGCACGGTTCGTGGTATGCTGTTTGATATTCTTTTATAGAGATTTATTTGGAATTTGCATCAAACTTTCCCCCATACCGTCTACAATTTTCAGAATAGTGTTCTCTGCATGGCTGCTTACGGAGAATTGTGTTTCTGTTGAAATTGCTACATAAAAATACTATCAACACTATAGGCTAGAGAGAGGGAGAGAGAAAAAGAGAAAAAAAGAGAGCATGGAGTTATGAACTTTTAACAGTGTTCATATTACATTGGATTAAATGCTTTAAAATGGATTAAAAATACTGATATACTAAATATAAGATAAACTTATCAAACAAATTATGGTGGAACAAATGTTTGATGTTCAATTTTGTGTATTTGGTTATACTTTAGGTGAACCACCAGGCGGCTCCATCATCTAGTCTGAACGGACATACAAATGTCCAATGAAGCATTTTCTGGCTATCACTTTCAAATTTTATTTAAAATGCTTACCACTGCTTTTTCTTTTTATCATTTGAAGCTGTTTTCTTACTACCGTAGCATTAGTAACCTTTGCTGATCTTTCCAAATGACGTTCAAACCAGTTGAATGAGGTGCTTGAATAGCTTTACATTTTGACATTTTACCATATATATTTACCTATTTGTGCAACTGCGTGTACGTTCTTGAACGGAATTTCCATTTATTCAGTTTCTAGTGCATCTGTATCTGTAAATTGCAATTACATGACCTATCAACATGAAATGCAATTAAATGAAACACAAATATTCAAAGCAAATCCATTAAACATTTCCACTTTAAAAATACCGAATCAATGTATAACATAGATGAAACCGTACATAACTAATGTTAACTTTTCTTTAACATTTGCATAAGCTCATTCTTCTCTACAGTTTGGTGAAAATAAATATTTATACATTTATACATAATCCGCTCTGCAAAAACAACGCCACCGAATGCACCAAACTTATCGGTGTGAAAGTTTCCAATTTAACCAAGCACCCGCCCTCTCGTAATGCTCGAGGTGCAACTAAGTGGCATTGGTTGGAAAATTAGTACCACCCACAGGCGCCCAAATGGGAAAGTTTTCGCGATCCCGCTTGAGACACTGAGAGCATATGCCTTAGGCAGAACTAACGGTGTCGGTGTGAGACGAAAGTTTATGTCTACCGCCCTCTGTGTCTATTAAACAATGCTGCGGTGTTGCAGCACGTACTGCAAACATATATTTTTCGTATCACACCCCTTCAGGAACTGGCCCACGCGAGTGAGTGAAGATTTACACTGCCATTTCGGTGTGCTGTTTCGTTTCACATTTCTTGGCAAATTTAATTTTCTTCACTTTTCTTGCACGACGCAGCATGTCCTTTGGTGTTCATGCCACGCCAAGTAATCGGGTGGGTCAGATGGCATAGTTGGAAGGGCAATTTACGAATTCGCCATGCTACCCGTCACACAAAAAGGTCGACAAAGTACTGCACAATCACCCTTAAAGGTTACCGGTGGTTGGAGCTCCAAGTCTCTGGGACGGAACGCAGCTTGTACTACGGCGTGTAAGACGCCCGTAACCGTTTACCCGATGATGAACCATCAACCATCGGTCACCAGAAGGCTGGAAACGAGCTGGACGGCTAGCCGACGGTGCGATTGCTCGTTTATTGTATGTTTTTTTACTCACTTCGTGTCAGAGTTAGACCATGTCGTTATGCGGTCTGCCTCTTGCTTGCTTCCTAGAGGTTAGTTTGAAGCACGTTCTGGGGCTGAAAATGCATGGCAACAGAATAACACTTAAATAGATCAATATTGAGCATCGTTCGGACGAGGAAAGTTTTACATTCCATTGAAGCTTAAGCTTTTGATTACACTACTTAAGCTATTGTGTATAGAAATAATATCATAACTCCCTTGCACTCTCGCAGCTCTCCTCGTATTCATGCGACGTCGTGATTGCCTTCGTTATCCGACCTCCTGCTAATGAAAAATAGCCTTACTTTGTCCGTAAAAAAGACGCCCATTTCATATTCGTTGCCCACCTGCGGTGAGTCAGGATAGGCGACTTTGAGAGGAAAAGAAAAGACAAAACGGACACTCCAGGAAGTTGGATTCTTCCGCCGGAAATTTTCACAGTTTTCTAGCTGTCAATCCAGCGAGGAAGAGAAAAAAACCATTTCGACCGCATACCGTCGAAAGATGAATCTAATTATAATACCATACCCTAAATCAACGCACAAAACGCGAGCCCAGGGCGCAGAGTCTGCGAAGGGTATCATTTCATATAAAAAATAATGTACATACACACACACCCAAATGTGATGACCATTTCCAACCGGGTCTCAAACAAAGCAAGGAACAAAAAAAACTGCTTGATATCCTCTGTCACGATGGATTATTCCAGCCATGCGTACCGGTTGAAGAGGAGAAACCCGAATCTTGGTATGAGAAAAAAAATATGACATTTACTTCTAAGCACCGTTTAGGGGGTGCTGTTTTTTTGTCTCACTTGACCTGCACCCAGTGCTACCTCGATCAGACCGAAACCGACCCAATCGAGACAGGACGGTTCTGGAAGCGAGAAAAACTGCGCTGAACCGAAAGGAACCGGGGAAAATTTAATTACCTGCCGTTTTGAAAACAGCGAGACATGTGTCATGAAGCCGGAAAACGATGAGTCGACGACCGGAAGGACGATTTGATATCGAGTTTTTTGCTCATGTTCTTCTTTTTCTGACCTATAAATATTCATACAGGGTTTGTAAAGGAATACCTACCATCCTTGCATACACTCCCGATGTGCATGGGCTTTACGATGAAGGTGCTAATAAATTCGAAATGCCACGGCGCATCACGCGGCAGGATATGATGAAAGGGCACATTTGGCAAGTATGTTCGCACCGGCATATGAACGATGCGCCCGTAAGTTTTTTCGCCAACTCACGCGGTCGTTCTTCGCGCGAAACTCTATTAAACGGAGACACGTGGCCGTGCGCTTCTATTTACAATAAATTTCTCCCCCACTGGAAAAGGACGAACGCACGCGGGGTCCTTGTTTACGACTTCAATTATGTGCAGCGCAAGTGCGCCCGGTCCACGAGGATGCCACCACCCATTGGCCCGGGGTGGAATTTGGACGAGATTAACGGAACGCTAACCACCGCGGAAAGTTAACGAGAATATTGTCGCTATTAAACGCAGTTTCGCAGCTTCTCGGATGCTGCGCGTTTGCGTGTGGCTATTTATTGTTGTTCGCGGAACGCGCTAGTGAAACGGACCCTGAGCACCCTGGAAGAATGTGTAACTTATCAGGAAGTTTTCTCAAGGCACAATTTGGCGCGGTTTGTCTCGCTTGTCCGGAAGTCGGATAACTCAATAAACTCTCAAACAAACGATATAAACACACACCCGCAGCAGTAGAAATAAGGCTAAATTAGGCTCAACCAACCCTCGGTGTTGATTCGGTTCGGTTCCTTTGCGGCCAGGAGATACGGTGATAAAAAAAAACACCCACACAAATTACATCATCACGCCCGACTGCTACACTCAGTGGACGACACTCTCGTCTAATCATTCTAATTAAATGCTGCTCAAACTTTGGTCATCCGTGTGCCGTTGGGCTTCGCCTGCCAGTGCGACTGTAATAAGCTAATGTCACCCGATTGTCTGCCCCGTAACCACATTCACGTTTGTTTGCCAGACGGAAACGCAGCCATACCAGGCCAGTACGTGCCCCCGGAACCTCCCTATTCCGTTTGGCATTTGAATCTGGCTTGTAAAAATGGGGTCCGTTGCAAACTTTTTACCCCAAAACCGACTGGCTGAGGAAGCGCTGTTCGCACCGATGTCACCGTATTCCTGTAGCGTGGCCAATTCGCCAACGTAAGACACCCGTGGTAGCCAGACGGCAGGCTGTCTGGTTTGGGGAAACTTTTCGTCGTTCAAATCACCCGATTCTTTCACCCACCTTTCGAACAAACACTACCACGGGTCGTAAGGACGATTCCGCAACGACAAGTCCCTGGCTAGTCAGGACACTGGCGCTTGTCGATGTCAAAAAGAGCACATTCGTAGTAGGATGTCCCCCCGGCCAAAACAACGGAGCTGCAAGCTGTCTTGCGTTCGTTTCAAATCTATCAACCAGCCGGGTTTTCGAGGGTCGCCTCCAAAACCGCGTGTCGCTCCCGAAGCCGTGAAGTGGCAAGACGGCGCTGTATGTTTTTCTTTTCCATCGCATCGGGGCGCCAGCTACCGTCGAGAAGGGGTAACGAGATTACTCGCCGTCTTTCTGTTCGGGGTAATGGAGAGGAAGTTTTATCCCTAATTGGATTTCTTATTCAATGTGCGGAGCACCGTACGGAACCGGAAACTGCAAAACAGGAGTCTCCGGCGTGAGCGAAAATGCGGTTGCGTTCCCAGGGGGAGGAAAAACCCGCCCTTGTGGACACTGCGTCGCTATTTGGGTGGAAAGTGCGGGATGCCTTTAACTAGATTCGAGTGTGTAGCGTGTCTTTGGTTCTTCTCTATGCCCGAACATCAGCGGCTGCTCACTCCCTCAATAAGGGTGCTATTAAAGCACGCTATGGTAAGTACCCGGCGTGCCTTTGATGAACCCCGTCAGAGTGCATTGCCCTTTTAGTGAAAGGACCTCCTAGTGTGATCCAGAAGTGGTGGAGGTCGGTTGGTGCCAAAGTAAATAAAACTTCCTATCAACTCCGGCAAGCTTTTCTAAAGAGCCTTCGTTTTGGGGAGCCCACCGAAACTTTGTCCTTTTTTTAGCGGAGGGTCCAGGACAATAACAACTCGCCTACGCAAGTGGAGTAGGGCATTGCAAGGAGTACGGAACAGCGCTTTAAAACTCCTTAACCCACTTCCGGTGGTCTCCATGAGAGGGAGTGCCGCATATCAATCTCGCCGGTATCCCCTGGATTAGGCACCGGACCTAGTGCTAGAGCGGTCCAGCAAGTCTGTGTTGCGGAGTTTTCGGTATCCTGCCTGGGTCTTCATTAGTCCGCCAGGATGCTTCGATTTCCAGTCACGTTCTTCGAGCTGGCTCTAAACGCTCTGCAGAGGGACTGTTCCTCTGGAGAACCTCAATTTCCGCGTGGAACCTGGCCTCAGCGTGGTGACACTTTCGCTGCAAGTACATCTGCTTCCTCGACGGTGACGTGCAGCATGAAGCTGCCCAGTTCACCCTGCGAAAGCCAAGGCCGCTTCAAAGCTTGGGATGGAATAAATGAATATAAATGACAATTTTACTGCCACCCATCAGGTACCTGGCGGGTGGTTCGAAGTAAATGCGCAAAACAAAAAAATCCATAAATCAGAATCATTCACCGTTGTCCCGCTGTCCGTGTTCTACGGGTTGGCAGCAACCATAAACGTAAATCCTTCGCAAGCCCATTGAATCGGCCGTGTGGGGCCGATGATGCAGGCCCTTTTGCTGTGACGGACATTCCAAGCCTGACCCGTGGGTGATTCAGAATTTGCTTGAGTCATTGTTCGTTTATTAAAAATTCTGCCACCGTTGTCGTTCGGCCCCGTGACGCAAGAAGCCCACGATGGGCCCTGCTTTTTGTGTCGTTTTTTTTATCGATGCGTGATTTTACACACCACCAACGACCGGGCGTGATTAGAAATTGCTCGCCCTTTATCACTGGGACAGCATTCTTGAGATGTTTTCTGCGTGTCAGCTTGCGGATCAGAAGATTCTCTTTTTCTCCCCAACCTCAGCGGGGAATCGAAATCGGGCGGGTGTGTCCGATGTTCCGACGTTGCGAAGTTGGAACTTCCAAAACCAATCCGGAAGAAATGTAATTAAGACAATGGCTTTTTCACCCCGGTTCCGATGCGCATCGTTCGGGCGTTGTGGCACGTCTTCGTCGTGTAAATCTGGACAGCGTTTCGGGAAGTTCACGCCGGCTGCTGCCCATCAGCTTGCCACAGTTGTTGGGGCCGATAATGAAATAATTTTAGCAACAAAACTTCGTCGGCAATCCCCCCAGACATTTGGTAAAACTAAATTCGCTAGATTGAGCTCCGTGGTGCGAAAGAGCACGAAGAAGCCAGAGGGTGCCAAAGGAGATAGGTTCTAGTTCCTCGGTCTTGCAAGAGCACACTTTTCGGCGACGAATTGGTTCGTATCAGTTGGAGTGACATGCGTGACTATTGCCACATTTATTGGTCAGCTGGGAAGTGACCGATACTTTCGGCAATATCGCATGTTCATGTGTGGCACCAGATGGGACCGCAAGCGTGACCCAAGCGTCTTCTGCCATGAACGATGACATCCAAAGGCTTGCGGGGATGAAGATAAAGTTATATTAAGCAACGGAGAGCCATTTTTGTGGAAGCGGCACGCTAAGGCACGATGGTCTGCCTAAGGCACATTCACGCATTTTAAGAGAACTTTACGTAACATGGCCCTTGAATAACACGCTAGTCTTTTACGTTTCAAAAAGCTTTTAACATAACTTCTTCCCAACTTGCGTTACAAAGAAAATGACGAGGAAAAACATTACGTTGCGAATTGTCCGCATATTTCCCTTGAGCCATGAATGGTAGCAAAATATGAATGAACTGAGTGAAACATGATGATTCCTTTATTTAGAAAAATTGTGCAATTTGGGTAAAGTAGCGCCACTTTTTAGTATTGACGGTTTTTATGGAAACAATTTCTTTTAACGCAGTTTGGAGAAAAGCTATATGATAGCCTCTATACTACAAAAAAGTCATCTGTGCGCTCAAAACCTTTTACTTATTAGTGTTCAGTTCATTTTATGTTTTGCATAATTGTCATCATTGCATGTAAATCTCAAAAATGATTAAAAATGCTGTTTGTTGTTTATTAATAGCTTTCAATCAATCTTCTTCCGAACTACTTACATACTAACAACTCCCTGATCACTGATCCCGTTTGTTGGCATTTGACGATTCAATCTCAATGCAAAGTGTTCAACAGTGCCGTTAAAATCTCAAAGTTTGATATGATTTAATCAGATGCAGACGATAATTTAACACTTCCTCTCGCTACAATCTGATCGTTTGCTGTGGTCCACTGGCTTGATTCTGTACAAGAGTATGCCGTAGTGCGTTAAACTAGCTTACATGCTACCATCACCAGTGCCTTGCTGTTGGCCCCAAATGTTTAACGATTCTACACCCTATACCTCCATTCCATCGTTCGACTTTTTACCACTCTTCTGAAGCGTCTTTTCGGCATCCAATTTGGGCGTTTCGGTTCGCGTGTGCCAAACCAGCACATCCTTGCACTGGTTGGCCAGGGGTTGCATGTCGAGAGCGATCGTCAAATGGCGCAGAATTTCGCTCTCCTGATAGCCTCGTTCGACCTCATAGCTGAACTGTGCTTGCGGATTATCGAGCAGCAGATCGGAGCTGATCGCAAATCCTGCCATGTCCAACGGAAACGGTCGTTCTGGTTTCCACGCGCTGTTGAAACCCATCACCAGCCCGTCTCTGTTTAATACCGGTTTTTCTACCATTAGACCTCCAACCAGACCAACTGGCCAAACACCCACCTGAAAAAAAACAACCACAAACAATTATTTGATGCACATCTCATCCACTCTGCCATCCTTACCTTGTTTCGTTCAATCTTTGAGATTTCCTCGAACAGTTCCACACTGTACGTGTTATCGTCGTCCATGAAGTACACTACGGATTGGGAGGATGGTGCTTCTTCGTTGGCACTGTGAACGCGTTTCAACCGCTCCCGAATCCATTTCAGTGCGGTATTACGCTGCTCAACTCCGCGTGGCTTTAGCCAGTTTGGATCCTTGCCCTGTAGTTTGAAATTTGTCGGCGTTTTGGCAAACAATTGCACACTGCGACCCTGAAGACCGCTTCGCTTTAACAGGTTCGTTACGAGAACGGAACTTTGTGCAGCGTCCTCCACTATTACCCAGAATATATTTGGCACCAAGCGAATGACATGAGAGAGTCTGAAACGATAAAGAAAGCGCGATTTTAAACTTAATATTCTATCATAATTACACGAATCATTCATCTCTTGATGTCGTACCGTGTTAGTTCAGCTTTCTGTACGGGCCTGGCATAGGTCGGAGTCACCGCGAAGATCGTTGGACCCTTTTGATTGGGTAGAAAGGCATCACGGCCTTGATCTGCTGCCCACGGTTCACCACCGAATTCCGACCTTGTCTGGTCGTTCTCACACTCGCGCGTGGAGCTTAGCGAGTAGAAAAAGAGGAATCCGATGGTGACGGCAAAGATAATCACGTGCTTCAGTCGAAGCCGAATTTCTTGATTCATGATGGATGCGCTGAAGATGAAAACTTGGCACTGCCGGTATGATGATGCTAACAATCTACTATGCTACGCACTAGGACGGATGCTGGAGGGGGAGTCACTCCATTGAAATAGCTGCCACGTTAGGAACTGTTCATTGCCTCAGTCACCACAGGACCTAAACACTATCTGCCGATTGGAACTGCTGTGGCCATACAAAAGCCGGTCGATTATCGCTCATGCTTAACCAAATTAGGTTCGTTTAGCTCGATTAGCATTAGTTTTTTTACATGTTTACTTCGCCTCTTTCTGTTTGTGTTTTTTCTGGCTCCATAGCTTGACAGTTGTCAAATTTGTTGATACAGTCGCATTTGACAGTCATCGAGTGGTATAAAAGGGCTGTGCGCTATTCGGCAAAGAAAAGAAAAGCAATTCAGTTAATTTAAGACGTGTAAACATGTTCGGTATATTTTACAGATTTCCGTACGCTGTTCGCTTGATTTTCCAGGTTTGTTTAGAATTGTGATGCTTTGCTATTGTGCTTTTTGCTACCGATGCCATAGCCATGCAGTAAACCCGTTCTGAAAGTTACCTTTGTCCTATGATGCTTTTCTACCCATAATGGGAGATAAAATCAGAACGAAGGATGTACGCCTTTAGCTGTGTTCCTGCTGTAACAAACGTCCTGCTCTCCGTTCTCGGCGGTAGCTCAATCAAAACATCTGCTTCGATAGTGCTTTTCAAGCGGCTACTGATTTGAGCGCCTGTGATATTTGCAAGTAATTTTCCATCCCGTGATGTGATTGACGCTCTAGCATACTCTGGCCTAGGATCTAAAACGTATTTGGCATCCAAGAGCTTTAAAAATATAAAAAAAACGATATCAATTAGCTGGGTTGATGTTCCACCGTCGGTCGTCATTATTACCTCAACTGTGATAGCCGGTAGGGTAATCTTGGCTTCCTGCGGCGCTGCATCGTTTATTGCGGCAAGGTATTGCCGTAATGCTGGTAGCGCAAACAGATGAAACGTTACAAATGCTGAAACCGGGTTGCCCGGCAGGCCAAAAAATTTAGTTATTTTACTGCTCGCGTACGTGCATGGTTTGCCCGGTTTCATATTGACTCGACCGAACACTAGCTCATACTGCAGCTCTTTCAGTACGGGTTTAACGAAATCCTTATCCCCCATCGAAACGCCACCCGAGCATATGATTACATGTACTGTATCGGTGAGTGACTCAATTTCTGTTTTCAGCGACTCGAAACTAGAAAAAAAACAGGAATACAGTAGAATAACATCGTCTTAACAAATTACAAACACACCATCGTGATAATTAGCTAATGCTGGCTCTGTTCGACTTTGTTTACTTCTAGATTGTGGAATTGGAACTTACTCATCCTTGACGACTCGCTGCTGAATTTCACACTGATCATCGCTGAAGCCAAATTGACGCAGCAATGCAACAAGCATGGTGGTGTTGGAATCATAAATCTTGCCCTCCTGCGGACCACCGTCACTCGCAATACTTGCATCGTACGGATGAAGCAGCTCATCGCCCGTTGAAAGAATGGCCACCTTCAACTTCACTATCGACACCTTTTCACCAATTGCAGCCAACAGCGCACGTTGACACGCATCGAGTGGGAATCGGTACTGGAAGACCTCCTCCGATATCCGCAGATCACTACCGATTGGTCGAATATCGAGCAAAGGTGTCGGATCGGATAAAATTTCAACGATATGTTCGTAATTATCCTTCCCTGCCAGCCGGGTAATCAGAAGTGTGTCTTCAATCTGAATGACTGCATCGGCATGCGCGGGTACAGGCGCTCCAGTGTTGATTTTGAAACACTTATCATTCGCAAAGCTGGTCTGTACGATGCTATCTCCGGCCGAGACATATCCAATCACCCTCTTCTTACCCTTTCCACCGTCTGACTTCACGGCATACCCGTCCTTGATAGAGGCCCGAAATGGAGGAATGTTTACGCGGCTAAATTGCTTCTTCGTGGATTGCGAATTGGGCAGACTTGCCAAGATCAGCTGCAGCGCTTCATGTACACCGATCATTGGAAAAGGTGAGTTACGATCGTCGCCTCCTTTCCCGGTGGCATGGGGACACACGTGGGGGATTTCTTGTGTCGTCGCTTGCCCCTCGTCGGTCGAAGATCCGTGCACTTTTCGATGAGTCTCACGTACGCATTCTATTTCGTTCTCATTCAACAGGTTCAGCACGTGAGGCAGAACATCTACAATCGACTGGAAGCACTCGCTGACCGCCTTTTTGCTGCCCGGAAAATTCACGATCAACGTTCTGTTACGTACACCGCACACAGCTCGCGAAAGCACAGCGAATTTGGTCTTTTCCAAGCTGCACAACGTCATGGCCAGTGTGAGCTGCGGAGCTTCTTTCGTCAAGACTGCCCGTGTGGCCTCCGGAGTAACATCGCGCAGAGCGAATCCTGTACCACCGGTGGTGAAAACTGCACGTACTTTCAACACATCGCACGCGTAGATGAGGGATTGCTGCAAAGAGAAACCGTTTTAGCATTAATTGAGCAAGGGCAGGACACACACACACACAGAGTGTATACGTACTTTAATTTGATCTTCCTCGTCTGGAATCAACAGATAGTTGACTGTATTCGATTTAAACGATTGCTTAATCAGCTCCACCAAATGTGGTCCGCTAGAATCCGTTGCGTTACCGGTCGCACATGAATCGCTGACTGTAAATAATCAATGCGACATTGTTGCATAAATATCATGAGACATAATTCATAATCACTTCGCTGCTGTGCTGTAAAATGATCGCTATTGGCTTATCTATAGATTCATCATCTGTTCGTTGATTGGAGCGAGCACATGATGGTTGAAGAGAAACAAACATTGCACAAACGTTCGAGCTCAAAATTAACACTCACTTGTTATAACCGAATACATTCTGCTGACTGGACGTTTAATCAAAGGCACAACGAGTTTAAATGTACAATAATTACAAGCGTACTTAACCGTTTGATCACTTTGAATGGGCGCTTTTTTCTGCAATGTAAATTGTCCGGCGAAGATATTGTGGTTTTGCCGGTTGTGAAATCATTCCTCGCTAGACTGTCAACAAAGTCACAAACGTTTATATCATGCGATTGGAAGCTTTTAAGTAAAAGCGCGCGAAATTGCGAATCGAACAACGTGTGCGGCCGATAGATGCACTAAATCCATTTTAATTTAACTAAAAAAAATAAGCCCGTCTAAAAGAAGCGTGTGTTATCCCCGTTTGATTGTTCAAGAAGCAATAAATCAAACAATATAACGCCAAAATACGCTATAGGGTTAGAACAGTGCGAAATTGTATAAATACAGAGATATTTAACAAGAAAACGAGATGCATCTATTTTAAATTCAATATAAACTGCGTCATAATTTTAGAAACACTTCATGCGAAAATCAAATGTAAAATGTATGTTTAAGAATACCATTGAATAGAATAAAAGACTGTGGTTAAAAATATATTCCACATGTGTTGTATTTAGATACAAAAAGTATCTTGAGAACCGAACGATCGTAGGCGTAAAGAAACACTGATGTTGCAAAACGCACCAAAAATCTCAAAACAGCGTCGCGATTTTGGTCTGATTTCGAACGATCGCAAAAAGTGCTAATACCAGGGGAGCATGAAACTAAGCAGGCTGCGCATAGCACCGCTAGAACTCACTTGGTGGAGAAGGCACTCATTTGGTCACTCAGAGGGGAGGTAACTCATTTGGTCACTCGGAGGGGAGGTAACTCATTTGGTAACTCAGAGGAGAAGGCACTCAGTTGGTCACTCAGAGGGGAAGGCACTCAGTGGGGAAGACACTCAGTTGGTCACTCAGTGGGGAGGGCGGCTGAGCCTGAGTGACCCGGTAGAGCAGCCTCCAAATTTTCCTGCGACCCTGGTACTAGCGGATTTTTGGATCGCGTTTGCATCAAAAATTTTTTGGCTGCGTACTTGTCAATGTTCAAAACAGTGGCTGCGTGCGCGCTCGCGATTTAAATAAGTGGCTGCGTGCGTACTCAAGCCGTTGCACTCGACGTAAGCGGAGTTTTTGAAGCTTTTTCCGCCCATTTCGGAAAATGGTTTTTGCCGCACATTTCGGAAAATGATTTTTCCTGCCTAATTGCATGCTTTATATTAATTCTACAAACCCCTTTCTGTGTAAATACTTACTTTTTGCTTAGATTTCTTTCGAAGTGGACCACATAATTCTTTCAAAATACGATTAAATTCAAGGAACAACATTTATATTGTTAAAGTTGACAGATAGCTTGTTTTTTATTCAGAACATTACAGAATATCATCGTTCACGGTACATCATCTTATCACTAAACGCGCGCACATGTTATCACGGGCCTTATAATAATTTACTGGTCTACATTCCCACGAGCTGGATAAACGCCTTTTCCGTATCTTCGTTCGCATGCCGTGAATCGGAATATACTAGAACCATCAAACAGCGCCACCTCCCTGAAGCCTGGTTTTATTTTGATAAATACTATCTTTTTAACGCGTTGACCTAGACGGGGGGTTCGGTTCGATATAAGGCAAAGTTCGAATGATAAGATCGTTGGCCGGGGTATCGGATAATTTCGTAGGATTAGCTGTACGCGTTTCGACCTATCGCAGACGTGTATAAATTGTCCCTACTCGAGCCGACGCCGGCACATTAAGTATTTGGCCACCGACGCATTTCGGGGCGTTATTTCTAGTGTGATTTACAAGTGCATCACGTAGTGAAACGATACAATGCGCGGATTAACCGTAACCGCGTTCGCTTTATTGCTGACCTGCGTGGCAGTATCATCGACTGAACCGAATCCAAAGTGCGCTGTTTCTGTCACAACTTCAAGCGGAAGCAAGGCTCGCTCGGGTCCCTACTGCTCAGGGGAGCTTATTTTCGAGGACAACTTCAATTTCCTAGACTTTGAAACGTGGGAACACGAAAACACTCTAACCGGTGGTGGCGTAAGTTACCGCGCAGGACAATAATCGATCGTGAAAGGATAATAACATGCTTAACCTCTTCTCAGAACTGGGAATTTCAATGGTACCAAAACCATCGGTCTAACTCCTACTGCGAAAATGGCATTTTCTACATCCGACCGACGCTTCTGGCGGATGAGACAGGAGAGGCTTTCCTGACCAGCGGTACGCTGAATATTCACGGCGGAGAACCGGCCGATCAATGCACGAATCCTTCGTCCTGGGGCTGTGAGAGAACCGGCTCTCCGACGAACCTGATTAATCCTATCAAAAGCGCTCGTGTGCGTACCGTGGACTCGTTCAATTTTAAGTACGGCACGATGGAGGTCCGCGCACGTATGCCCACGGGAGACTGGTTGTGGCCGGCAGTTTGGCTGTTGCCCAAGAGACAGGTCTACGGAAAATGGCCCGCCTCGGGAGAGATCGATCTTTTGGAGTCCCGTGGCAATCTGGACTATCGTGGTGCAAACGGTGTGCACATTGGTGTCGAACAAGTCGGATCGACGCTTCACTTTGGGCCGAGCCCTACACTCAACGGCTGGGACACGACTGTTGCGTACAAAAACACTGCTCCCGGACAGGGATGGAATACTGGCTTCCACAACTATCAACTCCAGTGGACGCCCGAATATCTGCGGTTCTCCGTCGACAACCAGCTGATTACACAGATCGATGCTGGCACGGGCTTTTGGAATCGCGGCAATTTCGGGAACATTGCACCAGGCACTGAAAATCCTTGGATCCACGGCACACGCATGGCTCCGTTCGATGAGGAATTCTACATCATTCTCAACCTGGCCGTCGGTGGAACAAACGGATACTTCCCGGATGTGCCGCCGGCAACGAACGCCAACCGTGGAAAGCCGTGGGCAAACACTTCTCCGTCGGCTGCACGAGACTTTTGGAATGGCCGCAACTCCTGGCTACCGACTTGGCGTATGACCGAAAACCGTGGCAAAGAATCCTCGCTGCAGATCGATTACGTACGCGTGTGGGCGCTCTAGCGGTCTGTTCCTTTGTGTCCATGAGGGGAAGTCGGCGTTTGATGGTTCTGCAAAAATAAAAGATAAAAAAATACATAAATATAAAGTGAAGAAAATGCCATTATGTCAGAGAGATCAATCAATGATGGTGACTATTCTCGTTATGCTAACCGATGCCGCGATAGTGTGGGATGCCCATTTACCTTTAAAAAAAATTGTTTTCTATATCGCCAACCTCTGTTATTTGAATTTTACCAGTCGTTAGATCTAATACGTGCGGTTCTAATAGTCTTTAGAACTAATAAGGTGAAAACTAATGCACTTCTGCACCATCATGTGCCTTCTGAAAGTTTAGTTTTCTCTCTCGCCAACCTTTTTTATTTGTATTTCCACCGGTCGTTACAACCGTTTGTTGATAACGGATAAGCCGAGAGAAAGAATGTTCAATGTTGCCACAAACTCTGATAAAACGTTCACAGCTAGGCTCGCCTTAGATTGCAAAAGATAATGGCACCTAGCCTAACGAGACAGATCGAGAATGTTTAATACGACAGATGGACAACAACTGACATAATCTTTCACATGCGATAGCTTTTTCGGGAAACGTAAAGAGAAGCTTATCGCAAACGTCCGTAGCATTTGGACTGATAAGATAGACCTTACCTAATCGTTGATACGCAAGATCAGTAGATTGACTACTGGTACTAATGTTCCATTATAACAACACTAGCACCAGCGAAGGACGAAGATGCTGCTAAGGAGAGGTGATCTAACGATCATTAATATAAGAACCGATCGAGCACAAGAGAGTTCTCTTTTATGAATGAGCATTCTGAAAGGGAAGGTTTATGGCTGAAAGTATTCAACCAACAGTTGGGAGTAACATGCACCAAATGTGTTATCACACGCCTTGCACAAAACCGATAATGAATTTGGTCTAAACTCCGACAACATTCATATCTCCATTGGTTCACCCGAAATCGGAATTAACAAGAGCCCTCCAGCAAAGCTGCTAAGACAATGTACGAATGATAAGATCAATTCGATCGATCTGTATCGATAATTTTACTGAACTGATCGAAGTATTATGCCTCGTGTCAACCGTCTATAAAATTGTCCCTGCCGGTGAGGACCACAACAATAAGTATTTAGCTACTGACACATATCGGACGCATTCTCTAGTGATTAGGAAGCGCGTTACGCAACGATCAGCATCGATAACATGAAAGGACTGGTCGTGATTGCGTTTGCATTGCTGTTTACTATCGTGACAGTATCATCGACCGAACAGAACTCAGAGTGTGTCGTTTCTATCACGACAGCGAGTGGCACTAAGGCACGTCCAGGACCCTACTGTTCCTGGGACCTCATTTTCGAGGACAATTTCAATTTGCTCGACTTTGAAACCTGGGAACACGAAAACACGCTTGCCGGTGGAGGAGTAAGTAGTCCAGGAAGGCATGACCGATCGGCACGAATTATTGTTTGATTGTTCTCTTCTCAGAACTGGGAATTTCAATGGCACCAAAACAATCGATCTAACTCCTACTGTGAAAATGGCATCTTTTACATCCGTCCGACGCTTCTGGCAGATGAAACCGGAGAGGCTTTCCTGACCAGCGGTACGCTAAGCATTCACGGTGGAGAGCCGGCCGATCAGTGCACGAATCCTTCGTCCTGGGGCTGTGAGAGAACCGGCTCTCCGACGAACCTGATTAATCCTATCAAAAGCGCTCGTGTGCGTACCGTGGACTCGTTTAATTTTAAGTACGGCACGATGGAGGTCCGCGCACGTATACCCACGGGAGACTGGTTGTGGCCGGCAGTTTGGCTGTTGCCCAAGCGACAGGTCTACGGAAAATGGCCCGCCTCGGGAGAGATCGATCTTTTGGAGTCCCGTGGCAATCTGGACTATCGTGGTGCAAACGGTGTGCACATTGGTGTCGAACAAGTCGGATCGACGCTTCACTTTGGACCGAGCCCTACACTCAACGGCTGGGACACGACGGTTGCGTACAAAAACACTGCTCCCGGACAGGGCTGGAATACTGGCTTCCACAACTATCAGCTCCAGTGGACGCCCGAATATCTGCGGTTCTCCGTCGACAACCAGCTGATTACACAGATCGATGCTGGCACGGGCTTTTGGAATCGCGGCAATTTCGGGAACATTGCACCAGGCACTGAAAATCCTTGGATCCACGGCACACGCATGGCTCCGTTCGATGAGGAATTCTACATCATTCTCAACCTGGCCGTCGGTGGAACGAACGGATACTTCCCGGATGTGCCGCCGGCAACGAACGCCAACCGTGGAAAGCCGTGGGCAAACACTTCTCCGTCAGCAGCACGAGACTTTTGGAATGGACGCAACTCCTGGCTACCGACTTGGCGTATGACCGAAAACCGTGGCAAAGAATCCTCGCTGCAGATCGATTACGTACGCGTGTGGGCACTCTAGTTGCTTATTCCGAGACTTGTCCATAAGAGTGAATCAACGATCGACTCAAGCGAAAATAAATATATCATCAAGAAGATAGCAAACTGCTAACGATAGTCGAATCAATGATAAGATGGTGACTATTCTCACTTTGTTAACCGATGTCGCTCTATAGAAAATTCTAAAGCTCTCTTGCACCATTCACCACCCGAAAGATGACTAAGTTTTCGCTATTGCCAACATGTTCTATTTGTATTTTCACCTGATTCCAAAAGCCGACCATCGATTACGGATAAGCCGTGGGAATAAATAGGGTATTCAATTTTGCCACAAACGCTGATAAAACGATCACAGGCGTTCAATCATAAAACAACAACCATCCATGGCCCCTAACCTAACGAGGCAGATTATGTATGTTTAATACGCCAACAACACGATTAGGTGTCCACGAGAAAAAAGTGATAAATTACGGTTCGAGAAACCAAACTGACGACAGTTGGTTGTGGTCAATCTACTAGCCTAGCTTATTCTGGAAATGTGAAATGAAGCTTATCACAATCACACGTTGTATTGGATGCGATAAGATACACCCTATCATAGATACGCCTTGGCGTTGATTGGCCACCAATGGACTATTATGACGACACAGGTGGAAGAACGTGGGATGAAGATGCTATCTAGCGAATGTGATTAAACGGACGGGGTAATATAAGACAGGATCGGTAACGAGAGAATAGCCCCATTTGTTAGTGAGCGAACCGAGTGGGAAGATTGGTTAAGAGTATTCAACCTACCATTGGAAAAGTTTATCAACGCTGCAGTCGAGGTCGAAATGGGTTATTTCGATCGTAGAACGATTCCCTTGCTGGTCATCATCGTAGGTCTATCGGCAGCGCTGATTGCCGTGTGCATCGATGCGTACGCTGGTGATTCCGATGACAACGAACAACCAAAAGTACCGGATGCTGAATCACCGCTGGATTGCGAACGTCCCTCGGTGACGACGGCTAGCGGATTGCAAGTGAAACGTAGTGCCTTCTGTCCCGGAGAGCTCATTTTTGAAGACACCTTCGACCGGTTGGACTTGGAGAAGTGGCAGCATGAGCACACGTTGAACGGTGGAAGTGTAAGTAATGTTATGAGCTGCAACGAGTTGCTAGAAGGAAAGTAACAAAACGTACGATCAATTATCCGCATCACCAGAATTGGGAGTTCCAATATTACCTCAATAGTAGACGAAACTCCTACGTGAAGGACGGCATATTCTACATCCGACCGACGCTTCTATCGGCGGAGACAGGTGAAGAATTTCTCTCCAGTGGGTTGTTGAGCATCCACGGAGGAACGCCCTATGATTTGTGAGTACAGTTTAACGCTGCAATGCGAGCAACGAATAACAACTTATTATGGCACGCATTGCAGCTGCACTGATCCGGCCAACTACGGGTGCGAACGGCAGGGATCACCGCAAAACTACATAAATCCGATCAAGAGTGCCCGCGTGCGTACGGTGCATTCGTTCAACTTCAAGTACGGCAAGGTTGAGATACGCGCCAAACTCCCGACTGGTGACTGGCTGTGGCCTGCGCTTTGGCTAATGCCGAAGTTGAACCAATACGGCACGTGGCCCTCCTCGGGCGAGATCGATCTGATGGAGAGCCGCGGTAATCTCGACTACAGCGTCAACGGAGCGCAGCTGGGCGTAGAACACGTAGGCACGACGCTTCACTTCGGCCCACATCCAGGACTGAACGGATACGAAATGGCCACCGCGGCCAAATATTCAGCGACTGGGCAGGGTTTCAACAAAGATTTCCATCGTTATCAGCTCGAGTGGACTCCAGATTACATGCGGTTTTCAGTCGACGATGAGCAGGTGATGCAGGTGAACGGCAATTTCTGGGAACTGGGGCGTTTCGACGACCGTGCTCCTAACACACCCAATCCGTGGGTCAGCGGCGGCAAGATGGCACCGTTCGATCAGGAGTTTTACATCATCCTTAATCTGGCCGTCGGTGGTACGAACGGCTATTTCCCCGATTCCCCAGCCACCAATGCGAACGGTAACAAACCATGGGCGAACCAGTCTCCGACAGCGCTGCGTGACTTCTGGAACGGACGCTCCGACTGGTTACCCACATGGAAGCTAGAGGAAAACGAGAGCGTGGAAGCATCCCTACAGGTGGATTATGTGCGCGTGTGGGCATTATAAGGCCCGGGGACGCGCAAGCATGAGAATGGGTGACTATATTAGGTTCGCTTCTTCTTTTTATGCTCTGTACGATTGGGGTTTCCTTGAACGCGTTTGACCTTGAGAGGCACGTACGCTTGCTGGAACGGCCTCCGATTGATGAGCTGTTGTTGCGGTTTACTCTTCGTAACGGCGCTACTGCTACTGTAGCCAGAGAGTGAAATAAAATGCTCAGACTCTTCCGAAGCTAAATGTTTCATGCTATTTTTGCCATCACTAGAACCGGCTTCTGATGTCGATTCGAACACGTAAAATTTGGCTACTTCTTCATCGGTCATAGATAAGTCAGGTTGAATTTTACCTTTTGGAGACAGCTGACTCGTCTCAGGTTTAGGGTGTTCGTTCTGTTTGCTGATAAATCCGTTCCGCACCGATAAAGCTTTCATCCATTTCAACAGGTTTTGTATTGGTTCCGGCTGTTCGTGTCCTTTGTCTTCGGTGATTGCCATTATCATACTATTATCACTGTATCCCACCGGAAACGATGGCAACGCAAGCACGAGTACGGCCGGATTTCGCTTACGTGCCATTTGAATAATCAATTTAGCAAATATCTGCGGGTTAAACGAGGCCAGTATGAAAAACGCCAGCGCTTGCCCATTTTGCAGTAGCTTTATGACTCCATTGCAGCCGCTGACGATGCGTTTGCTAAACGGGAAGGAAAAGATAAGTTGCTAGTAAATACCGTTATAAGTGAGACGACTTGTACTTACCGATCTATACGCTGAAGATATTTCGAACATCGTGTGGCATCATTATCCGGAATTGTGGGCCTACCGATAACAATAGAGGTTGAGGTTAGAGAGAAACTTGATTCAACCCAACCCAATGCTGGATGATTGGGTTCGATGCTACATTGCAGGATTATCGATGTACGAAATGCGTGGAATAAATACCACGCATTACAACGATACCGGCATAACCTCAATTGAAAAGCCGCTTATGTTGCCGGCAACTAGAACATGATAGTAAGCGATACAGTTCCCAGCACGTCTACTTACCAAATCACATTGAACGGTTGGGCCAATACGTTTCGCACGCTTTTGGCCACTTTTTTGCCATTAGTTTTGGTTTTACTCATACTTTTATAACTTATTATCGCACTTTATTAGAAGAAAACCCGTGCACGATGCACAATCACGAAGCGATACAACATAAATGCGTTCTGTCATGATACAAGCTGTCAATGAACTGTCAAATATGAACTGGTATAACAGAGCTGTGTGATATACAATATGGTCAGTGTTAAAGGTACCAATAGACGAACGCAGTTTAAATTTCTCAAACTTATGGATTCAAAACTTTAGGAAATAATTCATAAAAATATGCACTCACACAAAACCCCATTTGTTAGTTCTTTTTGTAAAAAGACAATATATTTAGCTGCTATTCCTATAATACACAAGTATATACTTTTTCTGTTGATTTTAAATTAAAGTTTTACTTACGTCATTATAACTTTGTAACAATGCAGGTTAACATAAATTTGAGTTTGTTTTCATATTTCCACGATGCAGAAGCAGTAATAAAATACAGATTTTTTTCTCAGTGACAATAAGAATTTCTAGGAGACGTATGCAGGTTTTGAAAAATCTAAAGAATTGCAAAAATACCGTCCAGCGATCGGAACTCAATGAGAAAAGTATACTGAAGCTTAAACCACACAAATTACACCTATTTTGCATCAAACGTAGAATTAAAAAATGCATCCAACGGTGCAAGAGTCAAGAAAAACTTGAAACGAATGATAATATAATACCAATGGACACTAGAGGGAATATACATTTGAGTACACAGGATAGATAGAGATTATACGACTAACTGTTGACCACCAAGCTAAGGGACGATCTGTTTGGATCTTTGTTCAAGGATCGGTGCCTGGTTGTTTCCAGTACCTACGGCTGTCGGCTGCTCTGTCTTTACACATGTATCATAGTTCTAAGCATCATAAGGTTCTTATGCACTCGTAGAAGAACGTAGAGCTTCTAGCTGTTTGATGAACACGGTTGGAAAAGCGGTGGAATCTTAGTGCCAAGTATTATTCAACGCAAAAGAACAAGAAATACTCATAATTAGGTACTAACGAGAAGAAAAGAAACACATGACGACCACATTAGGGCACGATGATAGGTATTAAAAAAAGTTAGAACATTAATCATTGAATAAATAGTCTCTGCCAAAACTAATCAACAGGTTAATATCGTTTAGCTATAAAATCTCCGACGTGTTTTTGTATCCTTTCATTCGTTTGTATTATGGCTCCACGGTTTCAAGAATGACGCGGTTGAGAAGCGGGTTTTTATGTTAATTGCGACTGTTATAAGTGATAAAGAAAGAGGACAATTTTATGCCTGTTTGCACTCTACACTATTTATGGTTGAAATGTGTATCGGTATGTGAACAATTCCAACGGAGGGTGTTAAGAAAAAAAAAGTGTGTTAGCTTATGCATTTTGGCTCTGTTAGTTAGCAGCTTTCGTTTAAATGGCGCCAGCGTACACGGCAAACGCAATTCTTAATATCGGTACTTGCGTTCGCTGCAAACACGTGGCGACCGCGCCCGACCACGTGGTACGAGGGATCTGCTCACGTGCTCTGCTTCGCGCGACGTTCTTGCGACATGTTTGCTTCATTTCCGCGCACTAAAAAGGCATTTTCAACTTCCACTGCTCCTTCTTTTCTCGATTAGCAACGTTTGCTTAGTGTCATACTCAAAGCTTCCCACAGGCAAACTGTGTGAGCGAGTTTGTTCATGTGTTTGCGTGTTAATGTGTACCTTATCTGGCGTTATCCGAATCCTACAATTAATTGTATTACTTTAACAATGTAATGGTGCACTGTTGCTGTTCCATTTTTAATCCTTCTCTCGTGCGTGCTTCGTGTGAGGATGTCGTTAGAACGGTCCCACAAGCAAAATGTAGCTGATTGCGAATTGTTGCCTTCTTGCTGCACCCGCAGAAGGTGCGGCGTGTACGGTTATCATTTAGCTTAGAAGAAAACGGATTCATTTTATCGTTATAGTATCAACTTGGAAAGTTGTTTGTTTTAATTGCGCGACTACCCATTTTGTTTGTTTCAGTTTCGTTTGTTCCGTTTTCTTCTTGGTTTCTTACGTATGCTAATTCGTCCTTCGTCCATTTCTCTTTCTCTCTTTCTCTCTATCTGACACACCGTTCATTTTCGCTACCAGCGTTTGAAGAGCCATCGTACAAAAAAACCTACTTCAGAGGAGGACGTTAAATTGCAAGACTTATCTAGTCAGCCTACGATGATCTACGACCAAAGAGTGTGAGCTTTCTGCACCGTTCTGTGATTGTTTGTTACCTTTCTTTTTTCTTTGCTTCTTTTTTACATGCCAACCATTCCTCCCATGGAAGGGAACCGGGCCGCAATGAAGGCTTGCTATCTTTCTCTAATGGTTTATGGCGGCAGGTGAAACAGACCTTCGCTACTAACGATCATTACAAAAAATGCTCTGTATACTCTAGCTCCAAACATATGTTACAGTTATGGCGTTGCTCTCACGTTACATGCAACTGTTGCGCCTCCATTCTGCCGTATCCTTTCCAGTAACGCCATTTTCGTTCGCTCTCATATAGACGTGTATGATATCATTGACGACACGACGACACAGTGTTGGGGTTGTTAGTTGGGAAGCTACCTCAGCACCTTCTACGGCTTCCGTGCGGCCAACAGCGAGGGACAGACACATTTACGGAGCGGTTCGGGGTTGTCCCGTTTTCCATTTAGACACATTCACATCACACGCAGGTTGATAGTACTACTAGACTGTATACTCACGGGGAGCCGGTGCGGTTCTCTGTCAGCAGTACGTTCAAATCCTAAGCTCGTAGTTTGTAGGACAGTTGTGCTGTAGAGTGGCGTGCAGGATCTGTTGCAGGCATGCCTCCATTTCGTCCCAGACAGACATCGTTCCGGCGTAAGGCTGCCCCGTATGCCGGTGCTAGAAATCATTGCAGGTCGTGGTAGCTTCGGAGCTACAGATGCGCCCCAAGGCGCGTGGTATTCGATCGATGGTAGATGGAAGCCGCTCGTTCCGGCCGTTATCGATGCACGAGCTTCCGGTACAGGCGGTAGCAGTAGTTCTGGTAGTTTTGCTCCACCGGCACCGATCGAATACCGCACAAATCCTACCAGTAGAGCACACGGATGTGGTCCACGACACGTGACTTGAAGTACGTTCCGACGATGCCGAAGAAAGTCGCTAGCACGGCGCACGCGACCAGGGCTTGCATGGCGCAATGCACTGCCGGTTGACCCGGTGCCACGTTGTACTGGTGCCGGTGGCGTCGATGAAGATCACCATGGTGTGGCCGTATGTACTTCTCCTCGATCTCGTGCTCGAACGCCGGTATGATGGCGAGGTTGATCACCTCTGGCAACGTGTTGTCGTCCGGCCCGGCGTACGTGTCCTCCTCGCTGTCCTGTTTGATAACGCGTGGTGGCAGTGCTGGCGTCGTACGTCGGTTGATATAGAACCGAGATCGGCTGAATCCGTTCACGCTGTATCCGGCACGACGCTGATGGTCGTCTTCTGGTCGGTGAAGGCGATCCTCTCCATGACCGATACCCGTACCGTTCGTCGTTCCGTGGTACAGATTGTGCAACAATGAGGATAGCAAGTTGTTGTTGGTGCCTATGCGCATCTTGTCAGTCACCGTTTCCCCGCTCGGGATCTTGATCGTGTTCGACTCCAAGTACTGATTCTTGCGAATGCCCAGCACCTCCGACAGGGGCCGGTTGATGAGGAGTGAGTTTTCCTGCCGATCGTACGGCAGGTACGGAGAGGCGGCGGTCGGTATGCTTCCGTCCACAGCTGCAAAGGGGCTGCCGGGTGAGGCGGTGCTGCTGGGAATCGGTGCCATGCTTGGACCTCGGAACATAGGCGTGGTGGCCCACGGGTAGCCCACCGTCGGAGCCGGATCCGGACGGCCGGCTGTGTTCTCGCGCGAGTCAACGCCCGTCTCCGGCGGATGCGAATCCACGATCACATTATTGTTGACGTGTCTATTTAAACTACTATCATAACTACTAGCGTAATTATTATGACTATTATAAATATTATTATTGGTAATATTTTTAATACTGCTGTTAGTGTTGCCCGCACCGGCGCCACCCGCGGGGAAATTGGCCGCACTACCGCCGCCATTGCTATTGTTATTATTGTCGATCAACTGTAGTATGTCCTTGGCCGTGATGGGTTCGTACTTGTGGCGGAACGTGTCCCCGTTGTCGGAGGCACCCCGGTACAGCAGTGCCACCTTCCCATCGGCCGTGATGACCGGTGTGATCTTGTTCTGCCGTTCCTCGGTACTTCCGGCCGATGATCCAGAAGCCGCCCCGTTTGCTGTGGCCGCCTTTCTGGCCGTCTCATCATCCGTCGCCTTCGGTTCCACCTTGTACACGATGCCGACCTTCCCGTTTGGTGTGGAAATGATCTTGATGGAGTCGTTCTTGCGCAACTTTCGGTTGCCACCGGATAGCAGCTCGCCATCGCTAGGATCCTCAAATTCATCGAACTTCGACTTGAAGCGGTGCGGTGCGGACTTGCTCTTGATGTTGCTCAGATAGTCCTGCATAACGCTATCGGTGCCGCCTTCACCCGGCACGGTACTCTCGGGGGCAGTACTCGTCTTCGATTGCTTGGCCCGCGCTCGCTCCTCGTCGTTCTCCTCGGCACTGTAATCGTCGTAGTAGTCGTCGTCGTCATCGACGAACCCGGCTTTTCGCCGGTTCTCTTCCAGCTTCTGCTTGTGCCGACGAATGACCTCCTCCAGATCGTAGTCTTCGTCGTCAAACAGATCGTCATCTTCGGTGGCTTCTTCAAGCTCATCCTCGCTGAAGAGCGGCTTCTCCTTCAGCTCTTCCAGCTGGTGCATCACGCGGTTGAACGTGTCCCCAACCGCTGTGCTGGCGGAACCAGCGAGGATCGATTCCGTCGTGCGGCCGGATTCAATCGGCATCATTGCCAGGGGTGCCGCCTCCGCCGCCGGGGCATCGTTCTGCATCATCTCATCGTCGACGTAATCGACGTCAAAGTTTATCCACTTATCGCTAGGGCTGCCGGGGGTGGCAGCGTTTAAATTAGGTTCACTTAGGCTAGACAAACGTAATCCTAGGGTGCCATTTTGCTGGCCATGTTGGCTCATGCCACTGATCGTTGCTACATGCTGCACAGATATTATAGGTGGTGGTGAATGGGTAGTCGCGTCTTGCAGTCAGTAGCACTTCTTCGTACAGTGGCACTTTCGCACAATATCCAGCTGCTTCACGTATTTGGTGTTGTTGCTGCACACCATGCGTACCTGTTGATGAGGTGGAAAGATACGGTGAGATAAACTTGCTCGAGCTGACATCTGACCGGTGGGCTTACCTTTCTTCGGCGTACGACTTTGGCGGCACAGCACTGGTTGCCGCAGCCTCCTACGCACTTGGCGTACTTCAGCGGTTGCCTCGAGCGGCAATCGTTCTCAGTGTAGTACTCACGCACTTGCTCCTTGCGGCAAGTGGAGGCAGCTAGGAACGATGAATTTAGAAGAGAGGCACGAAACCGTTAATGGAAAAGTTTAATTGCATTTCTAAAGGAAAGACTAAGGTACTACTAGCATGCTGTCGCAAAAACATACTCTTCCGTTGTATCGGATTTTTAAAAACCTAAGTTGCTTAATTTACTCGCTTTGGTATCATCATCCATACCGAAGCCTGTCATGCATAGAAGCTCACGAAAAAGCCAAAAGAAATTAAAGCCAAAACATATTAAAAGGAGGTGTCTGTATCGGAAAGCTAGGTAGGATTGAGTTATGCTTGTTAACGATTAGTTTTGAAGCGTTTTATCACGTGTAAACTGCTGGTGTGATTGCTTACAGGATCACAACACAATCTCTAGCTGGCTTTCAGCACAGAATCGCAAAACATAAATTAGTGAAACTCCGATTAGTGGTAGAAAGTGGTAGAAAAAGTTTGATATGAAAAAATTGTTGCTATACCGGAAGAGGAAGTTTTGAACGGGTCCTCGTCGATCACTAGCGATACCGTTCCCTCACCTTGGTCGCAGTATTTGCCCTTGGTGCCTTTCTTACACTTGCAGGAGTAGCCACCCTTACCGTTGGGCACGCACTTTGCCCCGCGTTTGCACTGATGGTTCTCGCACGGATTTACCTACGAAGGAGAAGAAAATCTTCGTTATTGATTTGTTCCATTGATGGCGGCGCATGCAGTAGCCTACCTCTTTGAAGATCACCGGCGTCTCCTGCATAAACTCGTCGTCCATTTCGCCCTCGCTCTCTTGATCGAGCAGGGCACACCCGGGGGTGATCTTCTGCTGACGTGCGGCGTTGAGGAAGTCAACCTGCTTGTGGTTGATCCACACTTCCTTCATGCAACCCTTGAAGCTGGTCAGATTGCGGAGGTGCCACTGTTTGTACGCCTGCTGGCCTGGCTCCGCTGGCAAACCTCCGAGGTACATCGGGCTCGTCAACTTCAGATAGTCCTTCGAGCCTTCGTTGATGATCGAACGTGCCAGGCCACGGTCCACTCGGAGAGTAAAGTTTTTCTTTATCGCCAACAGCTCCACCATGTGGTACTTTCCGTCCGCGACCATCTCGAAGCTGTACATCGACGACACGGGATCGTTACCAACGTCGTAGCTCACACGGATGCGACCGTTGAACAGCTCCACGGCCAGATGCTCGTTGTGGCCATCGTACATGAGCACACCGTTCTGCTGCGTGCTGCTGAACACGATCGTCACATTCGCTTCCGGTTTGGTGCGCAGTGGTTCAAGCTCGACGAAGGAATTATTGTGCAGGAAGGTCAAGCTGGTCAGATACTCGCAGCGTTTACCCGAATAGCCTGGGGCGCACTTGCAGATGTAGTCCGCACTGGACGGATTGGGCTGGAAGCAAACACCAAACTTACACTCGTGCTGCTGGCAAGGGGACGTCTGCGGATACATCATGGCCACCATGGGTGCGCCTTCGCAAAATTTGCCGGTAAAATCATGCGGACACTTGCACGTGTAGTCGTTGATGCCGTCCACGCACGTTCCTCCGTTCTGGCACATATGGTTCACGCAATCGTCGATGTTCTCCGAGCAGTTGAGCCCTCGGTATCCAGGCAAGCATTCGCAGGTGTAGTGCGTTGTGTGGTCTACGCATTTGGCTCCGTTCTGGCACGGGTTGAAGTCCTTTCCACAGAACTCGATCTTGCTTTCACAGTACTCCCCTGTATAGCTGGCCTCGCAGGAGCAGCTGTACGAGTTCACTCCGTCCACGCAGGTGCCATTGTTCTGGCACTTATGATCGCTGCAGTCATCGATGTTAACCTCGCACCGTGATCCGGAGTAGCCCTGCAGGCAATGACAGCTGAATCTGCCTTCCTCCAGTACCGTGCAAGTGCCGTTGTTGCGACACGGATTACCGTAGCAAGCGTCGATCATGAACTCGCAGTGTGTTCCGTGATAACCGGGTTTACACTTGCATTCGTACTGGCGCTCCGGTAGGGCACTACAAACGGCATCGTTTTTGCATGGGAAAGTATAGCAGGCATCGCACTTGGAGAGAATTTCATTGTGCACCTTGCCTGAGCATACGAACTGGCTGGACGGCGTAGACAGAATCAGCTTGTCCTTCATTGGTTCCGGCTCAGAGCAACGTGCAATGCCCGGTTCCACATAGTCTCGCTTGACCCATTCGGACAGCCAGCGTAGAGAGCAATCGCAGTAAAGTGGGTTACTTCCAAGGGCGCTGGAAATAAAAGGGGAACGTAAGTCAATGAGCCCACACTTTATGCTACAGAGTACCGTGGTAGGGATGACTTACATGTGCGTGATGGATTGCAAATCGTTGAAGGTGCCCTCGGGAATCATGGAAATCTTGTTCCCATGCAGTGAAAGAACCTTCAAGTTGGTCAAGCCGGCCAGAGCGTGCTGCTGCACGCATTGCAGATTATTGTAGCTTATGATGCTGCGGAAGAAATACACGCAAATTGTGTGATTAAACATTGGGACTAACTGGTGCACGTTGGAAAGCCACTTTCAGAGGTTTACAACTTACAGTGTGGACAGTTTGCTGAGATTCGCGAAAGTGTAGTTGGATAGGATGCCAATTTGGTTGTTGCTCAGGTCGCTAGGGTGAAACAGAAACATGTGGGTAAACATTAGAAATGGTCCGGACATTAGGATGCACGATGTGCGTTTCTTACAGCCTGGTGAGTGCCTTCAAGTGGTTGATGCGACTGGAATGGATCATGGAGATTTCGTTCGACTCCAGATATAGCTCGGTCGTCTCTGCTGGGATGGATTTGGGGATTTCCTTCAGCTTGTTGCGGGAGCACCGCACGACCGTACCGGTGCAGGTGCATGACGGGGGACAGTAACCTTCACCGAGGCAACCCTGGTCCATGTCGGACGTGCACTTAAAGTCAAAGTGTGGCAAATCCTTGATCGGTGTGTCGCGCACCTTCAACGGGGAAGTGCACCGGGCCGGTGGCCCATTCAGCTGCTTCTTTCGCAGCCAATCGGAGAACCACGCAAGGTGGCAGTTGCACCGGAACGGGTTCGATGCCAGATTTCTGGGGGTTTAACGAAAAGCAAAAAAAAAAGCAAAGGGAACAAGGGCCCGGAATGATAAAATGTGCTTCCACTGTAATCCCTCGAGGGCGGATTAGTTCCGCCGCTACTTACAACTGTGTCAGCGACGTCAGATACTCGAAGGAGCCCGGCATGACGCAGGTGATTATGTTGTCGTAAAGTGATCTGGAAAAAAGGGGCCGAAGCAAAAATCGTCGTACAAAATAAATCGCTTCCGTTCGCCGCTCAACCGCGGGGTCTCTTTTTCTTTCTTTACTTACAGCGTTTTCAGGTGATGCAGTCCCAGGAACATCTTGTTGTGCACTTCGGCGATTTTGTTCTCGCTCAAAAACAACTCCTGTATCTTAGTGGCACCCTCGAAGGCGTTCGGCTCGATCCCGGATATCTGGTTTCGCCGCAGGTCCAGCTTTGCCAGGTTTGGCAGTCGACCGAACAGCCCGTCGGACTTAATGCGATTAAGCTCGTTGTCGTTGAGCAGTCTGTGTACCGGGGGAGAAGGATACAAGTTAGCAAATAAATCTCATTGGCTCTGCCACCTCGGGCCACTTACAGATCGGTCGTGTAGAGGGGAATATCGCGCGGAATTTCCTTCAGGCCGCGTCCGGAACAATCGACCGTGGTGCGATCGCAATGACAGGCCGCCGGACATTCCTGGTCCATGCGGCACTCGCCCGAGTACTTGATCTTACTGTAATCATCCATGCCTACAGTGGTGGGGTGAACATAAGATGTAAGAAATCGTTTAAATCCACCCAACGGTGCCGCGAATCGCGCCTTCTAAACGGTCTGAGTCTTACATTTGAACTTTTCGTCCTTCAACGCCTCGATTCGGCGACGCTGCATGCGCTTGGGCGCATCACACCGAGCCCCGCTCGTTTCGATCGGATTCTGGTGCAGATAATCGCCCAACCAACGGAGATTGCAATCGCAAATGAACGGGTTGCGTGCCAGGTGCCTAAAAGTGAACGGAATCCGGATCCGGTTAGAGGGTTTCGGAAAGTTAGCACCGCCCGATTGCCATTCGCTTGGAATGGGGTGGGGCATACTTACAGCGTTTGGATGCTTCTCAAGGACTCGAACGTCCCGTTGGCCAGCGACTGGATGTTGTTATCGTACAGCGACAGCAAGCTCAGATTATGCAGATCCTTGAAAGCGTCCCTTCGCACGCAACTGATTTCGTTCGCGTTCAGCAACAGCAGTTGGAGGGAGGTTAATCCTTTGAAAACGCTCGCCGGTAAATCCTTGATTTTATTACCATAAAGAACGCTGCAAGAAAGCAAAAGAAAAACCCACAAACCGGTGAGCAGAGGCGACCGGGAGCTCGGGACGGCGGAAAAATGTGCCACCGGAAAACCGTCCGGCACTGGGAAAAGCGCCGTCCTGTTTACTTATGATAAAAAATGTCCTTCCCCTTCTCGGATGGTTGGAGTTAAATATTTTAATGCGCCACCTAGCCCGCAATTGGGCCGCATGGCCGGTGGATCCTTTTTTTTTCCTCCTCTGTCAAATACTTGCATACTAGCGTGGACTACTTACAGCGACGTTAGCGACTTCAGCCCACTGAAGGCGTCGTAGGCGACTCGCGAAATGTTGTTGTTCGACAAGTCGATCCGCTTAAGGCGCCGGTGGTTGGTGAACGCTTTCGGTGGAATTTCGGTGATGTAGTTCTGCTCGAGCCGGCTGTAAAAATATTTGGATTACATATTAATGCCCCGGGGTGGCCGCGGAAATGGATAAACACTTACAGCTCGGTTGTGTCCTCCGGCAGCGTGGACGGGACGATGGTGAGACTTTTCTCACGGCAGTCGACGATGCCGTCGGCGCAGCGGCACGGATGAGGGCAGAGACTCCGGCCACCGCATTCCATCGGGGCGTTTTCCGTGAGACCTGCCGAAACGACGGTGCACGGTGTTAGGAATAATATTTTAGCGGCGTGTGAGATATGCTTTGCCGGTTTCATTTTTATCGTCCTTCAGGTGAATGGGGTAAATTTTGCACGATGCAATAAAATCTACACCGGGCCCATTCGCTGCCAAACAGAGTGTGTGCCAATAATAATTCTATTTGCGACTATCGCACCTAAACCAGACGCAATGTCGACCATTTTCTTCCAGCAGCATTCATCACACATGCCCGGCCAATTTGAGCCTGGTCGCAACAACTTTTAACCGCGAAGTGGAGCCCGGATGTACGAGCGACTCATAAACGAGCATTTTTATTGGGACACCCATAAAGGGCAAAACATTTTATGCACGGTTCCATTCGGCATTATGCACTCCGGTTCGCTTCCCAACCGCAGTTAATGCCGCGAACGAGTGCGTTTTATGGCGTTTTGCGGGCTAAGAAGAAGGCAGGGAAAAAATGCGATCAATTTGCCGTTTCATAATGCACTCATTGTCACGTGCTGCGCTTTTGCACGGCCACGCAAGCAAGAAAGGCTGGCGCTGGCAACGGCAATAGAATAACGCACGAGGTGCAATCGATTGTGTCCCATGTCTAGACACCTAGACCCCGTTTTTGGGTTTGGCGTTCGAGCGTTCGAATGGGCGATTATTTTTCCAGTAATTTGATTTCGTTGATCCAAACGCGTGTGTGGACGAACGCCCGTTGGCTGTGGCAAGTGTAAAAAGGACCCTGTAAAGGCACCCGCTCCCCAATACCGACGAGTCGCCTGCCTTCCCTTGCATCTGTTGACGACGGTGCATCAGCGAACGGAGTGCGAAATTCAGTGCAATCGCCAGCAACTCGCCAAATGAGCGCGCGTTATCGAGTAAGCGCGCTGCCCGCCGGCTGTGGACACAGAGGAGGCGGCATAAATTAACATTTACATATTCATGAGTGTCGCGTACGCTGGAAGTGTTTCCAATCGCTGGGTGCTGGGTCCGTTGGTCCTGTGCGTCCACCCGACTGGCCGGATGGAAAATGAATCCTGCTGTACGGAAACCACGCTCTGGAAACGCCCGGTTGAGGGTGTGTTCGCGTGTGGTGTGTGTGTGTGTGGCACAGGTGCGGTTGAGATTGCCTCTGGTTTTTCGGCGGAAAACTCTCCACCCCGTTTGGCGTTGGTCAGGACGATGATAGCTCCGGTGGTGAGCATGAGGTTTATGAGTTTTCCCGCACCACACGGGAAGTGGCGTTGGGCGCGTACGTGGAAAATTGATGGACGCAGTGGCGATGCAGTAAAAAAGGACTCCAAAACACACGCGCAGGCTTCAGAATCACTCGCTCGTGTGTGGCAACATTCGCGTTCGCATTCAACCGAGTGCGCATTTGACCTGCTTTCAAATGGGCAGGATCACGGGGCAGTTTGTGGTGGATTTGATTGGACCAAATCCACCGCAGGATTTTCATATTTTTTTTTGTTCGCACCACAAGCTCGAGTGCTCGAGTTTTTTTTTTCTCCCTGCGTGCGCTCTTCTCACGTTCATTTGAGCTGCCGTGAAAGGGACTGTTTTTAAATGCAATTTGCGTGTGCACGGTGATAAAGAGGGAAACGGCTGGCGCAAGCACGTCACAGCCGGGCGGCAACTTCATTAGAATGCTGGTGAAAATAAATTAGTGTCCCATCACGTTTGATACGGTTTCACACCAAGTGCCGTGACGTGACGGGGCAAGACGTGGCCGCTGCAGTGCTGAAACATAATTATAACGAACGGCGACGCGTGGTTTGAAACACGCAAAAAAAATGGCACACTTGCGTGCGGCATTTCATAATCAGTGCAGAACTTTTCCAATGGTGGTAAATTTTAACAAGCACGTGGTTTAAGCTGCACTTTGGTGTAGCTAGCGTGTGCTGCTGAGCATTAGAAAAGCTCGTGTCGAACACATGGCCCTGGTAATTGTGACTTTGCGAGTGAAATGTGCTAATCGTCCTGGCACTTTACCATAAATGTGCACTTATTTTGAAGAAGTGTTTGAAAAGTTGTAGAAATGCATTCTAGCTTGGAACGGATCGTGAAAGGATTGGGAAAAAAGGAACGCTAAAAATTTTCCCACTTGAATCCGGAATGCCTCACACGAAAAAGCGACTGATCGAAGGGTCACCCGGGCCCGGGATTGACTTGCGAAGTACCATCAACAGCAATATGTAAATCCGGACGCTTCGAAAACGTGGGTTTCGCTACGAATCGTACATGACCCTCGGTCGTGGATCGTCGCCGGTGGTACTCGACTCCTGAGGTACACCACCGGGGCCAGGAACCGAGGAATATGAGAATCCCACCGATCGGTTTGAGGACGGTTGGATGAACATAATTGTAGCAATGCAGCCGGCCAACGACCGATGGAGGCAACCGACGGCAGTTAATGTACTGTCATCGTTGGGCGGCGGTTTATCGGAATTTCCAAGGCCGCTCCCACAGCAGTGTCTCGGTGTCTTGATGGAGAACTTGGGGACGAATTTCGTTCCGGCCCAGCCCTCCTAGGGCGATCCTCAAGGGAACGGCAACAGGAAGAAAAAAAAATCCCTCCCACTCTCTCACATACACATACACATGAAGCCATTGCGTGTTTTCCAATTTGAAGCATACCCTAGCCGGCCGTAACCGGCCAGCACCGGCCAGGACAGCAATTATGTGTAGCACTCGATCGACGCACGAACGTCAGACTTCTTCACTGGGACTGGGATTATGACGCTAGGGCGCTCATCCCACTTACCGGAGCATTTGAACTCTAGCTCGTGCAGGTCCGCCACGTTCTGGCCCTTGAGCTGGCCGGGCGAATGGCACCGGGTGTACGGGGCCAAGCGTGATGCATTCTTCAGGTACCGAGCCAGCCAGGAAAGATGACAATCGCACGCAAATGGGTTCTCCGAAAGGCGCAGCGCTCGCAGGCGTGGCATGCCGGCGAACATGTCGCGTGGTAGCGTGGTGATGTTGTTATTGTTCAGCGTTCTGCAAACGGGAAGATTCGGACGGCGTGGTGAGTGAATCGATTTTTATGCGCTCGCTTTCGTGTATGTATATATGCTGGGGTGGACAGCTCCCTGGGGAAGTTTGGCCCACCCGGCACTTACAGTATCTCCAGCTCGGTCAGCCCTTTCACGGCGGCCTCGTCCAGGCAGGTGATTTGGTTGTTGTCCAGTTGAAGGCTGCGTAGGGCTGGCGCTCCCTTGAATGCACGCTTCGGCACAGCGGTGAGGACATTTTGCGACAGATCTCTGCAAGATAAAGTTTGGTCAATTTGAATCATGTTGTTGCGCAAGATACGTTTATGGGTTGGTTATTTTTCATAGACGACGGAGTTGTGGCTATTGTTCGATTTGTTTGGCATATTTCTATTGAGGGTTGTTGTTGTGTTTTGTTAGACCTAATGCCGGATAACAGTTGAATTTATTGTTTCAAATAAAACACGTAGAAAAAACGAAAATAGACATCAAGCATGCAGAAGAGCTGTTACTCAGCGGAATAAAAAAAATCATGAGATATCCAGCAGTGCAGGACCATATCTATACTGCACTTCTAACTGTTGCAAATGGCGATAATTAGTAAAACATCCAATACCATCTGGGGTCGTAAATCAAGCGAAACCAAACAATCCTCAGACCACATTAATCGTTCACAGAATGGTGGGAGTTGGTTGGCAAAATATGCAAAATAAACGTTGGCTCGAAAATAACCAAAAAAGATAACAAAACCGACGGTTCGGGAAACTGTGCAAAATCAGCATGCGTTTTTTTTTGTGTGTGTATTGCTTAGAGCAAAATATAAATCAAAATAGCATCTGTTAGAAATCGGCCTGGGACTGAGAATCTCATCTAACAATCGGATCGATTTGTTTTCCCGTCTGAGGGTCGCGAACAGCTTGCATGCATGGTAAAATGATAATAAATCTATCCGGAGTATACATCAAACACAACGATGAAACGAATACACTTGCTCACAGTCGAACAGAAATAAATCTCTACAAACTACTACTTACAATCGTAATAAATTAGCGGCACTGGATAAAAAATTATCTGGTATTGATTTTAAGCGATTGCTATTAAGTCGTCTGGAAATAAAGGAAACAAACGTAAAACAATAATAATTATAACGACAAAAGAAATGCGAACGTAAACGAGAACGGCGTGAAAGAGCAAGTCCGGAAAAGTGAAGAGTGAAACGAAACGGAAGCAAGTGAGTGAGTGAGCAATCCGGTGGCTGTTGGTTGGGATGAAGTGTACTATGCGAACGCAGGCTTCAGAATGGGGAACGAGGCTTTTGAACATATCGAATCTTAATTAAAAATGTGTCGCCCTACGAAATGTGTCGACGCCCTTTCGAAGGCTGTCTCACAGCAACGACCGTGAAGCCTACATGCTGACGAGGCGGCAGCAATATGGCATCTCTCGGTCGCACTCCCTTTAGCACTCCCAAGGGGCCCTTCGTTTTTTTTTCTCTTCTTCATTCGCACCATAACCAAAACGAAGAACAAACGAACCCAAAACGGTGATGAAGCGGGAATTAGGGTTTGCTTGGATAAGCAGTAATGTTGTTTCCTACGCTCCCGCAAACGGAAGGAGGCGTGATCAATTACGTCAAGACGATCGTTCGATGGTCGATAACGAGAGGCATCGGATAATTAACGGAAATCGATTTCCAATCGCAAGATGCAAGCATTCCCGGCCACGTTCACCCACACGCTGTGTCTTTCGAGCGGTGGGACAACTTGGTGGGGCCGTTCAGCTCAGATGACCACCGGCGTCGTCGTCGATTGGAACGAAGCTGCATAACAAACGACCGACAACACCGAACTTCCGGCGGTGGAAGAGAACAGGAATAATTTCTTGCTTCCGCCGGACTAGCCATTTTTCAATGGGCTGTTGCGCGTTTGTAGCAATTGCTTCGAAACGTGTCGATGCCTGTTTTTGGCAGTGGAAAAGGATTGCCTATTTCAATGTGGCACTGCAGGATACGGTTAGCTCTGTTTGGACATCTTTAAATTTAACCACATTTAATATCGCTTGTGTTTCGCAAATTCAAACCCATCAGCGTTACTAATTGTGTCCCATTCGTTTTTCGTCTTTATTGACATCGGCTGCAGCTCGGTCTGGTGGTGGCTTGGCTGCCAGTTGACTTGGTCACCGTGCGAATGAATAGGGAATCGCTTTATCAAATAGATTAGGGGACGAAATAACACGAAGATTGCAAATTAGCCGTTGCCCGACGGGGTGGCGCCAATAACTCAATCGATTTTATGTGCGATCGCCTCACCGTGCGACGTAAAACAGTTGTAAATAATCCATGGTGACCATATGTGAATTACGCATAAATTAATACTAAATCGTCTGCGCGACGGTCGGCCTTTTTTCGGTAAAAAGCAAAAAACTAGCCAAAAAAGACCAAAGGGTTGAAAACAGACCGATCAAGCGCAGATGCGGCGATCGTCCGGCTGGTGGTGGATTCTTCGCGGAAGGTCATTCGTGTTATTAATTAGAGCTAATGTTGCCAAATCCGAACAATATGAAATTAATAGAAAAACTACAAAAAATGGCTGCCGTTCGCTCGAAGCAAATGTAATAAAATTCGTATAATATGCTCTGTCAAAATATTTGCTATGATCCTCTACTGGGAACGGATGGGAGGACGAGCCGCCACTAAGAAGGTCGACCGAAGCAAAAAAGCGAATCCTAAGCAGACTTCCTAACGTCTGAAGATTGCGGCTCACCAGCCATAAAGTTGACTGATTGACTGCGACAGGTAGTGCTCGTGTAGCGACAGGTGATTTGACGTCGCTTGTCAGTTTGAATTCGAATTGGATTTTCTGTTGGGGTGTTGTACAATTCCTTGTGATAGCAAGTTTTTTTTTGGGTGTATGATGAAAGAATCACAAGATGTCATGCGGATGTCGGCTCAGGTCTACATTACCGCAAAACCACACGCAAACACGATGCGGCCGATAGGTAAGGCAGATATTTGGCTGCGATTTGTGGGCTTGTGTGTGGGTGGTGTGCGAGAAAATTCCTCTCGAGGGGCACAGGTTTGTAGTACGATGTGGATGATTTTTCGGGACACAGAACGTGTGTCTGTGAAGGAATGTGTACCGCAAGAGGCACTAGGACACGCATGGGGAAGAATTTTAACTTACAATCTTTCCAGCGAAATCAGATCGTGCAGGGCGTCCTTTTCGATCGTGTAGATATGATTGTCCGTCAGCTGCCTGTGAAGTAGATAACAAAAGCAAATGCATGAATTTGTGGCGCAACAACAAAAAGGGAAAAAAACCATCATAAATTATCTTAACTTATGCGGTGGTTGAAGATAGATGAAACTATTAGGAAGATTGTAGTTATTTCTGAATGCATAATGAATATTGTTTAAAGCTACCGACGGTCCGCAAAAGTTCGGTTTGTCATTCCGCAGTTGAATGAAGACGTTTTCGATTAGGGTAAGCTGACAGCCGGCACGTTGGGTGAGAGTTATTGGCGGCGAAAAATGAACCGAACCCATTCATGAATTCACTTATAAATATTAATTTAAGGCTGGAATCAGCATACGCTTTCGGAATGGCAAATAACGTACGGCTGAGCGAAGGACTGTATCAGATATCCGCCGATGGTACCCTATGATGGAGCAGCTAGACGATCGAACGTGATCCGTTTCGTCTAAATGAGTATTCCTCATTTCAAGCAAATCAAACGAACTGATCGGGGGAGGGTTTTGTCGCGTAAGTCAATGGAAAATTATACGCACAATATTTTACAGCGGATTATTACTACCTTGTCACGAGAAAAGGAGTGTTATATTGTAATCCGACATCGGACACCGATAGGAAATAGCTCCCCATAACGACTTTTAAATCACCCTCGTATGATCTACGCCAGCAGCCCGCCAGAAGCGCACAGCAGACGTTCGATCGAATGACACACGCAAAAAGAAACGGCAGCTGGGACGCGAACGAAAAAATAAAAACATTACACCCCTGTTACAGAACCCGGTACGGTGTTCGGTTTAGGCGAACGTGAATGGCGAAAGTGATGGTTAATTAAATTCATCATTCGCTCCGCGATATGCGATAGCTCGTGTTCCCAGGAAGCCAATGGTAGCCACATCGTATTTGCATTATAAATTAATTGAAACCGAATCCTTCGCCCGGGGGCCCGGTTCAATATCGAACGATGCGATCGAACCCGGTGCCCGGTGCCCGGTGATAGCGGGATACCGGAAGGAGTTATCTTTTAAGTGAGTGTGTCAATTTTAAACGTTCGTTTTAGCTGGATGGTGTGAAAGGTAGCATACCGTTTCCGGTCCCGCGCTCGATAGCAGACCAGGCCGATGTAACTCTACACCCGAGCTGTTATGGCAGGGCCAGTCGTTGGGATTATACCAAACGAGGGAAGAAAAACACGTTCGCGCGATTTAAGCGATGGATTATGCGCGGCCCCATCACGCCGGTGTTACCCCATACGGTGCCGGTTGGTGGTGGCTGGCTTTTGTGTAAATTAATTTTTCACCATTTTCCCTAACAAAAGGTAAATGGTAACGAGTGGACGCATATCGAGGCGGGAAAGAAATCACTCATGCTCGCAGCATGGCTCGGGAGAGGGAGAGAATTTCGATCCACGTCGGTCCCGATGGTCGCTGTGGTTCCGTAATTACTGGAAATCCATGAGCCTGTGAAGAGTGGAAAAAAAGGATCCATTCCAGCGGCTTGCACCAGCACGGCGGTGAGAAATATCTCATATTCCACTTATGCAAATTAATGATCACCGAACACAATGCGCCCGGCGGTTGTCCCTTCGTTCCCGCGTCGACGCGAACCCGCGTCCAGTGAAAGTGGGACAATTGTTCGAACCACACTGCACTGGCCGATGGCCAACGATGGTTTGTGGCGCGCGGTGAACCAATAAAATACGTCAACCACTGCCGATGGGGCTGATTAAATCGATGAAAGTTAGGAAATGATTGGAAATCGATTAAAATGATAAATAAATGGAAAGGACGTCGCGCCCGGTTCGGCAGGCTGGCAGGTCTGCGCACGGGCGATTGAATCTGTAAATCTTTCCTTCCCCGAGGGCGGCCCAATTTGAATAATGGACTGTGGAGAGCACGAGAAGCAAGCTCATGAGCGTAAATCATTCCGGATCGGGGCGCATCGGAACCGCGTGGAAAGACATTTTTATGGTGACGCTAAACAGTGTCGCTTCGGCACCGAGTCGGGTCGTTTTTCGAACCGGTCAGTTTAGGGCGCCCGGGCTGATTGTTCACGCGTGGTTTCGATTGATTAGCAAAAGGCTAATGATATCGTGATCATCTTCATTCCCGGATGTTTCCGAAATTTTTCATTCGCGGCCAACCATCGACTATGACAGCGAGTTGCATCGACGATGCGATGCTCGCGATCACTCAATCTTACGCTGCATCAGAGAGGTTGATATGCTTTAGTATGCGCCACCGTACAGGCAACGTGTAGACTATCAAGGTGTGCCATAACATCGCCATAACGCCGCGAGACGGTAAGTTCAACAGTCGAGTTCATCTGCATGCTGTAACCTAATTTCCGGTGCGCTCGCGCTTGTGTCGCTCCCAGCGGAAGCCGATGTTGATCAGGGCGTCGGTTCGCCATGCCCGAGAACGGGTAATTTTGGAAAGCACTTCGCGTAACACTATTAAACCCATCTACCGTCGGCGGAAGTCACCAGGTCGAAGAAGCGATGAAGCGCAGGACATTCTATCGGTGGTTTGCACCAGTCGACCGCGCTCCCATGTTCACGGTTGTGTCGTAATTAGTTTAAAAAGAGTCGTTGCGCTGCCGTCTCACTATTCGCACGCGTCGATGTTCGCCCCGTTTCGCGGGTCAACGATGTGGTCGAAGAGGACATGAAGGGCACAACCGCATCGTCCCCATACCGTTGATAGTTCACACCGTACGCGATTGGGGAGAAAATTTTTCGACATTATTTAATTACTCCAAGACACCCCACTACAAGCCGGCGTCGTTTAAGTATCTGCGACTAGGACGACGACCGGCGTTGGTTCGCTGCTCAGTTGATTGCGTTTAGTAGCGGGATTGCCAGTACTTGAGAGACCGGAAGGAGCTTCTTTTTCTTTTTCTTTGCTTTCTACTTACAGTATTCGCAGCTTTGCCAATCCTTGGAAGTCGGACTCGTAGATGACGGTGATGTTGTTGCCTTGCAGATCCCTGGAAGCAAAGAAAAAGGGGAAGACAGTGAGCAATTAAGTGTAAGAAAGACGTTCGGAAATGGTAACGCTTTGATCTGGCGTTGGCGTTGCGGGAGCACGTGATTAGATTGACTGGAATGATTTAATAACATTATGCAACGCGATAGTTGCCTTTGGGCATGCGATTGCCCATTAGCGAGGGTACGAAAAGTGCACCCATGGGTGGTTGATTGCTCATGATTGGAGATCGATTGATAGACGAAAAGAATCTGACATCAAACCCATTTCCTTAAAGCGGATGGCGTTCAATTTAAACACAAAAAAGGATGAGCATGGTTTATTGATAGCACTTAGGTATGAACTGTTCAGTTTGCATAAGAGCATGCCAAAACTTGACAAGCATTAAGTGATCTAATTTAAATTCGTACGATGGTTTCCGAGCGTTTGACAATTTACTACAGGTAAGCTGACGTTTGTTGTCCAATCGCTTTTGCAGCATGGCTAAAAGGTAACGAAATCATATTACGCAAAGTGGTGGAAGCATTCTTTCGAAATAAATTGAAAATGAAGTGGACCATAACCGGACCGGACTAGACGCTGAGATCTGTTTACGTAGGTCTAGCTTTCCGGGTCCGCAGCTGGGACTCGTGCAGTTCTCGAAAGCACATCCATTGCCACACCTTTCCCATGTGGTTCCTCCCCAAATCCATGTGCTCAGGTGAGTGGATCGTGGGGGTTAGTTTCTCAGTCCGATCCATTTATGAACGATGCCTTGGGACGTTCGACAAAATAATATCTACATCGTGCCAGCGGGCACGGATACTTTGCTCGGTCATCTGGAAGAAGACATGGCTGCTGAGACAGTGTGGAGTTGAGTTGCTGGATGTCAAACGAAGGCGAAAGGTCACGCCGGCGGTCTGGCGTTTAGAGTGTCTTTAAAATCCACCACCATGTCTCCAGCATCGCTCCAAGTGGCAGCCTATTTTATTATCGTCATTATGTTATCTACATTGCCGGCTAAGGGCACGAGCCCGGGTGATGGAATTTCGCCTCCGAGGTCCTCACTTTGGGAAGTAGATCTAGAGCTTTCAGTACGTTGGGGGCTTAATGTTATTTGGCTTGGCACTGATTGAGCTATGATTGTGTTGGGGAATGCTTTGAAGATTTATGGGTCAAACCATGTGCATGATAAAAGGCTTGCGAAAGGACCGGTTCCATCGGTCCTTCAGCCAATGAAAACGGATTCCGTACATTTATGACATTTTATGGAGGCACGCTGCTAGCTAAAACCTCCCTGCCGAGAGGACCCATCGACGACTAATTCCGCAAACAGCGTGGCGTCGACGGTCCTAATTTTGTTTCCAAATTTATTACGACCCTGGGGCCTTAATGGGACCCACTCGCAGCACACTGCATGTGTGCTCCAATTATGGTAGCTTGCTGGACGGGAGGTGAAGCTATGCACAATTCCACGGTTCACATGGGCATGTCGCGTTAGTTCCGAAGACATTTCCGCTCACGCTGGATGCAAATGGTCGTCTTTGCATGGTAATAGAGCAAATAATGGCGCATTGGATGGTTTCGGCACACACTCTGCTTGGGTAGTTCGTCAGTTGGAGATGGAACAAAAAAAATCACTTGCAAGTATTTCATGAAGCAAGCGTGCAAAAAAAAAAAAGATCCCCAATAGCTAGAAACTGAAATTCTAGCCCGCCTTGTCGCACATCTTTCGCCAGCTGTTAATATTCATGACACATTTTACTAGAATTTATGCTTCTTCACCATTTTTTCATCTCCACCTCCTCCAAACGTGCATGTCCCTGTCCGTCACTGGTCGACGGCCATATCCCGGTACGACGTGGTAGGCGAACCTGCCCATCCTACATCTGCGCGAATGTTTACACAATGGATTTACGAGTGTTTGCACTTGGAGCCGAACTGTACCGGCAGCGAGCGTGCGAGCGGATGAAAGAGAATTCGGCAGATTGTGGAAGACGGCCGGTTGATGTATGGACCCAGGACAGACGGATCCTGCCGGTGGGAAAGATGGAATGGTCCCCTCGGTGAATGGTGAATCTTCCATTTTGCCCGCACTCAAAAATCTTCAGCTGCCTTTGCTGGTGCATTGTGCCAGCGACAGCACGGAAGCGGCTGCCACGGGATGATAGGTGTGCGGTTGGTGCATAAAATAAATAAAATGTTGCACTCGGCTCTCGCGATAAACGCACGGACGTGCAGAGTGAATATTTGGCCAAGGAAACGGCTGGCCCATTCCCGACTGCTTCAGTGAGTTCGCGTGGCCGGATCGTCAGCGTCTTCGCATCATCGGGACGGATGCATGCAGATGGAGTTGCATCCAAAACATTTTCTCATCTGCCCGAAATGGCAGCCTTTGCCATTTGAAATGGTTTGCCATTTTTACCGACCCCCGTGTGAGGGTGTGAGAGAATTTGATTCGCTTCACTCGCAACGGCGCCAGCATCTCGATGATGTGTGGGCCCGCCCGTGTGGTGGAAATGGGTCTGTAATCCCCCAGACCGGCATGTGAGTGAGAAAAATGGCACCGGGTCCGGGCGGGAAAATCGGGTGCCGATTGAATTCTCGAGTGCCCTCGAGGGCCGGCTACTCGAGGGCGTGCAGCCACGTGGGGCAGTTGGGTGAAAGCCCATTCCATCCTGCTTTGCTGGCGATGGTGGCAGGATAATGCGAATGTCATGTATGGCAGGCGGACCACGCACATTACGCGAGTGTAAGCAGATTTTCGTGTCGGATTGGAAATTATAAAACCGATTGAAGTGCGCACCCGAGCACACTCAGCAAAATACACCCGATGACGTTAATGACAGCGCTCGGTCGGGACATAAACAGCTGACGCGTCGCCTACTTTATTTTTTCGCCGCACGATTTTTCCCAGCTTTTCGGGTGCGTTTTTTTTTCGATCCTCTTCCTCTCTCACTCTCTCGCCTTTATGTAGTATCTGTGTAGTAATATCCGCAGGGAAAGGATTTTTTTCTCCACAATTTTCGAGATCCGGGTAGAAGCGCATTAAGTTGCCTTTACTGACGCGCGCATTAGCCTCTCGGTGGATTACGACCGTTCGACGGCTATTGTGCGCCCATTAATACCTCCTGGTGAGTGGTCTTTGGAGTTAACCTCGAATCGATAGTCCGTTAGAATTTCATCTTGAATGTTTCGTAGATTGTTTATCAGAAGAGTGAGCGTTTTTCACGCTGCTTTTTAAATTACCTTTTGCAGATTGGAATTCATTTTGTGCTCGTTTTGTTTTGATGACAAGTATGATTTTCTCGTAGCGAGCATTTTTTTTTTGGAGGGAGGCAGCGATTTGAATTTATATGTATTTCGCTCATTCGACTGTCACGCGGCGCGCACGGTATGTAAATTTATATCCCTCTAATTTCGTTTGAAATTTGACATCACTGTCGATCAACCGCCCAAGCATGGTTTGGACATCTTATTATAAGCCTGTCAGCGCTGGTTGGGCGTGCTTATGGCAGCACGGAAAAGAGTGTTTCCGTGTACGAAAAACGTATCTTCGATATTAACCTTCTTCCATATGTGAGCTCGCCTCGCTTGGTTATCGTTCGTTCTTCGACCCAATCCCACCCAGGAGACGTGTTGCACCATGCCATCACGGACGTGTGTGTGTGTGTGTGTGGATGTATTTCGTATTTTTGTTAGCCTTCCCGCAGGCACAAGGATGGCTCTACATTAGCATATTCCTCCCACATGGGGGTTGGCTTGGCGCCCGAGGACCGATGGAATGCAATTTTTCGCATCCCTCCTGCCACACACTAGGCGAGCGCGATCGATTGTGACAGGTGCGAGGAGTTTGCATGTTTGATGCATATTAGATGCTTTCTAAGCGTGGCGATGATCATCTAATCCACTATCACAACCACCCCCAACCCAAACCCGGGCAACGGACGGACGCGGGCGAGGCTACAAAATAACAATGAAGTTAGTTTTGAATGGGTTCATAAATTAACCGAGAATGGAATTTGATGAGCTGATAACGCGCTCCACCGACACGTCGCGGTGGCCAGCGTTTATGCATGCATTTATGTGCGCCCGGTGTCGCCCAGTGTCGCCTGTGTGCAGGTCGCCTCTCCTGTCCACCGATGTTCAGAGTGCAGTGGAGCAGTGGAACCGCAACACCGCCATCATCGGCCACCATCAGCGCCAGCAGGGAGTACTACGCTCGATGTTCGATGCTAATGTTGGGGGGTAATAAATGGGTCTCGATGAAATGAGGCCACCCGGTGAGGATGCGTGTGTGTGTGTGTGTATGTGCTCTCCTCTGATCCTTCCCTTCCCTGACGACACCATGCGCTGGCATGGCTCACACGTGCAATGCATGTATCAACCACGGACCTGCCTCGAGGGCCAAACTAATGCACGCGAGAGACCCTCGTGGTCCGCTCGGTCCTCTTCATCATCGCCACGATACTGTGCGAATGACATTTTCCGAGCTATCGATCCCATCAACGCGCGAGTATGCTAACAACATCCTGATTAGAATTTATAATCACCACTCCTTGATCTCCCTCCCACGCCGGATGGTGCGGTATTTGAAAGTCCTCGTCGCCAGTGGGCCAACCCCACCCAGATGCTGGTGGCCCGGAAACGGTAGATAGAGAGGTTGTTTGTTCTAACAGGTTGATGTTTGGATAGGCGAAAGATGGCAGGGACGTCATCGGGATTCATTACAACATTGTTTCCTACTCGCTAGGATGCGGCATTGACGTGGGTTTGGCAGGGATTCAGGGATACGCTATACGAGTTAAAAGATGTTTCTGTCCGTGTTGTCTAATCTATGACTCACCCAAACCTGTCACTCATCTTAGCTGTGGTGTGGTATTGTGTACTATTTGTGAAGTTCAATTAAAAGTACAAAACGTAGTCCCGAGGGTCGCTCGATGGCATCGGTTAAATTCGCATACAATTACAAAGTTGCTAGACAAGCAATCACTCATTGGCCACCTCATCCTCACGGTTAGTGGAATTGCGAATTTTGAAGCTAAAAACTGAGGGTTACTAAATCAGAAGCCAAGGCCAATTTATTGGCCCTCATCACCCAAGCAGACATAGGTCAAATCCCACCCAAGGCCCATTCAAAGTCAATTCTTTGCCACTCACGCTGGTTACATCGGAAATTCTGCATCCTCCAACAGAGCTCCACTGCGCGGGCGTCTTCTGCATCGCATTTTCCCCCAAGGGGCCCTACCAGACCTCGTACACAATCGTAAGACAGATTTGACGCTCCAAGCGAACGCCTTCGCCGACTGTGAGTGAGGACACCAAGCGGAATGCTATCCTGTGCGCGCCAGCACCACCGGAAAGCACATTCATTTTCGCCCTCAAGTGGATGCGAGTGTTGGTGAAAGCCACGCCAGTCAGGAACCGACTCGCAAGGAGTCGAACCGCCAACCAAAAACCGGGAGGATGGAACGGAACAAGCCGCCATTTGTACGGCATCTTTGCGGGTTTGGTTTCTGCTCACTCGCTCCCAACCCGTGCCGGGGGTTGTGCTGGTGTAGATGAGCATGTAATTATGTATGTTTACAGATATCATAAGGCATGTGCGAGTCCAAATGGTAGGTGTGTATATCGCCAAGGGAACTGCCAATTTGCGGTGCCAGCAATCTTGTAACCGAGGCGAGCGTTGGGGGCGATATCCTGCGCTTGGGCGTAGGGCCGGTAGGTCAAAAAACGCCCGAACACCGATGGAATGGATACGCTTTGCTCATGCTCTGTTCACTCGCTGGTGCGCCAGCCTGGCAACGCGGAGGCCCGATGTGACCAAATTGGTAATTTAGCCGACGTTGAAGAATATTCGGAGCGTTTAATTAAACCGCAGTCCTGCGGTGGATTGATGATGTTCCGGAGATAGCTGTGGTACGTGATGATGAGATCGTGTCAGTCGGCGGAATCTTGATTTAGTGTGCATGCGTGTATGCGTGTGTGGTTGTGCACACGTACGCGGAAATGTGTTTGCGCGCGTGTTCCGGTATTGCTTAACAAGAATTGTTTCCTGCACTAGGAATTTTGGTAGATATTACTTGGTATTGCGATTGCGGTAGTATCCACAGCAGGAAGATGTGGACAAAGACAATCTACTAATCCAGCAGTTAGCGTGCCGTTACGTACGCTGAATGTTTAGTGAAATATTCATCGTCTACCCAAGATGTTGGCGCAAGGTCAAAGCAGACTAATCTTCTAATCTGACGTCTTCCCTCAAAGTCACGCTAAACGTTCGCATGATGCGATCAAAATAGTGCTCATTGCAGAAAGCGAGTAAAAAAATCCACGTCATCTGCAGCAAATTGTTCTTACTTCCCATCACCGTTGAAGGGGGATGCTCCAGCACCACTTAGCAGCAATCACAAACAGACCTGTCGGCGGTACGAAGCTGGTGGAACGTGATAATTACAACTATTTGCCTAGTTAATTAAGATAATTTCAATCCGGTTAAGATGGCGACATCGCGCCCTTTCTCTAGAATGAAAGAAGCACCGAGTGAAGGGACAGAAACGACACCATCGCGGCTTGTTTGTACGGTAAGGGTCATCGATATTCTGTTCAACCGAGGCGTCGGTCCCTCAGTGAACGCAAGCAGGCTCGGTTTTACCGTGCAGTGGTAATCTGACAGAGTCGATTCCTCGGGCGCAGACCTGCCCGTGGTGCAACGAAAATAGAACTCATGTCTAGTTAAATAAAACGTTCTCCCCAAAACCAGACACATGATGGATATGCTGTAATCTTGGGTTCTCTTCGTTGCATCTGTCTTTCAACGGTGCGTTGAGGTACCCTTTCGGATTCGGCCCGAAACCGATGCACGGTTGCGCTTTTACGGCGAAGAGTCAGACGAACTCGACAGGCTTCGCCCGAGGAGCTATTTCCCAGCAACATTGCAACATACCCCAAACCAGGGAGCTGGTCGTCAGGTTCTTGAGATTGTTAATTATTTCGTTCTACAACCGGCGCGGTTTGGGAGTTATGTCGACAGATGTGTTTAGCTGGTTCTCGTACCTCTTTCATGGCACGCAACACCACCGCTAGTGTTGGGAGGTATTTAGCGTCGAAACGATTGACGGATGAAACAAGAAACGCAAAACCCACCACCGTCCAGGTTAGGTTTATGTTGCAGCATATTTTTTTTTTGGTGGGGTTTCATCTGAAATGTGTCCACCGCCAAAGGAGCGTGTCACGTTGTGTCATCGGAAACTACAAAAGGTACGCCTGGAATCCGCTCGCGAAGGGTCGCGACGCGGTTTCGAAACGGGAAAAACCGGATCAATGGATTTTCGGAAGCTCAACAAAACTGACAGATTTGACAAACAATGACACGGCATGGTTTGAAGTGACAGTTCCCTTACGTAGGCAGTTCCCCCGTATAGGCTGATCGGTTTGACCAGAAAAAAGCATTGAGACGGGCTAAATTCAAATCTAAACCATGACTCGTGGTTTCAGGATTACCCAGCCGGCACGAGGTTTCCCCAGCACGATGGAATGCATCCGTCATTCGTAGGTTGAGAAAGAAATGATCTCTCCGACGATTGATCGAATCGTGAATATCCACGCCTGCCCCGACAGCCGATTAAGCCATCCACGGAGCTGATTTAATCGATCGAAATTGCGATAAAGCTGCTACCAGGCGCTCAACGATTTCACCCGCCACGGTCCCGTGCGGTAAACGTCCAGATTGTTGATTTTTGTAAGTGGTTATTGTGACAGTAAAAAGTTAATGTTGCCAGATTGAGTAATCGCACTGTAGCGGGGAACACATTTCACCGCCGCCTTATGACAGTCGGGTCGATTTCCACCAACGCCAAGCGCCGGTCGGTGGATTACCATAATGGATAAGAAACGTGTCGTAAATTTCGCTTCGGCACTGGGTAGTCCGCGACGTGGTGGCTCTGGAACAACCCACCGACGCGATAAACAGCTGTAAAGATACTCGAACCCTCGCTAAACGGGCCGTTCATAAATTCGGCGGGACGGTTCCTTCTAAAATGTGTTAATGATATAAGTTATTCGCGCCCGAGTCGGAGTTTAACCCCGATGCAGCGGATCCACCCGATTCGCCCCCATTCCGGAAGTGCCGTACCGGGACCGTATTTCGTGTCGTAACTAATCGACCCTTTTGCGACCCGAGGATCAAAACAACGGCTTTTGATAAGCAGTCACAAAAACACACATTTTATGACTTCATCCCTTTTTCGGCTCCATCACCGCTCGCCCTGCGCGAGAACCAAAGCAACGACGGACACGCTCTCGAGCGTATTGACCACCATCGGGCGCCATCAGGGGACGAAGCATCCTTTGGCCGCAGGGTCGTTCCGGCACGTTTGCAGCAGGTTCGTTCCACCCGAAGCGGACCTAGGTAAAGCTCGTAAAAAGCGTTGAACGAGTAAATTTCAAGCCAAATTGATTTTCAACTTTGAGCAAAGAGGTTAAATACTTAATCTGATTTATGCCGGCAGATAAAATCATCCCAGTTCCGGCGTGCTTGCCCGGTGAAGCACGTCGCAACCCCGTGTGCACCGTGACCGGGCTGCACAAACCATGCCGGATCGGTGGTGGCGTGTCCGGAAATTCGGTGGCAATGCCGTGGGCACGGATGCACTTTGGAGGTGGTGGGATTTTCGGTTTCCACCTTTCGTTGATCCGTTTCCCTCTTCACGCCTGGCAGGTGGCAAGGCAGGCCTGGGCTTACCGAAACCCATTACCGGCGACGTTAGTGGCAAGGAATTGCACTTTAGCGGTCACCGAACGGGGCACACTGGATTAGGGTTGAGCGGGTTCGTACGGATGCTTACCTGCGTGAGAGAGAAAAAAAATGGAAGGGCTACGGTTAATTGGCTGATTAATTATTGCCGCGTTGGGTAAGACCGGGACCGGGACCGGGACCGGGACCGGGACCGGGAAATGGGGACAAGATAAGGGTTTTAACACTTCGCCCGCTGGTGGCTACGTTTTGGTGGCTAATTAAGATGTTTTATACAAAAAAACGGGTGTATGTGTGCGTTCAACCACAATTCCAACGGAGAGAAGGATTTTCATTGGAACGTTTTGCGTTTGATTTCAATCTGCATGGAGTCGTGCTCGGGGAAGTGGCAGTTTAAAAACCTCCAAGAAACCGAAACCACATCCTCCGAAGGGTGATACGCAAATTCGACAGGATTATTGCGAGCACCTTGCCTAATGGAAGCGGGATCAATGCGTACGACACATAACTCACTTGTCACCGTTGCTCTCGAGCCCCGAAATCGGCCTATCAGACGCGCCGTAAATCTCGCACATCTCTCATTGCAACCCTCGCGTGTTGGAACTCGGACAGACTTGAGCTTTCCCTTTTTCTCCGAACACGGTGTTTTCCTTCGATCCGCACGGGCTAGAATCGCGTCGTCTCACACGCGCTGCAAGGCGTTGGCAGAGCGCATTTATAAACCGATTAAGGCCTCCGATGCGAAGACAATCACAGCTTCGTCGTACCCTACGACGAGGGCGATACTTCGACTCCTTCGACGAAGGGCTGGGAATGAGATTTATCCATCACCTTTCCACCCACCGAACCGCATCGAAACCGCCCGGGCAGCTTAGCTTGCGGCATCTCCTTAAGGATGGCCGGCCTACAGCCCGGAACAGATTGGAGGGTCGTATTTTTGTGCTTTTTTTTTCGCCCATTGCCATCAACTAATGCCTCTTGCGTGGTGGTTTCGATACCTCACCACACCGGATGCGTCCGTAAATCGTAAATCCCAAACCGGACGGGGATGGTAAACTCGCCCAGCCGTCGACAAGTTCGATGAGGGAAAGGATTTTCGAAGGAGCTGGCCATCGGAAATCCCGCAGGACGGCCGGGTCTCGGATGTCTGGAGAAACAACCGTTGACCAGACCGGATCGGTGGCCGCCGTCTGAACCGCGGTCATAAATTGTTTCGAGGCGAATTTAATTTGACCGGTGCGGATGGCGTGCTGTTTGGACGCTGACTCCAGCCAAATGGCGCGGTCCGCGTGATTAATGGGGTTTCGGTTTCGTCGTCTTTGCTTCGGTCGAATCAATCCCCAGACTGACTGGACTTTGTGGCGTGACCTAAAGCGCCGTATCGGGCGAGGAGGTGGGAGCCTTTCGCCGCCAATGGGGGGAGAGAAAAATCGTGAAATACTGACACCGAGAATGGAAAGCTCGGGCTCGGGATGGACCCGATACGGTGGGCAAACATCATCGGTCGACGTTAATTGCTGTGACGCTCGTAAATCGCCATAGGTGGCGTCCTTTGGTTGCGTGCATGCATCGTGAGGCGTGTTGGCGTTTGTGTTGGGATGATTTTTTACCCACCCACATTGGACGGGTGCGTGCGTGCGGGCTGAGAGATTGTAAGAATTATGAATACCTTTGTTTATACAGCGAACCGTCGTCTTCGGAAAGTGTCATAAATTTTTTTATTGCGCTCCATTTGCGTCGCTCGGCGCAGACGAACCTTGTCGAGGGCTAACACCGGCACCGAAGGGCCTCCACCAAACAGCTCCGGTCGGTCGAACGGGGCGAGTCGAAACAATACGTCAAATTAATGGTTCCTGACAAGATGATTTGATTATGCAAAATAGCAGCACCCGAAGCGGCGGGTTTTAGATCGAGCGCGGGTGGAAGCCGTGCTTTATAATTGGAACCATTCTTTACAATAAATTAACTCACGACCAACTGGAGGCCAGGAGGACTCGAGGTGTTGGGAAAACAAACGGGAAACCGTGTTTGACATTCGTAAAAACAAACGGCGCTGTAAAAACGATGACTTCGAGCTCTTCGATGGCGACAAATTGACGAAGGCACGCGGGAAAGCAACGTTTCAATTCGGCCGAAAATTAGCATCCGAGGGCGCGGGATTGATGATCCAGCAGCAACCGGGTCTATTAGAATCTTATTAACTTCCCACCGGTTCGGCTCGATGCCGTGATTCTGGGGTATTTTTGAAATTTTTGGGTGAAAACGACATGCGAAAGAGACGAGACGTCTTTGAATGACGCCATAATTATACACTCAGCGTATTGCCATATCAAAACCAGATCCGATTACACGCCAACGGAGCGCCAACCCGAGCTGAAACGAGTGCCCTTTTTGCACTTGAAGCCTCACTCTCGGTTGCAATTTCAGCGGAGGTGATGAGCCTTCTTTAGCAAACAAGTAAAACGAAAAAAAGTGCACTCATCAGGGCAGGGCGTATCCCAAGGTCGGACCGGACGAGGTCCTGCAGCTATCAGCGATAAATCTTCCATTTGTGCATCCTTCAGCTTCCCATCACGGCGTGTCTCGGATTACGTGTCTGCAGGCGATGGGAAACGCTTTACGTTACGTCAGCTCGCGAGATAAATGAAAGAGAGGAAAACAAAAGCACCAACTCTCCACCACAATCTGCGGACGATAGTAGTAGTAGCGAAAACGAGGTGCAAGGACGAGCAAAAAACAAATAATACTTCGAATAAATTACTCATTAGTTTCTCGGGACATATCAAGATCCGTCGGGGCACGCAACGCAGCAGCACAGAAAGCGATGTTTTGTTGGCCTTTTTTTTGCTGCGTTCGTCCCGTCCCGTATTCCTGCTTCAACAAACAACATGCAGTTGATGAGCGTACGACCGCTCCCGCAGACAAATGATCCCAGCAGGTTCGAGGTTCACCGCTGGGGAACGGTTTTTGGTTCATTTTTCATAATTTGATATTTCAATAAATCTCCGCCCGGGCGAATATCTCACAAATCAGGCACAGACGATCCCGAGCCGTGTTTTCGAGGATGTTCCCGCCCGAAGTGGCTGAACCTTTTGCTGCCGCAATGCGTCCGCCCTGGGTTCCCTTTGGTTCCAGTTTGCCCTTCCTCGAATCGGTGGAACGACAGCGAGATGGAATAGCGCGACAGCGAAAGGGATAAGGCGACCAAATGCATCTGCCATGTCCGATTTATGATAAAGACGTTAAGGACTTCTCGCTCGAATGGCGTCGTTTTTTCGTGTTTTTTTTTTCGGTATGTGTGCGACGCTGAAGCGCCGGCAATAAGGGCCCCGATGGAGGTGGAGTGTGCATAACCCTCTTAAAGGTTGGTAAAGTTGGTCGAAATTGGAAAGACATAAAAAACGGCGACGATGGCCAACGACGGGGAGGGACTAGGAAAAATCCTGGACAAAAGGGATGGGAGAAGGAGAAAAAAAAAACCACCCGGCCAGCGCTTCGAAAGATGATCATTGCTCATCCCCACCGAAGTTGATGAATAATTTAAGACGGTGCTCAAGTTCAGAACGAGAACGAGATTCGACCGGGATCGAATCCCGAAGGGCCGTGGTTCGCCCCGACTCGACTCCTGAGGATGACTTTATAAAAATAAAAATATTTATAATTTATGTGCCTAAAAAATTCACTCGCTTTGTAAAACTATCGCCCTGGCGTGGCGCCCTGCGGTTGAGGTGCTTCGCTCGCGGTCCTTCTCCTGGACCGCGATGGTAAGGGGCACACTTTTCCAAGAAGCATTAGTGGCAGACATTTTTCCCATCCAGGTCCACGTCGCCCGAGTTCTGCGGGCTGGATTTTCGTTTTTTTTTCAGTTTCCTTCGTCTATCTCACCGTGTTGTTTCGATCGTCCTTCGTGCGCGCTATCAAAATTGGATCATCGCCTCGGGGGCGGACAGTGGGACGAATTTTTAAGAAAAACAATCCCTTCAAAAAATTCCCCACACACACACACAATTCCTCGTCGAAGCCATCCATCGATGGTGGCGCTTTGCTTCGCTGCATCGATCGGGACGCGGCGTGGCTTGCCGGTAGGTTTCTGGTCGTTATTGTCAATATTTTCTTCCTACTTCCGGGTAGGGCCCACCCGCGAAACATTTCGATTTCGCATAGAACGCAAAAGGCGCTGGAGGCACCATCCCAAGTCCCAAGATCCTAACCAACCAAGGCTCGTTCGGGATTTTTTTTACCAACCGTGATGATGCATTTGTCGACTGGTGCAACGTTCGAAAGGCGTAGCGAGTGTGCCTGCAGGCGAAGGGTTTTGCTTTTTCCAGTTCATTTCCGATCGAAAATATATTTGTCAAATAAAAATAAATATTCGCCATAGTTGGCAGTGACTGGGGAGGCCCTTTAGGGCTGTCTCGTTCTCTCTCTCTCGCTCGATTTACACGAAACAGGAAACAAAATACTCGCCGCCGGTGGGCCGGACCAAGGCGGCATTATTTATGAGCGCATTAGAGCGCACTGCAGAATGCACATCCACCCACACCGATCGTGCCACCCCATTGGGCATTGGTTGAGTAATGACGAATTGGTTGAGAGTTTGCTTTTTGCGCCTTTACTGCAAGTAGTGCGCAAACTTCAAGGCAATTTCGCTCACATCCCGATCGGTACAAAGCGAGCTGAAAATAGACATCTTAAAGTGAGGCATCACTTTCGGATCGTATTGCCGGCAAACATTAGCTAGATCATCTACCCACAGCTTCCAACGGCCACGTCAGCCACCACGAGCTGAAGTCCTGCTGCGCCAGGATGACGTGGACTGCATGTGACCGAGAGTGGGCTGTGCGAGAATTTCCGAGCGCATGGAATCAATCTCCCCCGACACCGGCCTTTTAATGGGCCAGTTGGAGATTCATTGCCAGTGCTGTGATGTTTATGTTTGTGTTACCGAATCGTAATTGCTAGGCAAACATGGAATCACTTTACCGGCTTGCCAGGACGCCCTCTGGACGCCCTCCGGACGCCTTCCGGACGCCTCAATCCACCCATCGATTGAGGATTGAGTTCTTTATCCATTATCACACCACCCATATGATTGCCGAGACGTATCGCAACGCAGCCGAGTTGTTGTTTACACGCAGTGTCTCGCACTAATACGCTTCACGCCGGGAGGTGAAAATCGTCGGATCTTCCGGTAGTCAATTAATCTCCGAACCCAAAACAACAACATGACCGACTGTCGGGTGCGTCGGAGGCGGCTGATGGGCAGAAGTAGAGTCCGGAACGACGGACGAACGCGGAGGTCCGGATTTTAAAACTTTCTTGGAATTTGCGCCTCGAAGGAATCACGCACCGCGTCACAAACACTCGGCGCTGCGGGAAAAAAAAGGAGCTTGGGCAAGTAATTTCTGCCACTCTCTGGCGTCGTTATGATTCTCCCACGGGCGACGCTGGTCGAAAGAAAATCACCGACATTTCGTCATAAATTCCAGACGTTCCGAAAATAGTTTTCCCACTCTTTTCTCGCGCGGTCGGGCTCCATCGTGCTCGCTATTTTTCCAGCACTCCGATTCACTCGGAAAGAGCCGGCCACGGCCTGCAGCACTGTAAGGTGGAAAAACATTCGAACCATCTTCAGCGAATCGGTGGGAAAGTTTTGTGCCATGAAAAGGCGCGCGATGGGCAAAAAGAAAAGTTACCCGCACCGGCAACCAGCGGGTCGCAGTTTGATGAAGTGCAGCGAGCGATTAATTTATCCTTTCTTGCGCTCTTTGCCGGGCGAGCGATAAACATTGATCGGATCTTGGATCATCGGTGCCCCAAGGTTCGGCGAGGCTGGTGCTGGTGTGTTGCGGGAAAAACGGAGCGTTTTGATTTCCACTCCACCGTCGAGATTCCTGCAGCTGTTTACGATGGAGTCCGCGCTCTTCGAGTTCGCATTTGTTTGGCGAACTTTGGCGAATCTTTCATTTTAACTTCCGCGAACTGGCGCCGATCGTGCGATGGTGCGCTGTGTTTAATCGTGAAGCGATTTCAGAATGTGTTTTTCACGCCGCTCACTCGTGGCGCACATCAAACGTGACTGATAAATTCTCACATCTTCATTGTCCTGTGGCCTGTCGTCGTTGTAGCCGGCTTTGGCTGTAGCCCGTGACGCGGAAGTCAGGCTTGAACTTTTCCATTTTCCATTTTCAGTCGACCGGCGTTCTGTGGTCGGTACATTTTTGGAGATGCATGTTCAAATGTTCACCATCGTGCCTCCTTCCACGAGTGGTCCCCTTAAATCGAGAGCTGAATTCTTCGACACGCCGACGATGGTACCATTTTTATTCGTCTTGATTCTGACATAAATTTCACTCCCGTGCAGCTTCGCTTCGTTGCCAAGCCATTTTCTTTTGTATTCCCACGTGTCTGTACTTTCTTTTCGTGCACGGGATGTGTGTGTGTGTGTGGGGGGGTGAGTGTTTTTTGTTCCAACACCCAACTATGTTCAATTTCAATCACCATCACTTTCCCATCTCCAGGCTCACCAACCGTGCCGCCCTACGTTCGGCATCATTCAAACCCGTAGCGGACGTGAAATATTGTTATGGGACGGAAAGCCCGACGCAGGGAACGTGTCAATGGTGCGCTTTTCCTATTTTCCCGGGGTTTTCCTGCTCCCGCCACCACGTGCAAAGTGTTTGCATACGTGCGGTGTAGTCGCGGTCGGTTCCAGTGCGGTTTTCCTTCGCCGGAATCTTTCGTGTAAAATCTTTCCCCACCATTTTATTCCACCTCGCAACGGGACTTGGCTGTCCGAGGGCTTGGTTTCGATCACGAGGAAGCTCGACAAAGAGCTGCTTCTCTCATTTCTCGAGCTCTTGGGGCTTTACGGAACAATTTTCTCGTCCCACTGTGTGATAAATTGAATCGACGGTTTGGCTTTTTCTTTTTATTTTCCACGCCCTCCATTCGAGAGATGCAGAGGGCGTTAGTTCACCGGTTTTCAACAATGGTAGGTGGAACACAGAACAGCCGGAAGGAAACATTCAAATGCTCGAGCAAATGTGCTGTTGCTTACCTAAAAGCGTACTCCCACCACCATGGATTTGCTCTGTATCCTCGTATCCTCGGGCAAGCCCCCACGGAGTTCGGAGCATGTGTTGCTGGGTTGCACAAGTCTTTGAAAAAAAAAAACCCATTTACCGGTGGCATAATTCCGGTGACGATTTTTCGGTCGCAATCTTTGCCGGCTTTGCGTTTCCCATTTCGAGCTCGGATTTGTTTAGCGAAATAGCAAATTGAAACGGCGAGTTCATAATGGCATTTTAAATCCTTCCGCCGCGTGTGAATGCATTAAAAGTACGCCATAATTTATGCGCGCTACGTCGTAACATTTGATCACGCCGTTCGTGTGTTCCCGTGGTTCCGAGCAGTTTTCATTTAATCTTGAATTCACAATCGCACCAACCGAGGGGTGACGGTTCTACTTTCTCATCCCACCGTCAAATTGTGATTGTTTTATTTAATTTGACAAATTTATCCAGCACCTCTTGAGTGGCCTCCTACCGTTGTAGGAGTGGAGTGCTCAAATGGTCAGCCGCACATTTTTCCCCAGCCGATGGAAAACCCATGCAAATCGAAAAACCAATAAAACTCAACCGAATGGGAATGATCTCACACAGTGGGGATGCCCCTTTGGTGGGAGGAAAATAGTCCCGCTCTGCTACTTCGTCATCCCCACTCGCGGCTGCCAATCGAGTGGAAATTTATTGACAAAAGATTAAAATAAAATCCAATAATTTAACTTAATTAACGTCGATTCCACGCGCTCTCGCGTACGGTCAACAAATTATCTGTGTTATTGTTCTCGGCCGATCGGTCGGTTTTCGACGGCTTTTTTTTTGGTCCTCCCGCGAGGCGAACTTTTGTTTCGATGGTGTGTGCTTCCATCCAGGGCACTTCCAGCGTTCGGATGCGACAATCCGCTGGAGATAATTTATCTGTCGCCTGTCGCCATCGATTATGCATTGTGACGAGGTGGAGCCCGGTGGAAAAATCCAAATTGTCGTCACGGTTGTGTCGAGCGGTGCGAGTGGTACGAATTTTCCATTTTATTTTTTAATTTTATTATGCCACGACGCAACAAAGTTGGCCGACAATCAATCCCGGTGTGGGGAGCCATTCGGTGAATTATCAAGCACTTTCTGTTGCGAGGTGTAATGTCCGGCTGCACTTGACAGTGATTGAATGTTGCACGATGATCGATTTTATTAGCGTCATGTAAAGTGAGTGGGACTGATTTCGACATGTTCCCGATGCCTCGGGGCGCACCGATGAGATAAAGATAACGTTGACATTCGACAAAACCGTTGTAACCGATCACGGTGCGTAAATCGCTATCGCAAGCGTCGAATTTTTATCGGCTGTGGGATTAGATTCCGTTGCAGCACTCATGTTTGTGAAAGAATAGTGGCCTAATGCACCGTTGCATTGTGTTTGCCGTTGCAACACTTCAGCATTTGCAGTGATTGTGTTCTCGCTCAAGAGCTTCATCGCACGGTGCATTGTCGATGCACTCAAGTTTAATCCTTGCACCGTACCGGGTGTCTGGGTTTGCTTTGAAGTGGTTATGGATATTCTGCACCTCCACTTATAACGGACTTATGGAAACGCTTGCACCAACAGAAGTGGCTGGCCACCGAGAGGTAGCGTTCCGCAAGGATATCGCTTTACGGTGCCGTCGAACGAGAACCCGGCAACCGATAGGTAATGGATTTTCATTTTCCCTCCACTCGGTGCGACTTTTTATGTCTCAACTCTTTTTTTTCCATTAGGTTACATTTTATGCCGAAACGTTACTTGCTCATTTTCCCGTCGCCATGTTACTTCTCTCGCTTCCTAAAGGGTAACTGGGCCGAGCATAGGACGAGCTGAATGGCGCCACCCATTACTTCTTCGCCATTAAATACATGAGTCACCCGAAGCCGACAGGATCATCGGTGTAATGCCATGATCCCTTCCGGCTTCGTCTAGCTCTAGTTGCATGGCCGCCATCGCAGGTATGACTCACGTCGATGAGCTTCGCTCGTGTGCGGAGGATGATGATGGTTCTTGTCTTTTTTTTTCGTTCATTTTCTTGCGCAGCCCTTCTTCTCGCGGGAGGTTTATTGAATCCGGACAACCGTTCAATCTGAAGGCGCCATTCGGAGCGAATGGATTTGTTTCGGAAGATAATGGAAAAAGTACCGACCATGTGCATGTCCTGCCGTTTCCGTGCGAAGGCACGCCACTGCCCGGTTCGGTGAGCACGTCGAGCACGGAAAGCTACCGAAAGGAAACCCCTGTTGCTTCCGTAGGGTGCTGCCGAGAGCCCCGAAAGCCATCCGGAGGGAATCGACGCACATTAGTGGTGTCATGCGACTAAAAAGGAGGATTTTTATGATCCGTTGTTTTACCCACCCGGTTGGTCCTTCATCAGAATGGCACCATGGTCGTCGTCCGGGGGCGACACGAGGCCTTGCCTTCTGAACGCCCGGAAAGGACGGGCTTTTTATTGGAAAAGGCTGCTTAGAGCCGTCAGTGGAGAGTCACGGGTGGCGTGAGACAGAACACGGTGACACCGGGTCGGACGGATGGCTGTTTATGATCCACGGGTCCTGGGGTAGAGACATTTTGCGGAAGCTGGAGCGTTATGGATGGTACGCTTGCTCGGTGACGCGTTGCTACTAGCGCCAGGGGAGTCGTAAGTTTTTATTAGGCGTCTATTTGCTGCCGTTTTTGTAACGAATATGTATTACGCCAGCCAGCCTTTATTGTGGCCTCTTCGGGGAGCTTGGCCCCCCCGTAATAGGCCCCGTCATGTACGGCTCAGATTCACACATGATCCACCTCGGGGGCAACCCCCTGGCAGTCTTTAAATTAATGCGGATCTTCATCATCGGCACCACCCTGCGAGGACCTACGAGACCCCAGGTTGCGCGAGCAACGTTGTGCCCAATTTGCGATAGTTTGTTTTTGGGGCGGACGAAAAACCTTCCGGGCTGCAGCTAATTGAACCTTTTTCGCCGGTTTCGTCGTCTCGGTGCGGTAATAAATTTCAATTTTCCTTAGCCCCGTGCGCACGAGACAGCACCGGTCGGTGTGTCCGGAATCGGTCCAAAAACCCGCAGGCGGTCGATGCGCAAAAAAAAAAACCAGCCATAACGAAAAGCGATCCTTGTGACTTCGAAAACGGCATGTACCTTGTTTATTACCTTTCCGCTGCGGTACGACGGACGCGCCCAGACGGTTTTCGATAGTGTCATCGAGGGTATCTCTCATAAATAACACCACACATTTTGAAGCAAGCAGTATTAGGCACTGGTTGGGGAATGTTTCCCCGGCAAGAGATCGGAATCGAATCAACACGGTTCCGATGAGAACGAGCAAATTAACCAATAAAGACATTCCGGCAATAGTCATATTTCTTCAACCCGGTGCGTGGTCGTCAGGCCTTTTTGGGATAGAGCGGTATATAAATGATGGTTCGATTCAAACAACAACGTTTTTCGTCGTTGCAGGAACAAGTTAATCTCCTTCGACATAATGAAATTTGATGAAAGTAATCGCTCCACCCGCGTGTCCAATAAAAAAAAATGGTAAGATTATTCGAACTGACAAATCACAACTCAATTTACGGACCCGTGCATTACCATGGCAACAATTTCACTGCTTTCTCTTTTTGTTGTGTTCGTTGGTGCCTGCCGTGCAGCCAGCATTAACAGTGAAAAGATAAAAAGGCTGCTAACCACTCAAAAGCCATCGTGAATGAGCTCGCGGAGCGCGAAAATCGAAAAGAGAGATAATAAAAAAATCATAAGCCTGCGAACCTGCCGAAATTCCAAAGTAAAAAAAAAACTCGGCCCACAACGTAAACACCGCCAGACCATGATTAATTACACTTTTATGAAATTTTGACATCATTACATGATTTATGATGCCAGCGTTCTGCGCGTTCGCGGCGTTCCCGGGGCCCCCGGGTTGGTCCCGAGTCCATTAGGGAAAGGTTCGAAAGGTTGCCCGAACCGGTGGGGACGAAGCACGCTCAATCCATTTCGTTGCCAATTTAGCTCCGAACAGCGGCCCGACTTGGGCGCAACAACTTTACGGTTTTATTTTCGGACAAAACTCTCATCCCCCGTCCTACGCCACAGGACGAGGTCCGAATCCCGCAGGGATGCCCCGCCAACCGAATCGCATTTCTCATAAAAGGCGAACCCTACACCCTTCTCAAAAGCTGCGTCAAGGCTGCGGGTTGGGCGATGGCCGGGAAAGATGATTTTTCATTTCAATCCACCGAAAGTCACGTCCATAGAGTCAACTACTGCTCATCCCTCGCGCATCGCTTGTCAAATTATGCAATTTCACACAGCACCGCATCGGCGTCCCTGTGGGACTTTGTTTGTGGCAAAAACAAACCCACGCCGATACCTCTTTGAGCGGATTACTCCGTTTCGGTCACTTGCACTTCCAATTGCAATCTACATCTCGAACCGCTGCTGTTTGATCGTGTGTGTGTGTGTGTGTGTGTGTGTGTGAAGGTTTCACGAGAAGGCGGAGGGAAAATACAATCTGTCCTTGGGTTTTGATTTTGCAATTTTCTTTTCCGCCGGAAGGCACGGTTCCGTGTTTTGTGTTGTGTTGTGCTATGACCACGGCAACAATGCGGCAATCGAGCGAACCGTTGATCGAGAGTGCACACCCCTGGAGGGTAAAATCAATCAGAAAAGAAATTGATCAAAAATGGAATGGCAAACAGCGGAAGATGATGCAACGGACGCCATCCTCCGTGAGCTAGAGGGATTTGAGAGCAAAACAAAACAACACGCAGAAGAATGCACCGGATGGAATGGAGAAAAAACAAAGCTGATAATAAAAGCACCGGCTCGCTTATTCTCTCTCTCTCTCTCTCGTTCACTCATCCCGTGGGAGTTTGTTAAAAAAAAGGCTCCAGATCAGAATGCACAAGCTGGCCCGCAAAACATGGAAATGATTCTGCCCGAGGACACGTTGCACACATGAACGATGCACTGCCGCAAACATGGACACAAACTGACGCAACCGAGAGACAGCGAGAGTTCGATTGACCATGCCCTTGCAATCGATACGGTAGCCCGCGGCATAGTTCGGAAGTTTATCGGTTTGGGTTTTTGGTTCCGCAACCGAAATCGGTCGAGCGATCGGTGTTAATTTATGCAAACCTATAAACCGCGCGCTGTGGTGCATACGATGAACATCGCGTTGCATCGAGGTGTTTGAGGTTTTTTTTCCCCGTGGGTGTGTGTGTGCGTGTGTACGCTCATCGGATGAGACCTCTGCACTTTGAGAGCACTCCGGGGGGGATGAAAACAGTATCATTGGTGGTGAAAAATCGTCTGATAGCAAAGGATTGTCGGGAGCGTGGGACGGCGAAATGCTACCGCGGGCGATAAATTCGTCGATTTTTAATGTCGATTCGTTTTTCTAATCGATTGTGTTCTTGCGATGAAACGTATCACCATTTTCGTAACATTTTATAGCACCGGGATTGTTTGGGAAGTCGACGCTTGCGAGCAACACAGATTTTATGACGGTTTGTGTGGGTCGCAATTAATTGCATTTATTTTTCCACGCTGATTGGCCGTGCTAATGAGTTTCATTTTTTCGAATGACTTCCGTGAAAGTAGCCAATGGGAAGATATGTTTATGACAGCAGAAGAAAAAAAAACTCTTCTGCCAAATTATACGCAGAGGGGAATTTTAATCAACAAAATTCGCTTTGAAGTTCTTCTTTTCAAATTGTAGTTTTCTTTTCGTACATATGCTATACAACCAACCAAATGGAGCGTAAAAAATCTTAAAATGACACTCACCTAGCCGTGCATCAGTTCAATGAACTTGCGAACTAGCGGCTCAAGCTATGGCAAGCTCGAATCGAACGTTTCCTTCCAGTTCCCGTTAGGGTAGCACCCACAAAGACAGGGTCCGGGGGACAAAGCCAAATCGCGGATTGTGGAAGCGAAAAGTAGAGAAAATTATACACCTCCCAATGGCGCCTGGTCGGGACGTCGGGTGATCGGAATGACCCGTGAAAATTCGTCCACGCTCGAGAAAACGATCCATTCCGCGCGACTACCGCTAGCTGTGAGGTCTCGCGGTGTTCTCGGTCTCTCCCCGAACGGAACGTAACGCCGGTAGGACGCCATTACGCCGCCATTGGATACCCTGTGGCGTGAGGAAGTCGGCAGTTATCGGGAGCTCTGGAGCGTAGCAAACGCGCGAACATCGCGCTCCATTATCGACGCAAGCGTGTTCTACTTCATCTGCGCCGGAGGTCGAAGCGTGCGATCTCCCGCGGGTCGCCAATAATTCTGTGTGTTATTTTATAATTTGATTTCATTTTGTGCCCTCGATCGAATCGTGTGTGTGTGTGTGTGTCTTTCAATGCGGAACGATAGGCGAAGGAACCACTTCATGCTAGTTGGCATTGGTCTCTCGCTCCACTTATCCCATCCCATTCCTTGGGCTAGCTTGTAGTCATGTGATTTGATCGTGCCATTCGAACACGCTTCATACGTTTGGCGTGGAATGAATAACGTCGACTTTGTACGGCTTCTTCACCGCGTGGTGGTCATTGTTTTGCTGATCTTCAAATCTCTCCCACCGAAGCATCGACCCATGTCGCCGTTTGTTTCACGTGAAGACGAAAACGTTGTTATCTTGCTTCTCCCGTTTGGGGTTTTGCTGCTTTCTATGTGCCCACCCTGTTGGCCAAAGGGCAGAAAGCAAGCTTTACCATCATGCTCCCGGGGGCTTGGCCCGTAAGCGCGCCTGATTTGTGCCTTCTGTTTATTTAATTTTTGTTTTTCTGCTGTTGGTCGCTCCCGATGCGATTCCGTTGCACCGGCGCCGTTCTGGAGTTCGTTTTTTTTTTCGTTTGTTGTATTCTCGTTTGTTGGTCGTACATTTCATTGGGATGCTTCTTTTTTTTTAATGACGAAATCTTACAGAAATCTGCAGCGGGCATACGCGAATTCCCCCCAAGACTCGATCGATCTGATTCGTGCAACTGCACAACGTACGACACACAACAGGCGACTGTTACCGAAGAGGCATGTTTAAAAGATTGTCAGGAAATTCTCAGGAAGCCAAGTCGGGAGTCTAAAATCGGAGCTCAGTCACTCGAGCGAGCACACCTTTTTTCGTAGCTGGGAAGAATTAACAAAACAAACCCCGCAACACGGTGGTCCGGTTGTTCGGTAAAGCACTTTACGAAGCGCCCAACCATAGTCGAGAGGAAGTCGAGACAGAGGGGGCGAAAATACGCACAGAAAAATAACAACAACAAACTAAAACCTCCCCAGAACCTGTCATCATTAATTTAAGAACCTATAATTTCGTTCGTTTCTAAACGCCCCAATACAATTATACGGTGTCGAGAGTGGTTCAGGATACATGCAACCGAGGGTTGCAGGGAGTTAATTAAATTTGTTTCGATATGAACTGACCGGGAGTTCCGGAACTGTTGTGCCGGGCAGCAATCGGGACACCGGCAGCAGCATAGGGGGAATCCGAACGTGGCAGCATTTGCCTGGCTGGGAAAAATCGGTAGCACGTTGTAATGCTGATCTAATCGATGTAAATCGAAGCCAACGGCGGTGAGGGCTATCGAAGAGCGAAAGTACACGATGTACACGGTAGGTAGGTGTGCAGGTTTTATACGATGCTTAATTGATGGGCGTACTGGGCTTAGTGGGAGGATTTACTCCTGTTTTTGTCCGACCACGAGCTCGGACAGTGAAGTGCTACCGTGTGCAAATACTCATGATCAATATCTGTGAATTTATTAACCGACGATGTGGATAATGTACTATGGTGCTCGGTTGTACTTGGGTAATTTAAGATAAGAGAATCTTTAAACGAGAGCAGCACGCGGTAAGCAACGTTACACCGAGTCAGCCTCAATGGTTTATCGAGCGAGCGATGAAGATTAGCAAAATATTTACATTGAATAATCGCAATGCGGGCGCAAATCGACCGGAAGAGATCCATTAACGTCAGTCAGGATGAGGCAGATTCCACTTCATTTGCTCGCCGGTGCGGTGATACACAAAGGTGAAGGGAATTGCGCCAATTCCGGTACATCATGCTGCTTTTAATACAAATCACACAAACATCAAGCTCCCGGGGTAGGGTGGAGCTATCTCGCGGCCAAGATTCATGGAAGCAAATTTGTTAAACTCATTTCTAACAAACGACTGTCCTCGAGCGCCCGTCTCGCGCGATAACGTCCCGAGGGCTTGCAGACTCGGGCTGAGACATAAAAATTGCTACAGCATTAATTAACCACATCCCCCTGGCATCTGAGGAGTGAACCATGGGACGTAAACGGGGATCTTATGCGTCTGGTTTACCGTCCCCGAGGGTTCCTGACGATGGTCGCGACCATATACGGCGTTCGGTGGCTTTCGCGTTTGGAGGAACTGGTTTTCCACCGGCCCGGACGAACACCCGGTTGACGCATGCAATGAATTCCGGTAGCAGTCGGTGTTCTCCCGTTTTGTGAGTTTTTATGAGCTCGCATCTTGGCGGGCTCTTGGGTTTACGGGCTCTTACATCCCGGCACAGTCACCGGCATCGATCGGAGGAACCTTTCCCTTGTGGCTGCGTGCCCGTAAAAATAGTGCGCCTCATTTTTTGCTGGCCCTCCAACCATTAACATACGCGAAATCACGCCATCAAAACCGGCCCCGGCGAAATGTCCGGTTCGAGAAAATAGTATCATTAACGCACGCCCGAATGTGCGCTTTCTAGCGATGCCAAAATTCGAGCGCACTCCAACGTGGACGTATAATTTGCGAGCTACCTGCGGGCTAGGGCACAAGCGTTTCCGATTTTATTTAGCATCGACCGGCCATGTGCGAAAGAAAGACATCCTCCGGTACATCAAAGCGCCCGACCGCTAACGTAAACAGTAGCACCTTAATCACGGCTAAGCACCGCCTTCAAACCACACCCGATCGCGTCCCGATGGAGTGGTTTCGATCGACTCTCTTGGCATATACGGTGTAAGGACTTCCAAGCGGCGGCGGACGATGAAAGATCTTTGAAGGGGGTTATGTTTTTTGGCCATTTTTTTGGGTGGCTTTAGACGTCGGTAACGGTAGACTTTGAATACGCAGGCGCCTATTCCAGGTAGTGCAAAGTGTATAATTTGTCTCACTTTCAGAGGGCGCTATCGTGCGTGGAAGGCGCGATGATGCAGGCTATGTGATTAGAAAGGCTAAGGAAAATTCCAACAAAGGTGTATGAGTGTATCAATAGATATAGCATCATAGGTTGATGCTAAGAGAAGATTACATTCCTCAGAAATGTTAGTCATTGTGAGAAAAAAATATGATTTGAGCGTAATTAAATGGAGTTCGCAAAAAGTACAAAAGCTCGAAAGAGAGACAAAATTTTCTGCTTAAACTGCATTGAAATGTCTCGATCGAGATTGAATGATTTTGCTTGTGGAAAATGAGGGAATAATTATCCTTTCCCAAACTCGTTTGCTCGTTAAACACAATATAATGGGTGAAAAGAAACCCATTCTAACTGATATCTTCCAAAATCTTACACAGGCTTCTTTGCGGGGATGCGTTCGTTAAGGGATGCTCTCACTAACGTGGCTCCTTCAGGGCCCGTTTCGCCGAAACAAAACCATTCCCAAAAAATCCCGCCAGCAATAACGATTTCCCGATAAGCGTGCGCACCACCGAAAAGAGCATACGCACAGAAAAGCGTTCCCTCCCGTTATGCGTGCCTTGGATGCTCCAGCCGTCGGGTTCGATTGTAGGTTAAGTGCCCTCATTACTTTAACGACTCAATTATTCTGTTTTTGCGAAAATCATCATCATCCGTCGGCTGGTGTAGTCGTCATCTACCTCATCGCATTTCCAGCGCGAATGCTCATCGGAAAAGGAAATCTCTTGTGCAATCGGCTTGCGGTTCAGTTCTGCCCAAAGTGAACCCAGGGCAACGTGTGTGCCCTTTTTTCTCTCTCTCTCTCTCTCTCTCTCTCTCTCATTAAAATCAGTCTCCCCATGGGTTTGGCTCGAGAAAGATTGTCAGCTCAGGGAACATATTGCGAAGAGGAGTTATATTTACATATCCGTACTCCGTGCCGTCCAAGTGAGGCGGCGTGAGTGTTAAGATCACTTACGCTAAATATACACACGTTTTACCACTCGAGCCTGAGAGCACGGCTCTGGCACCCTTCAGGACCGGATTTGATGGTGAGCTAATCGCGTGCGCGAGGTCCTTGTTTGGGGGGTAATTTTTCGCTCCTCAGCTGCAAAAGCGAAACGGGCGAATCATAACAACCCTAAAGGAGCGCTCACTTTTACGATCCTTGCTCCGTTGAGAGGATGTGCTGGTTATGTTTTTTGTGTTCACACACCCAATGACTTCTCCGGGAACATTCATTGAAAATGAAGGCTCCAGCGTGGCACTGGAAAAAGGCCCTCACTCGTCCGGTTTGCCCATCAGCAAAAACTGACCCCGTTTAGGTGCGAGGCGCGAGTTTAAACGAGTTTAAAAAGTCCTTACAAAACGCGCACCATCCCGATGTCCAGGGACGATGGGCCATTAAGTGGGCGACAAGGGCCTGACGAAAAAAAAACGAAAAATTTAACGCACACATTTTCAAAAACGACATCCACGGGTGCACGAGGATTGCGATTGTAAAGCTACCCTGGCCAGCCTTGAGGTTGCCCGCGGGAACGAACGAGCCGCCCGTAATAATGGAACCGTTTTTCGGAGAGGCTGAGGTTCGACCTGAAAAATGGGTAAATATTAAGCACCAATTTTGACAGCTAATGGGCAACCATTTATCCACCGTGACCGGCTCTCGATCAAATCGTTGCGTTGCGGTCGATGAGCTTTCCTCCGACGAGCGGGCGCACATAATGATGATTAGTTTTAACGCTTTAGAAGCTTATCCGTTGATCCGGCGGATAAATGGCCTCGAGGAGAGCTGGTGGTCATCGGTCGGCCCGATTCCGGCCGGATCCTGCGGGAGAAGCCTGATGCTGTGGTGCTGGGGGTTTTTCAATTTCATGATTAGCTCCGGTTGTTTCGGTTATCCGGTTATTTCCAATGGTACCGTTCCACCCCAGCTCAAGGTGTAAGGAAATCGCACAACAGGAATTGGACCAGCAGCGAAAAAGATCCACTTCTCAGGGCGTGTGAATGTTTCGCTTTCGACACTCGCCTTCTAGAGGCACTTTTCTGCTTTGGGGACTTCTTGGGGCACCCGGTTCCGAGGCCACTTTTTCAAACGCGAGAATGATTGATGGCACATCAGCCGGAATGTGAAGAAAGCCCTGGCCGGGAAAAAAAGGCCGATCCAGTGACGATGGCGTATGTGTTAATGCACCTTCGACAGAAGCGCTGATTTGGAACGAAAATGGAAGACGAGAACCTGACCATCCGTAGGGTCCAAACACACCGACACCGACTGGTTTAGCAGACGTTCTGGAGGCCAAAAAATTATCATGGTGATTTATGCAAACGAAAAACCACAAACCACGCGCGATGAGCTGCCGGCCATAAACGGCGCAGAATCATTTTCTTGTGTCATGCAGCTGACGACTGCCGGGGGTTCGAAATCGGCCCGTGTCCTGTTCGTACCTTCCCGACCCGGTCCAGGAACGCGCGATGTCGACGAGCCGCCAACGAGCGCGAGATTAATTGAATGCTATAAAATATTCATACACGACATTTAAATTAACCTGTTGACTCTGGCAGCTGGCGGTGGCCGGTGGCGAAGATGTTTCGCAGTGTCTTACGCGACCGCGGGCCATGCGTACTGTTTTCTCGCGTGTTTGTGTGTGTGTGTGCTTCTCGCCTGGAACTGTTTTGCTGGCAATCACTGCCATGTTGTCGGTTCGGCTCAGCCCGCGACTCGGTTGCATTAAGCTCGATGGTTGGTTGGTGTTCGCGAGCAGATTTCATCACGATTGTCCGCGATGTCGAGGGAAAGGCCATCTGCTGGCGGCTAAGTGCAGGGGCATTTCGGTGGAAATGCATTAAATGGCCGGTGCCGGGCTGACACTACAATCACGCCCACTTTTGCTGTCGCACGAAAGCTCTAACGAAGGAGCCCGGTTGATGCTGCTTCATCAAATGGCGCACCTACGGGAACGTTTGGGGCGAATTAATTAACCGTTTCGGAACGGGCCAATGTTGGACCTGATGTAAACGCGACAGCGGCGTGCGATTTTCAACACCTTCGAGCGGCCGATTGGAGGATACTTAATCGTACCTTATCAAACGTTCTGTTGCGTTTGGTAATGATGCACATTTTGCGCTGGGGAAGGAACGACATGCAGAGCTGTCCGCCCACTTCGCGCTTTTAATTGTTTCGCGTAATTGTAATTTATTGCGCCGAATGTAATGCATCATGTTCTGGCCCGCCCGACGTGGTGCTGAAATTGATTTCCACGAGCACGCCCCGGAAGGCGCGCGTCGTTGAGCCGTTGGGGCGTTATGTTGGCTGGGGGTTTTTGTAAGGTGCACCTGAAAGGTATTAATCAGGGCGGCATAAATCATATCAGAACCGGGCCCTGGTGGTGCTTTCGCGAGCTGATGGGGCGGTTTAACGTATTACTGGCCATTTTGCTAGGATGGAGGATGCTACGGGTGAAGTCGTCAGTTGCTCGACCACCTTTACTGATTTGTCTGTTTCTTGAGGCCAGCTGTGCGAGAACGCACGCCTTTTTTTGTTCAAACACACTGAAAAGGTGGTTTCGTGAAATGGCCCACCAATCACGCGTCATAAACCGGGACCGATGGATGGAGCGTACTCGATGGGGCCAAAACCCCGAATAAAGAGATGCGCATCTTGAGGGTCATCATTTTCCCAAGCTTTGGTTACCTTCGAGCGCAGCATTCACGTACTAATTCAGTGTGTTTTCGAGCGATTCCGCACAAGGCGTACCCAGATATGCGTTTGACCTCTCCTTCCGCCCTCGAGGCACGAGGGTGAAAGAACATCCGAAGCAAACCGAACCAGAGCTTGTTTGCATGCAACCCGGACCCGACACAATGTAGTGCATCCCAATGGCTATCAGGCGACTGCTCAATTTCCTATAAATTATTCATCCGTCCCTGCACTCCAATCACAATAGGTCGGCGGCGGTAATAATAGTAATAACAATCACAGCCGCGGATGATGATAAAAATAATAATAATGGCAATGAGGGGTTATAATAACAGTTCTAATAGCGCAACATCCAGGCGAGCCCGAACAATGGCCACTTCCTTGTCCCGTCGCCGGGGCGCTTGGGCCACGATGGCTGTTCAAATAAAATAACTTAACTTTCCACTTCGGCGATCACCGGTCGCCGATTATTTGCATGACACGGCGACCGGTTCGGGCGTCGAGTGGCACTGGCCGCGGAACGGGCACTTATCGGGCGGTTCAGGATCCGAGGGCCCCAAGCGCCGTGGGCTCGCTTATTGGCACGGGGTTGGTCAATAAATTTGAGAAATGGCTAACAACATCACCACCACCATCAGCGTCGCCTCGAATCGGATATTGCCTGCCTCAACCGGGGCGAGTTCACGAGTCACGAGCAGCAGCATATCCCAGGAAAGCTCGGGAAGCTCGTTGCAGCCCACCGCCCGCAATGGATGTGGGATTGTGTCTTTGTTCCAATTCGATTCGGGCTTCACTTGAGGCACACAACCCTCAAGTTGTCGTTCTTTTCTTTTTTTATTTTCTCTCGCTCCTGAGCATGCTTGACCATATGAAGGGCACGACGCACACGACCGCCGAAGCAAAATCATCTCGCACCGGGACCTCAGGGGGATCCCGGCCCGGACGATGGTATCTGTCGTCCGGAGTTCCGTGCTGGGGTGAAGCTTTTTTTTTGTTGTTCATATTCTTCACCAACCGTCTGGACCCTCCGGTGAGGTCCAGCTAGTCGTGTGGCCAATGCTTAGAAGGTGGGTGCGCTAGCGCGTGAGGAAACCCGAGCCGGACTCCAACACCCGGTGGTCGAGATCTTGCCGGCGTTTGTGGCTCTTTCGCCCAGGCTTGGGTCATGTTTTTCTCCACCCTATCGCATCGCTCATTGAGCGAACAATAAACAATCGAACTCGGCTGGAAATGGCATCGGGAGTGAGATCGCGACTGGCGCGAGAGTAAGCACAACGCGAAGTCGCAGTTGTGGCGGAGTTTGGCCCACCGGCGGGCTGGGAAATGAAAAATACGGAGGTAAATATAATCACAATCCGCTGACCGACCGGGCCGATGTCGGGTATACGATTAGGTGAAAGTTTATACAAATTGGTTGACACGAATTGCCGAGCGATCGCGCTACAGGCGGCACACTACTTGAATGGTCAGGAAGTACCAACAATGTGACTGCGAGTAACACCAACTGGTCGCTACTGCGCTTGGTACGAAAATCTGTTGCTATTTCGCTTCAGATTGATCTTTTCTCTATCGCTCGAAGCATGCAATGTCGTAAAATTTTAAAGCTAAAGTACTCATTATGCCACACTGCCTACTGAAGCCCTCTAAATTATCGATTTGATGTAGTAGTAAAGAGCTTAACCGACATACGATTGGTAGAGAATTATGTTTTTCACCTTTTGATCTTTTCCAAAACGTGAGCGATCGCTTACATAATTTGGACATCCTAAATTACGTACGGTAGGTCTTCACATGGGGATGCGTTTCTCGCTCGCAACGCATGCTAACACGAAACACGATAACGGTAAGACGGCATCAGATTTCAGAGATCGTCGATCAGTTGTCAGACATTTCCCAGATCCCAATCATTTCAAGTGGAATTCAGGCGACCTGCTCGGGAAAAACTGGCGATCGTCTCCTTCGGTCTCATAACCGCGCTCTCGTTCCGCTTCATTTGGAACTCGTAAAAATGTGATTATATGCCCCGAAAGTGCTTAGGTGACGCATGGTTATTTCTGTTTGATGGGACCTATATTCCGGAGGGACCCACGGCACGATATCAGACTCACGCGATGAAACGGGCAAGATAAGAGACGGACTTGAAGAGCGGCTACCGAGAACCGAACAAAACTCCCAAAGAAATCCCACCGATTCCACAAGAGAAGCCACATGACGGCGATGACAAAATGTGCCGTGAACAAGGCGATTGTGATCTTCTGCGCCTTAGAACGATCGCCTCTAACGGGATCCAGTAATACAAGAATGTCATGGAACGGACCAGCGACTGAGCCGAGAAGGTTTTCCGAGTGCACCGGGGAACGAATGAGTAATTGCCAAAGACCCACAATAACGCCAATATGTAGCGGCAATAATGATATTATTGGTAGGTCAACACCGTCTCGGCCCAGCTCAATTGCTGAGGTCAAGCTGCGAGCACTGAGTCAGCACGTCCGGGCGGTAATTTTGCCGCATCGTCTCGGCCTTTCCTACGCCTGTTTATCCTCCAACCCGGTCAAAATATTGGTTCAATTTTCGTGCATCGTCCGTTGCCATGTTCACGATGCTTTAGCCAAGGTACGCGGACTGCATCCGAAACCTGTTGCACCGTTCCCGAGCGATTCGTGGCACGGTTCGACAACGTGTTGGAGAATTTCGCCGTTCCGTGCGATGGAATTCTCGCTCCGGTCGGCGCAATCGCAACATGATCGTGACTGAAGCGCTTGCGAGGCCATGGGTGGGTAATAAGCCAGGCACCACGGTTGCGAGTACCTTCTTTTCAGCGCGAATTAACAATTTTCAATGCTCTGGCTCGAGGGGCGTTCGATGGGAATTCGTGTATGCCGCAGAGGCTGAAGAATGCTGAGCTGCTTTTTATTTCACCCCAGGCTGGATGATGCTGTGGTTTGCTCGGAGATCGCGTTTTATTGGGCCAGAGACGGGCCCGGGCAGCCTTGGCGCATCTTCTCCGATCTCTGGCTGGATGGTTTGATAGGGTGACGTTCGTGAACTCTGCGCTGAGGACAGACACAACTCCAAAATCACTCGCAAAACCAACGCCAATGAAATAAAGCGTCGCGTTTGAAGAGGCTTTTACGACTTGATTAACGTTGCCGTTGTGGGTAACAATGTGAAAATATGCGTGTTTATCGATGAAATGTTTTCAAATAATCAAGAGAGAAAAAAACAAACCCAATCCCAGCGATGAATGAGTTCAACAATGAATGCCTGATTGCCCGAACATCAGCGTCTTGTTTGGCGGCTCTCTTGGAACCGAAGAAAGCAACAAGCCGAACGTTAACTCTGTCTTATTATGTTCCTAACCTTTACGACCTGGCGTGATTTATGCTTCCGCAAGGATACGAAACAAATGTCAATATTGGCGCACGGTCCAGCATCAACCTAATAGGGGAGAACTACGATGGTCTCGTTTCGTCCAGCGAAAACTTTTCTACGAACACTCTCCTTCATAGGGCCGATATTTTTTTGCGAAAGAATATTCTTTCCTTCTTGTGGAGGGGTCTCCGCTGGCAACTTTGTCCCTTGGCAAAATCACCCTGCACAACAGGAGAGCTTCGCCTGGGCAGAAGCATAAAAAAAGACCACATTTAACAAACTCACCGAAATAATAATCCCCACCAAAGGGGACCAGAGCATTCTCGGTGCGGACATACAAACAAAACGAGAACGAAACATTCGACAGACCGGACAAGCACTAACACCGCCCGGCCGCGTAACGACGGAAAAGTCGAGAAAATAACGAGGGTTTTCCGGTGTCTCCCGCGCCAACGACGCACCGGAACGTGTCACCTCCGATTTGGTAGAAACGACAGCGAGCAAAGTAATGCGGATGGCTCCCGCTCGGAGTCCTTTCACGCAAGGCGCGCTGTTCCGTTCCGTTCCGCCGGGAACAGGGTGGATAAATCCTTCCAGTGGGAATTCTACGCTCTCTGTCTTCCACCACGGCTGCGCTATGTGCCATTTCCTTTCAACGCTTCTTGAAAGTGTTTGCTTTTCCCCATTTCATCGTTAGCCGAGAACGCACGCAAGCGTTCGCGGGTGATGGTGATGCAATAATCAAAATAAGTACGGAAGGATAGCGAAGACCCAGTCGCTGCGACACGGCAACGATGTGAATAATGCGGTGTGTAATGTATCCCAAATTAAATGGAACAACATGTGCGAATGATGTAACAAAACTCGGTGCGCCCTTTTTACGATCGAATGGGGGAAAAACGCAAAACCGAGCCCTAAGGGTGAGTGCCACCCTCACTCGGGGGTGACATTCGGACCACCCTGATGGAAGGCAATGAAACATGGCGCCGTAAGTAACCGAGGGTGTCCCGGTTCCACGCCGGTGTCCTATTTTCTTTTAATTCTTCGCACCCCCTTTCGAAACGGCAGGATAACTTTGTCCAACTCGTCTTCGCACAGGGTGGCTTCAGGACGCGTCGTTCGTTTCCACTAACACGCTGTCGACGGCCAAATCTGGTGCGCTACCGCTTTTGACACTTACTCACTCACTTAGCTGCTCGGTGTTTCGGTGTGTGGTGAATTCTTTGGTCACATCTTGCACAATGTGCGCCTTTCTCATGTCCCTGAGACGGTGGGCATCAAAGGAAACGACGAAAAGGAGGACTAATTTTTAATAAGCACAAATGTCGGATGGAATAAAACTGTAGCCCATGATGAGCTCGCCGGAAAGCGGCCGAGCGCGGTGGAATGTTTCCTGCAAGGCAACCTTTTGCAAGGACGGAACTCCAGGAGGGTTGAACCAACATCCAGCCGGTCTAAATGAGTGCGGCGGAAAGTTCGCACCACCGAACAGATGGTAGACTCGGTTCCACATAATGAACACCGCCGTCTATGCCGTCGTTCGTCACCGTTCCAGACCATCCTGGAGAACATCGTCTCGATTCGCACACAAGCAGATCCCACTGAATGACAGTTATGATTTGCTTTAGCGCGCGGCTTCTGTCAAGCGGCACGCGACATCGGCCCTGATTGTAATGCATTGAATCCGCGGCTAGGCCGTGGCGTTAACGCTTGGAGTCTGACTGTCTGTCGAGCCGTGCGGTGGCAAAATGAAATGTCACAAACCATCGCTCGCAATTGTGGATGTTGTCAAGATGTTGCCAATCGCGCAGGGGCGAATATGTTAATAAAATTATGAACTTTGACAGCGAGGCGCGTGTTGCCGCCTTGGGTTTAATTTATTTTTGATGAGCTAGGATTGCTGACGCACAAATTATGCCGAATCGATTAATGTCGGAAACGGTTTGACATTGGTCTTTGTGACCCGAGGGGATACGTTTGGAGGGCTTTATTGCGAAAAGTCGTGGATCCCTATTTACATGCTAACCAAATGCTGCAATGCACGCGAATGAGTCTGCTTCACTTCAGACTGATTACGTGAATAATGTAACGCCAGCCACAAGCTAACCTGCCACGCAGTAGCACTATTACTCAAGTTAAATTAATTAAAAGCGGAAGCGATATTTCTAACCCCTTAGACGGTACAACAGCTGCGTTATAAATTGCAGCAAAAATATCTCCAACCTGCAGCGGTGCTGGCGATTATTTATAAGGCTCCGGCTCGCGATGCTTATCCGCATTGGAAATGTATCAAAACAAATCGTACAAGATGTCGGCATCGGTCGGGCAGAGTCATAACTATGGTCTCCAATCTGTTCGTACAGATCTCGGGTCGACCGTGTATTTTTTTTGTTCATTCGTCCCATTTCTAACATCACCTCAAACGGATGCTCGAATTCGGTGGACCAACGAAATCAGATCATACCAGCAGCGGCCCCTTCATCAAGCGGTGTGCATTTAAATTTCCGAGGGGAGACCTTACAGCCAGCAGCACAGTCATTTGCGTCCCCTTTTGCGATGGACCGGGGGTCGATACGGATGGAATCGAAATTTTCGTAACGAAAGCTACGGTTGAGCGATTTCCCGGCCCGAGTGGCCGCGTGCAGCCGTACGGCGGGGCTCGTACGTCATTAGAACTGATCATGCTTGCCCCGGACGTGGTCCCTCGTGCGTTCGAAAAAATTAGTGTTCAGCGCAGTGGAAAAACATTCCGATTGCAACCGAGAGGAGGGTCTCGTACGCGCCCAAGTTCGTGGCAGACCATGGCCGAGGGGGTCAGAAAAATAATCGTACTGTAACTAATTAATATCTTCCGGTGGGCTGAAACCGACCGAACGGTACCACGGGCTGCTAGACGCCTGGCTCGCTCTTTCACAGTATAAATTTGTCGAAATTCGACATTAATGTGCGTCCTATTCTGAGACCGTCTGCTCGCAAGACGACGGTCACCACGCCAGGGAGCCATGGCCTCGAAACCGAACTCGGTGCGGGACACACTTGACGGGACAGCAGCGAACGAGCGGATGCGACCTGTCTCCGATGCCCATCGACGCCGGTGGGGGCTTTGGCTAATTTGAATATATTAGAGAGACAATAACCGACATTTCCAATGTTTGACAACGCTCTAAACGACGCGCCCCGAGTGAACGTGAACGCCGAAAAACTATGCAACCACGAGGCCCGGAGAGCCGATCCAGCGCACTAGGATCGCCGGTATAAATTATCAATCGAGATCATTAATCTTATCGCATAAATGTCAAAACAGGCGAGAGCGCGCGCTGCACAGAGAAAACGCAATTTGTTTGAAACGTAATTTACATAATGGGCGCATGCGGATACATGTGTAGGAGTGCCCGGTTCGAGCCAACTACCGCCAGCGCCACGACGGGTAGCGCTTCAGGCGAAATAGAGCGAGCCTAATGATGAATGACGCCCGAGATGAGGGTCTTCTGCGCTCAAATCGACTGGAAAGTGTTCTTCTTCAACTCGTGCGAACATAAACACTGCATAACCGCACTCGACCGGCCATCTTTCGAGGTTGCTGCGGCGCAAACGTCTCCTTTGTCGCTGGCGATAACAAACGTCAAAAGTCGGTCGTTTTGTGTACTCGTTGCCCCGATAGCGGATCGATCGAAGCTCAATAAATTACACCACCACCGCCATTAGGAGATTTTCTATGAAGTACAAACCCTCCAGGGTTGAGGCATTCCACCATTGCTGCTGGATGCTGCCACTTTCAGCCACACAGAGTTCCAGAACGGCACGGTAACGTGTGACATCGATCCAATAACTTCCGCGCCCTAATTAGTTCCCCAGGCACACACACACCATGTGCCGGCGCACGGAGGTTTTGTGATTCACTCCGGGCATCGGGGGCAATAAACATAAATCGATCCGAAGCGCACCAAATTAGGCTAAAGTGGCAGGAAATTGTATTAAGTTTGCACCCCAGCAACCGCTGCCGTGAAGGATACTACGCCCGCTGGGGTTGTTCAACGTTGGGTGGTGAGAAACTTTCGCGACTTTCTTGTCTGCTGTGATTTGCTTCCAAGTTTTCGTAGAGCCAGAGAGTTTATTAGTCAGCAAAGCCTGCTTTGATTTGGTGTGGTTATTCCGCGGTTATTCCACTTGGATGTTTAAGCAATCGAGAATCGGTTGGTCCCTTTTGCGTGTTGTAATTGATCGATTTTTAAATGAACTTGAGCTATTTCGAGTTTAATAAAAAAAAACCCGCATTCCTCCGGTGGTGCAATGCATTTCCCCTAACGTGTGCGTGGTAATGGTTATCGCTCGGATAGGGCTTCTGGGGTGTGTTGTGGTGCAATACAGAAGCCATTGAGTGGCTCGGCTGTCAGCTAATCGATTTAAAATCACCCGCGGCACCGATTTACAGCCGGCAAAATGGATCGATCGCGTTTGCGTTGTTCCGTAGCACATGGAACGGGGTTGAGGAAGCCTATCAAATCTCTACCACCGTGTGGTAGAGCACAGAAAACAGAGCCCGAAGGGACAGAGAGCGTAACTATTGCCAGGAACGGAGATTCCCCAACGGAGACTCCGCGCATCCGCATCTGGCCGTCAAAGTGATCGATCGAGATAGTGCCATATTCTCGCACCACATCGGGAGCGAGCATGTGTATCATCAGCGTTTTCCTCCCAGGCTAACCCCACACCATGAGGGCCGCGAATGGTCGACATTTTGCGCCCTTTGGCAAAACGGCGACGCAGCGAGACGAACTCGAGCCATCGCTTGGACTCGGTATCCCCCGGTGGGATCTTCGATAATGTTTATGGCTTTTCGAATGGGTGGATGTTTTATTTTCCTGCCCAATGCCTGACGAGTCGGCCCGGTTATCCCGGTTAAATGTGGCTCCAGGGCAGTACGACGAATGTAAGGATCCGCGCGTCGCGATGTATGATTAATTGAGTTGCTTCGCATACAGTGCACGTCGGTTGGGCCCGTGAGGGTTCTGTGAGCCGTTTGTTCGATTATTGCTTGTCGTCTCGTCGAGGGACGTTTTATGTGCACAGGTGAAGCGTATCCGACACGTAAGCTTTACATTTTACTGCGAGCCACGTACGATACCTTTACGTAAGCAAGCGACCGTAAGACGACTTTACGGCGTTTGTCGGAGCAATTTCACTTGCAACTTATGACTTACTTACGGCCTTTTTACTCGCGTACTTGGTGCGGCTTACGGAAGAAACCTCTTCTAAAGTATTGGCGTGGGATGGCCTTGTATCATAAAAAAAAAACAATACAATATTCAAACGATGGCATGGACATGGGCAATAACGATCATTTCATTTTGTTGTGCGATGCTTTTGCGATGGATACTTTGTAATACTGGGGAAAACAGAATTTTCCAGCTACCTCTTACGGTGGATGATTTTTTTCCGGAAATTTTCAAAGACCATTTCCAGTTCATTGAACTGTTGATAGGAAATAACACGAGCGGCGGGAATCTCCCATCAACAATCGAGCCCCATGCATCCTCCACGCAGTTAGATGGATGAAGGTGTTCTTAAAATCCAATTAGGCTAATTCTCCACTCGAAATATGTGATCCTCGACCATCCATCGTCTTTTACTGGCTCTAGGAAGCCACCGAGCGAGGGAAAACGCGTTCGGAAGCATCCCCAAAAAAAACGATTTGTTTATTTATAGTACGACCGCGGTACTGGCACGCGGTACGCATAACAGAACAGTCTATAAGTGAAGTAGATAAAGCCAACGCATCTATGCAATGGGCTTGGGCTCAGAGCCGGCTCCAACAAGAACCCCCCACGTACAGCGAGCGGGTGTGTGAAAGAAAAAAGACCAGAAGCCACCGTCGAAGCGCATCGACGACAAACCTCGCACATTTGGAAACTATCGCCCTTTCGGCGAAATGGAATCGGGAAGGGTCCGACGATCGGATGCACCGGGCGGACGGGATGAAAAGAAGCAACCACCCGACCGGGCAGCAGGCGGTAAATTTATGTGAAATAAACATAATTTTCATTACGCACTTCAAAACACGTGACGATAGACCCGTTGCGGCATGTGGTTTTTCCACGCCGTGTCCCGTCCCGTCCCGTCCCTAATTTATCGTGCTAATTAAATTTTATGAATGAAATATATTTCCCCGATAATTAACTGACTCGTGTGATCTCCTCGCATCCTGCCACTGGTTGGGCACCCGGCGAGACGAACCACCGTTTTCCCGACGCTCGGCCAGCTCACTAGGGCGTACACGATCGTACCCTACTTGTCTCGAAAGGGTCGATCGTCCACAGGAAAGGATTCTCAAGTGTGATGCAAGAGATGCACTGCACTGTTGTGGTAGCTCTACGACACATTACTGTCGGCTGGGGTGCATTTTATGTGCCCGTGTCTGTGGGGAGTGTTTTCCCTTCGCCATTTCAGGGACGATGGACGATCGAGGCATGGCTTTGAGAGATTGATCCCAGTCTGTCATGTTCTGCCCAGCGGGTGACCTAAATCACGATCGGATATCACCGACATAGATCATGTGGTGGATATTGCGCATGCTACCCATGAACCTACTTAGGGGCCGGTTGTAGCACTTTCATGGTTCAATGATCGAGTCTTGGCAACGCACTGATGCTTCGTTAACGTTTGTGCTCCATGTTGTCGAGCGTCTGTTGATCCTTCAGCGAAACTAGTGAAACTATGGTGAGGTTTTGTATGTCAGAAGACATCTGTGTCCAAAATAACAAAAACGAAAATAGTAGTTTGCAATAACATTCCATTTGAACAAAAAAAAAAGAATAATTATAAGCAATACACTTGGCAACGAATAGGGAATTGAGTAAAGCACACTCATAATTGGCAGCAATTGAGAAAGGGTATTATATTCAAGAGTAATATTGTTTTACTGCTAGGTCGTATAAATTTTAACGTTCACCGAGCTGCCCTATTGCGAGATGCGTTTTGCTGTGTCTGGATGGAATTGTTTTACCACGCACCAAAAAAAAAAGAGGAAAAAGTAGAAAGCATAAATTTATGATCGTTTTCAATTAATGACTCCCATTAAATCCATCCGTACGCGCACGCCAAACGTGTGGTGGAGCACGGGTTTTATTAGTTGATAAAATGTGGCTCCTATTAAAAATCAATAAATCCACATAGTCCGCACACGAGCAGTAACTGCAGTGCTGCTGGGAGTGTATTTATCCACCTGTGGCAGTTCACAACGCGTTGACTTTTAATTACCCTCGTAGCTTTGTTTAAAGAAGTGAACAAAAAAAGAGACTCCAGAAAACCAAAACGACAACTTTATGAACCTTGATCGCGGTGGCGAAGATTAAAATGTGTTGTGGTCAGCAAACGTTCGCCAAAAAATATGATTCTCCGCTAATAAAACACACAAACCACAAGGGAAACAGAGCCGATATGAATAAAAAAAAACAACAGTCCTCGTGAGCCAACCGCCAAAGATCGGCCTCCCACTGTGCTGGACCGGCTGTGGTACGTGAGGTCGAGCCATGACACGGTGTGCTACATGGCACGGAGGGAAAGTGTTTTCGGGTCCGTACGGCTGATTTGGGCCACACGGTCCGTCATAAATATCTCGAAACGCGCGCGCCATCGTGCGATGCCGTTGTGCAACGGAAGAGTCTCAAGAGCGACCACGTCTGGTGACCAAACTCCGATGCAACGGGACGTGAACGAATGGCTGGGCTGGGTTGCTTTCGAGCTTCTCTCGAACTGGTGGCTCGTTGGAGCCCGGCATTGGATCGCTTGAGCGCGTCTAGCATGGAAGTGGACCGGATGAGGATCATTCATCAGATCGATGTAGAAAGTAATTAGGCTTTCGTGTTTAACACACGGTACGGAGCGTCGAACGGTGGAGTCAAACGCAACTATTCAGCCGGAGGCCAGCAACCAAAGGCGAGTCGTGTTCGATCCAGCCGCTCGAGATGCCGAAAGCGTGCGTTTCTGCTGATTCGATTAATTTTATCATACTTCCCTACGATCGAAGCCCTTCTTGGTTTAGTCGCGGCGAGACAGAACCGGTTCCCGGGCTGATAGAATAAAAAACAATTAGGCTACCATCGCGCGCAAGAAAGGTTCTCAAAGGTTTGGTAATCCAGAGCGGAAGAGCTTGTTAATGGATTGCTAAGAGGGGCATTTTTAATAGATAGAAACATGCCTAACGGTGGTTCAAAAAATCGTAAGATATTGCATTCAAAATGAGAGCTTCTGAGTGAGCCCAGCGTATTTGAGATAATATTTTGCTACCACCGGTGTGTTTTTGAGAGTAATATTTATGGGCGTTAAACAGATATTTCATAAAGCCTTGTTTTAAGCAGCTTACACGAGCTCGTCACCTTGATTTTTTTTTTATATTAAAGACAACTCCGCTTCCAATGGTGGCTCTTCTCATGGGACATTATGAGGGTATCGGAATACCGTAGAAAAGTACACCATCAAAAGGAAACGATCCTCTCAGTCACCCTCCACCGTTGACAGCGCAATCGTTGTTTGCTGACAATGTACTCCGAAACAGGCATTAGTACAACGTTCTGCCAATTCAAACTCGTTAGAGCGCAACCATCTTGATGGGCCACTTAGCGCTGACATCGTGAAAGGTGGATAGGCAACGAGCGAACAAGGATGCTATCCATTCATGACTCCGCCACTGGGATGCTGGCAGCTGCGACGAGCGAAATGTAAGCTGATTAAACCTGATCGTAAACTCATTGCGCGGTGGAAAATCGGATGCCGTCCTGCTTCGGTTGGCCAGCCAGCAGGTGCTTGCTTGCTTGTGGATGCAACCCATCGCCAGCTGTTTGCTCCGCGATCAAGGAGCAGCGACAAATCATCGACGATTTGGCACAGCATCACGATAAGTGACGTGAACGAGCCATCGGCAGCAATGCAAGGACCACCTCTTCGAATGACAAACCATGCTTTTCATGCTAGAGCCGACGACCATGATGCCACTTGATGGTGTCCTTCAAATGTTCGCCGCACCATACGGTGAAGGGTTTTTGGTTTTTTGCACACACACACACACTCACACATCCACGTTGACTCGGAGAAGGACCTTCGAGTGGGCCACAAACTATTTACCGAGCAAACAAGGACGAAATCAATTGAACGGACGACACTCCGTCACGGTGGAAGCTTATCCTTTGTTTTCGAACGGAAATCGTTCGATTACTCGAGTGAAAATTGTCAAACAAACCCGGCCAAAGGTGTCACTCGAACCTCCGGCGCCAAAAAGTGTTCGCTTGAATGTGTCACCAGGGGAAAACCAACTAGTGCCGTGCGGGTGCGGCTAGTGACACGGCTAGCGAGCGTGAAAAAGGGGACCAGGGCCGCTTCAAACACATAACGTGGCCGGTTTTGTGAGTTTTGTTTGCTCGCGCGCTTCCAAAACCTACCGGGGGAAGCCATTTTTTGGCTGTCGTCAATAATTTACGCAATGCAAATTTTTATATCACTCCCAGGAGTGATCGGTGTGGCGACGGTAAAGAATACGGAAGCGCTTGATCGACCATGGCGGCACAGGACATTCACCGACACCGACTGGTGGCAAGTTTGTCATTCGAACACCACTCGCTGCGTTGGAGTCCTGCGAGTTTGTCATTTTTCTTCCCCTCGTGCTCGTGCGTGAGATGGAAACGACGCAAATGGCAATTTATTCCAGTGCGACGATACACTCTTCTGCCGGTGTTTGGAGGACGAAGTGCGAAGCGAACATGGGACAACACACACCCACACACACGAGGACATGCGCTTCTGCGAGGTACGGCAGGAGAGTAAAATATTAGTTCATCTATCATTCCGGAACCTTCTCTACCTTCTCTGCCAGCCCTTCAGCACAGTGGTGGACGTGTACGCACACAACACGCAGCCAGCAGGATGGCCGGTTGGGAAGATGGTTGGAAACGTGCGATCCAAACTCAAACGACCGGTACTTGCGTGAATGGAATACTTAACAGCTGCGATGCTTCGTTAGACCGCTGGCTGTACCTTCGATTTGCGCGCGCGTGAGTGTATCTAGCGAAAATTGGAATGTATGGAAATTACTTCACCCCGTTCGATTGAAGGTAGGGTGTCTTTTAAAAAGTGCTACAATTTCCCAGGATCCTCAGTGGGATGCCGTTCAATCATGCAATTGCCATCAGCGATACGCTTGGGCGCTGTGTTTCTCCCACCGGGACCGATATCAAGCGGAATATGAAATTGATCCACTTTATCTAAACTGCACCCGAACTGGTTCTGGCGCGGGCAAGATGCTGCCCCAGTGTTGCTTCAGCATCAGCAGAAGAATGAAGCGAAACCGTCGTCGGTACTCGCTCTCGCCTATCGTCGTGTCGAATCTTTATCGATTGTCCGCTGCCAGCGAAGGATAGAGCAGTTGTCTCGTGTTAAAGGATTTAGTCCGCAACCACGAGCGAACGGGAGCAGCAAGGATAATTCCACATCCTTCGGTCCTCGCGGTGGCAATAGCGTCGCCGCCCTCTTGATAGGACTTTTGAATGGGTTTCATGTTATCGTAAATCTGATACCATTCTCTCTCCGGCTGCTTTTTTTTTTGTCTCCTTCAATACCCGGTTTGGATCGTTTGCGCTTGGTTGGTGGAGGAGTTGATTGCCCCGTGGAAAGTACCGCTTAAAGGTTTTTATCCATTTAGCGTGCCCCAATTTGCATCGAGTGCGCGGTAGTGCGCGTGCGGACATTGCCAGGCGTTTGAACCACGTGCCACGTACGATACGCGGTTGGGTTTTGGGTCTGCCACTCTCGCACCCGATGACACTCGACTCGGTTTACTCGCGGGGCCACCGTGTGACTTATCGGTTCCGTTTAAGGTTGATGTCCTGCCGGCTGGTGGCCGTACGCGCTGCCATACCATACTGTGGCTGACCGTGGCAGGTCGACGTGGCAAAGCCCTTAAGCACATTAATGTTTATCCTCTCGGCTCAGCGAAAAGTCCGCTCCGCGATAGTGGTGGAAACTATGCAAATTTATCTGCAATCGGACGGCTGACGAAATGAGCTTTTATTTATTTTGCACCACAGCAGATCAAGTTCGCGGGGGGCACAGAGAGCCATCCGCTATTTGTATGCTAATTCATAGGCAATGAAGTAAAAAGTTTCTAATGGTTATTGTGTAAACCGTTCTTGGCGCACGGTGAGTAAAGACAATGACAATGGCCGTTGCTCTCTAAATTTCCCCTTGAGGAAAAGGCGTTGCAAACGAGCCATCACCAAGGAAAGTACTTACGGAGTTTAAGGATCTTATAAATATTGAAGTGTATCGCTCGTGAAGTGTGATTAAACGAAAAATCACTTACCTATGAAGAGAAAAGAAGACAAAAAAAGGTGGTTTAGTTTAGTTGTATGCAGTGAAAAGAAGGCAACAATAAATAGCATAGCCGAGCATCCGTAATGTGCAATTACGTGCAACCGAATAGATGATTAATTGCTGTGCACCATTTAAAATGCATTCCGCATGCACGATGAACTGCATTACGCGGTTTTCCATCAACCGGCGAATCGATTAGCAAATATTGAAACCCATAATGTAAACGCAGCCAGACAACCGGCGCCTTCGACGGTTGTGCGGTCGGTTGCGCTATTTATCCTGGCACCAACACACCATCATATTTGCGGTCCTGCTCGGTGCGATAAACAATCGGAATGTACGCTCATTTTAGATGCGGCAACTCGGACCTCGGGTGCACAATGGCGATTCCTAATCAGTGCATAATTAGCATCCGATGCGGAAAACGCACCAGATCCGGAGCACCCATCGGCCCAACTCATCAATCCCGACCCACCTTGCCACTGCCGGTTCGACAAATTGCAAAATTACGCGACACTTGCCCCTGTCTATTCATCCATATTTCGTCGATATTGCAAACGGTCCGGGGACGATATTGAACGGACGAGCATCTTTACCACAGACCTGGCTGCTGGTAGCGTTTGTAAAAGGAAGGCAATACGGGAAAGTTAATAAATTCCCCAGATGAGCTTGGCAAACAGCAGCACAGTTCTCGGCACCCAGTTCATCTCGCCCACCGTATCAAATATCGACGACGATGACGACGACTCTGGGCGTCCTATTGAGGACGGTACCATGACCGATGCGGTGTACGACAGCTAGTGCGCTTGCTCGGCCTGCCACATCGTCCGTCGCATAAGTGAAACACAAATTTTCACAGCATTATGCAAATATTGAAATATGAAAACCTATTGTTTCATCCAGCATACAAATGTCGGTCCCCGGCGCGCTCCCGAACCCCAATTGCACCCGGAAGGCGCAATTGCATGAGGGCTGCATTCGAACGGCAATAAGTTAGGGAAGGAGAGCGAACGTTGCTACTGTTGTGACAAACATGATGGCCTTTGGCCCGTACGAGCGCCCACGCTGCCGTAACTACAACCCAGCAATTTCTGGTCCGGCTTTGATATATAGCCGGTAGATAAGGCATCTATCGATGCGTACAAAGTGGAGCAGTAGGTTCCACGTGCCGTTCGCTTCACCGGCAAGTCGGCACCGTTTTACGGTACGTTTCAGCAAAATCCACCGCAGCGTACTCGATAGCGTGCAATTGACGGCGGGTCCTTTATTTTCCACCGGGAGTAGGATAACGATAGGCATATATCCGGTCAGTTTTCGGACACTGAGTATCGAGGGCGTACCGGGTGGCGTTTCGGTCGATGAATCTGCATTTAAATTGCACGCACAAAGCTGTCGAAGCAGGTGGAACAGGATTTGCAGTGAGAGTAGTCTTTAAGCAGCATCAGGCGAAGTGACTTTGCATCTTGATGATTGTAATATTGTGAGTTTCCAGAGTATGAGCTGACAGTGTAGTGCAGTGGTTTTTGTTGAATCCACAAGTTTGCGATTGTTTAGTTTGAACACATTTTGACACATACACTGTCGAAATTTCCCAACAACCATTTTCGTTGAATCCTGCAAGGACAAAGTATTCATATTCGTCGCCTCACACGAGACAACAAAGCGTCAATATTTATGTCCTTTCGAAGGACATCAGCAACGCTTCAACAACAGCCAGCCATCCTTTCGCAGTGTTTTGGGAGAGTGTTTTCTCCAGTATGGTTTTTACTACTACCGACACTGCTCGATTAATTTTATTGCCGACCGATGTGAACGCACGATAGTCCATTGAACTGCTCCTTCGAAACTGCTGATTAGAATAATAATCGTTCCGAGGCGAGACATCGAACCGAATGGCCCTTTTTGCGCTCTTTGTGTGTTGTTTTGTGGCATGATAAAGCGATGAAGATTACTGCACGATCGAATGGGGGTGGTAGCGATTTTCCGCCCAATAGAGCAACCCATACTGGCGATGATAACGCGCAAGTGTTGCGCAAGGAGCCTGAGGAGATCCTCGATGGTGCTTGCAGAGAGTTGTCGCATTTCCAAAACCTTCTCCGACCTTTTTCTCTCGAGGCGCGCAATCAGTTCGCGTAACGAAATTTTCTGCGAACCCAAGGAAGCGTTCGCGAAAGGTCGTTCCCAGCTCCGCTACCTTCAGCAGCGGGACGCCAAGGCGGTGATATAAGCGTGTTGTTAATTTATCTTGAAATACAATCCGATCGAGCAGGAAATCACAACCCGAATGCTGGCCGGGATTACGCCACGGTCGAATGATGCGCGTCCCCGGAACGGTCAGAAGAAGAAATTATGAGCAAATATCGGATTGCGTTTCGGGGGGTTTTTAGTTAAATTTATGATTGGTCTTCTATTTCTCCCGGAAAAAAAGGTTCATCTTTGAAGATTTCTCACCCGCGAAAGGACGGCTCACGAGCATCGGCGAATCCCGGGCACGGGGCGACCGAACCTTTGAGGCATTCTCATGCTCCTTCGCCCTTCCGTGGGGAAACCATCCGCAGTCCGCCGGTTCGGTCGCACCGTAATCTAATACGGCTCCAGTTCCACGCAAGTTCCATTCCGAGGGGCGTGGAATGCCAGTGATTTCGGGATCGTCGGGTTTGGCCCAGTCTGCAGCGATTTTAGGCGGCTTTACGGCGACGAACGATGGCGTGGTTCCATATATTAGAGGCTTTGGTGGAATGCTGACAATTCAGGCGCGTACATAAATTAGACTACACTAGATTATGGGCCCCGCGTGTCGACATGTTTCACCAATTTTCTAGCCTCATTTTGCCGGCCGAAAACAGTGAACATAATGCCACTGGTTTCGTGCACGGCCGTTCTTTGTTCTGCGACCGTTCTTTGCTCTCGCGAAGTAGAAAGACTTTCAACAGACTCGTCCAGCTGAGAGCTTGAGAGCTCCCCGATATGGTCTTATCACCATTGATACGTTCCATTTCGGCTGGGTACATTCTTCTCCAATCATCCAATCCAAAGACCAGATAATGTTGGATCAGCAACAGAAAAAAAAATACCCACTATTTAAGGAGTGGCAAGCGATCGGCAAAAATATCCGCCAGCCGTCGGCAGCGAAGCGTCGGAAATAACAAACGGACCGATTTTCCAATAATGTGACAGGGTGGCACTTTCGTCCTTCTTTCTGCCAAATCGATCATCACTTGACGGACGGCAAGTCTCGGCCTAACCATCGTCAAATATTGAACGTCGTCATTCGCGGCGGTCGTCGGCAAGCGAATAACTCCACTTTTCAACACCGTCCCACGTCCAAAGCAAACACCCCAAAACCGAACGGAAGTAATCGATGTCCGTACTAAAGTCATGATAAAAATCAAGATCCCTCCTTTCCGGGCGAAAGAAAAGCTTTCGGGTACTCGATGGGGGGATGGACGGCTCTACTTCAGGGCCAGGGATAAATGCACATACACACACACACACTACGAGCGTCGCAAAACACATCTCCCCTTGCGAACGAAACGTGGGGAAAAAAAGATGCGAAAAAGTCTTCGCCGGCAAAACCAATCCGACAAAGATTGGCTGCTAAGGCGTCGGGAGAGCAATCACGGGACTCGATTGGAGAATTAGGAGATCCATTGATGTCGGATCAATAATAGCTTGGACCCGAGATTGGCCTGCTCGGTGCTCGCAGCACCGGGCGTTCTTAGTCGCGCCCTGGTGTACAGACATCCATCCCCAGCGGGGGCCGCAGTTGGAGGCTAAATAAGCTGATGTAATTTGATTGCTGGGATGCTTCGATTTCAAGGCTTCTTTTTTTTCCTCAGAACTTTACCGGACGGACCCGGAGCCCGGGAATGTAGCGTGTTTTTGTCCTGTTTCGCTTTTGCGTTCACGTCGCAACAAGAAACCGTGCCGAGAAGCTCCCAGTTAGGGATGGCTGACTCTCGCAGCGTCCTGGGCAAGCGTTTGTGGGCACAAAAATAGGGGTTTTTCTCACCAAAAAAAGGATCACTTTCCCAATAAAAGGGTTTGATTTTGTGGATGATTACAAGAAGTGCCGGTCGATTCGGTACCCGTGTTTGCGTGAAGGGAAAATCTGCTTTTCATTTCGGAAAAGGCGACCGAAAGGCAGCGAATATAAAAACATCCTTGCCAGGATTAGCGCGTCAATCCGTTCGAGGCAAGCTTTACGGTCCGTCCTATGACTGCAAGACGGTTAGTAACCTCTTTTCGCATAAAGGGCACATCCGGAGGAAGCTTTCACATCCTTTTAAACAAAACTTAGCGCAACCCCCCCATGCAAACCACAGGGTTGATCTTAAGAGCCTTTAGGCTTGCGGGGTTGTGGCTGGGAAAGTTTTATCAGAAGAGCTACAGAACAAAAAAGAAAAAGAAGTGGAAGAGAGACTGCTATCGAAGACTGCGGAGCGGTACGTTTGCTTAAGCATAACATATTCATAAAGCTACTCTCTCTCTCTCTCTCGCCCGTAAGACAGTGTCGACGGGAGGCAAGAACCGGCGTGGCCGTTTACGATGAATGTGCGACGGGAGTACTGGCCACGTATGAAAGGAATGTGTACTTCCAGAGATATCTTTGCTCGCTCGTTCTGCATCCGGAAGCGAAGTTATTGCGATCTGTTTCAGACCAGACGACCGCTTCTTGCGGGACAACCGTCGTACGAGGGCATTTAAAGAGTCACTAGATACACTGGTCGAACAAAAAACGAGCACTCTGTATAGGAGAGAATCAGGGAATGAAAGAAACCTGCAACACTTCACAGATTGTCTCCCCGGAGAAAATCTCAAAGGCTATGGGCCGCATCCTTCGCAATCCTTACGGGCTACGTGTAGGCTCTTGAGCAAACGAAAAAAAGAAAGAACGCCCTACGGCTACGGAAGACCGAAAAAAAAGGAGCTCCACCTTGGGATGGAAATGCTCCCGGGGGTTGGCAAGGGCACGAAAATAAAAAATACACATCTTTTTATGAATGCAGAAGACTTCCTTCGCTACCTCCGGCTCTCGCGTGGAAGGGAAAAAGGACCGACCGGCTTAAAATATTTGCAACATCCTCCCCGTAGCCTGGCGTTCGGTGCGGCGAGGATTCTTGAGGTGAGCGTGGCAACGGTAGAGCAGAAATAAAAAAGTAAACTTAGGTGCCATATTATACACCTTCTTGGAAAATATGTTCCCTTCGTGGAGCGATACAGTGGAGCAGTTGTTGCGGACTCGAATGTCTGCAGTAATCAATTCACTCTCTCCTTCGCTGGCTACCTTCGCTAACAGGCGCTGTTTATGGCATTTCCAGGAAAATGAATCAAAAGAAGCTACATTGAAAAGGAGTAAACTTTTACCTGCTACCTGCGCGGGATTAAGAAATTTATCACACAGTTTATCGAAACACTCCCGATATTTGTATCGCGTGGATGTGCGAACGGTGTACAAATTATGTAAATGAAACTGAATCAGTTCAATAAAAAAGACCATTATATAACTTTTAGGACATTTTTCCTATGCACTATGAGCTCATAAAATAGCGCCATTTCCCTTTCTGTCAGCCATAAATTTGCCAGTTCTGTAGCATAATATTTGAAACCGATAATCAATCACCTTATTTCGACAAACGAACGCAATTTGATTGAGCTGTCGATTGGAATCACGTTCGAAATAAAAGGTAATCCTTCGAGTGGAGCTTCGGGGACGGACGAATTTTACACGAAATGATTTATTAACGATCAAAACCGATACTACCTGCAGTCGAATCCCATTTGCCACACCAAAACTCGATGGAGCCGCATCCGGCTTCCGCAAACAACAGGTTCAATGAAAAATGTAACACAATCCCATTCTGCCCTTCATCTCCAACCGTCGGGTCGGTCGGGTTGTATCATTCAATATATCATCATAAGCCGCCGATGCGAGGGAATCCTTTCTCACCAAGCGCTCAGCGCTTCATCGACGCTCGGTCCTCCGGTACGAGCTGGGAATGCTTAGGGAATGTACGCGAATCCTTCCATCATACCGTGTGTCTCTTTGACAGATCTCGCAAGGCGAAACGACGAGCCAAGCATTCCGCGGCACATATTCCGCCCTGTGCACCGCCAAGGACAACAACAATCTGGATCAATATTTTCTCGATTTATTAGCATTCATGGTGATGATTTATGCGTACGGCAGACTTCCAACCTCGTCGCGAAGGAGGGCGTGATTTTCCTTCGAAGAAGCGAAATCGGTCTCCTCTTCACCGGCGGCGGCGAAAGAACGCGAAATGAGGAAAAATTAGATAGCTAAAACCGAAACCTCTGGAGTGTGGAGGATTGCTTCGCATTGCTCGACACCGCCACCTCGGCAGCCTTTAACCGTACCGAGGCGTCGGGTGAAAATGAAAGAACGATTTGCCAAAGGAATGAAAATGAACGAATAATGAGCATGAAATGGAATGCCGCAGGCAGAAACGAATCACTTTTTCGAGCTCGTCGGTCTCGAACGGTTCCACCCGGAAACGTGAACGCGTTGGTCCGCGCTCGAGTGGTTGGGGGGAGCGGCGGTGAGTTATATCATGAAAAATCTTGGCACGATTTTTCCTCGCTGATTGCACGGAACGTAAAAAATAACGCGCTCTGCCACGTGAGCGTAAAAACGGGACAGCGAGAATGCTGCCGCGGCTATCGGTTATCTGATAGCAAAAATTAATTGAATTAAAATAAATGACTGCCGGCGGAGGTGGGCACGATGACAGGAGTATCCAGGGAGCTCGCATCCACCCGTCTCGAGGGGCCAGTTTGGTGGAAATGAGTTGGAAAACCTGGAGCCTTCGAGCGGTTGAACGAAGCGGTGAAATATTAGGCTGCGTACCGACATCTCGCTTGGGAAGGTGACTTATCGGTGTGCAAGGACGACCGAAGGAACGCGCGTACCTTTAAGGAAAAGGTTTGAACGATTTATTACTTTGCGTAATCTTTGATCAGGCACTCGTTCGCAAAGGGTGTCCCTTTTTGGATGGCTCTTTTCCGCACTCAGCGCGCTGCCCGGTGGCAAAAAGCGATCAACTTGACGCGAACGTTGATTGGACTTTCGCGGAACGGAATTATTAGGTATAATTGTATTGATCTATGTTTAGCGCCTTTTGCTATCGGCTCGGCATCAGGTGACGGTGCGCGTACCGAGCGAGCGCCAGAAGCGCACAGGTGACGCAGGAATGAATTATGAAATCAGACATTTTAGGACGGTGCTTCATTAATCCACCAGTTAGGCTCGTTGCTGTGTGCCGTGGTACTGGTAATTCGCCCCGGGTTTGCTGTTATTATCTGGTCGCTTGTTTGCAATGAAAAGGCAATAACAATAAAATTTTCATGGCACCTTCCGGGGACGGTGAGCAAACTGTGTTCCCTTCAGACGCTGGATTAGACCCACCAAATACAGGCACGCTTGTGTTGCGAACGCGCCATTACCGACCGGTGGGTTAGTCGAGGCTTGTAATGCTTCATCCATGGTACGGCGTGTGCTCGAGCCGTGCGAAGTTTTTCCGGCCTTTTGCTCGACCACCGTACGCCATTTAGTTCGTGTCACCTAGCCAAGCTTTCCTCGGTGAGTCCGTGCAACTATGTACGGTAAAACCAAAGCGTCCGGTGGGCCATCGGCGTCGTAAAGGGAGGCCAGCAAAAAGAAAAAAAAAACGGAAAATAACCCCGAACAATCGCGGCCAGTGGCGTTGGAGCGCCGTGACTCCCTATTAATTATATGATATATATCGGAGACCCCGCCAATGGCTGTCGTTTTCATAAATTTATACACCGACCACTTCCCATCTAATCGCAGGAAAACGCACGGTCGTCTGGCTAGACCCGGCTAGCAGCCTACAAGCAACAGCAGCAGCTGGGACCACAACGCCGACCGACCGGATTACCTAGGGCACGGAAGTTTGCCCTGGAGAGGAAACCTCGCTCGAAAGGTGTAGGCTCGGCGGCTCGTATCGTGCTCCTGTCTATCGCCACAATCGCTCGTTTGGGTTTGCGATTGTTGTTGGTTTAGCTACACTATTTATTTCCTCGGCCAGACAGGCCCATGCGTACCGGGCCCGGAACGGGCGCGTTCATAATGGGGCTGTACGACTCCATCGTCTTGTGGCTCGCCTCGTGCAGAGGTGTATGTTAGTTTAACGATCTGTCGCTGGCAGGCGACTATAAGGACTTTGTGTTTTTTAAATAACTCTGAGAAGCGTTCCGAGGAGCATATCAGCATGGTGACTTCTGGATTGTGTGCGGCATAAGCGTAGCTAGAAATCGTTATTGCACACTTTAATACTGGTTGTAGAAGGTGTGATACTTTAATAAAATATTATTTCCATTGGGCATTGTTAGAGAACCTTTACAGCGTTTAAAACATGCAGTTACCAGAGGAGCATTTTTTATCATTAGTATCCTCACCTTTCACAAGGGGAAACGCTACAAAGAATAGCACTCTCTAGGTTTCCTTTTAACATTTCCTTAATGTAGAAGACAAAACAAATTACAACCTTTTACTTGATAACGTCATTACCGGGACTCCTGCGGTACAACGGGGCGTATAAATTTAATCAAGCTAAAATACGATAGCAATACCCGAAAGCGCAGCGAAAAGGAAACAAAATATGCAAAATTGAAGGGCAAAAAAAAAAACTCAATAAACGCCCACCAAATCCTCGGCAAATTTAGATGCCTCGTTTGCTGCTTGTGCGGCTCTTGATTTTTGTAAGACTTTGCGAACGCAAACACGCTGGCAAGAAAGCATCACGCGCCGGTTGTAGCCTCGGGTGGTTCGTGTACAGTTAAATGGAGAAACTAATTCTTTTCTCATTCCCTAGTGCGGACTCGGAAATGAAGATGCAAATATTTTCCACACCATTCAACACACACCATTTTAAATTTTGTGTTTTTTTTTCCTGCTAGTCGCTCCCGTTGGCTCCTAAACGATGGCTCCAGGGAAGAAGAAGTCTAAAAGGATTGTTCTTTGAGACGCTGGACCGTCGAGGACTAATTATGGTAATGGTTAACTTACGAAAAAAATGCGAAAAAAATGTTTCTACCAAAGCTTGTTAGCATTAGGGGAAGCATAGAAAAAATATTAAATTTACTTTCAAACGTTTTTGGTAGTACCACGATAAGAAGAAGAGAAAGCTTAGACGAAAACCGAAAAAAAGAAATTTCCTCCAAAATGGCGCTCAACCATGACAATAGCCCGCAGCAGTACCAGCAGGATCGGATCAGTGCTCATTAGCAACAGTGTACCCGGAAACAACAGCAAAGATGCCACTCCAAATCTAACACAAACGGTTTGAAACCATTTCGTATGCACAATCTTTACACATTTTGTGTAAGAAAAATTGTTTTAATTGTAATTTGAACAGCTCAAATAGATTAGCCTCGGGGAAGGTGAGTACGTAAAAGTTTATTCAACCCTAATAGCTCGTTGATATTAAAATCAACACTATTTGCAAAACGGAATGAACCCAAGCAGCGTCATCTCGGATTGCATTCTGCCGGATAGTGCTTTCTATTAAACTTAGTTTGTCACTTTCGATGGTGCAGCCCTTGATTTATTGGCTAGCCACACCGGCGGTGTAGCGAGAGCAACTTTCGGCACAGGCCACACTATCAAATTCTAAACAAAACTTTGCCCTGCCATCGGTCGCTGGACAGGCACTGGGTCGGGAAACTTCTGGTCTGCGGACCAGATCGAGCTGAGGTTTCCAAAATCACATCCAGTAAGGGCCGACGAAACTATGCTGGCAACTGTCAACAAGCCTAAAAGTAGCAAACTTCCCCATCCGTTCATCTCAGGCAAGTGACCAATAGGCGATGCCGTCGCTTCCGGAAAACAAAACAAAATGCTGCGAACCGGATCGGCCCTTTCGGGGAAACACACACGGTACAGTGAAAACTCGGAAGCAAACCGAGGGGGTAAAATAATGCAAATATTTTGCAATGTCGGCCGGGTTAACCTCCATGCCCATCGTCCATGTAACACTCTCACTTTTGTATCCATTTATGGAATAGTTTCGGCAGCGGTTGGCAAGAGTTTTGTAAAATAAAAACAGAAGCATAAAGCAGCACTGAAAGGAGCTCCGTCCCACACACGACGAAGTCACGGGAGTTTGTGGCAGGAGGCCAAAATTCCCGTTCCGTAAATATTTATGGCTTCAAAAACGCAATCGCTTCGTTTCGGTGGTGGTGTGCTGCTGGTAGTGAGGACATGCAACCTGAATGCCTGATCGAACCACACATAAAGGGGCGCTCGAGTCCCACCACCGATCAGGATCTCATCTAAGTGTCGTTGGGGGGGAAATAAAAGTTTCTCCCTTTTTTTTTGTTCGCTTGAGACGCCACCAGGACACCAGCGTTTGTACTCGTGCGTGCGTAACGAGATGGTGAATGCAAAGACGCCACCGAAGGGATGTGGCCGAGAATAGTAAAACAAAAAGAAGTAAAAACCCCAATCCTAGTGCTCGAACCTCGTTTGAAAACCGAGCCCCTTCCCAACGACGGTGGCGGTCATATGAGTGTGTGGAAAGCCGTTTTCAATTTTCTCCGCAACATCCGGAGACCCACTCGGGAGGGAACGCTCTTGGGGAGGGCGAGGCGGCGAAGGAGTTTTCGATGTTTCACAATTTTGTGGCGATTTTCCCAGGAGCGCAACTTTTGCCAAATTCGCACACAATTCTCCCCTCAGCGGTGGTGGCGCCGGATATTTGGTTGGATTCCTCGGTCCATTGGAAATCCACCGACCAAACCCGACCATCGCCATTATGCTGGCCCTAGATAGGTTTCCATCAAACAGGACCTTCGTTTGCCGAGATCCTTCGTTGCCAATTTCGAGCGCTTTTGTGGAAGGGTTCCGACAATCACCCATTTGCTCCCTGGCGCGTAGACAAATTCCAGCTAACCGTTCAAGAGCCAAACAGCTTTGTTACGCGGCTATTGCCAACCGATGGAAAGTAGGGTCAAAGGCGCCGATCGTTGCTTTTTCTTGGAAAATCGAAAACGAAGCCATTGAAAAAATTGCTTGCAGATTGTTTTACGACCATCGAATCGGCAGAAAACCCCTGCGGAAGGGTAGGTTATGAATTAAAATGTTAAGCAAAGAAGACGGTCTAAAGTCACCCGAAATCGAAGGATTCGTCGCTTTTGTTCAAGAACGAACCCTAGCGTACAAAAAATCATTGGCACCGGAGGGTAGAAAAGTGTGTTTATGACTAGTTGATGTGGCTGTGTGCGTGCCATTATTTAAAATCAATGTAAAACTCGTTTTAAACTCATTCTTTCGATGGTGAAATTAATCGAGTTCATTTAGCAACCGCTTCGCTTCATTACGCCGGTTCATCGTTTACAACTTTCAACCGTAGCCCGAGCATGCATCGTGTTTCAATGTTTCGTTTCAATGTTTCTTAATTTTTCTTATCAAGCACAGCGTTTAGTGAGGCGCAATTTCGGTCGAACAGCGCACCAGAAAAACAGATGCCTGTAACTTTTGCGGAATGGCGACCTTTGCGATTTTTACGACCTTCGCTCCATCGTACCACCGTAGAAGGAAACGAAACGAAAACATCATCAACCATTTATGATGCGACCTGAAGGCACGCACGGTGAACGCACCGCGTGGTAAACTTTCCCAAGAGGGCGCCCCAAACGGAAGACTTTCTTTCGCTTTCAATGGCACAGCATCGCCCGGAAGAAAAGCACCTCAGGGTGCTCTGAGAGGTGGGTCGCATGAGCGAGCGAAAAAAAAAATTGAAAATTTAATTTACGTTTATGAATATTTTGTCTGGCCGTCTGCCAGGCAGGCGTCGTCGTCGTCGGTCTGACCGGTGGCGGCGTTTATCGAAAGACAAACTTTGCCGTCATGGCGGTACGAGCGTCAACACTGGCCGCGTGTAAGCCTTGTTTCGGCTGTGGACTGATTGGAGGGAGGAAAAAATCCACCCACGACATCCGGTGTGGAAAATGCGGGCGCGAAGGTCCGAGAAAGTGCCGAATTGGTGGAAAGAAAGAAAGCCCCCCAAAAATAAGACCTCAAACGCGTGCGTAGCGAAAGCACATAAACCTTCCAGCGCCCGGATGAGACAGCGGTGGTCGCGGATTTTCTCGGGGGTGGGATTGTGTTTACTTAGCAACTCCTTTGGATACCGGGAACGAGGCGAAAGGATCTGTATTTTATTTTCTCTGTCCCGCGCGTACGGTTCTCCCTTTTTGACTCACCACTGGCCACCACAGGCCGACAGGTCGTTCACGGGGACATTTTACGATCCATTTTTTTTTCTCTTCTTCTTTTTCTTTTTCCGCGCTCCCTACGGGACCATTTCGAGGCCGTCCGCTCGTTCACTCGGGGGGACATATTTGCGCTTCTTGTTTCGAGGCCGCACGCGGGATCAACACCGGGAGCCTCCACCGGTCGGAATGGGAGCGAAAATTCAACACAACCGCACGCCCGGACGCGTTGTCAATTCGTTTCCGGCATGCTATCGGGCAGTAAAAAGTAATTAACCGACCAAATAAATTCCCCAAACACACGAAGTCAATAATCGTAAACATACCGGTGGGTCGCGTTCCATTTGTGGGATCCTTTTTATCCCTTTTTTGTCCCTGCCTAGGGTGTCCTGGCAGTACCCGTGGTAGTGTGAGGGTGTGTGTGCACGTTCACAGTAAAAGACACAGGGAGGAGGGATAGATAATATTTTCCACCCATTCCGTTGGGTGGCTCATTTTTTCCCTTCACTCGTCGGTTTTTGCCACCCCCACTGGGTGGGAAATTGTTCTGTTGAGTTGTTGCGGACGGAGGCTTTTCTCAAACATACCCTCCCTGCCGAAAGATAAGAGCGTTAACAGGGGCAAACGGGTGACAAATTTCGTTTGCGTGTGGTATAACGCCGGTAAATGAGCTTTGAACACACACGCACTCACACAACGCACACACACAGGACAACCGTAGGTTCGCGGCATCCGGAGGAGGAGATCCTGATTGCCGAAGGATGACTGTTTCCGGCGTTCCGGGTTCCGTGATGGTTGACGGCGGACGGATTGTAGGAAATAATTGCGACAATTTTTTCTTTCTTCTCGTCCTCACGCTCTCGTTTACCTTCATTACCGAGTGGCACGATGACAATGGGGAGGTCCTGCGAGTCCTCGGTTTGGCTCGCGGAGGCGCGCGTGGAAAAATCGTCGTAAAACCGAACAGGTGGAAAACAGGCGGATGATTTGTGCCGTGACTAATTGAAACGTTGAGCCGCTGAAATTAGAGCGTCCCAATTACGGGTAGTCGGTTTGTCGTGCGAAGTTCAGCGTCTTCGGAAGAACGACCAGGACGACCTTTTGTTGCTACCAAAAAATGTGTCAAAGATAACACTCATCGCTCGAGGAAGGCAAATGAGAAGCTTGGAGCCAAGGGTATCCGTGTTGGATGACATATTTATTAACTTTCACCCTTTCCGAGGAGCGCACGGTGAAAACAGGACCCAACGGTGGTGAGTTTCGCGACGGAATTCACGGCAAGCACGGCATGAATTAAAATGTACGCACCATCATCGAACGAAGCGTTTGAGGCACAATAAAAAAAGCCCCATCGTCCTGATAATGAATAAACCGGAGGCGGGAATAAATTATGCAACACCTCACTGTCTCGTGTGGCACTCGGTTCCCAAGTCCCCGCCCGTTGACGGGTTCGAAGCTCATAATGTAGGGTGTTTAAAATGCGTCGCACCGGCTATCGGCAGCCAAACAGCGACAAAGGTGCGGCAAAGACGGCCCCCCAAACGAACGACGGTAGGGGTTGGTTAATAATGTGAATATTTAAATTTAAATGTCACCCCAAACGGGAAGCCATTCGTAATACACCGTTCGGTAGAAACGGATCGCGCAAGGTGCCGGTTGGCCTTCCTGTATCCGGGCAGGGATCCGATGGCTTCGTCCTTTTCGCCGCTAGCCATAGCACGAGACCCCTCAATCGCCCGGCCGAGAATACGTCCAGGAGCGCAGGATAAGGTGAAATTAGATCGACGGAGCACCGTGTATCGCGCGAGTGGAGAGTAATTAGCATTAATTGGAATAAATTACTTCACCGGCGCATCCGAACGGGACGTGGAGTGCGAAAAAGCCGTAATTAATATCGCGCCGTTTGCGTTACCTTGGCGCTCGCTGGCAGGTAGCCACCGTAACCAACAGAGTCCCGGTGCCGACTAAGCCGCTCAAGATAAGACTAGACAAACGGCGAGCGTTTGCGTTCAAGTGTTAGGAACTTGAAAGTCTTGAGGACACGGCGCCGAGCAGGCAAATGGGTGGTTGTTGTAAGAAAATTGCAATAGCTTTAGCGCAAACACTTGGCCGGCTAATCGGGGCGCTTTTCCCGGCGCAAAAATATGAACCCAAACGGGCAACAGCGATTGCTTCGGGAGGAGTAAACAATTCGCTTGGCACGGAACAAGATACGACCATTTGTCGAACGCGTTTACCAGCCCCGATCCAGCGCTCCAACGGGTGCAAGAATGTTTTTCTTACATTTATTTTTCCACCAGCCATTCTCATTCATTCGTTCTTTCGTTTACCATTTTTGTTCGCGTATCGCTTTTCCTTGGCACTGGGCTGAGCTGAGAAGGAAAAACGCCCGGTGAATAATTAATCAGGATCAGCATAGCACTGGCTCTTCCGCATCGATGTCACGCAAGCGAGTTGCCTCGTGGAACAGGACCGACGCTGGTGTTAGGTATGGTTGGTTGCGACCAGAATGACATACAATTAAACCGTCGACGGTGGAGAAAGGTGCCGCAAAATTGAATCACCTCCTCGCCGCGGCCGGCCCAGTTTGCACTTCCTCCGAGAGTTCGAGTTGATCGAGCGCAAGAAAAGGCAAGAAAAGTCCATTCGTTCTGCTTCGTTTCGTTCTATTTGCTTTACGGTGGCACATTTTTTTTTCGTTTCTTCTCCTCTTTCGCTTCTTAAAACTGCCACTTCCGGGCATCGGAAGCCCAAGAACGAGGGTGTGAAAGTGTTCCCAACCCCCAGGAGTCCGGCAGATCCAAACCGATTCACTTCCGGACCGTCAGGGTGTGGTGCGAAAAATGGTGCCAAGCGACGGAGGTTTCGAGGATGGTTACGTTTCATTTACCATCCATCCATTTGGCCTCACCCGACGAACGGACGACGAGACTCACCAGTTTGATGGGCAAAACAACATCCTTATGCGCTGGGTCCTTCCACCAGTCGACGATGAACGTGAGGGAAAAGCACCTCGAAGAAAATGAGCCTTGACTGCATGTTCGGTTTGCTCCACGTGATGCACATTCCGGTCACGTAGCATTCTTTTTCAAACAATAATTTGTGCATTTCCAGGTTGCTGCCGTCGCCGTCATCGTACATTCGGCATCCATTCGTACATGCGCCCCCTTAAAATCGAGACAGCTTTCCGGAGCCGAGCATCCTTGCTGGTGGTGGAAAAATGCTGAACTCCCAGACCGAAGGGACGGCCGGGCAAACTCGACTGCCCAGCGGCGGGCAATTTGAAAAATTCAGCATCCCTCTTAGAGGCACGCCGTATACATGGTTCGTCGGTTTTTTGCCGCGTGGGGCACGAACTCGGCACGGGAACCATCGCACGCACGCTACGTGCCAACGATTGGGGCGGTTGTGCCGTTTCGGGCACCGTTTAACCTCCGGCAAGGAAAAATATTTTATTGACGTTTTCTGTTCATCAAAAATTTAGCTAAATTCGCTCCCACCCGCACCGATGGATCCGCTGTTTCTGCTGTTTGTTCGCCAGTCGGGGATGTTGCTACAACTAGGGAACGATGGCATCGTGCACGTGAAGGAATTATTACAGCTCCCGTGGGAGGTACCGTACGGCACCGAGCGAAGGCCCTATTGAAGGGCTTCATTTCGTTAACGTGTTGGGTGGGTTTCTGCCGGGTCTGAGAGGGAGTTTTTTCATTGATTTTTTTCCCAACCGTACGAGTACCGTCACAATGCCAACAAAAGAGTTGGTCAGTCAAATGCCTTTTACGCTCCATGCGGAACATGAGCAGCGTAGTACATAAAGCACAACAAAAAAAACACGATTACAAGGGAGATGAAGCAGACCGACGGCCTACGGCTGGTGAAACGATGAAGGATACGTTTGAATGCGATCATGAGATTTTCAGATTAACATTTGCTACATGCACCCGGCGAATGATTCTTTCCCGGGCGATACCAATGGGTTACTAAAAGCATTCCATGCACCATCGGTCACAAACGGCCTGATTTACTACAAAAGCTGTAGAGAAAACAAGCTGCACGATAGGAGTATAATTTTTTAATGAAACGTGACTAATTTTAAGCACAACATTCTTTATGCGCACGAGAATGGGCGTGAAAGTTTTCCTTGTTGAGATTGGCAATTATTCGTGTTCCTCGCTTTCCAGCCTGCCATGACGTTGGGGGCACTCTAACAGACGATTCAAATTACTATCGTCCTTCCAGTTGAAGCCGGTTGGCACAATTGAATTAGCGAACGCAGCCTTTTAGTGACAGCCCGGAGGCGAAAGCAAGGAATGCAAATGAACGCGACCTGTAGGTATTTCGGATAGAATTTTCCGATCAGCCCAACCTGTCGCTACTCGGCGCTGGTACTTGATGCCGGGTGGCCGCATGCGCTATCCCGTAGCCTTTCCCGTAAAGTACAGATGTTGCGAGGAATGTTAATAAATTACCGAACGTGTACCAAATTAGTTCGGTTCAGCAGCGAGCCGGCAGCTCCATGCGAACCGTACCGTTGACGTGGTGGTGTTTCCCTCCAAGCCCGGGGATTGGAAATTAAATTACACGGACCGCGGTGCAGAAATCTGCGTTTTGCGTGGAGAAAGCAAGCGGAAGTGCGCAAAGTTGGGAGGCGTTTCTTGTCGTGGAATTGAAACAACAAACCGAGGAAACGATTTGCGCGCGTTCGTTGGCAAAATTAGAGCAACACTGTTCCGTGCTGGCTGTTGAGATGTCCTTTCACCGGGATCAACCCCTTTTTCCCGACCCGTTAGCACAACCGTTGCGTAGAAAAAATGGAAGTGCGCAAGAGAAACTCGGGGTAAATGAAACTCCAATAAATCTTCTTCATCCGCTTCCACGGTGGTCCACGGTGGTGAGCGAGGCGCGAGTGCGTAGCTTTCTTTTCCGGGAAACTTCTGCCCGTCGTCCCATCCTGGGTGACTCTTCCTGGGCGAAACGGAAAACTATTTCGCGACTGGCTACAACTTCGCACGCCGGACGCCAAAGTGAAGAATGCTGGCGTACCTGTGCTTGGGCTTCTTGGGATTGTTTTCCACCCGCATTCCAAAGTCCAAACAGTCGTGATCCACACCTTCGCCCTACAGATTGCCTTCGCTTGTTTATCAACTGTTGGAATAAATAAAAGTATAACCTTGCTCTCTCTCTCTCACCCAGCTGCCGAGTGAACCCTCCTGCTTGCTCCTTTCGGGGCGCAGGGCTTGCCGGAACTCTCGACTCGCTTACCTTTCCATACGAGTACACCTGTTTGCTGGTTGTGTGCTACAGCCATTTCACCTTTTGCGTGCCATTTTACAAAAGCTACAGCCAGCGGGAAGATCCTTCCGTAACCGGAAACTCACCCCTCACCGTGAAGAAGGTGTCTGTGGGTGTGTGGGTGCCCACGCGAAAGACTCGCAGGACGAAGTCGGGACCTGTTTTCACGGCAAATTGAACCGTACCGTGAACCGTGGGCTGGTAAACAAATGTCGTACACTGGTCGGGTCTTCAGCACTGGAAGGGGTGTGTGTGTGTGTGTGTGTCTGTGTTGAATTTAATTAAAATATATTGCACGCCATTTATCAATCTTTCGGCGTGGTCTAATGTGGATGGGAGTGTTTGTTTTTCAGAGCTGGCTCATCTATTCGGATCTATCAGGTGCAAACGGGCGATACTTGTAACGAAACATTACGCGGGTGATGAACACGGGACGTCACATTAAGCCACCTAGCGTGTCCCGTTGACTGTTGATGATTAATATTCTGTCTGGGAGTGAGGCTTAATGGTATCTAATAGAATACGGCCGCTCGTGAAGTGTCGGGAAGTTGAAACGCGACCAACACGAGATAACAAACCAACCAAATCCGGTTAATCCAGCTGTAAGCGCCCAGTTACATAACCCATATCGCCGTGCCCCGAAAGTCATCGATTGTTTTGCTGCGAAAATAAACAGGACAAATTGCATTTACAATCCCGTAATGGCAGGTGCGCGTCGTGGTAGGGCATTGGAAAACCGATACTCTCCCATCGGTGGTGGATTCATAAATCCCATGTGTCCGGTGCAAGCGACCCACCACCGGACAGTGGACTATCCGAATAAACTGGTTCCTGCGCTGGAAAGCTGTGCATTTTTGATGCTCGACCGATGCCGGTGGATTAAAATCGATGACCTCTCGGACCCACCGGCGGGGTTTAAAATGGTTCCCCAATTAATTCGTCGATCGTTTCGTTACCGTTCGTTTGTAGTAATTAAAAACCGTATCTGATTCAGACAATTTATTGTGAATTGCCCAGCGGCGAAGAGGGCGACCGATTTATGATAAAATCAAAATTACATTACCGCGAGAAACAAAACAAAAACCCCCGAACGCATTCCCGAGGATTCGGAGAGAGAGAGCGAGAGTTTGTGTGTGTGTGTGGCCAGCTAGTCAAGGGAAATTTAATATATGCTGGTCCCGATTCCGGTCCATGGGAATGGGCAACAGTCGTCATACGCTGGACCGCCGATGTGGTGTGCTGGAGTGATTATTGGATTTCACAAAACCTGATGGCGACGGCAGCCAAAGTTTAAATTCTATTTCACGCCGTTTTGGTGGGGGGACGGACAGGACAATGGCAACCCGCAGCCTGAGGGAGTCAGTTGTCAAGCGGCATGGCAATAACTGTCAAAACTCGGTCCTCTCCGGATCACGGTCTGCCGTTTGTTTAGTGAGTAGGAGGTCGATAGATCGGGCACCATCATCTTTATCCGGCCTCCCGTCCCGTTTCGATCAATTAGTCCGCTGGTCGTCAGTTTGAAGCGAATAAAACCGTCCGTTTAGGAGGTTCCCGACCGATGCCGGCAATCAAATTTTTCGTTACGAATTCTCAATAACCACCACTTGCTGGGTGCGCATTGTGCCGCTTATACAGCGAACCCCACCGTGATTGGGGGACATGGGCACGTGATTGAATTGAATTAGTAATGGTTCGTGTGCGTTTTTCATTCCCCAACATGCCGTCGCCACACACACACGCGGGATCGATTAGAATGACCATTGGGGAAGCGAAAGAATGCTGTACCTTAACTGCAGATTGAGTGCGATTTGCAACGCTGGCGTAGGGAGCTGTTTGTGCGAGAGCCGTGCGCTCGGTCGGTTGATTGATATTGACATGAAACACAATGCAAACGAGAGGAAAAAGGCCAAATTCAATGCGCCGTGCAGCGACGGAAATCGACGCTTTTGTGCCTGCCGTGGAATAAAAGCACTTAGTTATTGTTGCTGACATTCGGATGCGATCCATAGTTTACTGCACATTCACAACTCACAAGTATGAAGTGATACAAAATAAAAGAAGGAAAAACCATCCTTCGGAAGCTTCCAGTTCGGTTCGAAGTGAGGCTTTGTGCGAGGATAATGCGCACCTGAAAATATGCCTCAGCAAACACGGCATAATGGAGTGATTCATCGCGCGCAACTTGCACTGAATGGAATCAAAAATAGAGCAAAATTGACTCATCGTCACCGATAATCCATGCAAATGGATTCAGTGCATCTGAAACTCCCGCAGGACTGCACTGGGAAAGTAAACAATAAACGGTGAATTCGCAACAAAGAATCAGAAGCTCGTCGAAGAATGACGGTTTTTCTCACCAAACTATGGGCCGCCTCAAGACCGAGCGTCATCCGAGCACCAGAGACATAGTGCACCTTGTGATTTTTTTTGTCATTTCCTCAGACACTGGTCGAAGCTCAGCGAACCGCAATTTCCCTGCAGACAGGAACCGGTCGGTAAACTGCATTTGCACTACGACGGATTAGAAAGCCACCGAGGAGTCAGCGCTCAGGTTGTGCCAGCACCACTCGCAGTAAGCTACCCCGAGGCTGATGACTGGAACGTGGAAATCCGAAAGACTCCCAGGAGTAATCCGTTGCATTGGCACCAGCCGCCGGACGAACGGTGCGGATATGAAAGAGCCGTCGAAACTTCCCCGGGTGTTGTGATTTTCAAAGGGCATTTTCGTTGTGTATGTGTGTGTGTGTGCGTGGAGCGAGATTCAAGGACCAACGTCGGGTATCGGAAAGTTCAGTGATGGATGGGAGTGAGCGAGAGAGAGAGAGAAAAAAAAATATGCGAATAAACACACAAAAAACTCATGGAAGCGGAAAAATCGACATTAACAAGGGAAACTGGGGAGAACGTAAGCCTCAAAGGAACAAACGACTGGTGAGCCAACGTGGGAGTAATGAGAGAGAGAGAGCGAGAAAGAAACGTCGAATGAGATGGTGGAAGTTTGCGATAGCAGGAAGCAAAAAAAAACGAGGGAGCCATGGAGTGAAGGAAAATCTAACAATGCGATAGGATAAATCCATCATCGTACAACAAACGACACGGAGCCCGATGTCGGGACGAGTCTCCACCGTAAATTGACGGAGCATTTACCCAGCGTGGCCCATGGGCCTGGTGCTGCGGGAGCCGGGCAAACCTGGGGGTGTAGGAGTAATGAAATAAATTTCCCGTATCGAGATCTCGCCCTAGCGTGCGCGGGAGGCAGTGGTGGAAAAGAAGCGAAGTAAAGTAAAACCGCAAACATAAAAAAACCGCTCTCGAGCGATGGAATCTGGTGGCAAGGGATTTTGCGGCAAAACTGACGACAAATCGAACGCTTGTCGGAGAACAATACTGGGAAAGCTGGGAATGGAAAATCACCTTTCGCCCGGCCTTCCCAGGCTTCCGTCAACCCGGAAGCCAGCAACGAGAGAGTGAGAGAGAGAGAGCAAACGAGAGGGAAAAGCAACCAACCCTTTCGTAGTCAACGGTTCGCTGGCGTGTAAACATCGGATGCCATCAACGACCGGGCTACCCGGTCGGTTGATGGGACGCTGTTGGCATTTCAGCATCACCACCCAGCCGAACAAGCTCGTCAACAATCGATTGACATTGTGGCCGCGATCGGTGGGTTGCGAGGGTTGCCTTTCGGGAAACCTTCCTATCATCATCTGGGTTCGGTGGGTGGCGACATGGCGTTTTGTTCTTCGAACAGTAGCACCACACACATATGCAGCAAATCATCGGTGGTAAGATGGGTGATGGGTAGACATGAGGCGGATAATACGTTTTCCATGACTCTGGCGTGAAGCCGCCGACGGGCCCGGGTTGCTATCGATGATGAGCATTATCTATTTGCTTTAGTCTTTTACGCATACTCCTTTTTTCTTTTGTTATCGCATATTTTTCCACTTCCAAGGTTGCTTCCCGGGTGCTGCTTCTCGGCTACGGCTCTGCCTTAAGCCGCCGATAAATTCTCAAGCTGCCACACAACCGCATCGTCTTGCTCGATGTGCACTCGAGCGGACATGGGATATGGCTTCGAGCAGTGCGATGGAGATGAAGCGGATTATTCAAATCATGTTTTCCTTCAAAAGTTCCGAAACCGTCGCAACCTGAGCCGTGGGAGTGTGAGTGGACGATTTTGTCAAAAGGAAGCGGCAACACTGCCATGGGGGGAGCATCATGCTGGATTATCATGGGAAAGCGAGAATGAGCATTCGGGTTACGTTGAAAAACGAGCGAACAGATTATGATTCCTTCAAGTGGGAAGTTCGTTCGTTCGTAAGTGAACGATGCCGTTGATGGGTTTATTATTTTCGCTCTGACAAACGATGTGCGGAGATTTTGTTTTCCCCAAAACGGGTTGTTATTTTCATAACAAAAGCATTTCCCAAAGCCAACCCGGATCGATTGGGATTATTCTAATGCGAGAATTCTAGTTCCCCATGAAGCATGACACAACTCCTCGTTATGTTTTATCTTGTCGACAACTATTTCAAATGTGAAAGCAATAGTCTTATTACGGGTGAACTTTGCTGCGCAACCATGCCATACCATAATGAAGCCGAACCGTCGTTTTGTTGACGATAAATTTGCTTGCAGAACAAATATGAAATTGCCCATTATTTACTGAAACCCCCCGCTCGTATAGGCCTTTGTCCGTTACTCGTGTTTACATAAGGCACCAGTTAGGTGTGCAGACCGAGTTTTACTCTTCAAATTTGAATGAACAACTTTCATCAGTCTACGTATCACTGGCTGTTTAGTACACATGGTACGAGGATTGTCACAGCCAGTACGTTATACCGCGTCGGAAGCAGGAACGAGCGAAATATTTTTTTTTATGATCGAAACATTCTACCTTAGTAGGCGTGGAGTTGAGCTAGGGACGATGGAAAAATAGAACGAACAAAAAAAAAACCGGATACCATATGCTTCATTCCATTTGCCCAACGGAACAGGACGAGAATCCTGCGTATGAACGTCGACGAAGGACGCAGCACAAGGCTGCTACCTGTCGCTGGCAGAAAGCGTGTCAGCGCGGCCCAGCTCTACTCCTGCGTGTTTGCCTTTATAAATATTTATGATAAATGAAAAGTGTAGCAGCAAATGCACCATTCTCACCCCCGCAGCGAGGCAGAAACAGCGCACGCTGGCAAATTACTTCCGCATTCGCAACGCAAACTGTTGCGAGTGAAGGGACTCTCCCGAGTCGGGCGGATATTCGAACACGTGTTCTGATGGTGCTTTCAGACTGGATTTTTTTTCTGTCTCCCTCCAACCAACATCTCCCCGAGCTATCGATCCAGACGAGAGTCCGGTGCGTTTGTTTTCGGGTGTGTGACTTCCTCGGTCGGATTTGTTGGCCGGTGACGTTGGGATTCTGTTTTTCTGTCGTGTAAGGACACGCTGCACTAGCACCTGCTGGAACAAGGAGATGCTTCGGAGAAAGGGAATCATACTACTTTCCCCACCCCCATCGATAGCCACCACCAGTACGCAGCTATTTTGCCAATCATATTCGCCAGGTGTATCGTCTGTAAGCGACGCCAGGCAGGGTGTCATGGAAAAGCAATTCCGCATCACATGTCATCAATTCATAACATGGCAACGGAGCAGGTCATCGAGCAAGCCCTCGTAGACGTCTCGAACACCGGCCAAATTGCCATCCTTTCGCAGAGAATCGAGCGCCACCTTTGGCAGCTTCCCTCGTATGCTTCGTTATTTTCTCCCGTACTTGCCGTCGCTGCCCCAAACGGAGCACATTTCTGCGAAACTTCAGTACGCCCAGGCGGCCCTCCGATCGTCATCGCCTTTCTCGGCCACCGCACAAGATGGTAGCACATATTTGCGAGCTATCTCTCATACCGATCCGTTCTCGTGGAAGAAAGCCGTACGGTCGGGTCGATGCGGTGTGCAACGCGCGGCCGATAGTGGATCGCAAGGAAATTGAAAAATGTTGCGATACCCGAGACTGACGGAGATTGGACGGACCGTTTTCAAATGCCGGCTTTCCGCCAGCTCTCGTTGGTGTGGTAGCCTCGTTTCCGTCAGGTGGTAGCGCTTTTTCCGATTCCGGTGTGCGATGGATCGTTTCATACCGAACGCGGTGAACCAGCGCAGGATGCAAGGGCGTTTTAGCTGCGAGGAGAACGAAACTGCCATGAAGACTGCCCAAATAGCGTCAATGCTGGCAGCATCGCATACACTGCGGGCAAAAATAGTTTCCTTTTGTTGAAAATGACATGACACTTGGGGCAGGTTTTGGGAAATAAATAAATTGGATCGAATTGATGCACGGGCTTAGATATGCCGTGTCTGGAATCGGTATGAGTCAGTATATTATTTTACGAATGACAATACAACAGACTTGCTGTTTCGAGCTGTCTGTAACGTGCTATCGATGTAATGATATTTTACCATAACGCTATGCTGCGGCGCTCATAGGCGCGTTGAAAGCTTTCATATTTACAATAAACCCTGGCCCACCTGGAATCGGTTCTTGACACACCTTTCACGGGGGAAAAAAAACAGCGCCAGCGTCCGGAATGCTTGCGGAACAACGGCCAAGCTAATCACTATAAATCTGTACCCATTCGCCATGACACACTCAAGCAGCGGGCAAGAGTTCGCGCTGGGACAAATTAAAATCCCCTCAGCTAGAAAAGAAACAAAGCCAAACGACACCCACCAAAAGGGTGGTGGGGTGAAACTTTTCCGCCCGTTTTTATTAAGGGTTCAATTTGCTGGCACCGTGTACTCGCGCACACGACAAATGGCGCATAAAACAAGCGCCACGTTCAACCGACCGGAACGGCCCACCAAGAAGGGTCCCGATGTCGATTAAAAAGGCAAGCTGCAGCAGCGGAGAGTATGATAAATGAGCTTCGGTCACGCTAAATTATTGAATAAATTGCAAATCCGGCAGTTTCTCGGGCTACTCGGTGGTTTACCCGGTGTGTGTAGTAGCGATTGGTGCACAAATTTGCAACCGCTTTTATTGGCGATTTAATGCGCCCGTTCGCTGCAGATTCGCGCTCGCTTCGAAGTCGTGTGTGATTGCGAGGTTGCCTGGGAGTCTTTCGGTTCGATACATAATATAACCAAACGATGACCGGGCCTTGTTGTGAGAAGAAGTGTCTTGGCGCGGATACAAAACGATAATGAGGAAGATTGTAGCAAATGGAAGCGCCTATCCGTGCTCGAACCGACCTTGTCGTTTCCGTAGCCTTTTTAGGTGGGATTTGCTACATCTCCATCCACTCGCAGCACTTAAGGAACATTGAAATTGTCTCAGCTTCGGGCGAGTGCAAGGGCGCGCTCCAAGAGTCGACCAGTCGGCCTTGGTGGTAGTAATATCATCCCTTAATTTTGCTACGGCTTATGAGGAAGATTTACATCCCAATCTTCGCCGATAGCACCACCAAGCCATTGAACACACGCAACCCAATCAGCTTCGTCTAGGTCGTGGTCATGGCACGAACAACTAAAGACGGTCTATCCGAGCACGAGAAGTGCAATGCATGGTGCCAAAAGTTACACCATCTGCATGGGCAGCCGCGGGGGCTTCCGAGTGCTTGCAGTCCATAAGAAACCAGATGGTAATTACTGATTGTCGAACGGCTAGCGCATGGAACGCATGGAACTCTCTTCATGCAGTACGCATGAAATAATTACCGGAACCGGTAATCATGACACGACACGACTTAACCGAGCGAAGTACTGGTTTATGCCGGGCGGACGAACGAGATGAGCATTAATCCTGCGCCGGAGTGGCAAAAGTGGGAAGAAAATGCATGCAGGGAAATGAAAAATGGCCCCTCTCGCCTTAATGATTATCCCGGGCGGATTTCATGGGCCAGCAAATTAATAATCTGAACGTGCTGTATGAAAGTACGCGGAATATTGCCTCATTTGTTTTGAGAACCCTGCATTAAATGAGAAAATAACGGAAAGCAAAAGAATGATATAAATGCCAGTCGTTTTCAGCTAAATATACTCGAGAACGGTAAACCCTAACGGTGGTTCAGGGCAATATAATTAGAATTTGGTTATGACAGCTTTGCTATAAATCAGTCACTGGGTATGCTCGATAAAGTATACTTTGAATAAAATGTTCTTTTACAGCACTACAAAAATGCAATCACAGTGCCCCAGATCCGGTTGCTTATCAGTACAGGACACAGCTGAGCCTGACAACTGAAGCGAAGCATCCTAAGCCCATTCATCGTCTCGTTCGTTCGTTTCATTGCAGCGCTCTATTCATGCTGCCCATTTCGACGCAACCCGGAAGCGAAATCTACGAAAAAAAAAGAAAGCCTTTTTCCTTCTCACCATTTGCATGAATTGTCGGTCAAGCAGCGACCGTGGCGTCGCGTTCGGCTAGCCAGAAAATAAAACAAACCTCCGGCTGCACGTGATAGTTCGAAGGCTCGATCAAAAGCAGCTGAACGAAGAACGAACCATAGAAGAGAGAATCGCGAGAAAAAACACAATTTTCAAACGAACTAAATAAAACCTCAGTCAATAGCATAGCGCCGCGCAGAATAGTACACTTTCGATCATTTCGATTTTCCATTTAACGAATTCATTTGCCCAAACCCCTTCCCAGCGCTTCGATTGCTTTCATGGCGGGGAATCCTGTATTTCTTTTTTTTTTTTTTTTGGTTCCGAGTGTTGTGTCAGGAAGTGTCAAATGATGCCCGTGATGGCCAGGAACAGTAGTGGTCACGAGGCACCGGGAGAACGCACCATGAACCCATCCACAGTGGAGAAGAAAAACGAACCCGCTCCGCTTGGAAAATGGAATTGAAATTGACTAACGATAGCGAGCATACGTCCAAAAGCGCGGTCCGTCGTCGCCTCGTTCTTCCGGCCGATTTCCACACCGGACTGATGCCCTACTACAATGGAACCGGGCCGGGAAACTGGCTTGGGAAAACAGAGAAAATAGAAAAGCACTCGTCCACAGCGCGAAGGCAACGTGGAACTGTCGACTGAGTTTGACAGTTGCTGTGATTTGAGGTTATGATGTTCGTGTTCCTATTTTCTGGCCGTACCGCTACCGCAGCGACATTTTGTGAACAGATTGGAAAAGTTCTAATGAAAAGCGCGACAGGTTCGCCGAGTGGTGGGGCACCGGCGAATGGTGCAAAAAAAAAATGGTAGCACGGACACAAGGCTAAATAAAGATTAATTTAACGGCAGTAAAACAAATACCATTTCCGTTTCATCCCGTTCATTTGCTCGGGAATAATTTCGTTCGTTCTAGCGAAAATGAGAAAACCTTTCACCAGGTGGATGAAGCTTTTAACCGCGGTAAAGATCGAAATATGGCCAGCGTGGGTTTTGTAATTACGTGCGATTGTTTACGGGCCATGCTACGAATTAAATTGTGCCACACTCTTATTTTCACCCCATGATCCCATGTCCGTTTAAGCACTTCGAAGTATTATCGGCGAAAAGTTGCTTTTACCACCACAGTGCCACATCGTCCAAGCGACAATAAAGATAAGGACTCGGGATGATTTAAAGGCTACCGACCCGAATGGAAGCGTTGCTCCGTTTGTCACCGAAGCTGTCACGAAATTTAGCAACGTAACGAAGCAACTTTTTATGGCACCCTCTTGTTTCTCCCACTTTTTGGCCGTGGTTTGCTTTAAAGTGCTTTTTATTACACCCACAGCCGTGCGTTCGAAATAGAACCACCGCCGCCCATTAAAGACCCAATTTAAATGGGAATGCGAAGCAACCATCAAAAATGGTTTACCCAACCGTTGACGGACGCCGGAAGCCGTGAATTTCCAGTGCAAGGAATCGAATCGGCACCATCCTGACGGACAGCAACACGGGAGCGTGTGATGCAGCAGCTGAAAATTGTGAGCTCAAACTGGGAGCGAACTGCAAAGCGAGTCGTCGGCAAGCGGGTGATAAAAGTGTAGCCAGCTTATCCCACTCGCTGCCGGGTGGTGAAGAGGGAGCTAAGGAAAACTTTGAAATTGAACTTTGCACCATCCACCGGCCACAGCAAGCGTCATACGAGAGAACGCCTGTCGTGCAGTCGAAGCGAGATGCGTACGCAGAACCAGGACGGAGTTGGCACTTGATATGACCATCGACTGG